>NC_135805.1:51363345-51963345 GCF_964213995.1 Mustelus asterias
GGGGGCGTGGGGGCGTGGGGGCGTGGGGCGGGGGGGGGCGTGGGGGCGTGGGGGCGGGGGGCGTGGGGGCGGGGGGCGTGGGGGCGTGGGGGCGTGGGGGCGGGGGGCGTGGGGGCGTGGGGGCGGGGGGCGTGGGGGCGTGGGGGCGGGGGGCGTGGGGGCGTGGGGGCGGGGGGCGTGGGGGCGTGGGGGCGGGGGGCGTGGGGGCGTGAGGATGGGGCGGGGGGTGGAGGGCCGTGGGGGCGTGGGGGCGGGGGGCGTGGGGGCGTGGGGGCGGGGGGCGTGGGGGCGTGGGGGCGGGGGGGCGTGGGGGCGTGGGGGCGTGGGGGCGTGGGGGCGTGGGGGCGTGGGGGCGTGGGGGCGGGGGGCGTGGGGGCGTGGGGGCGGGGGGCGTGGGGGGCGTGGGGGCGGGGGCGTGGGGGCGTGGGGGCGGGGGGCGTGGGGGCGTGGGGGCGTGGGGGCGGGGGGCGTGGGGGCGGGGGGCGTGGGGGCGTGGGGGCGGGGGGGCGGGGGGGCGTGGGGGCGGGGGGCGTGGGGGCGGGGGGCGGGGGCGTGGGGGCGGGGGGCGGGGGGCGTGGGGGCGGGGGGCGGGGGGCGTGGGGGCGGGGGGCGGGGGCGTGGGGGCGGGGGGCGTGGGGGCGGGGGGCGGGGGGCGTGGGGGCGGGGGGGGGGCGTGGGGCGTGGGGGCGGGGGGGCGTGGGGGCGGGGGGCGGGGGGCGTGGGGGCGTGGGGGCGGGGGGCGTGGGGGCGTGGGGGCGGGGGGCGTGGGGGCGGGGGGCGTGGGGGCGGGGGGGCGGGGGGCGTGGGGGCGGGGGGCGGGGGGCGTGGGGGCGGGGGGGCGTGGGGGCGGGGGGCGGGGGGCGTGGGGGCGGGGGGCGTGGGGGCGGGGGGCGTGGGGGCGGGTGGGGGCGTGGGGGCGGGGGGCGTGGGGGCGTGGGGGCGTGGGGGCGTGGGGGCGTGGGGGCGTGGGGGCGTGGGGGCGTGGGGGCGTGGGGGCGGGGGGGCGTGGGGGCGTGGGGGCGGGGGGCGTGGGGGCGTGGGGGCGGGGGGCGTGGGGGCGGGGGGCGTGGGGGCGTGGGGGGCGTGGGGGCGTGGGGGCGTGGGGGCGTGGGGGCGTGGGGGCGGGGGGCGTGGGGGCGTGGGGGCGGGGGGCGTGGGGGCGGGGGGCGTGGGGGCGTGGGGGCGGGGGGCGGGGGGCGTGGGGGCGGGGGGCGGGGGGCGTGGGGGCGGGGGGCGTGGGGGCGGGGGGCGTGGGGGCGTGGGGGCGTGGGGGCGTGGGGGCGTGGGGGCGTGGGGGCGTGGGGGCGTGGGGGCGGGGGGCGTGGGGGCGGGGGGCGTGGGGGCGTGGGGGCGGGGGGCGTGGGGGCGGGGGGCGTGGGGGCGGGGGGCGTGGGGGCGGGGGGCGTGGGGGCGGGGGGCGTGGGGGCGGGGGGCGTGGGGGCGGGGGGCGGGGGGGCGTGGGTGGGGCGTGGGGGCGTGGGGGCGTGGGGGCGTGGGGGCGTGGGGGGCCGGGGGGGCGTGGGGGGCGTGGGGGGCCGGGGGGGCGTGGGGGCGTGGGGGGCCGGGGGGGCGTGGGGGGCGTGGGGGGCCGGGGGGGCGTGGGGGCGGGGGGCGTGGGGGCGGGGGGCGTGGGGGCGGGGGGCGTGGGGGCGGGGGGCGTGGGGGCGGGGGGCGTGGGGGCGGGGGGCGGGGGGCGTGGGGGGCGGGGGGCGGGGGGCGTGGGGGCGGGGGGCGGGGGGCGTGGGGGCGGGGGGCGTGGGGGCGGGGGGCGTGGGGGCGGGGGGCGTGGGGGCGGGGGGCGGGGGGCGTGGGGGCGGGGGGCGTGGGGGCGGGGGGCGTGGGGGCGGGGGCCGTGGGGGCGGGGGGCGTGGGGGCGTGGGGCGTGGGGGCGTGGGGCGTGGGGCGTGGGGCGTGGGGCGTGGGGGGCGGGGGGGCGTGGGGGCGTGGGGCGTGGGGCGTGGGGGGCCGGGGGGGCGTGGGGGCGGGGGGCGTGGGGGCGGGGGGCGTGGGGGCGGGGGGCGTGGGGGCGGGGGGCGTGGGGGCGTGGGGGCGGGGGGCGTGGGGGCGTGGGGGCGGGGGGCTGGGGGCGTGGGGGCGGGGGGCGGGGGGCGGGGGGCGGGGGGCGGGGGGCGTGGGGGCGGGGGGGCGGGGGGGGCGGGGGGGGCGGGGGGGGGCGGGGGGGGCGGGGGGGCGGGGGGGGCGGGGGGGGCGGGGGGGCGGGGGGCGGGGGGGCGGGGGGGCGGGGGGCGGGGGGGCGGGGGGGGCGGGGGGGGGGCGGGGGGGGGGGCGGGGGGCGGGGGGGCGGGGGGGCGGGGGGGCGGGGGGGCGGGGGGGGCGGGGGGGGCGGGGGGGGCGGGGCGGGGGGGGGGGCGGGGGGGGGGGGGCGGGGGGCCGGGGGCGTGGGGGCGGGGGGCGGGGGGCGTGGGGGCGGGGGGCGGGGGGCGGGGGGCGGGGGGCGTGGGGGCGGGGGGCGGGGGGCGGGGGGCGGGGGGCGGGGGGGCGGGGGGCGGGGGGCGGGGGGGCGGGGGGCGGGGGGCGGGGGGCGTGGGGGCGGGGGGCGTGGGGGCGGGGGGCGTGGGGGCGTGGGGGCGTGGGGGCGGGGGGCGTGGGGGCGTGGGGGCGTGGGGGCGTGGGGGCGGGGGGCGTGGGGGCGTGGGGGCGGGGGGCGTGGGGGCGTGGGGGCGGGGGGCGTGGGGGCGGGGGGCGGGGGGCGGGGGGCGTGGGGGCGTGGGGCGTGGGGGCGTGGGGGCGTGGGGGCGGGGGGCGGGGGGCGGGGGGGCGGGGGGCTGGGGGCGGGGGGCGTGGGGGCGGGGGGCGTGGGGGCGTGGGGGCGTGGGGGCGGGGGGGCGTGGGGGCGTGGGGGCGGGGGGCGTGGGGGCGTGGGGGCGTGGGGGCGTGGGGGCGGGGGGCGTGGGGGCGTGGGGCGTGGGGGCGTGGGGCGTGGGGGGGCGTGGGGCGTGGGGGGCCGGGGGGGCGTGGGGGGCGTGGGGGGCCGGGGGGGCGTGGGGGCGGGGGGCGTGGGGGCGGGGGGCGTGGGGGCGGGGGGCGTGGGGGCGGGGGGCGTGGGGGCGGGGGGCGTGGGGCGGGGGGCGGGGGGCGTGGGGGCGGGGGGCGTGGGGGCGGGGGGCGTGGGGGCGTGGGGCGTGGGGGCGTGGGGCGTGGGGGCGTGGGGCGTGGGGCGTGGGGGCCGGGGGGGCGTGGGGGCGTGGGGCGTGGGGCGTGGGGGGCCGGGGGGGGCGTGGGGGCGGGGGGCGTGGGGGCGGGGGGCGTGGGGGCGGGGGGCGTGGGGGCGGGGGGCGTGGGGGCGGGGGGCGTGGGGGCGGGGGGCGTGGGGGCGGGGGGCGTGGGGGCGTGGGGGCGGGGGGCGTGGGGGCGTGGGGGCGGGGGGCGTGGGGGCGTGGGGGCGGGGGGCGGGGGGCGGGGGGCGTGGGGGCGTGGGGGCGGGGGGGGCGGGGGGGCGTGGGGGGCGGGGGGGGCGGGGGGGGCGGGGGGGGCGGGGGGGGCGGGGGGGGGGGGGCGGGGGGCGTGGGGGGCGGGGGGGCGGGGGGGCGGGGGGGGGCGGGGGGGGGGCGGGGGGGCGGGGGGGCGGGGGGGCGGGGGGGCGGGGGGGGCGGGGGGGCGGGGGGGGCGGGGGGGGGGCGGGGGGGGGGGCGGGGGGGGGGGCGGGGGGGGGGGGCGGGGGGGGGGGGGGGCGGGGGGGGGGGCGGGGGGGGGGCGGGGGGCGGGGGGCGGGGGGGGCGGGGGGCGTGGGGGCGGGGGGCGTGGGGGCGGGGGGCGTGGGGGCGGGGGGCGTGGGGGCGGGGGGCGGGGGGCGGGGGGCGTGGGGGCGGGGGGCGGGGGGCGGGGGGCGGGGGGCGTGGGGGCGGGGGGCGGGGGGCGTGGGGGCTGGGGGCGGGGGGCGTGGGGGCGGGGGGCGTGGGGGCGGGGGGCGGGGGGCGTGGGGGCGGGGGGCGTGGGGGCGGGGGGCGTGGGGGCGGGGGGCGTGGGGGCGGGGGGCGTGGGGGCGGGGGGCGGGGGGCGTGGGGGCGGGGGGCGGGGGGCGTGGGGGCGGGGGGCGGGGGGCGTGGGGGCGGGGGGCGGGGGGCGTGGGGGCGGGGGGGCGGGGGGCGTGGGGGCGGGGGGCGTGGGGGCGGGGGGCGGGGGGCGTGGGGGCGGGGGGCGTGGGGGCGGGGGGCGGGGGGCGTGGGGGCGGGGGGCGTGGGGGCGGGGGGCGGGGGGCGTGGGGGCGGGGGGCGGGGGGCGTGGGGGCGGGGGGCGTGGGGGCGGGGGGCGGGCGGCGGGGGTCGGGGGTCGGGGGGCGGGGGGCGTGGGGGCGGGGGGGGTGGGGGCGGGGGGCGTGGGGGCGGGGGGCGGGGGGCGTGGGGCGGGGGGCGGGGGGCGTGGGGGCGGGGGGCGGTGGGCGGGGGGCGTGGGGGCGGGGGGGCGGGGGGCGGGGGGCGTGGGGGGGGTGGGGGGGTGGGGGGGTGGGGGGGTGGGCGGGGGGTGGGGGGTGGGCGGGGGGTGGGGGGGGTGGGCGGGGGTGGGCGGGGGGGTGGGGGGGTGGGCGGGGGGTGGGGGGGGCGGGTGGGGTGGGCGGGGGTGGGGGGGCGGGGTGGGCGGGGGTGGGGGGGCGGGGTGGGCGGGGGGTGGGGGGGTGGGATGGGCGGGGGGTGGGGGGGTGGGGTGGGCGGGGGGTGGGGGGGTGGGGTGGGCGGGGGTGGGGGGGGGTGGGGGGGTATTGGAAGGGATGGTGGAAGCTAGCGGACCCAGAGATTTCAGTCCTGGGCCCACTAATCAGATGTAAATAGTATGTAAATTTCCGGTGCAGAGCTATTGGCGGTGGATACCCGCTGGGAGACTCGCAGAGCATATGGCGTCCAGCAGGGAGCCCACGAAACGGCCTCATGTAGAATCTCCTGGCCCGCTGCACTACAAAAGCAGCGCAGCAGGATGGGGAATCGCCCCCAGAATGTTTCATCTTCTGGGGAATGGCATAACTGGAAGCTATGATGTGGAGATGCCGGCGTTGGACTGGGGTGAAGCCACCAATATAGGTGAAACTTAGTTAATTTATGAGTGTCACAAGTAGGCTTACATTAACACTGCAATGTAGTTACTGTGAAAATCCCCTAGCTGTCTGTAATGACTTTAATTAGGCAACTGAGATTGGCCTGTTAGAATGTGAACTCTCTGATTAAGAGCCAAATTGATGGGCCAATCAGGGAGCCTCTTGCTTTGTATTTAACCAGGAGTGTCAGTTCCTCTGGGACTCCTAGACGGCTAACTGAACGCACTCTGTATGCTGTTGTTAGTCTTGTAAATAAAGGGATTTTGGTGAAGGGACTTCTGCCTCCGAGGATTTATTACACCGCCACTGTTCGGGTACACTGAGGGAGAATTTAGCATGGCCAATGCACCTAACCAGCACACCTTTCAGACTGTGGGAGGAAACCAGAGTGCCTGGAGGAAACCCACGCAGACACGGGAAAACATGCAGACTCCGTACAGACTGTGACCCAAACCGGGAATTGAACCCGGGTCTCTGGCACTGTCAGGAACCAGTGCTAACCATGCCGCCCAAACCTCTCTACCCAAAAGAGTGGAACTCACTACCACAGAGGGAGGTTGAAGCAAATAGTGTCGATTAACTTTAGGGGAAGCTAGACAAGTTAGGCAGCAGATTGGTTTATCTAGTAGATACCCCCTGCTGTGGCATTGAATTACTTCTGTCACATAAGAGCTTAATACCATGGTGACCTTACCACCAACAGTCTCAGATTACAGATCACGTAGCTGTATCAGCGGCCAGGAATGAAGGCAAACCTCCGCAGACCTGTCTAATTAAGAATGTATTGGCCTGTAAACACAAATCTTTACAGGTGAGTGATATCCAATCAGGAATTTGTGCTGTTGTCCAAATTGTCTGACAGTCCCATCCAACCATTTCAACACTCTGGCCACGCTGAGAGCTTTGGCACACACCACAAATGCTAGCACAGACATATAAGGGACTGTGAGGAAAGGCAATACCAGGTGGAAAATACTTTTCAAAACCTTTGGTGTAAAAATGTTCAGCATCAAAAAAATTGATACTTGAAAGCCAACTGAACAAACAACAATATAAAGGCAAAATACTGCTGGAATCTGAAACAAAAGCAGAAAATGCTGGAAAAACGCAGCAGGTCTGACAGCATCTGTAGAGAGAGAATAGAGCCAACGAATAGACCTCTGATGAAGGGTCATCCTGACTCGAAACGTTAGCTCTATTCTCTCTGCTGTCAGACCTGCCGAGCTTTTCCAGCATTTTCTGTGAAATAACAACAAACTGCTTTTAAGAAGTTGGCAGAACCTTACCAAAATTTGTGAGTTTTGGTGCTGGATGTGTTTTGGAGTCTTTAGCCATTTAGAAGGATGTGTAAGGTTAATGAATGCCAAGAGTCCTGCCCCATTAATTGTTTATTGGAAACCTAGGGTGCCTGTGGGTCAGAAGTGTGACTTCACATACTTGACGTCCAACTAGTATAAAGCACTGTGCCATTTGGTGGACCTTCTTAGAATGGTGTTTAATGCCAGCAGAGAATGAGTCTAGCCATTAAACTTCAATTGTAGCTGTTTATCAAATGGCTTGATGGTGCTTCAATTTAGACATGGTAGGGTAAAAAATGATCTTGTGTCAGATGCAGGTCAACATTGAAAGAAAGGATGTAAAGGTGTTAAAAGTAGTTCAGAAAAGGTTTACCCGATCAATGCCTGGAATGGGAGGATTGTCTTATGAGGAAAGGTTGGACAGGTTCGACTTGTATCCATTGGAGTTTAGCAGCATAAGTGGTAACTTGATTGAAACGTATAAGATCCTGAGGGGCCTTGATAGCGTGGATGTGGTGAGGACTTTTCCTCTTGTGGGAGAATGTAGAACCAGCTGCCAATGTTTAAAAATAAGGGGTTGTCCATTTTAAATGGAGTTGAGGTGAATTTTTTTCTCAGAGGAATATGAGTCTTTGGAACTCTTTTCCTGAAAGGGCCATGGAAGCAGAGTCTTTGAATATTTTTAAGACAGAAGTGGATAGATTCTTGGTAAGCAAGGGGCTGGTAGATTATTGGGGGTAGGCAGGATGCAGATTTGAGGTTACTATCAGATCAGCCATGATATTATTAAATGATGGAACAGGCTTGAGGACCTGAATGGCCTACACCTGCTCCTTGTTCGTGCGTTTGAATGCATGAAAATAAGCAGGAAATGTGCTGTCAAATGTTAAAACAACAGGCTCAACTCAAATTTCACTTGCTTTCTTGAGTCATGGTTTCAAGTTCCCTCCTGGAGATTTTGTTTGAAAGGCAACAAGTCACATTTTTCTTGGAAAAGGGAGGAAAAGAACAACTATTTTTTCAGCTACTAATAAATACACTATTGCCAATGAAAAGCCAACATTACTGGAAAAACAGGAACTATATGCGCTGTTTGCTAAAATGGTGCAGTGAAGCGTTAAGTATACATTATCTAACATTGCCAACAAGAATTTGTCAGTTACGATATTTCTTGTTTCAACCTCTCTGTCTTCCACTTCTTTAGTAAAATTTGTTTCTGTATGTGAGGAGTATCAGGAGATTGGAATTTGATCTGTACATTGATTGCTGTTACTTATATTGATTCACTGAACAAAGTCCCAAGTGTCTTAAAATGAAACAATAAAACTACGTGCGACTTGCTTGTATTTTTTTATGTGAGAACACATTGAAACACAACACAATTGAGTTTAAAAATCTGAATTATCAAATATAAAAACTCCATTAAGCATTTTCTTAACAGTTCCAAGTTATTGCTTTTGTTGTCGGCAGGGGACCAGTTGTGCATCACTTTGCTGCAACCAGATGTCCCAAACTTAACAAATATTTCAATACAAAATGTCAGTGCATCATAAAGTGTGGAAAACAGAAAATGCATTTTCCTTATTTACAAGCAGTAAGGAAATATTTCTAGGGAGTTGATTCTGCCAGAAGGGTAAGTATTCCCGCCAGCTATTCAGTTCACACCTTGAACCCACTCCATCTACCATTCCACATCCTAGGAAATGTTCAAATTACCAAGGATTGGTGCCGAACTTGGGCCGAAGGGCCTGTTTCCATCTGTAACCTCTATGACTCTATAACGCCTGTAACAGCTCACAGAGGTGTTCCCATGCAAACTGTACTCCCAGAGGCCAAGGACCAGGCTGCCTGGCTAATTTCTCAGCTACATGAGAGCAGCAGGGAGGGAAAAGCAACAGGAAAAGCAGGGGGTGGGGTAGTTCCACTGAAAGAACGTACATGTGTCACATGCTTCCAGAGATGCTTGATTACTGCGTGCTAGGTTTGTACATGCAACCTCCAGTGTCGTTGAAACTGTGATATGTAAGTATCTTCTTCAGTCACCACTGCTTCCTCAGGAAGGTCCTTTGTATACAATGAGGAGAGGAGACCAATCCCTGAGTCAACAGTTTGTATCAGAGAATCACTGTTTTCGGAATCGGCTTTGATACTGACCGCAGGTATGGTCAGCTTGCCAGTATTGATGTCCCAATCTAATATTGTCGTATCTGGCTCCTTGACCTCATCATGGTGGTTTTCATTCAGTAAATATAAATGATCAACCATTACAACAGGACAGTGGTCAACACTGGCCAGTGGAGCCATTCCAGTCAGTGGTGGTGGTTGAAATTGTGACTTATAATTATTCTCTTCTAGTTTCTGGGGCACTTTTGGCAGGTAAAGGATTTCATGTCCTGGATCAACAGCTCTATATGATCCAATTCCAGCACAATCAGCATTACTCCCTGCAGCTTGTGTGTTTGTGCCACTTGTGACTGGACGTGGGATGTAACTGGTCTGCAGTGGCTTGTCAGCCTCCCCACTCAGCGTGTGGAGTACTTCTTCATTTTGTGGAATATGAGTTGCTGCTGTCCCAATGAAACTATATTCAACACTGGGCTGTGTGGCGCCTCTGATCAGAGGCCGTCTGGGCAGTTGTGATCTGTAGCCAGCTTGTTGCGGCTCCGTACAATCTTCACTTGGTGGCTGAAGGTTCAGCTGCCGCTGAGGCTGACTGATGTTCTCCAATACAAGCATTTCATACTGAATGCCATTCTGCGTCTCTTTTCCACTTGCGGGATGGGATGGAGGTGTGTGATCAGCTTGCTGGAGCCAGTCGGCAGCCTGGACGACATTCTGTCTGCTAATTGCACACTTGGCAGTTGGATTTTCCACCGTCTGAGACTTATACCCAGTTTTGCTGCTGTCTTTTGACAAAGGTGTGACACTCCATTTATTGGCAGATTTGCTGAGAAGCTGAGAGTTTAGAGGGGTTTCACAATCCTCAGGATCCACACAGCCATGTGACAACACTTTATTACCCCCATTTTCAAACACCATAATATTAATCTTCAAAGGTTCAGGTGGAATGAAGATGAATGTCTTCTTTGATGAGCGATACTGTAGCAGCTGAAAGAGATAAAGTTGGAGATTGAAATAGTTTCAAGCAAGCAGCATTCTATCCTGATTACATTGGCATTAAGATTAGTGAACCAGTGTTAAAGAGGCACATTCTTCATGAAAACATCTTGCACTTTTTGCATGAAGGACCTTCCCCTCTGAACTCTGTTATCAACTCTGTGGCATTTAGAATACCTATTGGAAAATTCTCTCAAAGTCTTCAATGGAAGTAAAGTTCAGATTCAAATATTTATAAATAACACTCAAACATACACAAAAAAATATTACCTTCACTTCAAAAATCATAGCGCACATTTTTGCCTTCTTTACCTGTGAGTACAAGTTTCGCTTACCGGGAACTCAGATCAGAAACTCCCTCAGGGCACCTGCTGCCCACTGTTTTCTGCATGTTAAGATATAGGACTGACAATTTGGGTAGTTTGCATTTGAACAATAGTTTGCAACTTGAGGTTCTCAACTGGGGCAAGGATGGCTGGGCTGGCCTAGGCCTCGCCTGTCCCACTGTAAAATGGTAAAGAGGTCAGGATGGGTGGGAGGCCAGTGGGATGTTTCATCCGGGGCAAGGCCCCAGCCCTTTCCCTGCAAACCCGCTAGCAGGAATTGTAAAACTCTGCCCAGGGATATCATGAAAATATACTAACTCAGATACCAGCTCTAAAGCTGAAATATTCTTTTAATTTACTTGCAAAGTGATAGATAATACCTGTCATAATGTAGGAGAGGGAAGGATACATTTATTTGAGGCAATTATGGACTCAACCTTAACTTAAGTGGAGATTTCAGGATATCACACAGGACAATAGAATGAAAGTAAAGAAAGATAAAACACAATTCACATACTTCAGCAAGGATAGTCCGGACAATATAGAATAGGTTCATAGAATAGTAACAGCACTGAAAGAGGCCATTCAGCCTGTCCTATCTGCGATGACTCTCTGCAAGAGCAAATCAGCTAGGCTCTTTCATCCTGACCCTGTCATTCTTCTTCCTTTCAGGTGTTTATGCAGTTCTGTATTGAACGCTACGATTGAATCTGTTTTCCACACACTCAGGGCAGTCCCAGGTCACCTGTGGTTGAGTTAGTAACACTCTTGTCTCTGAACCTCAAGATTCTGGGGTCCTGTCACACTCGAGGACGTAAGTGCATGAAAGTCAAGGTTGACACACCAGCGCAGTGCTGGAGGAGTACTGCATTGTTGGAGGTGCTGTCTTTTGGATGAGACATTAAACTGAGGTCCCATGTGCCTGTTGAAGTGGATGTGAAAGATCCCATGACATTATTCCCAAGAAGGCGAGGGGAAATCTCCCCAATGCCCTGGCTAGAATATGTCCCTCAATCAATACTATAAAAAACAGTGTGGCTGATTATTATCAATTATTCACCACATTGTTGGTGGAGCATGAATGTTAGTCTGTGCTGCCAACACAACTAAAGCGGGAACAGTGCTGTCCAGATCCCAACCACTTGTTATATAGACATTTTTCCACATGTCACTTGATTCTACTGCCATTTACCTTCAGTGTGTGTCCTCTGCTTCTCTCCCTTACACCAATGGGAACAGTTTCTCTATATCTACATTGTCCAGGTTATCCACACTTCGATCAACTCTCCTCGCAATTTTCTCTTCCCTAAGGAGAACGACCCCAGTTTCTCCAATCCATGTAAGTCCCTTATCCCCCCCGACCAGCTGGAGGGCTTCAATGGCCTCCAGTCCCAGTAGCGAGGCCATCACGTCTGGCCCGTGTTGATGGGGACCATACATGATCCTCGCTGGGAAGGACCTCGATCGGTGAGGGGTTAATTACAAGTGAGCCCAGACAATACGGTCCGGGACTCATTAACGACATTTAAATAATGTCATGAATATTGAAATTGGCTTCACGCCCTTTTGCTGGCAACTCAGTGCCGGTAAGATCGCGAGGGACAAACAAATTGGGTGCAATCTTCCTTCTTCCCTCTCACTCCATCTTACTGGCTCACTTCACCAATCGACTGATGGGATAAGCTGGCGAGATCGCGCCCCATCATGTCAGCATTTTAAAAATTGTCCTGATATACCCACCCTTTATTTACAACTCTCATCTCTGTAATCTTCTTTGGGGTTGGAAGAGAGGATGATCAAGCTTAGAGGCAACACAAAAGTTCCCCATGTTGCAAGCTGATTAAACCATAAGGAAGTTGACTTGAGAGTGCCTCTCTCTCATTGCCCATGATCAGAACTCTGCTGGTAAAAGAAATCTGCCTATGGATTTGAGTTCAGACAAAACTCAAACTCGAACCCTTCTACTTGGAGAAGGAGCATCTGCTGTAATGCTGCACTTCTTTGTGCTGCGATTTATATCCATAACCTAGCACTTTAACTTGCAATGATGAAGGTCCTTTTAACAAAGCTAAGTTTAAATCAATTTATTCCACTAATTTTAGTCCAATTTCCCAATGCAATCCTAATCAACATGCCTTAGAGTTGGTACAATAGCTGTGCATGCCCACAAGCATGAACATTACTCTTAAATATAATCACTGATATACATTATCTGCACTAAGTGAGAATAATTAAAGACACTGCAAGTACTTGCACAAGTGCCCACACTTTTCTAGAAACATAGAAACATAGAAAAACTACAGCACAAAACAGGCCCTTCGGCCCCACAAGTTGTGCCAAACATATTCTAGTGCTGTTAAAACCACTAGGTTTGACTCATTTACTTATTAATTCACTGTCAAGCTCTCTAAAATAGGGGAAATCCTTAACAGAGATTGTAGGAAATGTTTCCTGGGCAGCATGGTGGCACAATGGTTAGCACTACTGCCTCATTGCGCCAGGGACCCGTGTACGATTCCCGGCTTGGGTTACTGTCTGTGTGGAGTTTGCACGTTTTCCCCGTGTCTGTGTGGGTTTCTCCGGGTGCTCTGATTTCTTCCCACAGTCCAAATATATGTGGGTTAGGTTGATTAGCATGCTAAATTGTCCCTAGTGTTAGGGGGATTGGTGGGGTGGATGTGCGGGGTTGCGGGAAGAGGGCCTGGGTGGGATTGTGTGGTTGACGCAGATTCGATGGGCCGAATAGCCTCCTTCTGCACTGTAGGGATTCTATGGTTCCTCTAATACATCCTTTCCACACAATAGGTTCCTTGTTTGCCTTGGAATAACAACAGAGTGATCAGAGTTCATTGTAACAAGTTGGTAGAAGCTGCTTACCAGATTTAGAGGTTGCTTCTGCTCACTGATACACACATATTTGTATGTGCAACATCCCACCAAAATGAACAAAAAAATGAAAACAAAGACAGGCAGAACACATCCAAGCAGGATAATTTTGACCATTTGTTTTGCAGGATCTGTCAAAATAGAAATTAAAGAAAAACATTATGAATGATGGGTAAATAAATTACCTGGTCGACAGAAGTCTGACTAAACAGGGCCGCACTAAAGACAGAAAATACTGGGAATACTCAGCAGGCCTGACAGTATCTGTGGTAAACACAGTAAGAAGTTTAACAACACCAGGTTAAAGTCCAACAGGTTTATTTGGTAGCAAAAGCCACACAAGCTTTCGGAGCTGCAAGCCCCTTCTTCAGGTGAGTGGGAATTCTGTTCACAAACAGAGCATATAAAGACACAGACTCAATTTGTATCTGTGGTAACAGAAACCAAGTTAACATTTCAGGTCGATGACCTTCCAATTGGAACTGGGGAAAGTTAGAAATATGATATTTTTTAATCAAGTGGTTGTTGGGAAAAAGGACAAAGGGAAGTTTGCAGACACACCGTCTCTAGAATCATAGAATCCCTACAGTGCAGAAAGAGGCCATTTGGCCCATCGAGCCTGCACCAACAACCATCACACCCAGGCCTATCTCCCCCCCATGTTATTACCCTGCTAATCCTCCTGACACTAAGGGGCAATTTACCATGGCCAATCCACCTGACCTGCACATCTTTGGAGTGTGGGAGGAAACCGGAGCACCCGAAGGAAACCCACACAGACATGGGGAGAACGTGCAAACTCCACACAGACAGTGACCCTAGGCCGGAATCGAACCCGGGTCCTTGGCGCTGTGAGGCAGCACTGCTAACCACTGTGCCGCCTCAAGGCACAGCTTTTGTTTCTTTGGTTCTTTACTTGCCCCATCTCCATTTTCTTTAGCCCTGCAAGACTAAAGCTTCTGTCATTCAAACTCTCCTGCCATCCAAACTCTCCTGCCATCCATCCTATCACAGGCCTTTCCTTTAGCCCATTTTCATAGAACAATTTATCATCAATGCCTTTTGAGGCAGAGGCGATGGGTGCGATTTTCTAGCCCTCCACACCAACGGGGTCATCAGGTGCCACTGGTCAAATGGGATTTGACCGGCTCGCCGAATCAGTCACGCAGAAAACCAGTGTAGCAAGGCCGGAAAGTCTTGGCATATCTCAGCACTAAATATACACTGGATATGGATTTTAAAAAGAATATGAAAGGATATTGTGAAAGGGTAGAAATTAAATGAGATGGGTTCGAGTTAAGAATGCTAGCACAGGCACAGTGGTCTGAATTGTCTCTTTCTACAATATAGTTTTATAATCACTCATGGGAAGGTGACATAATCTCACGCTGGTTGATTTATGTAATTTCACATTTAGAATGAAACTCTCACCTTTTGGTGTTGTCACACAAACAATTTCAGATGGTTGACTTATTCTGTAAAAGGAATACTCCACGGATTGGGCAGTCACACAATAAGTGGTATCGTGATCCAGGGCGTCCACTTTTTTAAATTCAACATCTTCTAGGAAAACAAGCTAAAAGAGAAGAACCAATTGCGTAATAATTATAAAGAACTGTTCTTTGTCATGCAGATTTGATTGCTCAGAGTAGTTTATGTAACATTGGCCCATAATGGCTGTGGACTGGCTGTCACAGTCGGATTTGCCAGCCCACTACTTGCACTGAAATGCACGTTTCTCACCCGACTTTCCCACTCGAGCCGTGTGAGAAACGCGCAGTGCAGATGTTCAGGAATCCTTCCAGTCGAGTGCAGGAGAGCTGAGGGAAAGGAAGCCATGCCCCCACTTTTACAGCACTAGTTTAAAAGCCCCAGCCACTTTGAGAAGCCAGGGAGAAGGTAATTGTTGGGGTGGGGGAGAGGTAAGGGTTGGGGTAGGGGAGAGGAGTTTAGGTGGTTATTGGGGTGAGGTAGGGTGGTCAATGGGGGCGTCAGGTGGTCAAGGGGGGGGGTGCAGTTAAGGTGGTCAGTGTGTTGTGGTTGGTGAAGGTATTCATGGGATGGGGTGGTCAGGAGGTAGGGAGGACAGTCGGACGTGGGGGGGGGAGGAGGTAGTCAGAGGGCAACTTGGGGGGAGTGGCAGGGATAGTCAAGAGGGCGGTTGGGAAGGGGACGGGGATTGTCAGGAGGGCAGTTGGGGGAGTAACTGGAATGGTAGTCAGGAGGGCAGTTGGGAGAGTGGCGGGGATTCTCAGGAAGGCCATTGGGGTGGCGGCATTGTTGAGGTGGGGGTTTAGTTGGGCAGTGGGGGTAGATAATCAGGCAGTCATGAGGATGTTGGTGGGGGGTGGGTAGTTGGGGGATCCCAACTTCCCCCCCCCCCCCCCCCCCCCGCCTCCAACCCAAGGGAGGAGTCAATACTATAGTTACCCAGGAGCTAGTAGTTTTAATTCTTCTACATTTTCTTGGGTGAATATTTAGCAATGTGGGGACTTCCAAAGGGGACTTGCAGCATATCTTGGCGTATGACCAGGGTATGATGTCCTGGAGATCAATGTAATTTTGTGGCAATCAAACATGTGCCTTAAGAATTATTCACTCGTGCGAATAACTGACTTGTTTTCAAAGGTATAAGTTTCTCTTACCGCCTTGTTTGTCTTGCTATTAATGATAGACAAGTTGTATTTTAATTCCTGGAAAACTTTTGCCAGTGAAATTGCGTCATTGTTCTTCCATTTTTTGGGAGCGGTCAAAGTAATGGAGATGGAGCCAACCCCAGTTTCTACTGTTACTTTTGGAGAACTGATGTTTGCTGAAAGATAACCAAGATGCAGATATTAAAAGAAGATGCACAACAATGACCATTTCTGCTAGAATGTATTTTGACACCCAAAACAACTTGGATTTATGCAGTGCCTTTAATGCAATGAAATGTCCCAGAGTGCTTCACAGCAATATCATACAGCCAAATCTGGCTCTGAGCCACATATGGAGATCTTGGGTCAGGTGACCAAATATTTGGTCAAAGACATGGGTTTTAAGCAGCGTCTCAAAGGAGGAAAATGAGGTAGAGAAGTGGAAATGCAATTCCTGAGCTTAGGGCTTAGGCAACTGGAGGATGGAGTGAATAAAATCAACTTCTAAAACTCTCTCTCTGACTGTGAAAGTCGATCCACTCGCAGAAGAATTGCAGCTGGAAAAAAAAATTTTAATTAGGAGAAAGAAACTGAATTTACATAAAGCTTCATAATGTACTCATGATATCTAAAACTTTTATGAACCTAATAAATTACTTTGAAGCACAACCACTTGTAGGCATATGCGGTGACCATTTCTTAATCCTTAAGGCACATGTTTGATTGCCACGAAATTACATTGATCTCCAGGACATCATACCCCTGTCGTATTTAGGCTCACCAACATGCATATGGAATTAATTTGTTTCAATGGTGGCGGCTGAGGGAAAACAACCAACGATTTCTGACTTTTATGACTTGATACCAGGATAAAACTTGCCCCACCACAAGCATTAATGCTGGTTTATTGAGTATAGAGTTAGGGCAATTGAAGCATGCATTACATAGTGTTTCAAATCATGAATACTTATAGTATTGACTCTGGTAGATTCATTAAAATTTAGACTGAACTTTATCAGAAGCACGTTTGTTTGGTAGCAGTATCTGATTTAAGAAACAGATTACAGAATATGTTTCTTCAGGAGGCAAATGTAACTACCATTGAAAATTAAGGGAGTCATATATTAGGCATGCCTGCTATTTCTGTGGTTGGTTACATTAATCAATTGTGACATAAATCATTGATATTAGTCATATGTTCCTAGGTTACCGAATGTTTGGTGGGAAGGACCAAAATTTGCGTCACAACTTCATGGGTGAAGTACTATATTTATACTAAACTGGGAGAGTAAACATGTGGATTGGAAACAACCCTTAAATTGATATTGATAATGATGTTGGAATGACTACCTTGGATGCTTAAAGTGACCCTGAGATCTGATACTGACTGTGTCAGGGAGCAATACAATATTAAAATTCATGCAAGTACTTTTCTAATATAATTTTTTTATGAAAGCAATGTTTTATAAGATTGTTCATTTTGGGATCATCTTTGATTTAGAGTAGAATCATAGAAACCCTACAGTGCAGAAAGAGGCCATTTGGCCCATCGAGTCTGCACCGACCACAATCCCACCCAGGCCCTTCCCCCATATCCCTACATATTTACCCACTAATCCCTCTAACCTACGCATCTCAGGACACTAAGGGGGAATTTAGCTTGGCCAATCAACCTAACCCGCACATCTTTGGACTGTGGGAGGAAACTGGAGCACCTGGAGGAAACCCACGCAGACACGAGGAGAATGTGCAAACTCCACACAGACAGTGACCCAAACCGGGAATCGAACCCAGGTCCCTGGAGCTGTGGAGCAGCAGAGCTAACCACTGTGCGGTAGAGGAATGAAGATGGGGGAAGGGGTCATATGATAATTTCTGGATTCTATTGACAGTAGAGCTGGATGGCTTGGGTTGTTAAAGAGTAAAAGGGGCCTGGGTTGCCTCCCGGGAAGAAGGTGCAAGGTAGTCATACTTGTAGTCAATTACAAAAGTACTTGTATTGACAGTCAATAGATAGTTAGGGCTGGATTTACGTGGAATTGGAAGGACTATGGAGTCATAGAAACATAGAAAATAGACGGAGGAGTAGGCCATTCAGCCCTTTGAGCTTGCTCCACCATTCAGTATGATCATGGCTGATCATCAAATTCAACATCCTGATCCTGTCATTTAACAATAGCAGGTGGGACCCAATTCCAGGACTTCCTTCTCCATTTCCGGCACCCTAGATTTTCATCCTGTTCAATGGAAGTTTGATTTATTGTTAAAATTATTAGTTTCTCTGTGGATCCTAACAAAATTTAGAACATTTGATAAGGTCCCAGTTGGTGTTGTAACTGGATGGGAAGATTAAAATTATAACTGGAGAAGATTATATAAAATTTAGAACTTATGTTAAGATCCCAGTTGAAGATTATAACTGGACAGGATCTTAAGGTACAATGGTCTCAGTAACACAACATCCCTTCAAACACACTTCATTCCATTTTGAACCCAAGCAAGAGTCTTTGGATTTCGCTTCAGAATCTCCCCAGATGATTCTTGTACTGTGAGCTACCTTGTCTCACTGAACTCAGGCTTCCACATGAGTAAGTTTCAAATTCAACTTTCAAAAATACACTTTCAAAACTTAGTGCTTTTTCTCAGTTGTTTGTCCATCAAGGATTTGCTTACAGGCTTTGCACCTTTCCCCTTCAGAAATTCTTGGTCTTCACAGTTGCTTTAACTATCAATACGCAGACTATATTAAAGTGGCATCAAAAGTTTGATTTACCTCTGAAGTCTACTTTCCCACTTTAAATCTGGTTACTGCAGCTGTCTCTTTAACTCAACTTTTCTTCTCAACTCTACATGTCTTTACTGAACAGTTCTCGATTGTAGTACTGTTAACCTCAGGCTTCTTAAGATATTTTTTCTGTCCCAATTCCCTTGTTATCTGGACTGTATCTGGTTCTTTGGGAATGCTGTCTCTTTGCAGCTCCCTTGTCCTGTCCAGTTTGCCTTTTTCTGGCAGAGTTGAGTTCAGTCCTCAGTGTCCTATCTCCAACCACAAACAAATTCAGCTAAAACTAAATTCAAAAAATCTTTCTACCTTAAAAGGGCCCCAGTTGCTAAGCAATAACCACACACTTCTCCTAGCTTTTTTATTTATTATTTTATGCCGTAACTATCTCTAAGTACAGTTGAAGTACATTTGGAACTGAACCAACCACCACACATACAAAAGCCTTTGTCCAGCATGAACCTAACCATAGGGTTACTCTTCCTTACACATAAATATTAAATTAATCCCACTTAAAGCCATACCTTATTTCTAATATTTTACCAATACAAATGTAAATCCCCTAAAACTGTCATTGTTTTCCTGACATTGTTCATGTGAAATTTGGATCAATATTCCTTGATTTGTAATCACCCACAGCAAGATTTAATGCTTCACTTACTTTCCACTTTAGGATTGAATCTTCCACTTCTATTCCAATCTGAGGAGCCTGCTCCTGAAACAGCCCTTACTCTGGCATAGTAATGTTCTTCATAATCAGCCGTTTCATTTGAAAGGTCGCAGCATGTTCTGGTAATGTTCTGGCATTCTTTTTTGTTCTTCCAATCTTTTTCTCCATACCTAAATTAAAAACAAAAAATCCATTAATTCTTATGACAAATACTCATTTTCTAATGTGCCACACAATATATATAGGTATATGCACACATTCCCCCACCCCCCACACACACACTACTCAAAGTGAAATTATCCATTTAATCCCAATTATTTGTGACTTTAGAACAACTAGGCCATGCAAATCAATTCTTATTCTAATTTTGCTTGTTGATTATGCCACCATTAACCTTATTGTGTGATTAGCACAATAGAGCATTAGTGAAAGAGATGCTCTGCTTCCTATTCATTACATGTTGCATCAATCTAGGAATACCTAACCAAAGTTGGCTATGAGTGGTACAGACAAACCTAAACCACAATTAGCAGCAACAACACAGCACAGCTGATCCATCCTTAGCCCAAGCGCTTTTATTATTAAATTATATGTATGAGTGAATTAACTTAAACTCTGCATTGTCAGAAAAAATGAGAATGCAGTGACACTTTTCATTCAGCAGCTACTGAGCACATATCATGGCTTAACACTTTGGGTGGAATTGTTCTGTCCAGCCTGCCACGGGAATCATAGCGGGCGGGACCCAGACCATGCAAAGGTCTGTTGACCTCAGGTAGGATTTTCCGGCTTTGGAGAGAGAGCAGCCAGAAAATCCCGCCCTTTGTCTGTGATTCCCTGACACATATTTGCTGATATATAGGGCGTGATCTTACTGGCCATTCACGCCACATTCCCCCGGCAGTGAGGTCGGAGAATTTGGCAGCCAGCCAAATCTCCGTTCACTGCAGCGGGATAGGAAAGTCCTGCCGATGTGAAAGGCAATAACATTCCGGCCATAATTTTCTAAAATTTGGATGGAGCAGGGGTGAATGAAGACAGGACAGAGTTCCAATCATTGTCTGTGTGGGGTGGGGAGGAAGGGAAATGGTAAGAGAGGAGAATGAGGATCACAAGAAGAGAGTCAGAGTTATTAAAATCCTGCATGAGAACCTGTTTTTCACATTCCTAAAAAAAGGCTTCAGATACAATGATTAATTTGTGACTGAGGTCACGGGGCAAAAAAAGTAGAACTATCTTAAAAACAAATCATGCCAGCTGGCAAATTCAATTGCGGAAGTAGGCAAGTTGCTGAAAATAGTTACAAAATTAATATACTGGTTCAAACTGGCTACTAGCACACTTCAGACTAGGTTCATTCGAGAAGAATATTTATTCATTCGACATATATTCTACAATGTTTGCTTCATAAGACACTTGGATAAAAGGAACAATTGTCACCATGTGGGTCTTTCCATTAAGTGGTTTACACTATAATCATGAAATAAAAATCATGAAATGGTTTAGGAAGCAGGTTGGATACTTCAGCAACAAAAGAGGAAATTGCGCTAATTACATGAACTTAACATCGTAACTAATCCAAGGCTATAAACAATAGTGATAATTATAATAATCAAATGCACTGTGGACCACTAGCTACAATCCTTAAAACTTTCAATACTTCAATTCCAAAGTTGAATTGAAATTTAATTTTAAAAGAACGATCTCTTGATAAGATGTAACATATACTTGGCAAGATTGATGATACCTTGGGGATATTATTTGACTTCTTGTTTACTTTGTTCAAAGAGATTTTTTTTAAATTCTTTCATGGAATGTGAGTATTGTCAGCAAAGCCAGTGTTTGTTGCCCATCCATAACTTACGGTGGTGAGCTGCCTTTTTGAATTGCTGCAATCCATGCGGTGTCAGTACACCCACAGCGCTGTTAGGAAGGAAGTTCCAGGATTTGGACCCAATGATGGTGAAGGAACAGCGATAAAGTTCCCAGTCAGGATGGTGTATAGTATGGAGGGGACCTTCCAGTTAGTGGTGTTCCCAAGCATCTGCTGCCCTTGTCCTCTCGGTTGGATTGTGGGTTTGAAAGGTGCTGTTCAAGGAGGCTTGGTGAGTTGTTGCAATGCAACTTGTATATGGTTCCTACAGAGGCCAGTGTACTTCAGTTGTGGAGAGAATGAACGTTTAGGAGGATGATCAGGTGCTGATTGAGCTTTCCCTAGGTGCTGTTGAGCTCCTCGAGTGTTGTTGGACATGTACTCCCCAGGCATGTGGAGTGTATTTCATTACATTTCTGACTTGTGCCAGGTAAATGGTGGACAGACTTCGGAGAGTCAGGAGGTGAGTTACTCACTTCAAAATTCCCTGCCTCCTACCTGCTCTTGTAGTCGTAGTATTTATTTGGCTGATCCATTTCAGTTTCTGGTCAATGGTAACCCCCAGGATTTTGATTGTGGGGGATTTAGTGATCGTAATGCCTTTGAATGGCAAGAGGAGATAGACTCATAGAGGTTTACAGCATGGAAACAGGCCCTTTGACCCAACTTGTCCATGCCGCCTTTTTTTTAAACCCCTAAGCTAGTACCAATTGCCTGCATTTGGCCCATATCCCTCTATATCCATCTTACCCATGTAACTGTCTAAATGCTTTTTAAAAGACAAAATTGTACCCGCCTCTACTACTACCTCTGGCAGCTTGTTCCAGATACTCACCACCCTCTGTGTGAAAGAAATGCCCCTCTGGACACTTCTGTATCTCTCCTGTCTCATCTTAAACCTATGCTCTCTAGTTTTAGACTCCCCTACCTTTGGGAAAAGATATTGACTATCTAGCTGATCTATGCCTCTCATTATTTTATAGACCTCTATAAGATCACCCCTCAGCCTTCTACGCTCCAAAGAAAAAAGTCCCAGTCTATCCAGCCTCTCCTTATAACTCAAACCATCAAGTCCCGGTAGCATCCTAGTAAATCTTTTTTGCACTCTTTCTAGTTTAATAATATCCTTTCTATAATAGGGTGACCAGAACTGTACACAGTATTCCAAGTGTGGCCTTACCAATGTCTTGTGCAACTTCAACAAGATGTCCCAATTCCTGTATTCAATGTTCTGACCAGTGAAACCAAGCATGCTGAATGCCTTCTTCACCACTCTGTCTACCTGTGACTCCACTTTCAAGAAGTTATGAACCTGTACCCCTAAAACTTTTATGCTCTGCAACTCTCCCCAATGCCTTACCATTAACTGAGTAAGTCCTGCCCTGGTTCAATCTACCAAAATGCATCACCTCCCATTTATATAAATTAAACTCCATCTGCCATTCGTCAGCCCACTGGCCCAATTGATCAAGGTCCTGTTGCAATCCGAGATAACCTTCTTCACTGTCCACTATGCCACCAATCTTGGTGTCATCTGCAAACTTGCTAACCATGCCTCCTATATTCTCATCCAAATCATTAATATAAAAGACAAATAACAGTGGACCCAGCACTGATCCCTGTGGCACACCGCTGGTCACAGGCCTCTAGTTTGAAAAACAACCCTCTACAACCACTTAGCTTCTGTCATCAAGCCAATTTTGTATCCATTTAGCTATCTCACCCTGGATCCCGTGAGATTTAACCTTTTGCAACAGCCTACTATGTGGTACCTTGTCAAAGGCCTTGCTAAAGTCCATGTAGACAACATCAACTGCATTGCCCTCATCTACCTTCTTGGTTACCCCTTCAAAAAAATCAATCAAATTTGTGAGACATGATTTTCCACTCACAATGCCATGCTGACTGTCCCTAATCAGTCCTTTCGTCTCTAAATGCCTGTAGATCCTGTCTCTCAAAATATCTTCCAACAACTTATCCACTACTGATGTGAGGCTCACTGGCCTATAGTTCCCAGGCTTTTCCCTGCAGCCCTTTTTAAACAAAGGCACAACATTTGCCACCCTCCAATCTTCAGGCACCTCACCTGTGACTATCGATGATTCAAATACCTCTGCTGGGGGACCTGCAATTTCCTCCCTAGCTTCCCACAATGTCCTGGGCTACACTTCATCAGGTCCCGTGGATTTATCTACCTTGATGCGCTTTAAGACTTCCAGCACCTCCTTCTCTGTAATATGTACACTCCTCAAGACATCGCTATTTATTTCCCCAAGTTCCATAACATCCATGCTTTCCTCAACAGTAAATACTGATGAGAAATATTCATTAAGGATCTCACCCATCTCACCGATGTTTAGATTTTCTCTTGTTGGAGATGGTCATTGCCTGACATTTGTGTGGCATGAATGCCAGTTACCACTTATCAGCCCAAACTAGTGTGAGCAGTAATAATCAATACAAGTAACATTCCTAATTAGTGGAAAATTCAGTTCCGTCCAAATTTCCAGAGACCGTGTAGAGGTTGTAGAGTGCTGTCCTGCTCAGCTGCACCTGGAGCTCAATTACAGTTGATCTCAGTTATATAGTGGGGACGCGATGGTCTAGTGGTATTATCGTTAGGCTATTAATCCAGAAACTCAGCTAATGTTCTGGGGACCTGGGTTTGAATTCCATCACAGCAGATGGTGGAATTTGAATTCAGTAAAAAAAATCTGGAA
Organism: Mustelus asterias; assembly: GCF_964213995.1. Taxonomy (NCBI): domain Eukaryota; kingdom Metazoa; phylum Chordata; class Chondrichthyes; order Carcharhiniformes; family Triakidae; genus Mustelus; species Mustelus asterias. Next base: position 51,386,701 of record NC_135805.1, read on the forward strand.
TTAGGAATCTACTGATGACTATGAAACCATTGTCGATTGTTGGAAAAACCCATCTGCTTCACTAATGTCCTTTAGGGAAGGAAATCTGCTATCCTGGTCTGGCCTACATGTGACACCAGTGCCACAGCAATGTGGTTGACTCTCAATTGTCCTCCAAGGGCAACTAGGGATTGGCAATAAATACTGGCTAGCCAGCGACGCCCATGCCCCACGAATGAATAAAAAAAATGGGAGTCATCCAAGCCTCAGAGGCAGTCCAGAGGTGGTTAATGAACTTGATACTCAGTATCAGAGTGAAGAACTAAGAAGAACAACTTCACACATTCATTATGATGTCTCTGAGAGATATATAGGAGACTTAAAAGATTAAAGAGCAAAAACCAGGAACAGTTGATCAGAGACATGAGGACAGTGTGGGAAGATGTTATAAGTGAATGGTTGCGAAAAGCAAATCCAGGATGTACTGGAAGTAATTCCTCACAAGTTGTCCAAAATGTTCTATTCACTTTTTAAAAATATGATTGGAGGGAGGTGAAAGTCTGTGGAGCCAAAACATTGGACTCATTTAAGAAAAAAAACAATGCAGGATTCGCATAGTATTATAAGACAAAATTAAATTAATTCACCATGGAAAACTCACTTGTGATCTCAAGTACACTATGCAGTGTCCAGAAGCTGTGTGACAAGATTTAAGTCCAATGAGTAGCTTTTGCGAGCAATGAGGCTCTGAATGAGTCAGTCAATACCATAAAGGAAGCATAGATTGTGGCCAGAATTCTCCGCTGCCAGCGAGAATAGAGAATTTGGCGCTTAGCCAAATTTGCATTCACTGCAGTGGGACTGGAGAATCCCAGCTGTGGGCAAGGTCAGAGAATTCTGGCGTATATCTCATGACCTGTCAATATACATTGGATTTGTAGCACAAATGTACCTTCAATAAATTAAACTAGGTAGATTTATTGCACCGTCCTCTACTTTTCATTAATTCTTTCCTGGACATTAAAAATATGGACCTTCTTTGTCCCTTCAGTTGTTTTCTACTGTGTTTTTAAAGTCCCAGCTTGGCATTCCCAAATCACTGCGTATTTATTTACCCTACTCTTTATTATATCCTGCATCATGGGTGAAGGCCCTTGACATAGTTGCCAGAATTTTACCGGCACGCCCGCCCAGAATCGGGGCAGGCGAGGCTCGCAGAAAGGCATTCTCCATTGGCCTTGGGTGGGATCTTACGAGCCTCAGATGGGTGAGGTGGTAAAATTCCAGCAAGTGTCACAATAGACAAATCTATATTAATTTTAATTCTACTGTCTGTATTGTATTTTCTTTCACATTGAAGTTGTCTTCACTGCAATGCTATGTCCACGAATTCAAAAATATTTTGGTGAAATTATGTCATCCCATGTGGTTTGATATTTTCGAGTACACCTATCCTCCAATCATATTTAAAACAACTACACCTTGCATTTTTGTCGAGCCTTTATTGTGATAGGAGAGAAAGGTAGAGAGGCAGTTTAGGGAGGCAAGTCCAGGCATTGCAGCCTGGCTACTGAAGGCATGACCACCCAAACATACAGCAAGTAAAATTGAGAATGTTTAAGAGGCCAGAATTAGATGAACGCAGATGTGTCAGAGAGTTGTGAGACTGGAGGAGATTGGAGAGACAAAAAGGGGCAAGACCATGGAGGGACTTTAAAACAAAGATGAGGATTATAAAATCAGGGCAATGTTTAACTGGGAGTCAATGCAGGTCACTGAGCACAGGGTTGCTAAATAAACTGGACTTGATATAAACCACAGGTAGTAGAATTTAGGGATGAAACGGTAGAATGTGGATGGATAGCCAGGCGTGCATTGGAATAGGTAAGTCTAGAAACAGATTTTTTTTAGAAACAGATTAATTATTTTCTTTGGCAGTGGATTTAAATCTATAACACACTTTCTTTTATGAGATATTCTTAATTATAATACTGTATATTCAATGGGTTGCGTGTCATTAGTCCAAAAGTTCAAGTGTGCAAAATGTATTGCTTGGGATACTATGAAACTGTTCTGGAACAATTGAATGGATTGCCCCAGGAGGGATAATTCAACTTCAAAAGCAAATTGTTGCAAAGATGAATAAACACCTTAACAATAAATTGATGCAAAGTAGGACATTTGCTACACATTCAGCCTCAGCCTGTGACATGAGGTTACTCAAAGATAAAAATCTGATGAGAAACTGCACCTGCAAACATGTGGTTTACCTTTTCATGTCTTTTCACATAAAACCTCACGCAGTGCAGTAGCATCTCTCAAACTAGCACAAAAACCATTTCCACTGCAGCCACGTTTCCAGATTTAACACTTTCTAAATGCAAAATTAAAAGGTGGCGATATAATTTAAGTAGCTAATTCTGAATGTCACTGCTTTCTGGTGACTTCCTCGTCCATTTGATGTTAAAATATGTGGGATTCAGAGATGCATTAATGGATAAATGGAATAGCTCAAGGCAACTCAATATAAATTATCTAGTAATAAAAGCAAAATAATTTTGACGTTGGAAATCTGAAATAAAAACAGAAAATATTGGATAAACCCAGCAGGTCTGGCAGCATCTGTGGAGAGATTATTCCAATGCACACCTAGCTGGTTGTCCACATGGCAGCACGGTGGCACAGTGGTTAGCACTGCTGCCTCACAATGCCAGGGACCCAGGTTCGATTCCTGGCTTGGGTCACTGTCTGTGCAGAGTCTGCATGTTCTCCCCGTGCCTGCGTGGGTTTCCTCCGGATGCTCCAGTTTCCTCCCACAGTCTGAAATTTGTGCTGTATTAGCTGCATTGGCCACACTAAATTCTCCCTCAGTGTACCCGAACAGGGGCTGGAGTGTGGTGACTAGGGGATTTTCACAGTAACTTCATGGCAGTGTTAATGTAAGCCTACTTGTGACTAATAAGTAAACTTTGCATTCCACCATCTTGAACTCCCCCCCCCCCCCCCCCCGCCTCTTTTTTTGTTTTTAGGTTCCCTTGGCGTCTTGGAGTGCCCCAACACAACCCCACCTCTTCCCCAAATGGCCACCTCTCCCTTTGTTCTGCTCCCACTGAGCACAGACCTTTGTTTTGCTATTAACACATTTTGTCACTATTCGCACTCTTCAGTCCTTATGGCACCATTAACATCCCCCTTTGTTTTATGACACCTTGGTCAATCTCTCTTTCACTCTGACCTTTCCCTGTGTATTCTGCCCCCCCCCCCCCCCCCCCCCCCCCCCCACCTACCCCCAACTATATCATTCATCACATTTTACCTCTTTTCAGTTCTGTAGAAGGGTCACATTGACTCGAAACATTAATTCTCTTCCTTTCTCCACAGATGCTGCCAGAGCTGCTGAATTTATCCAGCACTTTCTGTTTTTATTACAAATTATCCAGTTGCTGAAATGGCCATTGTGTGGTATAGTGAACAATACTTATTATAAGTGGACCACAATAAACAATCATAGGGGAATTCTCCCAAAAAAATTCTAAGTGTTGAATTTGTGTGAAAACTGGAGTAAATCATGCTGGTTTTTTCAATGGGGGTTCAGAGAAGAAACTCCCACACTCTGTGCACTGCTGAGTGGATCAGCGTCATTCACTCCAGAAATCAGGGCGAGGGGCCTAGGAAGCTGGCAGCATAGCGCCCAGCATGCCACTGCACACTGCACCGATCTATCAGCGCCAAGGTCGGCGCATGCGCAGTGGCCACTGTCTGCATGCATCAAGATTGCTGGCCAGCTCGATCACTGGCCAGCACTGCGATTCCCGCAATGCCAGCCCTCTCACTCCCCCACGGCCTGATTGATGGCCCCCCGAACGTTCCTGGGCCAGGCCCGTCCCACCATCCCTCCCGGCCTGCTCCGATCTCCAGCACACCCCCCACCCCGATCATCCCCCCGACTGTTACAGCCCCCCCATTCCCGCAGTGCCAACCTGTCCTCCCCCCTTCCCAGCAGCTCCCCCCCCCCCTCCCCGCCACTTCGATGGCCAGCCCCGATCACAGGCATCCCATCCTCCCCCACCGATCCTGACTGCAGAGTGACAGCGGGACCCCCCCCCCCCCCCACCCTCACCGATTGCCCCAACAGGCCCTGCCCCCATAGGCCTCACCACCTTAGCACTGCCCCATGCCCGATGGGCAGTGCCAAGGTGCCCCCTGGGCATTGAAACTTTGCCCCTTGGGCAGTGTCAGGGACCACATGTTGGCACTGCCAAGGTGCCAATGCCAACCCTCCGGGGGGTCCCCCTTCACTCCAGCAGGGTCGGACCGCTAGCCCCCCTAAAGTGGGGAGTTGTTGTAAACCTCGCTGGAGTGAAATACTCCTGGTGGGGGGAGATGCTAGCGGGCCCGGAGATTTCATTCCCGGGTTCACTAATTGTATTTAAATTACATTAAAATTCTCATTTAAATAAGTCATGAAGCTCTGTGTCTATTTGCGGCGCAGAGCTGACGGTGCCGGAAATCCGGCGCTGGGAGACGCGCTCGGGAGCTGGATGCCCAGCGCGGATCGCGCTAATCCAGACCCGCTAAAATCTCCCATCCCGCTGCGGTAAAAAATCAGCGCAGCGGGATGGGAGAATGAGACCACTGAATTCAGCCTCATGCGTAGTTGGGTTAAATAGCTCTCATTCCTCCAGACGTACTTGCAACCTTTTTAAATCCCTGCACAAAGCAGAAAGGTTTTCCGTGATTGTAAAATAAGTTCTGACTGTCTCCCCTCTTTGTTGTTTCTCAATAACCTGCCAATGCAAATTGAGTCTGGAGAGACTCAGCCACTTACACAGAGGACACAAAGTTGGTTAAAGAACTCACAATTTGATAACTTGACAGATAGAAATGGAAACTACAAGGATGGGCCAAATCTCCCATGCAGTAACGATCACTGTTGGATTGCCATTTTGCTCCTATTTCCTTACCTTGAAATGAAGTTCCACATTTCTCACTCAGACTTCTTACCTGGGGTTGCTGAGAGATGTGATACATTGCTGCTTTTGGAGACCTGCCCTGGTAGTGTAGTAGAATTGGGAAAAGCCACGCCGCGCCCCCTTTCTATGGCACTAGCTTCTGTATGCTGGTAAATTTAAGTGTCTCAGCCACTTTGACAAGCTGGGGTAAGTGGATGAGGGGACAGAAAAGGTTGGGGGCTGTGGGGGTTTGAGTGATTAGGGAGATGGGGGGCAGGAGGGTTGAAATCTCCGGGCCCGCTAGCATCTCCCCCCACCAGGAGTATTTCACTCCAGCGGGGTTTACAATAGTTCCTCACTTTAGGGGGGCCAGCGGCCCGATCCCGCTGGAGTGAAGGGGAGGCAATTGGGGCCTCCCAGAGGGTCGGGGAGGGAGGGGGGCGGGGAGGGGGGGGGAGGCCTTGGATTTTTTTTTTAAGTTTTAAAGTTTATTTATTAGTAGGCCTACGTTAACACTGCAATGAAGTTACTGTGAAAATCCCTTAGTCGCCACGCTCCGGCACCTGTTTGGGTACACTGAGGGAAAGTTAGCATGGCCAATGTACTTAACCAGCATGTCTTTCAGACTGTGGGAGGAAACAGGAACACCCGGAGGAAACAGACACGGAGAGAACGTGCAGACTGCGCACAGACAGTGACCCAAGCCAGGAATCGAACCCGGGTCCCTGGTGTTGTGAGGCAGCAGTGCTAACCACTGTCCCACCGTGCCACCCTCAATGTTAGATGTTGGGGAATCAGGAGGGTACACAGGGGATCGGGGGTTAGGGAGTAGTCGGGTGGTCAGGCGGGGGGGTGGTTGTCAGTAGTATAGTTACCTCGAAGTTACAACCGATTTAATCCTGGGGACTATTCTGCTAAGTAATTCAGAACCATCAGAAGTCTCCAACTTTAAAGTGGAGTTTCAGAGGGTTCCAGATGCAGGGTAATTGCCCAATGGAAGTTGAATTTATCCAAGCAATTCCTGTGCAGAAAATTCGGGGGACCTTCCAAGGCGTTCCCTGGTGCATCATTCGGGGTACTGCCAGGGTACAACCCTCCGGGGAATGATCTGGGCTGACATTTAATATGGGAAATGGAAATGTCATATTGGAATCGTGATAATCGTGTCCAAGAGCTGAATCAAAGCATATTGTTGGCAAGAATTGAGGAAGCTTACTTTGCAAAATATTTTGCATTTTCCATCACTGGTCGAGATGCCAAAACAGCAAATTTGTAAAATAAAGAATGATTTTGAACTATTACTACCAAATATTTTATAAGGAACTGTTCTTCTTATGGAGTACTTGCTGAAACATTTTTGAAATCAAGTTGCTATCGGAAACCTTTGAATAGCTATGTGGGAACACTCTTCCAACTTACACCGATATACAGCATGGAAATAACACGTCTGTCTCAACTGCTCCCTGCCATTGTTTATGCTCCCCGGATCGTACATCCATCACTCTCCAATTAACCCCATCAGCAAAGCCTTCTATTCCTTTCTCTCTCATGTGTTTAAGTAGCTTCCCTTAATTGCACCTCTGCTCTTCACCTCAAATACTCCCTGTGGCAGTGAGTTCCACATTCTAACCACTGTCTGGTCAAAGAAGTTTCTCCTAAATTCCCCACTGGATTTATTAGTAACTATTTTGTATTTATAGCTGCTAGTTTTGGTATCTGGCACTGAATAATATATATGTGTGTGTGTGTGTGTGTGTGTGTGTCAGTATGGCAGAGGGAGGAGTGGGGAACAGGGGGCATTAACTTTTCTCACAACTCTGCTGGGAAGAGATGCTAAAAATGGTCCAAAAATGGGCCGAAGCAGAAAAGTTATGTGTAAATTAACATTCTCTTGTTGTTAGGCTTGTTTTCATTTGGCAGCGACAGAGTGTAATCAAAATCCCGGCAGCAATGTAGCAAGAGAGAATAAGAGGATCAATTACACTTTATACTGCACGGCAAACAGTATCCTGCATCCTTTCTCACCGACCAGCCCCCAGTGCACAACGTTCTGCAGATCGATTGACAGAAAATGCACATTGCTCGGGGCAATCAATGTGTTTCCGCAGGGAATTCCTGAAAAAAAAAAGAAACAAAATGCAGTTTTGTAAGAATATATTCAGCGGGTTAACAAATGAAATGTGCCAGACATAATTTTGCAAGAATTATCAACATAGAAAAAACCAATCCATGTTGATGTATATCCTCCACATAAATCAGGCAGAGGACCAAATGCCACATGCTTGCCTTGTTCCCTTATTCCCCTGTCCTTTGGCCTCCTACCTCATCTATTCTTATATGTTGATGTGGTCCCTGCTTTAATCAGCAACTGTAGTCATGCAATCTATAGCCTCACAACCCTCTGTATAAAAAGGTTTCTCCTGCTTTCATTCCAAATTTGTAATATTTCATCTTACTCTGTTATGGGGTACACAACAAGGAGATCCATTTGATTCTTTCTACCTTCCCTCTTCACAGTTCATAGAGTCATCGAGCAATGCAGCATTGAAACAGGCCCTTTGGCCCAACCGGTCCATGCCAACCTTGGTGCCCTCCCAGCTAGTCCCAATTGCCCACGTTTGAAAAAACCTCTACTCTACCACCCTGTAATCGCCTCCGTTCTAACGAAAATGGCCTCAATCGTTCGAAGTACTTGCATTTCCTCACACCAGGTAGCAACCTGTAAATATACACTGTACCCTTTCTATTGTCTCAACATCCACCCCTACTTTAGAGCCTAAAACAGAACACAATACTCCAGAACTGTGGTTTACTAAAACTTTATATTGATTTAAAATTGCAACTCGACCTCTATATTTTATACCTCTTGCCATATGAACAGGTTTTCATTATCTTTGTCATTCCTTTTTCACTTGAGGTACTGCTTTTCAGGTGTTGTAAACTGAGCAACCTCGTGAAGCGTCCAAAACTAGAGGTTAAAAATGTCAATCCCATAAGGAACATAGGAGAAACTTACTTACGCAAAGAATGGTAAGAATATGGAACTGACCACTGCAAGGAGTAGTTGAGGTAAATACCATAGATGAGTTTAAGGGTGGGGTTAAGAAGCCACTGACAGACTTACTGCACTTAATTCTGCTCCCAGAGCACTTGAAACTTAAAATTCAGCTGTATATATCTATATTAGCCGCCAATTCCCACTGCATTTCCATATCACCCAATTATCCCCAATTCAAAGCTTAGGTTGATGCCGACTAGTCCACCTGGTTTGTAGCAGTGGCTACAAGCTGAGTGGTTTGCTAGGATATTTTAATGGCTCTTGACAGTCAACCACATTGCTGTGGGTCTGGAGTCACATGTAGGCCAGACCAGGTCAGGACAGCAAATTTCCTAAAGGACATGAGTGAACCAAATGGATTTTTACTGCACAACAATGGTTGCATGGTCGCCATTAAATGAGCTTTTAATCCCAGGTTTATAATTGATCTTAATTCCATCAGCTGCTTTGGGGGGATTTGAATTCACGTCCCCAGAGCTTTACCTTGGGACTATGAACCACTAGTCCAGTGATATTGCCATTACACCACCACCACCACCAAACCACCCCCTCCCAACCTCCATTTCTTTTATCTACTGTAAACATTCGTAACTCCCACACTGTGGATTAAGGCCCTACCTACTGCAAAAATGGGGTCTGAGCAGCACTGAATTCAATTGGCCCTACTGTGATAAGCTATTCCTCATGTATGAGACATGCTCCTCCCCCCTCTCGGCTAAAACGGGATCTGCCAGAAATGTGGGCTGGACCTCTGGATCTGGGTCCTGCCCGCCATTTTTAACGGTTTGCAAAGTGTTTGCCGCTCTGCTAAATCTGGCGTTTGCATCCTCCTAACAACTTGTCTTCATAGAATCATCATAGAATCTGCAGTGCAGAAGAGCACTTGACAGTCAACCACATTGCTAAGGACACATTTAAGTGCCCTTAGGCCCATCAAGCCTGCACCAACTACAATCCCACCCAGGTCCTATCCCCATAACCCCACATATTTACCCTCCCAATCTCCCTGACACTAAGGGGTAATTTAGCATGGCCAATCAACCAAACACACACATCTTTCAACTGTGGGAGGAAACTGGAGCACCTGGAGGAGATCCATGCAGACACGAGGAAAATGTGCAAACGCCACACAGACAGTGACTTGAGGCCAGAATTGAACCCAGGTCCCTGGCGCTGTGAGGCAGCAGTGCTAACCACTGTGCCGCTCAACTCTTCCTGTCTAATTTTGTATCAGCAGCAAATTTGGCTTCGACACAGGCAGTCCTTTCATCCAAGTCATTAATATGGATTATAAGTAGTTGAGGCTGCAGCACTGATCCCTGCAGCACTCCTCTCGTCACCTTTTGCCAACCTGAAAGTGATACATTTTCCTGACTCAGTGTTTCCTGTTAGTTAGCCAATCCTTTATTTGTGCTAATGTATCAGCTGTCACACCCACACAGTTATATTAATATAAAAGCAAAATACTGTGGATGCTGAATGTGAAACAAAAAGAGAAAATACTGGAAAATCTCAGCAGGTCTGACAGCATCTGTGGAGAGAGAATGGAGCCAACGTTTTGAGTCTGGGTGGCCCTTCGTCAGAGCTGGTTTGCAGTTATATTCATAGATTTATGAAAATAGAATGGGACAATTTGCTTTGAAACAAAATGCAGTTGAGAGGTCAGGGGAGCTCTTTTCATTTCTGCCAATATGCATGGCTGGAAGTCAGCCTGTTTGTCTGGCCAGGACATTAAAATGATAACAATCCTCTAGGACCTTTGAGCGAGTATGTGTTAGAATTCAACAGACATTTCCTGTGGATTTAATGGCTGCCATAGGCAAAACAACTGCTGAAGCCTATTGCACAATGGGCTTGCAGGCTTCCTTGTTGTGGAATGGAATTCACAGAATGGATGTGAGAAGAAACAGTAAAAAGTTTAACAACACCAGGTTAAAGTCCAACAGCTTTATATGGTAGCACAAGCCACAAGCTTTCGGAGCACGGCCCCTTCATTAGGTAAATAAACCTGTTGGACTTTAACCTGGTGTTGTGAGACTTTGCTTACCCCAGTCCAACGCCGGCATCTCCACATCATTGTGAGAAGAAACCCATTCTATCACAAGAAAATGCAAATGGATTCATCTCAAACACTATTGTGCGCCAATCCTCAAGTTGTCAGCGACCATTTATGTGACAATGTTGAAACAGATGCTCTGGTCACCTGACAGAATGTGACGTGGATGTGACTCACCTGAAGAAGTGGCTTAAGGCTCCGAAAGTTTGTGGCTTTTGCTACCTAATAAACCTGTTGGACTTTAACCTGGTGTTGTTAAACTTCCACCTGACAGAAACCAGGTTGTGATAAAGGACATTTATTAACACACATTTTGAGAGCAGCCTCAGTCAGTCAGATTTCAAACAATGATGGGACAGAGTACAGGGTAGAGAATCTGGTGAACTGGTGCGGTGACAATAATCTCTCCCTCAATGTCAACAAAATGAAGGAGATTGTCATCGACTTCAGGAAGTGTAAAGGAGAACATGCCCCTGTCTACATCAATGGGGACAAAGTAGAAAGGGTCGAGAGCTTCAAGCTTTTGGTGTCCAGATCACCAACAACCTGTCCTGGTCCCCCCATGTTGACACTATAGTTAAGAAAGCCCACCAACGCCTCTACTTTCTCAGAAGATTAAGGAAATTTGGCATGTCAGCTACGACTCTCACCAACTTTTATAGATGCACCATAGAAAGCATTCTTTCTGGTTGTATCACAGGTTGGTATGGCTCCTGCTCTGCCCAAGACCGCAAGAAACTAAAAAGGTCGTGAATGTAGCCCAATCCGTCACGTCAACCAGCCTCCCATCCATTGACTTTGCCTACACTTCCTGGTGCCTTGGCAAAGCAGCCAACATAATTAAGGACCCCACACACCCCAGACATTCTCTCTTCCACCTTCTTCCGTCAGGAAAAAGATACAAAAGTCTGAGGTCACGTACCAACCAACTCAAGAACTGTTTCTTCCCTGCTGCTGTCAGACTTTTGAATGGGCCTACCTTGCATTAAATTGATCTTTCTCTGCACCCTAGCTATGACTGTACCACTACATTCTGCACTCTCTCGTTTCCTTCTCTATGAACAGTATGCTTTGACTGTGTGGCGCGCAAGAAACAATACTTTTCACTGTATGCTAATACAGTTTGGATCAGGGATTGGCTAGCTGTACGACAGAGGGTGGTGGTTGATGGGAAATATTCATCCTGGAATTCAGTTACTAGTGGTGTAACACAAGGATCTGTTTTGGGGCCACTGCTGTTTGTCATTTTTATAAATGACCTGGATGAGGGTGTAGAAGGATGGGTTAGTAAATTTGTGGATGACACTAAAGTCGGTGGAGTTGTGGACAGTGCGGAAGGTTGTTGCAGGTTACAGAGGGGCATAGATAAGCTGCAGAGTTGGGCTGAGAGGTGGCAAATGGAGTTTAATGCGGAAAAGTGTGAGGTGATTCACTTTGGAAGGAGTAACAGGATTACAGAGTACTGGGCTAATGGTAAGATACTTGGTAGTGTGGATGAGCAGAGAGATCTCGGTGTCCACGTGCATAGATCCCTGAAAGTTGGCACCCAGGTTGATAGGGGTGTTAAGAAGGCGTACAGTGTGTTAGCTTTTATTGGTCGAGGGATTGAGTTTCGGAGCCATGTGGTCATGTTGCAGCTGTACAAAACTCTGGTGCGGCCGCACTTGGAATATTGAGTACAGTTCTGGTCACCGCATTATAGGAAGGATGTGGAAGCATTGGAAAGCGTGCAGAGGAGATTTACCAGGATGCTGCCTGGTATGGTGGGAAGGTCTTATGAGGAAAGGCTGAGGGACTTGAGGCTGTTTTTGTTAGAGAGAAAGAAGGTTAAGAGGTGATTTAATAGAGGCACGTAAAATGATCAGAGGATTAGATAAGGTGGACAGTGAGAGACTTTTTCCTCGGATGGTGATGGCTAGCACGAGGGGACATAGCTTTAAATTGAGGGGTGATAGATATAGGACAGATGTCAGAGGTAGGTTCTTTACTCAGAGAGTAGTAAGGGCATGGAATGCCCTGCCTGCAACAGTAGTGGACTCGCCAACATTAAGGGCATTTAAATGGTCATTGGATAACATATGGATGATATTGGAATAGCGTAGGTTAGATGGGCTTTAGATTGGTTTCACAGATTGGCGCAACATCGAGGGCCGAAGGGCCTGTACTGCGCTGTAATGTTCTATGTTCAGACAATGTGCGAACTCCACACAGACAGTGACCCAAGCTGGGAATCGAACCCAGGTCCCTGGCACTGTGAAGCAGCAGTGCTAACCACTGTACCATCGTGCCATGCACTTTTTTTAATACCCGAAGATGCAGGCCATCAGATGCAGGGAACTTACCAGCCTTTAATCACATTAGTTTCTCAATGCTTTTCCTCCAGTGATTGTGATTGTTTTATATTCCTCACCACTTTTGCCTCTTAATTTTCCACTATTCTTGGAATGCTTTTTTTGTCTTCTGCTGTGAAGGCTGATGCAAAATACTTATTCGCAAATTTACTAACCCATCCTTCTACGCCCTCATCCAGGTCATTTATAAAAGTGTCTTGGTTCCCATTATTAATTCTCCAATCTCACCCTCTAAGTCAGTGGTTCCCAAAGGGTGCGGCGCGTCACACTGGTGCGGTGAGAGAGGATGGCAAGTGTGGCGGGAAGATTCAAGGACAATCAAAGAAACATTTAAACATGGAAAGATATTTTTCCAAAGTGAGAGCAAGAGCATCAAGTGATGCTGAGGACGATGTCCCAAGATCATATTATAAAGTAGTTGTGTTCTATGTTATGAATCAAGCACTGCTAGGAGTTGGTTTTTTTTGAATGTATTTCAATAAAAAATTTGGTGTGGCGCGAGCAAATTTTTATTCCGAAAGTGCGGCCCAGTGAAAAAAGTTTGGGAACCACTGCTCTATGGGACCAACACACATTTTGGCTATTCGTTTCCATTCTCTATATTTGTAGCTTCACAGTCTGTTAGTCTGCTAGTTTTCTCTCATACTTCAATTTCTCCTTTTGTTACTTTTTAGTCATCCTTTGCTGGTTTCTGAAATTTTCCCAACCTTCTACCATACCATCAGTCTAGGCGGCATCGTATGTCTTTTCTTTCAATTTGATACCATTCTTAACTTCCTTAGTTAGCCACGGTTAGTGCATCCTTCTCATAGAGCCTTTCTTTCACAATGGAATTTGGATGAGATTCTCTGGCCTCCCCTTAGCACTTTTCTTGGCGGTGGGAAGCGGTACACCATTTGTTGGAGCGGGATACTCTGGTCCCGCCACTGTCAATGGAAATTCCCACTGAATCCACCCCACGTCACCGGGAAATCTGCAACACGGGTGCAGCATCACCATGTGAATTCCGGCCTTTATCTTTGTTGAGAGTTGAGGAAATATATCCTTAAATGCCTGCCACTGCTTTTCTACACTCTCAGCTTTTAACCTAGTTTCCAATTACACTTTAGTCAACCCTGTTTTCACAAACTCAAATAAAGGAAATTATGAGGGTGAGACCCTGGTTTAAAAGCTGCATTTCTCACCCTCAACCTGAATGTGAAATTCCATCACTCCTACCACAAGGATCTTTTACAATGAGGTCATTAATTAATCCCGTCTTTTTACACATTACCAGGTCTAAAATAGCCTATTTTCTGGTTGGTTCCAGAATGTATTGTTCTAAGAAACTGTCCCGACTATAACCTATGAATTCCTTCTCAAGGCTTCCTTCGCCAATGTGATTCATCCAATCTACATGTAGATTAATATCTCCCACAATGCTTCCTTCCTTATAAGGCCCCATTATTTCTTTATTTCTGCCCTGTCCTATAGTGCAGCAACTCTCAGGGGCCTATAAACTACTCTCATGAGTGACTCCTTCCCTTTGCTATTTCTTATCTCCACTCAAACTGATTATATGGACGGATGTTAATGCAACGGAGGGAGGGTAAAAGGCAACAGGCAGGTTGACTGATGCCTCCTCATCTCCGAAAAATTGCAGACAGATTGGGGGTGTGTGGGCAGGTGGGTAGGCTGCAGGAAGCCAAACTGCTGGATTTTATAAATTCTTCTGCCTTTAAACCCGGAGTTGGGGAGCATAATTTCTAACACACTCATCAACTGGTGTTGAGTGATGTTGTCAACTCAGCTGCAGCAAGCCAAGATCGTCCAATCTAGGAGTGTAAAGATTAACATTCCTAGTTTATTTTCCTTAAGAGCCTTGCAAACTGACTTTGATGAGAACAAAGGGCAATTTTCAAATGAGTTGATGTCAAATCTAGATGTTACACAACAGTTGGCGTAAACAAGACAACCGATTTTGAAGCAAGAGCTCAGATGACAGGGAAATGCACCAAGGTAGAAAGTGATCAGCCTGTAAATGGGTGTTCTGAAGACACAGAATAAATATTTTGATCCACTTGTGAAATTATTGGTTTAATTGTCTCTGTTTAGCAGTTAAATACCTGTTTGTGCTATTTTAACCCAATCGACACCTGCCTATTTTAACCAGCTCTCCTACAGTGTTAACAGACAGAGGAATTTAACGAGAACTCACTCGCATACAAAAATAAATTCCTCGTCTCCCCCCCCACCCCCGACTAGTGAAAGGTCTAATACGAGATGCTCAACAGGCCACGATTTTGGTAAGCAAACAAATAACTTAGGTAACATACTTTTAGGAAACCTATATGGCTTTCCGATTTAGATTCATTCGAAATTTTCCACCACTCTTAGTTTTTGCTGCTTGCGGTGGTTTCAGTCTCATTCGCCCGGTATATTAGTTGTGGTTCTGGTGGGCTGTGTGAGATGCTGAAACTATGTCACTCACTGAAAATTGCATCGATGCTCCAATCTTTTGTTCTCAGCTACCATGTAAACCAATTTTCCTTTCTGATGGGGGTAGGGAATTGACAGAAAAGGCGAGTATCTCAAAGATGGTATCTGTTATGTAAGTATTTTTTAAACCTCATTTTGTTTTGTTTATGAACAATAAAAATGTACTTTGTTTGACTGTTTTTATGTCTTTAAAATGTTGTTCTGGGCTGACACATGCAAAATGAAAACTTGGATAAATTATTGGAAACAAGCAAATGCCTAAGGAACAAAATGCTTCTGGAAATTGGGAAAAAAAATTATAAAAATCACGCAAACCAGCCAATCCATTCACTTCCCATTGTCTCGGAAAAGCAGCCAGCATAATCAAGAACCCAAGCACGCCAGATATACTCTCTTCCATTGGGAAAAAATACAATCTGAGGTCACCAACTGACTCAAGAACAGCTTCTTCCCTGCTGCCATCAGACTTTTGAATGGATCTACCTTGCACTAAGTTGATCTTTCTCTACACCCTAGCTCTGACTGTAACACTACATTCTGCACCCTCTCCTTTTCTTCTCTATGAACGGTATGCTTTGTTTGTATAGCGCACAAGAAACAATACTTTTCACTGTATGTTAATACATGTGACAATAATAAATCAAATCAAATTTTTTTAAAAGTCTATGAAGAATTCTCACTTTGGTTTGCTCTTGCGTTCCAGTGCTGCTCAGTGCCAAAGAGAAGTAGGTCAAGCACCCGATTGACTCTGACAATATACGCTACTATTCACAGCAATGTAATGAAATAATAAATTCCGTGGAGAATAAGTTTATCTGCTGCAGTGCAAGCTGCTCTATGGATGTTGGAATGTAAAGCCAGCTTTGCCATTGGGGAAAGGAAACTTCGGCAAGTTTCCACCACGACGACCTGACCTGCAATATCGATTTTATCCACAGGCAACAAGTTGAAAATTATGCCCAATGTGTTGTTTTGCTTTTGCATCTATTAACACGTGTGCTCACAGCAGAAGGACAGGCAGACAACTAAGACCTGCAATTTTCAGATGGTGGGGATGGGGGAGGAATAGTCGCAGCCTCTGATACTTTACTGCTGGCAGGATACAAAGGTGGTGGCCTTGAAGCAGACCACGCAAATATTCCCGCATCTGCAGACGGCACTGGGCAAAGGAAGAAATAAAATTAACCAATAAAATTAACCAGTAAATAAACCATCCAAACAATTGGTTTTGCTTTTTTATCCATTCCTAGAATCATAGAATCTCCACAGTGCAGAAGAGGCTATTCAGCCCATGGAGTCTGCACTGGCAACAATCCCATTCATAGAAACATAGAAATCATAGAAACCCTACAGTGCAGAAGGAGGCCATTCGGCCCATCGAGTCTGCACCGACCACAATCCCACCCAGGCCCTACCCCTACCCCCACCCCTACCCCTACCCCCACATATTTACCCACTAATCCCTCTAACCTACGCATCTCAGGACTCTAAGGGGCAATTTTTAACCTGGCCCTAACCCCATGTACTTACCCTGCTAATCCCCCTGACACTAAGGGGCAATTCAGCATGGCCAATCAGCCTAAACCTGCACATCTTTGACTGTGGGAGGAAACTGGAGAACCTGGAGAAAACCCACGCAGACATGGGGAGAACGAGCAGGCTCCACACAGACAGTCACACAAGGCTGGAATTGAACCCGGGTCCCTGGCACTGTGAGACAGCAGTGCTAACCACTGTGCCACCATGCCACCCTAACGTGCATCAGAACCGGTGAATATTTTAAAATCATGTGCAGTGATCACCAGGCCGGGCAATAACTCCCTCAGTGGCTAAATGGCATTCTCTCTGAGCCCTCCGCTGAGGGGGCAGTCTTCAGTGATCTGAGTCATTGATTGGGGTGCACCATAGCTGCTATCTGGGCTCTCTGCAAGCCCCCACTTGTGCTGATTTGCTGCACAAAGGCCTTTGCCAGTGTGGACACGGTTAAAGAGTGCCCGATGTTGGTGTGGCTGACTGAAGCTGCGGGGGGGGGGGGAGCTATGGGTCTGTGATGAGGGAGTGATTTTTCGTGGTGGAGAGCTAGTTTAATTTCTGCTGCCACAGGTCTCTCCTGCTATTCCTTGGCACAGTGCTCTTAGCCATACAGGCTGGCATGATGGGAGGCAAGCAGCAGGTGGAATGGTAAGGTCCTTGTGTGGCGACATGCTTTGATTTGATGTAAACTTTCTCCAGGAGCTTTCTAGTTGCAATCTCTCTTCTAAGTGAGGCAGCAGGATGTTGCTCAGGACTGGGACACAGGGGATTTGAGGTGATCAGAGGGTACCTGAGATGATATACATTGTTGTGTTGAGTGGTAATCGACAAGACTGGTATGGAATGAGTTGTACCACACTGGTGCATAGTATTCTACAGTCAAGTAGACAATGGCAAGAGCTGAGGTCCTTAAGGTTTGAATATCTGCACCCCATGAAGAGCCAGCAAGTTTGCTGAGGAGGTTGTTTTAATCTTTGCCGTTCTCTTGCTCATTTGGTTTTTATATGTCAGTGTTCGGTCAAGAGTAACAAAAGGTAAACAGGATGTTGTTCGTGATTTAGTCTCTTTCCATTCAAGGAGATGTTGAGTTTCCTCTTGGTGATGACATTGTAGAGGTGGAATATACTTGAGACTGTTTAGTTGCTACTATGCAGTCGTTAGTCAGCTTTGCAACATTGTTGCTGAGCGTTGCCTCGAGTTCAGAGAATGTCCAAGCCTGAGAGGCACAGCAGGTATCATCATCATGGATGAACTTCCAAGACAGGATTAGCAGCTGATCATTGGTATAGAGATTGAACAGGGTTGGGGCGAGAAGAGATTCCGGGGGAGGCCCCATTGGACTGTTTCCTCCAGGCGCTTGTCTTATCACCCATGTGCAACCTGAACTGTCTATCTCAGAGTAATAGTTTGATGGCATCAGTAAACCATGGAGGGGGGACTCTTGAGATTTTGACATGAAGACCACTGTGCCAGACTGTGTTCTAAGCTGCAGTGAGATTGAGAAAGACAGTGGCTGTTTGCAGTTTATTTTCAAAGCCATTTTCAATGAAGTTGGTCAGGACAAGGTCCTGGTCACATGTTCTTCACCCTCATCAAAAGTCAGCTTGTTCAGCTTTCAAGATTTTCATCACCTCTGCCTCTCTTCCGTTGCAAGAGGAAACACTCTAGGACCTTGCCGCACACAGAGAGCAGGGATATTGGTCAGTAGCTTGAAGATAAGTTTGGGTCTTTGCCTTATCTTTGGAGACCGGTCTCCTTGGACATGAGTCAGGGTTTAGACAGTCTTCCTTTGATTTGATTTGATTTCTTATTGTCACATATATTAACATACGGTGAAAAGTATTGTTTCTTGCGCGGTATACAGACAAAGCATAGTGTACATAGAGAGTGCAGAATGTCGTGTTACAGTCATAGCTAGGGTGTTGAGAAAGATCAACTTAATGCAAGGTAGGTCCATTCAAAAGTCTGATGGCAGCAGGGAAGAGGCTGTTTTTGAGTGCGTGATTTCAGACATTTGTTTCTTTTTCCTGACGAAAAGCGGCGGAAGAGAGAATATCCGGGGTGCGTGGGGTCCTTAATTATGCTGGCTGCTTTTCCGAGGCAGCGGGAAGTGTAGACAGAATCAATGGATGGGAGGCTGGATTGAGTGGTGGACTGGGCTTCATTCACGACCCTTTGTAGTTTCTTGCAGCCTTGGGTAGAGCAGGGACCACACCAAGCTGTGATACAACTGAAAGAATGCTTTCTATGGTGCATCGGTAGAAGTTGGTGAAAGTTGTAGGGACATGTCAAATTTCCTTAGTCTCCTGAGAAAGTAGAGGCGTTGGTGGGCTTTCTTAACTATAGTGTTGGCGTGGAGGGACCAAGGCAGGTTTTTGATGACCTGAACACCTAAAAACTTGAAGCTCTTGACCATTTCTACTTTGCCCCCATTGATGTAGACAGGGGCATGCCCTTCACTACGCGTTGATTCCCGGCTTGGATCACTGCCTGCGTGGAGTCTGCACGTTCTCCCTGTGTCTGCGTGAGTTTCCTCTGGGTGCTCCGGTTTCCTCCCACAGTCCAAAGATGTGCGGGTTAGGTGGATTGGCCATGCAAAATTGCCCCTTAGTGTCGAGGGGGACTAGCTAGGGTAAATGCATGGAGTTATGGGGATAGGGCCTGGGTGGGATTGTGGTCGGTGCAGACTCGATGGGCCTCCTTCTGCATTGTAGGGATTCTATGATTCAACCTTTGGATGTGTGTCCCAAGCCATTCAAGGATCATGTTCATATGGAATGGAATGGATGTTGGAGCAGGGGAGAAACATTCACAAAGAGTGGAAATATATTTGATGCCCCACTTGGTGTCTTGTGTGGTTTCATCATCAACCCCCCCCCCCACCCCCCCCCGGCCTGCCCCGATCTCCCCCCCACCCCTGCACCCCCGATCTCCCCTCACCCCACAGTACTGATCCTCCCCCCACCACCGGCAACCCCGAGTACCCCCCAGTCCCGACCACCACCCTCCATGCAGCCCCAGCCCCCCACAACAGGTTGACCACCCTCCCCCCCCCAACCCCAAAGGCCAGCCCCGATTTGCTGTCCACCTTCCCTCTGTCACCGTTGGGTACAAAGTGGCAGTGGGATCTCCCACTGATCTCCCCCAAGAGGTCTCGCCCCTATAGGCCCTGCCCTATTAGGCCCTGCCCCTTGGCACAGTCTGATGCCCGATGGGCAGTGCCAAGATGGCCCCTGGGCATTGGCACTTTGCCCCTTGGGCAGTGCCAAAGGGCCTGGCTGGCACTGCCAAGCTGGCAATGCCCAGGAAGCACCCCACCTCACCCTGACCTCCTGGGGGGGGGGCCTTGATGGCTCCCCCTTCACTTGCTCCCTGCAAGTGGGTAGCTATTGTAAACCCTGCTGGAGTGAAATACTCCTGGCTGGAGGTTGGAGATGCTAGCGGGACTGGAGACATCAGCCCGGGCCCGCTAATTAGATTCAAATGCTAATTTAAATAAATTATACAACTCAGCACCAATTTCTGGCGCAGAGCTGACAACACCGGAAATCCAGTGCCCAGAGAGGCCATGGCGACCAGCGGTGAGCCTGCCATTTAAGTCTGCCAGCCGGGCTGGAAGATCACTCCCCCTTCCTCCGCCCCCATACTGCCTTTACCATGTTTTCCCAGTTATTAATGAGGCTGAGAAAGTAGGTGCCTTTTTAGTGCCTCTGCCAAAGTTTCTCTTATCCAGTTGATACTGAAGCCCTCCTTCTACTCTGTAGCACTGCTAATTTGAAGCTAACATCAATCACTTAAAATTAACTTATTAGCCTCATGAGTTTTAGTCACGATGAGCTTGTTTTGCAACATTTTTGCATGCTCATTCTCAGACTATGTCCTATTGCCCTACACCTTCCTTGTGACTCAACTGTTTTTTCTGAATTCCATTCATTGCTTCATTGCTGACTTTTACTTCTTGGGATAAACCAGTTTGACACCATTCTATGATGCTAACTTCAGCTCCAATCATTAGCGTTCAGTCATAATGATAATGTGTAATGGTCCCACACGCATGAGCAAGTTAATGAATATTAACAGAGAACTTGCATTTACTTTTTAGCAGCTTTCAGGAACTTAGATCATCCTAAAGTGCTTTACAGCTAAAGAAATCTTTTGACCACTAGCTGGTGTAAATTTTCACATATAAGAGACTGTGTCATTACTGTGAGAAGCTACTGGATAAAATAATACCACTGTAATTGCTAGGTCAGATATAGACTAATGATGATTGAAGCCTTTGAGATCTTTATCTACACTTAGAGTGCCAGAAAGAGCAATTCAATTACATGAAGATAGACTTGAGGGGCCCGATTTTAACATTGAGTCGCGCCCGTTTCTGGGCGCAAAAACTTGGTAAAGTCGGGCATGAGGTGACTAACGCGATCCGCGCCCGCGTCCGCGCAGATGCCCACTTTACCAAGGCCCGAAAATGGCTGCGATCCGAACCGCGCTCAAAACGAGCGCAATGGCAATTTAAATGCATTTGCAAGCATTTAAATTGAATTAATGGGCTGCCCGCCCAGCTTTATCAGCATTTCCCCCTTTACCATCGCGATCGCCCGTCCAGATTCGGTGCGAAACAGATCTGCTCGGCAAAGGTCTGTTTCAGGCGTTCCAGCTTCTGAAGAGATAAGTTCAGAGCTTCCAGCAGCTCTCTAACTCAGATCAGTGTTGAAGAGGGGAGGGGGGCCAGATCATTCTCTGGTGGGGGGGGGGGGAGGAGGAGGGAGGCCCGATCATTCTCTGGTAGAGGGGGAGGGAGGCCTGCTCATTCTCTGGTGGGGGGGGAGGAGGGAGGCCCGATCATTCTCTGGTGGGGGAGCGGGGGGTGCAGGGGCAGGGGGACCACTGCCACTCTGCGGGCAATCGGTGGGGGGGGGGAAGGGGGGCAGAGGGTCGCGATCGGTTTGGGTAGCGGGGGGGGGGTGGGTGGTGGATGGATAAGGGGGACAGTTATGTTGTGGGGGTGGGGCAATATCTGTGGGGGCCATCGCTCTCAGGCCGCTTTATTTGCTTTGTGCGGCCCGGGAGCGATGTGACAGGGGCGCGTTTTTCAAATTTTTTCTCACTGCGCATGCGCAGTTCAAAGCTCCGATTGGAGCTGCACCATTTCAGCCGAGCGATAAACCCCGTCCACAGCGCAATTCAGACTCGTGATTTTTTTTTCAGGCTAAGTGCATACGGGTGCCCCTGAGAGCAGTTTTCCAAGTCGGATCTGAATTGCGCCCAGATTCAGTGATTCTTAGAATCAAAATGGTAAAATCGGCTCGAGAATCGAATAATGCCGCACTATGTTCCAGAGCAAACTTGAAAAATATGTTTCGTTTTGGAAAAGAAAATTATGAAATAACTAATGAGTTTTCCTCATTTTTGACTTGCTCAATTGTGTTTGTCCAGAATTGGATTTTAAGAATAAATATAAACCAAAAGAGCAAAGAGGAGAAAAGTTGCATTTCTATGGAACTTTGCCACACTCGCGGGATGTTGCAAAATCCTTTACACAAAATACAGAAATATTCTTCCACCTC
Source organism: Mustelus asterias (assembly GCF_964213995.1). Lineage (NCBI taxonomy): Eukaryota > Metazoa > Chordata > Chondrichthyes > Carcharhiniformes > Triakidae > Mustelus > Mustelus asterias. Next base: position 51,408,678 of record NC_135805.1, read on the forward strand.
CATTCTATCACTTGTAACCACTGTTGCTTCAAAGATGAGCTGATTATGTACTGAACAATTACCCAGCATGAGGCACTCATCTATCTAGCTATTATAAAAGTTTGGTATATATGTAAACATGCTGTTCTTCACGCTTCAGTTGTCTTTCAACACTGATTATGCACACTTGAATCAAACTGGATGAAAGGAGAAACCAAAGCACTCATTTGGAATGTATAAACAAACTCTCCAGTAACAGAACAGGTTAAAGTACATTCCGTCTCAAAGTTACCTGACCAACCAGCAGTTACACATTGAGCGGCATTGGTCTGTTTTTGACTTAACAACAATTATTATTTGTGGTTTTAAGACACATGGATCCAGCTTAGCAGAATGGTGCATTCTCCATTACTTTATAGATTAATGGACTACTTAATGTCGGTGTTGGAGAGATTCAAAATACCCTGGGATTAAAACAGTAATAAAGACTATTAAAACAGAGTGGATTAATTTAGGATAAGAATCACAGACTGCCTTGTACATATATTTTACAGAGGCATTGTTTGCATAGAAACACATAAGCCCACAGTTAAAGGATTCAAACATGTATTTCTGCAAAGCGTGGTATTGAAAAAGCATACGTCTTGGCTAATGGCACTGAGCTCTAAGGCATCATAGGAAGTAGTCAAGTTAAGTGAACCACATTCTTTATAACAATACACTCACAGAAGCATAGCTCTTATTGGCATGGGCTCTAGACAGTATTCATAGATCATAGAATCCCTGCAGTACAGAAAGAGGTCATTTGGCCCATCGAGTCTGTACCAATCACAATTCCACCAGGCCCTATTCCCGCAACCCCACGGATTTACCCTGATAATCCCCCTGACGCTGTGGTCAATTTAGCATGACCAATCAACCTAACCCGCACATCTGTGGACAGTGGGAGGAAACCCGGAGGAAACCTACACAGACACGGGGAGAATGTGTAAACTCCACACAGACAGTGACCCAAGGCCACAATTGAACTTGGGACCCTGGCGCTTTGAAGTAGCAGTGCTAACCACTGTGCCACTCATGAATAGAATATTTCATTAGCCAGGGACAAAGCGAGTGATCCCAGACAGCTTAATGAATAGATAAAGTATTAAACCAGGCAAGATGGTCTGGAGCAACCAACAGATGGCTATGGGAAAGACAGTCAGAAATCATTTGTAACCACTGTTCCCATGTTAGCAGAGAATAAATGTAATCGGTCAAGGCATATGACATTTACTAGTAATGATTGACCTGTACTAATGATGATTAGTTCATTTCTGACTGGGATGAGCCAGTGGGTGTGTAAAATGACTTTTGGAAATTGTATAATTATATTGCCAATATGATGTAACTTCAGAGCAGCGTTGGAATGCCCAACACATGGCTCCCAGCGTACTTTGGTCAATAAAGAACGTCTTTCACCGTATACTGTCGCCGTGAGTCTTTGTATTAGCTAGAGTTCAGCTCAATACTGAAAAATCCCTGCAGTCGGAAAATACAAAATGGGCAAAAGCGAAAACCAAATGGTTACCTTTAATTATGAGGCCCACCTAGGTTCGATAGAGTTGAATATACAAAACTGAGGAACACTGTAACATGTTTAGTATTACAATTGAATCAGTTAGCGACAAATAGAACAATAGAATCATAGAATCCCTACAGTGCAGAAGACAATTCGCCATCAAATCTGTACTGACTCAAACTGGACAATGTGTTGGTGACATTCCGACACACTAAGTGGAATTTTGCCAGCACCTGGGCCATGGGAATGGAGGTCAGGGGGCTGCTAAAATAACAGGATGTGGCTACCCAATGTTGTCAAATGGTCAGGGTGGATTCCCAGTGGTGAGTAGGAAGCTGGCTGGTCGGGTTGCCAACAGTGATTAAGGTTTCACCGCATGACTTTCCCCCACACTCCAGCCATTAGTCAGCTAACACATCCATCCTTGTGTCACATTGCCTTCCTACTTTCCAAGTGGAAAGCAAAAAGGCTCACTACCCAATTAGGTGCTACTTCGCTGTCAGCCAAACAATCTTTTTTTCCCATTTACCAGCATTTTTATATCTGGGAAAGAGAAATGTCCAAAAAAATGACAAAAGAACCAATCCTTTTGAATGCCCAGGTGGTTTTTCACCAGGGTTCCTCACAGCAGTGTAAATGCCTGGAGACTCCAGGCCAATCCTGGAGAGGTGGCAACCCTACTAGCTGGTGTGCGGCTCAGGTGCCCACCCCATGGAGGTAGGGAACTGATTTATGTTAGTAAGGCCTTGATTAGCAGCCACTGAGCCAACAGTTTGCAGCATTGGGTCTCCCTGCCACCCTTCTCCCCCCGACCACCAAAGCCATGTGAGGAGGAGGCTGCCAGCTATATGGAGATGGCCCGCCTGAGGGAGGCAAGGGGGAACACCCGACTGGAAGTATCATGGCTCACACAGCAGGAAAGACAGCCCTCATAGCCCCTTCAATCCCTTAGAGGGGTTTCCCTCCAACGTACAGCCCCCTGAATTTTTGATTTACTTTCTTGGATTCACCTGGAGATCACTGAGCTGTGCCAGCAGTGATCATCCCTCCCAATGGGACTACTAAGGTTTCAGAGCTGCCAGTCCTCTGATTGGGCCAGCAACATCAGGAGATCATAAGATATGTAGGGACAGGTAGTGTTGAAGAAGTGGGGAGGCTGCAGAATGATTTAGACAGGTTAGGAGAGTGGGCAAAGAAGTGGCAAATGGAATACAATGTGGGAAAGAGTGAGGTTATGCGCTTTGGTAGGAAGAATAGAGGCAATAGGCTATTTTCTAAATGGGGAAAGGATTTGGAAATCTGAAGTACAGAGGACCTTAGAAGTCCTGATTCAGGACTCTCTTAAGGTTAACATGCATGGTCAGTAGGCACTTAAGAAGGCAAATTCAATGTAGGCATTCATTTTTGCAGGGCGGCACGGTAGCACAGTGGTTAGCACTGCTGCTTCACAGCTCCAGGGGCCTGGGTTAGATTCCCGGCTTGGGTCACTGTCTGTGTGGAGTTTGCACATTCTCCTCGTGTCTGCGTGGGTTTCCTCCGGGTGCTCCGGTTTCCTCCCACAGTCCAAAGATGTGCGGGTTAGGTTGATTGGCCAGGTTAAAAATTGCCCCTTAGAGTCCTCAAATGCGTAGGTTAGAGGGATTAGCGGGTAAATATGTGGGGGTAGGGCCTGGGTGGGATTGTGGTCGGTGCAGACTCGATGGGCCAAATGGCCTCCTTCTGCAATGTAGGGTTTCTATGATTTCTAGAGGGGTAGAATACAAGAGCAGGGATGTACTGCTGGGGTTGCATAAGGCTCTGGTCAGACCCCATTTGGAATATTGTGAGCAGTTATGGGCCCCATACCTAAGGAAGGATGTGCTGGCCTTGAGGGGCTCCAGAAGAGGTTCACAAGAATGATCCCAGGAATTAAGGGTTTGTCATATGAGGAGCAGTTGAGGAGTCTGGCCTATACTCGATGGAGTTTAGATGGATGACGGGGGGGTCTAATTGAAACTTACAGAATACTGAGAGGCTATTGGGAGAGATTAGAACTCGAGGGCACAATCTCAGAGTGAAGGGAGGCTCCTTTAAAACTGAGATGAGGAGGAATTTCTTCAGCCAGAGAGTGGTGAATCTGTGGAATTCATTGTCACAGAGAGCTGTGAAGGGCCAGGTCATTGACTGCCTTTAAGACAGAGATAGATAGCTTCTTGGTCAATAAGGGGATCAAGGGTTATGGGGAGAAGGCAGGAGAATGGGGATGAGAATCATAACAGCCATGATTGAATGGCAGAGCAGACTCAATGGGCCGAGTGGCCTAATTCTGCTCCGATATCTTATGGTCTTATGGTCAACTGCTGTCCTGAATTGGATGGCAGACCTGCAGGTGGTCACTGCCATCGAGTGTGGGCTTGGAACAAGCTTTTTGCCTCGACATCGGGGTCCTAAAGCTGCAGCATAATTCAGCCCATAATATGAAGGTAGGTTGAGGAGGAATATCTGAACAGTTCACTCCAGAACACAGTTGCATGACATAGAGAGAAACTGGTGCAGAAAGAAGAATGTGTGACTGACAATTGTGTGGGAAGCGGAACCTAGTCAAGGCAGGGAAGGAGAAACTAAGAAAGCTGATCTTGTCCAATAGGTATGGGGTACTAGATATTTGTGAGGATAAGGAGAAAGTCTAAGGGAAAAGTCAAAACGCTTTTTTAAATTCATTCATGGGATGTGGGGGTTGCTGGCTGGGCCAGCTTTATTGCCCATCCCTGACAGCATTTAAGAGTCAACCACTTGGTATGGGTCTGGAAACACATATGAAACCTTCCCACCATACCAGGCAGCATCCTGGTAATTCTCCTCTGCACCCTTTCCAATGCTTCCACATCCTTCCTATAATGCGGTGACCAGAACTGTACGCAATACTCCAAGTGCGGCCGCACCAGAGTTTTGTACAGCTGCAACATGACCTCATGGCTCCGAAACTCAATCCCTCTACCAATAAAAGCTAACACACCGTATGCCTTCTTAACAACCCTATCAACCTGGGTGCCAACTTTCAGGGATCTATGCACATGGACACCGAGATCTCTCTGCTCATCCACACTGGAAACACATGCAGGCCAGGCCAGGTAAGGATGGCAGATTTCCTTCCCTAAAGAACATTAGTGAACCAGGTGGGTTTTGTAACAATGGAGCTGTGGAGTAGGAGGTGGTTCAAGTTGAGGAAGAACAATAATGAAAGGTTGTCGTTAGGAACTTTGACAATTAGGGGAATAGAGAGCAACCTCTGCAGTCATGAGTCAGATTCCACAAGGTGTCAGCAGCTGGAAAGGAACTTAGAAAGGGAAGGGGAAAGAACCAATTGTTGTGGTTTATGTCGGAACCAGAAACATAAGAATGAACAGGGAGTATTAGGAGGAAAATTGAAACACATGGCAGCTAATGTGATAATCTTTGGATTACTACCTTGCAAAGCACTAACTGGCATCAGGATAAACTAATCAGGAAAGAAGAAGAGGAGGAACATTTGAACATTAGGACATTACAGCGCAGTACAGGCCCTTCGGCTCTCGATGTTGTGCCGACCTGTGAAACCAATCTAAAGCCCATGTAACCTATACTATTCCAATATCATCCGTCTGTTTATCCAATGACCATTTAAATGCCCTTAATGTTGGCGAGTCCACTACTTTTGCAGGCAGGGCATTCCACGCCCTTACTACTCTCTGAGTAAAGAACCTACCTCTGACATCTGTCCTATATCTATCACCCCTCAATTTAAAGCTATGTCCCCTCGTGCTAGCCATCACCATCCGAGGAAAAAGGCTCTCACTGTCCACCCTATCTAATCCTCTGATCATCTTGTATGCCTCCATTAAGTCACCTCTTAACCTTCTTCTCTCTAACGAAAACAGCCTCAAGTCCCTCAGCCTTTCCTCATAAGACCTTCCCACCATTCCAGGCAACATCCTGGTAAATCTCCTCTGCACCCTTTCCAATGCTTCCACATCCTTCCTATAATGCGGTGACCAGAACTGTACGCAATACTCCAAGTGCGGCCACACCAGAGTTTTGTACAGCTGCAACATGACCTCATGGCTCCGAAACTCAATCCCTCTACCAATAAAAGATAACACACCGTATGCCTTCTTAACAACCCTATCAACCAAGGAGCCAACTTTCAGGGATCTATGCACATGGACACCGAGATCTCTCTGCTCATCCACACTACCAAGTATCTTACCATTAGCCTAGTACTCTGTATTCCTGTTACTCCTTCCAAAGTGAATCACCTCACGCTTTTCCGCATTAAACTCCATTTGCCACCTCTCAGCCCAGCTCTGCAGCTTATCTATGTCCCTCTGTAACCTGCCACATCCCTCCGCACTGTCCACAACTCCACTGACTTTAGTGTCATCCTCAAATTTACTAACCCATCCTTCTACGCCTTCATCCAGGTCATTTATAAAAATGACAAACAGCAGTGGCCCCACAACAGATCCTTGCGATACACCACTAGTAACTGAACTCCAGGATGAACATTTCCCATCAACCACCACCCTCTGTCTTCTTACAGCTAACCAATTTCTGATCCAAACCACTAACTCACCCTCAATCCCATGCCTCCGTATTTTCTGCAATAGCTTACCATGGAGAACCTTATCAAACGCTTTACTGAAATCCATATACACCACATCAACTGCTTTACCCTTTGTGGTGAACCATCGTTGGTTCCCACTGGATAGTACTGAGCCAGGGTCTGGCCAGTACTACAAGGATGTACATATGTTACTGTTGGGTTGTGCTACTTGTTGCTGTTGGGGTTAGGGTGAGGTTGTTACACCTTTGTACTGTAGTGTTGTGGTACATCCCAGTCGGGCTCCGCCTCCTGGGAGAGGTATAAAAGTCCCTGCTCTGGCCGGGACCCCTTCAGTCTGGGATAGTGTATATAATTACTGGCTGCTTCATTACAGTAAATAAAAGCCTTTCATTTACCGAGCATCAGGCCTCGTGTTTGAGCAGCGCATCAATTTTATTTACTGTCGTTAAACTCTCGTCGAAGAAAAAAAAAGAGAGTATGGAGCAAATCCTGAAGCCGGAACGCCTTACACTAGATCCACGTGCGGTGGGCGCTTCTAACACCTTCGACCACTGGCTGAAGTGTTTCGAAGACTACCTGGCAGCCTCCGCAGCGGTCACCACAGATGATGACAGACTCCGGGTCCTTCATGCGAGGGTAAGCGACACTGTCTACCTCGTGATCCGTGCGGCCACCGATTATACTAAGGCCCTCGAGCTTCTGAAGAAGCGTTATATCAAACTGCCCAATGAAATACACGCTCGTTACCTCCTAGCCACTCGACGACGGCAGTCTGGTGAAACGATGGAGGAATATGCGAACGAGCTCCTACAGCTAGCCAGGGGCTGTAACAGCAAAGCTGTGTCGGCTGAGCAGAGCATGAACGACCTCGCCCGAGATGCGTTTGTGGCGGGGGTCGGATCGTTGTACATTCGACTTAAACTGTTGGAGAAGGGTAACCTTGATCTTACCCAGGCCATCGAGCTAGCGGAGATGCTTGAGATGGCCTCCAAAAGCTTAGTATTATATCCGGAGGACCATGTGGAGACAACGTGGCAGGAGCAGTCGCCAATCCCTCCTCGTCCCTTGGGTTCGAAATGCTGCGTAATGGCATGCTCACACTCGGGCCAGACGACGGCAGCAGCTCCGGGCGGCCCGCGGTGCTATTTCTGTGGGGGAGCGAAGCATACTCGGCAACGGTGTCCCGCTAAAGCTGTGTTGTGCACCGCATGCGGTAAGAAAGGGCACTATTCGAAAGTGTGCCGATCTAAACCCAGGAACGGCAGTGCAGCCTGCGATTCTTCAGAGCTCGGGTCTTCGTCGTCGAAGTCATCGAGGGGTTCATCCACGTGCGAGGCCAGGACGACGCCATTACGGTCGACGGAGTCGGAGGTGTGTGACCACCAGGGGTCGCTGAGTTTGGCGCCCTCACCCACGTGCGACTCATGGGAGCGGCCATGTTGGTCGACACTGACCGCGAACGACCAGCAGGGGTCCTCCTCATCGATTTCAGCTGCCTGCAGAGGCGCTCATGAACCAACGGTGGCGTCAATCATCCTGGACCAGGCCAAGCCTCATAGACTTGACAAATCTATGATGAATATCCAGGTAAATGACCACGTGATTTATTGTCTGTTTGACAGCGGGAGCACTGAGAGCTTTATCCACCCAGACACTGTGAAGCGGTGTGGACTCCAGATTCAACCTGCCAAACAGACAATCTCTATGGCATCGAGGTCCCGGTCTGTTGCCGTGCTAGGGAGTTGCGTGGTAACTTTGAAGGTGCAAGGCACAGTTTACGAGCGTTTCAAGCTCCTCGTGTTGCCATATCTTTGCGCGCCAATACTTCTCGGACTAAACTTCATGGTCCACTTGAGGAGTGTAATCCTACAGTACGGTGGGCCACTCCCTTCACTGGCAGTGGGAAAACAGCAGCAGCCTCCAAATTGCCCAACGCGCCCCACCTGCAGCCTCTCAACGCTGAAGATCACCACACCCTCCTTGTTCCAGAATCTTGTGCCAGGCTGCAAGCCCATCGCGACTAAAAGTAGGCGTTACAGCGCTGAGGATCGGATCTTCATTAGATCTGAGGTTCAGCGGCTCCTCAAAGAAAGGATCATACAATCCAGTGCTAGTCCGTGGAGAGCGCAGGTCGTGGTGGTCAAGAGCGGGAACAAACCCCGGATGGTCATTGACTACAGTCAGACCATTAACCGATATACGCAGCTGGATGCGTATCCTCTCCCGCGCATATCTGATATGGTCAATCAGATTGCGCAGTACCGGGTGTTCTCCACCATAGACCTCAAGTCTGCCTACCACCAACTCCCCATTCGCCCAGAGGACCGACAATACACGGCTTTTGAGGCGGATGGTCGCTTGTATCACTTTCTCAGGGTTCCCTTTGGTGTCACCAATGGGGTCTCGGTCTTCCAGCGTGCTATGGACCGAATGGTGGACCAGAACGGGCTGCGGGCTACCTTCCCGTACCTGGATAATGTCACCATCTGCGGCCATGACCAGCAGGACCACGACACGAATCTCCTGAACTTCCTACGCACTGCATCTCACCTGAACTTGACCTACAACAGGGAGAAGTGTGTGTTTCGTATGCACCGTTTAGCCATCCTAGGATACGTGGTGGAAAACGGGGTCATTGGCACTGATCCAGACCGTATGCGCCCCTTTTCTGAACTTCCCTTGCCTGCTAGTGCAAAAGCACTGAGAAGATGCTTAGGCTTCTTCTCTTATTATGCGCAGTGGGTTCCCAATTACGCGGACAAAGCCCGTCCGCTCATTAAGTCCACGACTTTTCCCCTAACGCCAGAGGCCCGGTTGGCCTTCGATAAATTGAAAGCCGACATCGTGAAAGCTACGATGCACGCTGTTGACGAGTCCATCCCCGTTCAGGTGGAGAGCAATGCATCTGATTTCACCCTGGCCGCCACACTTAACCAGGCGGGCAGGCCCGTCGCATTTTTATCCCGCATCCTCCAAGGCCCCGAAATTCGGCATTCAGCGGTGGAAAAGGAGGCCCAGGCCATTGTGGAGGCCGTCAGGCACTGGCGCCATTACTTGGCGGGAAAACGGTTCACCCTGATCACGGACCAGCGGTCCGTGGCGTTCATGTTTAACAACACGCAGAGGGGCAAGATCAAGAATGACAAGATCTTGCAGTGGAGAATTGAACTCTCCACCTATAACTACGACATCATGTACCGTCCAGGGAAACTCAATGAGCCCTCGGATGCCCTCTCGCGTGGAACATGCGCCAGTATACAGGAGGACCGTTTGCAGGCCCTCCATAATGACCTATGCCATCCTGGGGTCACTCGGCTCTACCACTTTATAAAAGCCCGCAACCTGCCTTACTCGGTGGAGGACGTCAGGTCAGTAACAAGAAGCTGTCGGGTTTGCGCGGAATGCAAACCGCACTTTTACCGACCTGACCGGGCACATTTAGTCAAGGCCACTCGTCCCTTCGAGAGACTGAGTGTCGATTTTAAGGGCCCCCTTCCCTCAACAGATCGGAATGTGTACTTCCTCAATATCATTGACGAGTACTCTCGGTTCCCTTTTGTTGTTCCCTGCTCTGATACATCCGCTGCCACGGTTATCAAGGCATTCCGTGATCTCTTTACCCTGTTCGGGTACCCCGGCTACATCCATAGCGACAGGGGCTCGTCGTTCATGAGCGATGACTTGAGGCAATTCCTGTTCTTATACGGGATTGCCTCTAGTAGGACCACGAGCTACAACCCTAGGGGTAATGTTCAGGTGGAACGTGAGAATGCTACAGTCTGGAAGGCTGTCTTACTGGTGTTGAAGTCAAAAGGTCTTCCAGTCTCCCGTTGGCAAGAGGTGCTCCCTGATGCGCTCCATTCTATTCGCTCCCTCCTGTGTATGGCAACCAATGCTACTCCCCACGAGAGGATGTTCTCATTCCCTCGGAAGTCTTCCTCGGGGACCTCATTACCGTCTTGGTTGACGTACTCAGGACCCGTCCTCCTGCGGCGACATGTAAGGGCCCGCAAGTCCGACCCGTTGGTCGAACAGGTCCATCTCCTCCACGCCAACCCTCAGTATGCCTATGTGGCATACCCTGACGGGCGAGAGGACACGGTCTCGAGACCTGGCGCCAGCAGGGGACGTAGCAACCCCTGTCGCTCCCATACCCCCTGTTACAAACCCTTTAACTCTTGTTTCTTCCCCGGACACGGCGCGGGCAGCATCGGGACCATTGCTTAACCCTTTTACTCCCATGTACAGCTTGCCTGAGCCCAGAAGATGGTCGCCACTGCAGGGCGTGTCAGGATCCCATGGACTACCGTCACCTCAGGGTCAACCGGCCTGTGAGTCCGTGGAAGAACAGCTGAACGCCTCCTTGGGGAGAACGCCACCGCAAGTGCCTACTCCAGTGTCACCGCCGGTATTGAGGAGGTCACAACGACGGTGCGGTCCCCCTGACCGTCTGAACTTATAGACTGCTGACACTTTATTCTGTTTTTGTACCCCGCCGGCCTTTGTTCTCAAAGGAGGGGTGAATGTGGTGAACCATCGTTGGTTCCCACTGGATAGTACTGAGCCAGGGTCTGGCCAGTACTACAAGGATGTACATATGTTACTGTTGGGTTGTGCTACTTGTTGCTGTTGGGGTTAGGGTGGGGTTGTTACACCTTTGTACTGTAGTGTTGTGGCACATCCCAGTCGGGCTCCGCCTCCTGGGAGAGGTATAAAAGTCCCTGCTCTGGCCGGGACCCCTTCAGTCTGGGATAGTGTATATAAGTTCTGGTAGCTTCGTTACAGTAAATAAAAGCCTTTCATTTACCGAGCATCAGGCCTCGTGTTTGAGCAGCGCATCACCCTTATCCACCTCTTTGGTCACCTTTTCAAAGAACTCAATAAGGTTTGTGAGGCACGACCTACCCTTCACAAAACCGTGTTAACTATCCCTAATCAAATTATTCCTTTCTAGATGATTATAAATCCTATCTCTTATAATCCCTTCCAAAACTTTGCCCACAACTGAAGTAAGGCTCACTGGTCTATAATTACCAGGGTTGTCCCTACTCCCCTTCTTGAACAAGGGGACAACATTTGCTATCCTCCAGTCTTCTGGCACTATTCCTGTAGACAATAACGACAGAAAGATCAAAGCCAAAGGCTCTGTAATCTCCTCCCTAGCCTCCCAGAGAATCCGAGGATAAATCCCACCCGGCCCAGCAGAGTTATCTATTTTCACACTTTCCAGAATTGCTAACACCTCCGCCTTATGAACCTCAATCCCGTCTAGTCCAATAGCCTGTATCTCCGTATTTTCCTCGACAACATTGTCTTTTTCCTGCGTGAATACTGATGAAAAATATTCATTTAGCGCCTCTCCTATCTCTTCAGACTCCACGCACAACTTCCCACTACTGTCCTTGACTGGCCCTAATCTTACCCTAGTCATTCTTTTACTCCTGACATACCTATAGAAAGCTTTAGGGTTTTCCTTGATCCTACCTGCCAAAGACTTCTCATGTCCCCTCCTGGCTCTTCTTAGCTCTCTCTTTAGGTCCTTCCTGGCTAACTTGTAACTCTCAAGCGCCCTAACAGAGCCTTCGTGTCTCATCTTTACATAAGTCTCCTTCTTCCTCTTCACAAGAGATTCAACTTCTTTAGTGAACCACGGTTCCCTCGCTCGACCACTTCCTCCCTGCCTGACAGGTACATACTTATCAAGCTCCACATTTCAATTGTGTCCATCCCCTGCAGTTTCCTTCCACATCCTATGCATCCTAAATCTCGCCTAATCGCATCATAATTTCCTTTCCCCCAGCTATAACTCTTGCCCTGTGGTATATACCTATCCCTTTCCATCGGTAAAGTAAACGTAACCGAATTGTGGTCACTATCACCAAAGTGCTCACCTACCTCCAAATCTAACACCTGGCCTGGTCCATTTCCCAGTACCAAATCCAAGGTGGCCTCGCCTCTTGTTGGCCTATCAACATACTGTGTCAGGAAACCCTCCTGCACACATTGGACAAAAGCTGACCCATCTAAAGTACTCGAACTATAGTGTTTCCAGTCAATATTTGTAAAGTTAAAGTCCCCCATAACAACTACCCTGTTACTTTCGCTCCTATCCAGAATCATCTTTGCAATCCTTTCCTCTACATCTCTGGAACTTTTCGGAGGCCTATAGAAAACTCCCAGCAGGGTGACCTCTCCTTTCCTGTTTCTACCCTCAGCCCATACTACCTCAGTAGACGTGTCCTCATCAAACGTCCTTTCTGCCACCATAATACTGTCCTTGACTAACAATGCCACACCTCCCCCTCTTTTACCACCTTCCCTGATCTTACTGAAACATCTAAACCCTGGAACCTGCAACAACCATTCCTGTCTCTGCTCTATCCATGTCTCCGAAATAGCCACAACATCGAAGTCCCAGGTACCAACCCATGCTGCAAGTTCACCCACCTTATTCCGGATGCTCCTGGCGTTGAAGTAGACACACTTCAAACCATCTTCCTATCTGCCGGTACACTCCTGCGACCTTGAAACCTTATCCATGACCTCACTACTCTCAATCTCCTGTACACCGGAGCTACAATTCAGGTACCCACCCCCCTGCTGAATTAGTTTAAACCCTCCCGAAGAGCATTAGCAAATTTCCCCCCCAGGATATTGGTACCCCTCTGGTTCAGGTGTAGACCATCCCATTTGTAGAGGTCCCACCTACCCCAGAATGAGCCCCAATTATCCAGGCATCTGAATCCCTCCCTCCTGCACCATCCCTGTAGCCACGTGTTCAACTGCTCTCTCTCCCTATTCCTCTCCTCGCTGGGAAGATGAAGAAGATTGGTGTGGGTAGGAGTGGCTCCATTTCATGTGTAACTGCCCCGATACTGAGACAGGAAGCAGCTGTATTGTTGGGTTGAGCAGTCCCTGATCCAAGCTGGGACCAATGCATGAGCAGAAAGGCAAAGTACTCTTAGAATCATAGAATCATGGAATCCCTACAGTGCAGAAGGCGGCCATTCGGTCCATCGAGTCTGCACCGACCACAATCCCTCCCAGGACCTATTCTTGTAACCCCACATATTTACCCTGCTAATCCCCTGACACTAAGGGGCAATTTAGCATGGCCAATCAACCTAACCTGCACATCTTTGGACTGTGGGAGGAAACTGGAGCATCCAAAGGAAACCCACTCAGACACGGGGAGAATGTGCAAACTCCACACAATCAGTGAACCCGAGGCCGGAATCGAACCCGGGCCCTGTTGCTGTGAGCAGCCACGTTAACCACTGTGCTATCATGACACCCGTGTGCCACCGTGCTGCCCGTCTTGTGGAATGGACTTTAAACCAATAAAGTGGAGGTGGAGGATTTGGATATAAATAAGTGTAACATAAAAGATAAGGAAAAGACTGATGGGAGCGAAGGTCAGCATATAAAAATGTGGGTAAGATCATAGAATCGTAGAATCCCATTCGGCCCAGCGAGTCTGCACTGACCACAATCCCACCCAACCCCTAAACTGTAGCCCTACGTATTTACCCTGCTAGTCCCCCTAACACTAAGGGGCAATTTACCATGGCCAATCAACCTAACCCGCACATCTTTGGACTGTGGGAGGAAACTGGAGCACCCAGAGGAAACCCACGCAGACATGAGGAGAATGTGCAAACTCCGCACAGACAGTGACCCAAGCTGGGAATCGAACCCAGATCTCTGGCGCTGTGAGGCAGCAGTGCTAGCCATTGTGCCACTGTGCCACCCCCAGATCATTTTGACATTTATGGTACAAAAAAGTGATAGGAACATAGAAGTAAAAATAAAATACCTCGAGAGAAATAAAACAGGAGCAATGAAAAAATAAGAGCATATTTTATTACTGGTATCACGATGCATACAGCAATAGTAACAGAAAGTCTGATAAAACAGAAATTATGCAAACAAAACCCATCAGAGCATATGGCAGTTATCCAGATAAGAATCCTGATTATGCATACGTGCAGGATAAACAATAAAACAAGTGAGTTCAAAGAATAAATACAGCTTAAAGGGTATGATTTAGAAAAGTTCGTGACAAACTGGAAGGAAAATATCTCATGTTGTAAGATCTTTACAAGGGCAGGGAAATTGGGAAGAAAGGAAGGAGGAGCAGCAATTTCGATAAAAGAAACAACTACAAAAGTAAAAAGAAGAGATTTCCGGAACGGGTGAGCAGGCAGGGTGAATTAAAGGAGCAGCAAAAGATGCAAAATTTTGATCAAAGTTGTGAATGAAACCCCCGATCCAAAGACATAATGGCAGAATGTATAAATGTGGAGAGCTGCGAAAAACATAGCAAAAACAACCTGATTATAATGGGGGATTTTAATGTTCACACAAACTGGGAGAAGCAGAAAGATGTGAGCAACAATTATCTAATATGTAGCCATGTGCTAGTTTTCTGGAACATTGGCTCAACTTAGTGGTCAGCAACAGACAACCACACCAGCCATTCATTACACTTACACCTCCCCGTAGATAGGTGAAGGCCAACTTGGAGAGCAACTTCCAAAAGCAAAATACTGTGGATGATGGACATCTAAAATAGAAACAGAAAACGCTGGAAACACTGCAGATCTAGCAGCATCTGATGACCTGAATCATTAACTCTGCTTTTTCTCTTTCTACAGATGCTGCCAGACCTGCCGAGTATTTCCAGTATTATCTGCTTTAATTTTAGACAGCAACTTCCTGGCTTCCATGCTTAACTGCTCACAAGTGGTGATTGGAGGCTGCTCTGATCTGCTGTTTAATAATGGTGAGCACTGATAGCTTTGCTGTTACTTTTACTGTAAAATCCAAGCCAATATGCTTAAGAACTGACAAAAGAACAGACCCTATTAAATATAGTCATGAGTACCAAGGTACAGTTAGCCAACAGTTTGATAGTTAGGGTAAGTCAAACGAACAATGCCCAGAATATGACCAAATATTCATAAGAAAGTTGAAAGGAAGAAGAGTCACAAATCAAGGTTCAAACCTTATTAATTGCAGCAACACTACAAAGAGTGGGAGATATTCAAACAATTTGATACAAACGAATGCAAGACCAGAACAAAGCCCTAAAAGGCAAAAAAATTTTCTTGTGCAGTTAAGCAACCAACGTAAGACAGAGTATCAAGCTGAAAGAAAAGGCTTACACAAATCAATGGAAAAATTGACAGGAACGTATTAAAAAGTACAAGAAGGAATCTGAAAAGAATCTTGCAAGGCTATTGTTACGATTTCAGTTGTGTTACTACTGGACTAATCAGATCCCAGAGTGAAAGCTGGCCTGATAGATCCTAACTTCTACATTTTTTAGAAAGTGAGAAGGTAAGTTACTGAACACATTCGCAGGAGTCTGCTGAAGAACTTTTAACACAAAGAATAAAACATTTATTCAAGCAAATGAACTAGATTGCACTAGACAAAATGATTGTAAAGATCTCAATACAAACACAAGACAATAGTTCAAATATTCACTATTCCTTCACTTTAGCTATATCTTTGTAGACCCTCAACATCCAACTTGCCAACTTGGAAATGCAGTTTCTGAGCTCCTGCTGTGCGACTGCCAACTTAGAAAGATAAAACAATTTACCATATCTATCTCATACGCTAATATTCAGAATAAGTATGCAGTACATGTGGTCCAACTCGTGAACTGTGGTCAGACACACCACACTCCATAGTAAATGACATATGTGGCCAGAGCAGACTCTATGGATTTCTCAATAACCCACCCTAATGCTTGCCACACAGTGAGTCAACCGGCCTCACTGAAACTCTGGCTTTCTCACAAAGGTTTCCAATTCCCATATTTAAAAATCTCGCCTTGCAATTCTCTTCAAACGTCACTCCCATTCTGGATGGCTTCAGCAAGGATCTACCTCCAGGGTTTCAATCTCTCCTTCTGAGATTCTCTTAAATCATCATAGAAATCATAGAAACCCTACAGTGCAGAAGGAGGCCATTCAGCCCATCGAGTCTGCACTGACCACAATCCCACCCAGGCCCTACCCCCACATATTTTACCCACTAATCCCTCTAACCTACACATCCCAGGACTCTAAGGGGCAATTTTTTTAACCTGGCCAATCAACCTAACCCGCACATCTTTGGACTGTGGGGGGAAACCGGAGCACCCGGAGGAAACCCACGCAGACACGAGGAGAATGTGCAAACTCCACACAGACAGTGACCCGAGCCGGGAATCGAACCCAGGACCCTGGAGCTGTGAAGCAGCAGTGCTAACCACTGTGCTACCGTGCCGCCCTTCCTCTGTATCTCTGCATATACTGAACAAGCTTCAACTTCCAAGCACACTTTCAGGTCTTCAGCCATGCCAAGCAGCGCACCACTGTCCCAAGGGGTATCTTTGTCCTTGTGGCCCACAGCATGGAGTCACCAACATTTGGTTGTTCTCTCAGATCTGCTGGGCTTCTCTTATGGCCACTTTGCTTCAAGTTTGCTTCTCATAGCTCTTGCTTTAACTTGGAGCCTTTTTCTCTACTCCTGTTGTTTATTTTGACCCAACGTGTCCTTTCTCTGATCCTCATCTTTGTTCCTGCTGGTTTGGGACCTCCTTCTTGGATTGGGACTTTTTCCCTCAACAACCACCTCGCCAACTTGGAACTGCAGGTTCTGAACTGTGACTGCCAATTTAGGTAAGTATTGGAGCTCATTACGCTATCAAAATGTTTTAATAAGTATACTAAGAGAGAGATGGTAATAGGGAATGTGTGTCCATTAAAGACAGATGCTGGTGACACTGTAATTAATTTTAAATGATTAAAATTACATTAATTCTAACATTCCCTGGCTTCCTGGTGATTATGCTCTCCTGTCCAGCTTTCCACCTTTCACCCACCAAAAACTGAGCTCTTCCAAAACTCTGTTTCCTGCCTCTTACCCCACACCAGGTCCTGTCCACCCAGCACCCCAGTGCAACTACCCTCCTTCCTAGCCCGGCCACATCCCAATTTTAACATTCTGTTCACTGTTTTCAAATTCACCCATGGCCTCACCCCTCCCTGTCTCCGTAATCCTCTCCAGCCCTAAAATCCTCATGTATCTCTGCCCCTCCAATTCTGGCTTCTTCTGCGTTTTATACACTCCTGCCACCATTCTGGACATGTGGTCCAACTGTTCACCTGCTGGACCACATGTACTGCATACGTACTCTGACCGGTGGCCATGCATTCAACTGCTTATTCCTTAAACTCTGGAATCCCCATTCCAAACTTTCCTGCCTCTGTAACCTCCCTTAAGGCAATCCTTCAAACCTATCTCTGTGACCAAACTTTTAATGACCTACCCGAATGTCTCCTTATGTGGCGAGGTGTCCAATGCTGACTGATAGAGTGCTTGTGAACTGTCTTCATAGGTGCCTTTTACTTTGTTGAAGGTACTGTATAAATGAAAGTTGTTGGTTTGCATTCGCGCTCTATGAATGAGTGGAGAAAAAGGAAAGTGTTTCTTTGTGTGATACCCTGTTTGTTATTCTAATGACTGAAGCAGCGCTGCAAGAAATCTTGTCTAATTGATAGGCTGATGGTTTGACACAAAGTACTGGGTATATAAAGAACAGTTTTATCTGCGCTTCTCAATGATAGCCATAAAGTGCCAACACCGCCTCTGTATTACTATCCCGGAGCAAAGTGCACTATCCCGTTGCAGTGTTAGCTAGCAACCACAATTTGTTTGGCCAACATTTATAATTCAAGCCCCATACCGTGAGACATTATAAATCTGATTGATTTCAGACAATAAGCTTTAAAACTAACATTCGGCAGGAGAAGGAAACGAAAAGTCACATCTCAGTCTCACCTGTAACTTCTGAAAGAATGAATAAGGTCATGAGGAGAAGTGATGTTGTGGGCATTTTAATGCCAGTGCAGGAACGGTCCAGTTCATCTACTCGCAGCATAGATAGCCCTGAGCTGAACTGCAGAGGAGTCTCCCGCAGCCTCGCTGCTCCCACAAAGCGTCCCGGCTGCTGGCGAACGCTGAGAGGTCTGGGGAAGGGAAAGCTCTCTCCACAGCGCTGTGCCCTGCGAGGAGGCGTGTTGTAAACACATGCATGTGAATGAACTCACGCTCCTTGCACTCAGGGGGCGGGTGTGTCGCCCTGAGCAGCACGATGCTGAGTCAAACGTGTGGAACTGTCAAAGGGTGGTTTCGTCCAAGTTGTATTGTCTCTCCTTGACAATTCACACTGACAATTCACCACCGCGCCTTCTGACTTCAACGACATTCCAGAGTGTGAAATAGAAGTGTTGTTCCAGACCCTCAGGCCAGGCGAATCTGGCACTGTGGGAGGAGGTGAGGATGGAAATTAGAAAGGGACCTTACTGGCCATTGATTGGGACAATATCTCGACTAGAAATCCGGGGAAGAGGTTTGCAGCGTTAATGGAAGACTGTTTTGTAACGCAGAGTGTGAAAAAAGAGAAAACATTCCAGAGGATGAATAAACAGACACGGTCACATCTCTGACACAACGATGGGCGAGGTTTGAAGTACCAGATTGGAGCATCACAAGGATTGGTGAGCTTATAAAAAACTCAAATCAATCCAAAAGGAAATTGAAGGAGAAAAAATAGCAAGGATCCAGGGAAAAAGCAGGAGAATGGGATTAACTGGATTGCTCTCCAAAAGAAACAACAGAGTAGATGGCCAAATTACTTCCTTTTTTCATTAGTGTCACAAATAGGCTTACATTAACATTGCAATGAAGTTACTGTGAAAATCCCCTAGTCGCCACACTCCGTCACCTGTTCGGACACACTGAGGGAGAATTTAGCATGGCCAATGCACCTAACCAGCACGTCTTTCAAACTGTGGGAGGAAACCGGAGCACCCGGAGGAAACCCACGCAGACACGGGGGAGAACGTGCAAACTCCACACAGACAGTGACCCAAGTCGGGAATCGAACCCAGGCCCTTGGCACTGTGAGGCAGTTGTGCTAACCACTGTGCCACCATGCTGTCCTTCTGCGCTGAGCTGGTCTATAATTCTATGATTCTATTTAAATTTATTAATTCTAAGAGTACAAATTTAGTCTGCATGTGAAGACTTGTCTGAGTGAGTATTGCAGGTTTGAATATTGCTAAAGGAGACATGAAGAGGTGATTTTGAATATTATAGACTAGTACTTACCCAGACAAAGCAAAGGTCCCAATACTAAAGGCACTCTTGCCTGAAAGGGCTGACTAAACTATTCATGAAGGCTGAGGGTAGGAAGGAATTTGGCACAAGGCAAAAATCGATTCATAGAAACATAGGAAATTGGAACAGAAGCCTGCTCCACTATTCATTGTGATCATGGCTGATCATCCAACTCAGTAACCTGTTCCCACTTTCCTCCAATATGCTTTTGATCCCCTTCACCTCAAGAGCTATATCTAACTCCTTCTTGAAAACATGCAACCTTTTGGCCTCAATTGTTTGCTCACCACTCTCTGGGTGAGGAAATTTCTCCTCATCTCAGTTCTAAATGGTCTACCCCATATCCTTAATGTGGACACACATACATGAGGATGGCCTCAACCTAGACCTTGGGTTCATGTCACACTACGGGCCCAATTTTACCATCAAGTTACACCCGTTTTCGGGTGCGAAAACTTGGTAAAGTCGGGCGTGCGGCGAGTAGTGCGATCCGCACCTGCCTCCGTGCCGGTTCCCCCTTTACCAAGGCCCGAAAATGGACACAATCGGGACCGCGTAGGAGAAGGAGAGAGCAGAGATCCCGGCAGTTCTGTGCACGAGTGTCCTTCGACCAGATGTCGGACACCATGTGCCGCCGACATCTCCGACTCCGAAAGGAGACAGTGCAACACTTGTGCAACCTGTTGCAGGACCTGGCACCTAGAGGCAGAGGGGGGCACCCACTCTCGGTGGCTGTCAAATTGACGGCTGCTCTAAACTTCTACGCGACTGATTCTTTCCAGACCCCGAGCGGAAATGCCTTTGGCTTCTC
Organism: Mustelus asterias; assembly: GCF_964213995.1. Lineage (NCBI taxonomy): Eukaryota > Metazoa > Chordata > Chondrichthyes > Carcharhiniformes > Triakidae > Mustelus > Mustelus asterias. The sequence goes on from NC_135805.1 coordinate 51,428,790, forward strand.
CCAATCTGCCGTGCATACCTGTGTGAGGCAGATCACTGAAGCCCGGGCCGGCCAGTTTATCACCTTCAACCTGGACCAAGCACAGCAGGGAGACGGGCTGCAGCGTTTGCAGCCATTGCGGGGATGTCTAACGTGCAGGGGGTGATCGACTGCACACACGTCGCCCTCAAGATCCTCCTACTAAGATTTGTAACTAGGAAGGGGTTCCACTTCCTGAATGTTCAGCTAGTGTGCGACCATAACATGACCATCATGCACGTCTGCGCCAGACATCCAGGCAGCGTGCATGACAGCTTCATTGTCAGGAGCACGGACATCCTGGAGGCATTCGAGGAGGAGCCCAGGCTGCGGGGGTGGTCATGAATGATATGGGTTACCTGCTTCGGACATGGCTGATGACGCCTGTGCGGAGACCTGTGTCTGAGGCAGAGACCCGCTATAATGAGGCCCATGTAGCCACCCGTGTGATAGTGGAGAGGTGCATTGGGCTCTTCAAGATGCCATTCTAGTGCCTGGACCGATCTGGTGGGGCCCTCCCATACAGCCCCCTGATCTACTCCCGCATTGTGATGGCGTGCTGTGCCTTGCACAATCTGGCTCTGCAGTGCGGTGACCTCTTGGAGGAAGAAGAGGAGGACGCAGAGGCTGACCAGCTGGCCGTTGCTGGGGAGGATGACCAGCAGGAGGAGGAGGAGGAAGATGAGGAAGAGCACGCTTTGGAACACCAGCCAGGCGGTGGAGGGCTGGCAGCTCAACTGAGACATGCGAGGGCAGCAAGGGGGGCTCTGATAACCAGACGGTACACTCTCTAGGGGATGGTGTCCCCCCCAAATGCCTTCTATATATTCTGTACTTGTCACACCAGAGTGGTGGGCCTGGGTACTCTGTGTTAGTGAGTTTTTTGGCAGGCAGGAGGGTGATGACGACTCACTAAGCACCATTATGATGATGCTCTGGTGCAAACTAGTCTGACTCCTACCTGAGCTCCGCATGCACGCTGGCACCAGGGCCCACGTCTGTGTACTGGGTAAGGGATCTGAAACCCCCATACAGGGCCCTGGGGTGGGTGGGGTGGGGAATGGGAGGGAATCGCTCGTGGGGCCTATGAAACCAATAACTTCCTTTTCTCAATGACACAGCATTGAGGGACCTCCCCAACTGACATCAACATGAAGCATCTCTCCGGCGATCATCAATGGAAGAGGATTCATATTCGAAACAAATTAGTTACAGGTGGGTGGTGAAAAAACCTTTATTTACAATAAAGGTGTTTAAATAAGATGTTGTAACATAAAAACTTGTGAACAGAAAATGTTAAGGTGCTTACATATCTTTCTAACTAGTGCAGCCCTTCACCCGTGCCATCTCAGTGCAACTACAACTTCCTAACCTTACGTGGCCTACCACTACATCTCAGTGACTTCCCAGAATGTACATCGGAGGTGGAGGGGGCCAGCTGCCTATCTCACCCCGTGGCCTGTGATGCGCATGGCGGATGTCCTCTGGAGGCCATGGACCTGCTTCCAGGTGTCTGGGATGTTTCTATGAAACCCTCTTCATCCCGCTGCCCCTGAGATGCCCCAGTGTCAGGAAGCGGGGAGTCAGAAGGTGTAGCCACAGCCACAGTCTCCTGGCTGGAAGGCCCTGGCATGGGCTCGAGCCCTTCCTAGGGGTCCCTGTGGGCCCCTGGCTCACTCCATGGGATGACTTCTGCAGTGAGTTCCAGTAACTGGCATCACCTGGCACTGCCAGTCCTGGAAGACCACCTGCGTCCTACCCATGGTGGTCGAGCCCTCTGCGATGGCCACTTGAGTCGGGGGCCATCTCCCAATGGCCGCAGCAAATGCCCTCTGAGACTGGGCCACATTCTGCAAGCCCTCAGCCGTGGCCCTCTGAGACTGGGCCACGTTCTCATAGGCTGCAGCCATAGCCCACTGTGTCTCAGCGCTGTCCCGCTGGGTCTGCTGCAAGCTCTCGAGCCTCTCAGCCATGGGCCGCAGAATCTCGAGAAGCCTGATCAGTCCCTCAGCTGTGGCCTGCTGTGACTCAGCCGCGGCCCTCTGGGACTCTGCTGCGGCCTGCTGTGATTCGGCCATTGCTTGGAGCCTGTCACTCATGGTAAGGATCCCCTGCCCCAGGCTTTCCACTGCAGACGCAGTGTTGGCCTGGGAACCCCCCAAACAGACAATAGCTGGTCCACCTGAAAGCTTTGGGACTCCATCCAGCAGCCTTGCAGTTGGTCCAGTGTGGCCGTCAGCGCCTCCTGCATTCCCTGGCTCTGTTGCTGCATCTCCAGCAGCTGAGGGAGAAGTGATCTCAGAGGCCCAGCATGTAGCCTGGGGCCAGCTGAGTCCTCGCCTCCGGCAGGCCCCCGCATGCCAGAGGCCTCAGATGTTCCCTCCTCCACCCGATGTACATTATCAGATGTGTTGTGCTCACCAGAGAGTGACCCAAAAGCCTCAACAGTAACTGAACCCACCGACGTGTCAGTATCTGGGATGGTGAGTTGTGAGGAGGCAGCTGACGCCAAAATGGTGCCACCCTCGGAGGTTCCTTCACCTGCACTCTCTGAGGACTCGTCTGAGCTGTCTGGACCAGGAGGGGCGGGAGCTGTAGCCGGGACCTGTAGTCCAGAAGGCCCGGGGCTTCCGGATCTGTCCCTGCAACACAGGACACAAGGTTAAGTGCAAGGGAGGGAGAGGAATCTGGGATGCCAAACACATGATTCGCATTTCTCCATTGAACATAGAACAAAGAACCAAGAGAATTACATCACAGGAACAGGTCCTTCGGCTCTCCAAGCCTGTAGCGACCAGGCTGCCCATCTGATTTGTAACCCCCTGCTCTTCTGGGGACCATATGCCTCTATTCCCATCCCATTCTCATAGCTGTAGAGATGCCCCTTAAATGTCACTCACATATCTACCTCCATGACCTCCCCCGGCAGTGAATTCCAGGCGCCCACTATCCTCTATGTGCAAGTAAACATGCCTCATACATCTCCTTTACACCTTGCCCCTCATACCTGAAACCTGTGCCCCTGAGAAGTTGCCTTGAAGTGATTGAAGGAATGACAGATGCTCACGTCTTGACAGCAGCCCGACCATGCTGTCACTGACAGCCCCCATCTCCCCTTCTCTGAAGAGCTCCAGCGCCCGCTCCTCGAAGGAGGTGAGGACCCGGAGGTCTGACTCACCACCCCCTGTCTTCGCTCTCTACACGTGTTGTGCTCGGTCTTCTCCTGTGGAGACAGAAGGAGAAATGGTGGCGTGACTCCTGCAGAGTATCAGGTGGTGGCCCTTAGAGGGCAAGCACAGCGGGGCTCATTGGGCAGAAAGGAAGGAGGTGCTTTGGGGTCAGGAGCTGGAAGCATGCAGGGTGCTGGGGACGGGAGGATCTGGGGGAGATATGGGGGAAGATGTGAAATGGAGTTCAGCACTCACCCTTGCTGCACGGTCATTGACTTTTTTCTGGCACTGCTTCCCAGTTTGGGGGGCCATTGCCCTGGCACTGACCGAGGCGGCGATTTCTTCCCAGGCCACATTTCCATCAGCCCCCCTTGGTCTGCGTCCTCCTGGGATGAAGAGTGTATCCCGCCTCATCTCTGATGCATCCAGCAGCCTCCCCAGGTTGCCCTCAGTAAATCGGGGAGCTGGTCGTGAGCTCATTTTCTCCCTGCACTGCCTGCCTGCCTGCCCATTCTTGAGTTTTTAATGGAGCTGCCCCTCGTTAGGGCAGATCAGCTGCAGGCAGTTTGGCAGAGCATTCCAGCAAGTTCCATGCAGTTTGCTTGTTGGCATTGAGGGGAAGGCAAGTGAGCATCAGGCTGATTGGTCTATAATTCCCTGTTTTCTCTCTATCTCCCTTTTAGGAACTATTCCAGAATCTATAGAATCTTGGAAGATGACCACCAATGCATCCATTAATTCTAGGGCTATTTCCTTTAGCGTTCTGGGGCGTAGATTATCAGGCCCTGGGGATTTATCGGCCTTCAATCCCATCAATCTCCCCAACACCATTTCCCTACTTTCTCTGATTTCCTTCAGTTCCTCCTTCTCATTAAACCATGTGTTCCCCAACATTTCTGGTATTTTATTTGTGTCCTCCTATGTGAAGATAGAACCAAAGTATGTATTTAGTTGGTCAGGCATTTCTTTGTTCCCCATTATAAATTCCCCTGTTTCTGATTGTAAGTGACCTACATTTGTCTTCACCAGTCTTTTTCACATGCTTATTATAAAAACTTTTACAGTCAGTTTTACGTTCCCTGCCAGCTTACTTTTGTATTCTATTTCCCCTTCTCAATCAATCCACTTGTTTTCTTTTGCCAAATTCAATATTAAAATGTCAGTCAGTATTGTAAAACAGACTATCAAAATGTCAAATGAAATGTTTTTAAATGAATATGACAAGATAAATACACCCTCTCTAATGCCTGCCTATTCTTCCAAAAGCGTAGTGCCCAGAACTCGTCTGAATACTCTCGTTGAGGCCAATGCACCTTTTTATACAGGTTTATCATAACTTCTTTGCTATTGTACCTTATGTCACTATATATAAAGCTCAGAATGTTGGGTGCCTTATTAACCACTTTTTCAACCTGCCCTGCCAATGTCAGTGATATACTCCCAAAGCCCTCTGCTCCTGTATCATCTTTAGAATTGTACCCTGTATTGCCTCCTCTCGTTACACCTACTGAAATTAATCACTTCACACTTGTCTGCATTAAATATCATCTGTCAATTTTCTGCCCATTTCCACTGGTTTGCCTAAGTCCTTTTGAAGTTTAGCACTATCCTCCTTACAGTCCACAATATTTCAAAGTTTTGAGCCATCTAAAAATTTTGAAGTTGTGCCCCCAGATCCAAAACAAGATCATGAATTTACTGTTATTATTGTATCACAGAATCCTTCAAATGCAGAAGGAGGCCATTCAGCCCATTGAGTCTGCACTGGCTCACTGAAAGAGCATTCTATTTAATGCCACTCCTCTGCCTTATCCCCAGCTCTCTAAATGTGCTATCTATGTAACCCTCCACTTTGTGGGTACACAACAGGGACCCGAGCTGCCGTTCAAGTTCTGCAACCTAGAGCTCAGGTTTCTGCACCTGATGACACTTTCTGCAGATGTAGCCATTGAGGGCCTGCACAACTTCCCACATCCAGCAGTATGCACACTCCACATGGCCGTGCTACACTGACATATCTTACACTTTATATAAATTGTTCGCTCACCTGTCATTCGACAGTCATCTCCTTCTTGCCCTCCTGTGCCTCTTTATGAAGTCTCTCCACTCCCTCACCCATCTCTTTATGAAGTCCCTCTGCTCTCTCTACCTCTCATCCCTCTTTATAAAGTCTCCCTGCTCTCTCTCTCCCAAGCTCTTTTATCTCTTGGTTCCACACAGTCTTGTTCTTTGTTGTGCTATTTTATCTCCCAGCTCTGCTCCATTAACATACTTCAGGAAAAGCAAGGGACTAATAATGAGTCCTGTGAATCCCACTAAATGCCTTCTTCCCGTTCAAAACAAGTGGCTGTCAATTTTGTCCAGAATTATTTTTTCTAAAAGCTTCTCCAGTACTGAATTTAAACTGTCTGAACTTTAAATTTGCCGTTTTTACTTCTCTCAGTGTCCTTGGATGCATATCATCTGGTCCTGGTGACTTATCAACTTCAAGTACAGCTAGTCAATCGAACAACTCCTCTTTATTAATTTTTAGCCCATTCAGTGTCTCGACAACTTTCACTATGAATCGAGCAGCATCTTCTTTCTTGACAAAATCAAATTCAAAGTCTTCATTTAACACCACAGCCACAAAATAGCACTTGCAAATCAGTCCACAAGAATATTGTTCACTGCTATGTTCAAATGCAATCTATCTGGCCTGTACAGGTTTCATCTCACACAGAACTGGTCCCAATAGCCCAAGAATAACTCCAAAGATGTTCGAGTTAGGTTGATTGGCCATACTAAATTGCCCCTTAGTGTCAGGGGGATTAGTAAGGTAAGTACATGGGGTTGTGGGGATAGGGTCTGGGTGGGATTGTGGTCAGTGTAGACTCGATGGGCCAAATGGCCTCCTTCTGCACTGTATGATTCTATGATTCTATCTAATTTAAAACCTTTCCTCTTCCAGTATCTCTCCGAGCATTCATCAGCTCTACCCACCTAATTCTATGTTTACATGGATGTAGTACTGGGAATAATCCAGAGATTACTACCTTTGAGATCCTACTTGCTCGGTTCCATCCTCATTTCCAAAACTCGGCCTGAAGAACCATGTTCCACTTTCTATCTATGAATTTTTAAAAATTCATTAACAGGATGTGGGCTTTGCTGGCTCAGCCAGCATTTATTTTCCATCCCTAATTGCCCTTGGGAAGGTGGTAGTGAACTGCTGCAATCCATGTAGTGTAGGCACTACCACAATGCTGTAAGGGAGGGAGTTCCAGGATTTTGACTCAGCGACAGTGAAGGTACAGCGATGTATTTCCACGACGGGATGGTGTGACTTAGAGGATAACGTGCAAGTGGTGGTGTTCCCATGCATCAGCTGCCCTTATCCTTCTTGATGGTAGTAGTCGTGAGTTTGTAAGGTGCTGCCTAAGGAACCTTGATGAGTTGCTGTAGCACATCTTGTAGATGGTACATATAGCTTCTACTGTATTTTGGTGCTGGTGTGAATGTTTGTGGATGGGGTACCAATAAAGTGGGCTGTTTGTCCTTGGTTTTTTTAAACTCTTCATGGGATGTGGATGTCACTGGTTGGTCTAACATTAGTTGCCTGTCCCGAATACTTGTGGGGGCATTTAAGGGTCAACCATATTGCTGCGGATCTAGAGTCACATGTTGGCATGAACAAGTAAGGACAGCAGATTTCCTTCGCTGAAGGACATTACTGAACCAGACAATCGGCAATGGTTTCATGGCTATCATTAGACTTATTATTTGAGATTTCTTTATTATTTAAATTGAGTTCAAATTTCACCATCTGCCAGATATATTGAACCTGGGTCCTCAGAGCATTACCCTTGGTCTCTGGATTACTAGTCTAGTGACAATGGCACTATGCCACTGCCTGGTAACAAGCTTCTTGAGTGTTGTTGGAGTTGCACTCATTGGGCCCAATCGCGGTAAAGTTGGGCGTCGGGCCTATACCACGATCTGCACCCGATTCCGAGCAGATCGCGGCTTTACCGACACCCGACGGACTCGCGCCCAAATCGGGCGGCCCGACGGCTTAAATGCATTTGCATGCATTTAAATCGAATTAATGAACCGCATGCCCAACTCTACCGCCACATCCCACTTTACCGTCTTCTGGTCCGATGCGGATCCGTGCTCTAATCGACATGCCGTATAAAAATCCAAACCGCTGCAGCCTCCGAAGAGTCAGAGACTGCAACGGCTCTCTGACCCAGCTCCTCCTCTGTGGGGGGGTGGGGGGGGGGGGCGATGGGAGGAGGAGAGGGGGTGTGACGTATCATCCTCTGGGGGGCGGGCAGTGGGAGGAGGAGAGGGGTTGTGACCGATCATCCCCTGGGGGGGGGCGGGGGGAGGGGGTGGGAGGAGAGGGGGTGTGACGTATCATCCTCTGGGGTGGGTTCCGCTGCCACTCTGTGGCCGATTCCTCCTCCCCACTGGAGGAACAAATCCCTCCACTCCGGAGTGGCCGCATACTTCAAACACCACGACTGTCATTATTCACCTCAGCAGAACCCCCTGCCCCCTCCCTCCCCACCAATGGGCCGCAGAGTGGCAGTGCCCCCCCCCCGCCCCCAGAGGATGATACGTCACACTCCCTCTCCTCCCACCCAGATGGTCTGTGTCAGAGAGCCGCTCTCTCTGCTTTTTTCTTTCGCGCCCGGGCGCGCTGCTTCAGATTTTTTTCGAACTGCGCATGCGCAGTTCAGAGCTCCAATCGTTCCGGCAGCGCTAAGCCCCGCCCACAGCGCGAATTGGACCGGAGCCGGCAAAACGCGTACGGGCGCGCTGGGAAGAAGATTCCGGGCTCGGATCCGTATTACGCCCGGATCCTGCCCTTAGGCTCCGATTGGCAAAATCAGGCCCATCCAGTCAAGTGGAGAGTATTCTATTACACTCCTGACTTGTGCCATTGGATGGTGGACAGACTTTGGGGAGTCAGCAGGTGAGTTCCTCGCCACAGGATTCTGAGCCACAGTGGTCACCACATCTGTATGGCTAGTCCAGTTCAGTTTCTGGTTAATGGTAACCCCCAGGATGTTAATAGTGGGGGATTCAATGATGACAATTCCATTGAATGCCATGGGGAGATGGTTAGATTGTTTCTTGTTGGAGATCATCATTGTCTGGCACTTGTGTGGAACAAATATTACTTGTCACATGTCAGCCCAAGCCTGAATATTATCCAGGTCATGATGCATATGGACATGGGCTAATTCAGTATCTGAGGAGTTGTAACTGATGCTTAACATTGTAAAATCATCTGCAAACATCTTCACTTCTAACAACATGTTGGAAGGAAGGTCATTCATGAAACAGCTAAAGATGGTTGGGCCTAAGACACTATCCTGATGAACTCCTACTGCGATGTTCAGGGACTGAGATGATTGGCCTCCATCCATGATATGGACTGCTATTAACCTACCTAGTGTGTTGATGAAGGTAGGGCAGTTGATGTCATATACATGGATTTTAGTAAGGCGTTTGATAAGGTCCCCCATGGTCGGCTTATGATGAAAGTGAGGAGGTGTGGGATAGAGGGAAAGTTGGCAGATTGGATAGGTAACTGGCTGTCTGATCGAAGACAGAGGGTGGTGGTGGATGGAAAATTTTCGGATTGGAGGCAGGTTGCTAGCGGAGTGCCGCAGGGATCAGTGCTTGGTCCTCTGCTCTTTGTGATTTTTATTAATGACTTAGAGGAGGGGGCTGAAGGGTGGATCAGTAAATTTGCTGATGACACCAAGATTGGTGGAGTAGTGGATGAGGTGGAGGGCTGTTGTAGGCTGCAAAAAGACATAGATAGGATGCAAAGCTGGGCTGAAAAATGGCAAATGGAGTTTAACCCTGATAAATGTGAGGTGATTCATTTTGGTAGGACTAATTTAAATGTGGATTACAGGGTCAAAGGTAGGGTTCTGAAGACTGTGGAGGAACAGAGAGATCTTGGGGTCCATATCCACAGATCTCTAAAGGTTGCCACTCAAGTGGATAGAGCTGTGAAGAAGGCCTATAGTGTGTTAGCTTTTATTAACAGGGGGTTGGAGTTTAAGAGCCGTGGGGTTATGCTGCAACTGTACAGGACCTTGGTGAGACCACATTTGGAATATTGTGTGCAGTTCTGGTCACCTCACTATAGGAAGGATGTGGAAGTGCTGGAAAGAGTGCAGAGGAGATTTACCAGGATGCTGCCTGGTTTGGAGGGTAGGTCTTATGAGGAAAGGTTGAGGGAGCTAGGGCTGTTCTCTCTGGAGCGGAGGAGGCTGAGGGGAGACTTAATAGAGGTTTATAAAATGATGAAGGGGATAGATAGAGTGAACGTTCAAAGACTATTTCCTCGGGTGGATGGAGCTATTACAAGGGGGCATAACTATAGGGTTCGTGGTGGGAGATACAGGAAGGATATCAGAGGTAGGTTCTTTACGCAGAGAGTGGTTGGGGTGTGGAATGGACTGCCTGCAGTGATAGTGGAGTCAGACACTTTAGGAACATTTAAGCGGTTATTGGATAGGCACATGGAGCACACCAGGATGATAGGGAGTGGGATAGCTTGATCTTGGTTTCAGATAAAGCTCGGCACAACATCGTGGGCCGAAGGGCCTGTTCTGTGCTGTACTGTTCTATGTTCTATACCCCTGCTACCTGGACCCACATCCCCCCCCACGCCGCCCCATTACCCCATCCCTGCCCTGACTCCACACTGCGAACTGCAGCTGCTGAGTGACATCTTTCATGTGACACCACAAAGGCAAGGTACCATCCAGGATTCAAGTCTTTGTCCCCAAACTAGCAAATGTCCTATCATTATTGCTCTTTCAGTCTTCTTTGTACCTGCACAGCTGAGTCAACCATGGTGACATGGACTTAGATCTGTATGCACTCACCAGCAGAATCAACACTTTTATCAGTATTCAGATCAGACTACTGGTTCGAGAGTGCGAGGTACTGAGGGAACTGCTGCACTTACTTGCCTGTTTCTTCCCGACTGCCTGGTGGTCATCCGGGCAATGAACGAGAACAGCAGCTGGGGTTAAAGACAGAGTGTGAAGTGTCCATCACAGCGTGGAACAGCACAGGAGGAGAGTGGCAAACCCAGTGTGGGGCAATGCAGGAGATGAGCGGTGAACACAGTGTAGAGCAGCGCAGGAGGTGAGCGGTGAACCCAGTGTGGAGCAGCGCAGGAGGTGAGCGGTGAACCCAGTGTAGAGCAGCGCAGGAGGTGAGCGGTGAACCCAGTGTAGAGCAGCGCAGGAGGTGAGCGGTGAACCCAGTGTGGAGCAGTGCAGGAGGTGAGCGGTGAACCCAGTGTGGGGCAGTGCAGGAGGTGAGCGGTGAACCCAGTGTGGAGCAGTGCAGGAGGTGAGCGATGAACCCAGTGTGGAGCAGTGCAGGAGGTGAGCGGTGAACCCAGTGTGGAGCAGTGCAGGAGGTGAGCGATGAACCCAGTGTGGAGCAGTGCAGGAGGTGAGCAGTTAACCCAGTGTGGAGCAGTGCAGGAGGTGAGCGATGAACCCAGTGTGGAGCAGTGCAGGAGGTGAGCAGTGAACCCAGTTTGCGGTAGTGCAGGAGGTGAGCGATGAACCCAGTGTGGAGCAGTGCAGGAGGTGAGCAGTGAACCCAGTTTGGGGCAGTGCAGGAGGTGAGCGATGAACCCAGTGTGGAGCAGTGCAGGAGGTGAGCGGTGAACCCAGTGTGGAGCAGTGCAGGAGGTGAGCGGTGAACCCAGTGTGGAGCAGTGCAGGAGGTGAGCGGTGAACCCAGTGTGAGGCAGTGCAGGAGGTGAGCGGTGAACCCAGTGTGGAGCAGTGCAGGAGGTGAGCGGTGAACCCAGTGTGAGGCAGTGCAGGAGGTGAGCGGTGAACCCAGTGTGGAGCAGTGCAGGAGGTGAGCAGTGAACCCAGTGTGGAGCAGTGCAGGAGGTGAGCGGTGAACCCAGTGTGGAGCAGTGCAGGAGGTGAGCGGTGAACCCAGTGTGAGGCAGTGCAGGAGGTGAGCGATGAACCCAGTGTGAGGCAGTGCAGGAGGTGAGCGATGAACCCAGTGTGAGGCAGTGCAGGAGGTGAGCGGTGAACCCAGTGTGGAGCAGTGCAGGAGGTGAGCAGTGAACCCAGTGTGGAGCAGTGCAGGAGGTGAGCGGTGAACCCAGTGTGGAGCAGTGCAGGAGGTGAGCGGTGAACCCAGTGTGAGGCAGCGCAGGAGGTGAGCGGTGAACCCAGTGTGAGGCAGCGCAGGAGGTGAGCAGTGAACCCAGTGTGGAGCAGTGCAGGAGGTGAGCGATGAACCCAGTGTGGGGCAGTGCAGGAGGTGAGCGGTGAACCCAGTGTGGGGCAGTGCAGGAGGTGAGCGGTGAACCCAGTGTGAGGCAGCGCAGGAGGTGAGCAGTGAACCCAGTGTGGAGCAGTGCAGGAGGTGAGCGATGAACCCAGTGTGGAGCAGTGCAGGAGGTGAGCGGTGAACCCAGTGTGGGGCAGTGCAGGAGGAGAGCGGTGAACCCAGTGTGGAGCAGTGCAGGAGGAGAGCGGTGAACCCAGTGTGGAGCAGTGCAGGAGGTGAGCGGTGAACCCAGTGTGGGGCAGTGCAGGAGGTGAGCGGTGAACCCAGTGTGGAGCAGTGCAGGAGGTGAGCGGTGAACCCAGTGTGAGGCAGCGCAGGAGGTGAGCAGTGAACCCAGTGTGGAGCAGTGCAGGAGGTGAGCAGTGAACCCAGTGTGGGGCAGTGCAGGAGGAGAGCGGTGAACCCAGTGTGGAGCAATGTGAGTGGAGAGCAGTAACAAAGTGTGCAGGAGCAAGTGTTCTTGGTCATGTGGCAATTGCTAAAGGTACACAATGGAGTGTAATCCAGATTAACAAATCAAGCTTTTGGTCCCTTATTGTCAAAGCTATCAAGGTGCCATCAGGACTAATAGCACCATCCTTACGTAACAAAGTCTTAAAGATGTGCTGGTTAGGTGAATTGGCCAGGCTAAATTCTCCCTCAGTGCAACCCAAACAGGCGCTGGAGTTTGGTGATGAAGGGATTTTCACAATAACTTCATTGCAGTGTTAATGTAAGCCTATTTGTGACACTAGTAAATAAACTCAAAAAATTTAAAAATGAAGGTTCATTAGCTCTTCATTGTTCAAAGAACAAAGAACAAAGAACAATACAGCACAGGAACAGGCCCTTCAGCCCTCCAAGCCCGCGCCGCTCCCTGGTCCAAACTAGACCATTCTTTTGTATCCCTCCATTCCCACTCCGTTCATATGGCTATCTAGATAAGTTTTTAAATGTTCCCAGTGTGTCCGCCTCCACCACCTTGCCTGGCAGCGCATTCCAGGCCCCCACCACCCTCTGTGTAAAATATGTCCTTCTGATATCCGTGTTAAACCTCCCCCGCCTCACCTTGAACCTATGACCCCTTGTGAACGTCACCACCGACCTGGGAAAAAGCTTCCCACCGTTCACCCTATCTATGCCTTTCACAATTTTATACACCTCTATTAGGTCACCCCTCATCCTCCATCTTTCCAGTGAGAACAACCCCAGTTTACCCAATCTCTCATCATAACTAAGCCCTTCCATACCAGGCAACATCCTGGTAAACCTCCTCTGCACTCTCTCTAAAGCCTCCACGTCCTTCTGGTAGTGTGGCGACCAGAACTGGGCGCAGTATTCCAAATGCGGCCGAACCAACGTTCTATACAACTGCAACATCAGACCCCAACTTTTATACTCTATGCCCCGTCCTATAAAGGCAAGCATGCCATATGCCTTATTCACTACCTTCTGGTAGATTCAGCGGCTAGGAAGTTGACTGGCCTTTTGTCCTTAAATGTTGTAGCGAGTTTAGAAAATGGGAGGTTTGAAGTCCATTGGAGATTTGCCTTGCCTTGCCATGTCCCAGTTGTAATCCACATTGGAAATTCCAGATTTGGCGGACTTGTAAATGCAGACATGTCAGGTGACTTGTGGCAGCTGTTACGATCCCAGTTGATGTTGTTGCTGGACAGGAAGATCCCAGAATGGAACCCTGGCTCAAAAGACCATAGTTTTATACAACATGGAGGGATAGAGTCACAGGACTGCTAATTAGTTTTAACTACAAGAAAAAACATTTATCACACATGAAAGTATTGAATTATGATATAATACTCCTTTATTTCCCCCTCAGTTTCACAATTACACACAGATTTTAAGATTAACGAGGATTACAAAGAACATCTTAAATTACAATGGTCTCATTCACATACAAAATCTCTTTTAAGCACCCAAGATGACTGTGGTAAGATACACTCCTCTCTGAACCCAAGTGAATGTCCGTGGTTTTCTCCTCAAAATCGTCCCCCAGATGTTTCTTGTACCATGAACCACCTTGTGTCACTGAACTCCGGCTTCCACACAAATGATTTAAAATTCCACTTTCAAAAGTCACACTTTAAAATCCTTTTTTAGATTATGCTTTCCCTCAGTGGTTTCCACTGCAAAATCCAGACCAGGCTTTCCAAATAACACTTTGAACAAAGCTTCCACTCCACTTATAACAGTGAATCCAGTTCAGGATTTTACACCAATCTCTTTAGCATTTCTATTGGCTGAAACTTACCGGCACGTCTGCCCGAGGCCAATGGAGAATGCCGTTCTCTGAGGATCCGTGCCGGTAAAATTCTGGCCTTTGTCTTGACTGCTATGCAAACTATTCACAATTGCTTTAACTCTTGATTCCCAGACTGCATTAAAATGACAGTAAACATTTCATCTACCTCTGAAGTCTGCTGTCCCACTTTAAACTGAGTTACTGCAATTGTCTCTTTAACTCAAAACACTGTGTTCACTCTTGCTTGAACAATACCTCAGTAAGAAGTCTCACAACAGCAGGTTAAAGTCCAACAGGTTTATTTGGTAGCACGAGCTTTCGGAGCACTGCTCCTTCATCAGGTGAGTGTCACAACACCAGGTTAAAGTCCAACAGGTTTATTTGGTAGCATGAGCTTTCGGAGCGCTGCTCCTTCATCAGGTCACTCACCTGATGAAGGAGCAGCACTCTGAAAGCTCGTGCTACCAAATAAACCTGTTGGACTTTAACCTGGAGTTGTGACACTTATTCTGCCTAGTCTAACGCCGGCATCTCCACATCATGAACAATATCTTGGCCTCTGTTCTCTTAACTTCAGGTGTCTTAAATGTTCATTCTGTCCCAAATCTCTGGTTATCTGGAGTGTATCTTGTTTCTTTAAGAAGCTTGCATCTTTGCAACTCCCTTGTCCTGCCCAGCTTCTCCTGGCAGATTTGGGAGCTGTTCTTTCTCAGCATCCTGTCTCTAACTGCTCTGATTCCAGTTAAAACTTAGAACAAAGAAGGCCCCTTCCCACTGGAAAGAGACTTCCTGTTGCTAAGCAATGGCTTACATCTATTTACTTTTCACACCATAGCCCTCTCCAAGCATAATAGAAGCACAGTTGGAACTTAACCAACCCACACACATACAACATCTTTGCCCAGCATGGACCTAACTATAGGTTTTACCCTTCCAGGCCAATCCCATGTAAAACTATACCTTATTTCTAATGTTTAGCAATACAAATATCAATCCCTTAAAGCTTTCTTTATTTTCTTAACGCGTCCCCTTTGAAATAAAGAAACTTCATAATCATGAAGATTTCTTTACACTTGTGTTACATCTACTCTACACAAACTTAACATGATAAATGTCTAACCACATAACTTATTACATCATACAAATACAGTTGCCTTAGTTCTCAATTACACATATCATATATAATTACAATGGCTTGTGCTGCAGAACTTGCCGCTCCCCTAGCCAAGCTCTTCCAGTACAGTTACAACACTGGCATCTGCCCAATAATGTTGAAAATTGCCCAGGTATGTCTTGTACACATGAAGGAGGACAAATCCAACTCAGCCAATTACTGCCCAATCAGTCTACTCTCGATCATCAGTAAAGTGATGGAAGGGGTCATCAACAGTGCTATCAAGCAGCACCTGCTCAGCAGTAACCTGCTCAGTGATGCCAGTTTGGGTTTCGCCAGGGTCACTCAGCTCCTGACCTCATTACAGCCTTAGTTCAAACTTAGATAAAAGAGCCGAATTCCAGAGGTGAGGTGAGAGTGACAACCCTTGACATCAAGGCCGCTTTTGACTGAATGTGGCATCAAAGAGCCCTAGAAAAACTGGAATCAATGGGTATCAGAGGGTAAACTCTCCACTGGTTGGGGTCATACCTGGTATATAGGAAGATGGTTGTGGTTCTGGAGTGTCAGTCATCTCAGCTCCAGAACATCTCTGCAGGAGGCCCTCAGGGTCGTGTCCTAGGCCTAACCATCTTCAGCTGACCTTCTCTCCACCATAAGGTCAGAAGTGGAATGTTCACCGATAATTGCACAATGTTCAGCACCATTCGCGATTCCTCAGATACTGAAGCAGTCCATATTCAAATGCAACAAGATCTGGACAATATCCAGGCTTGAGCTGACAAGTGGCAAATAACATTTGCGCCACACAAATGCAAGGCAATGACCATCAACAATAAGAGACACTCTAACCACTACCTTGACATTCAATGGTGTTACCATCCCATCACTGAATCCCCCACTGTCAACATTCTTGGGGTTACCATTGGCCAGAAACTCAACTGGATTCACCACATAAACACAGTGGCTACAAGACCAGGTCAGAGGCTAGGAATCCTGTGGTGAGTAACTCACCTCCTGACTCCCCAAAGCCTATCCACCATCGACAAAGCACAAGTCAGGAGTGTGATGGAATACTCCTCACTTACCTGGATAGATGCAACTCCAAGCTGAAGCTTGACACCATCCAGGACAAAATAGCCCGCTTGATTGGCACCACATCTACAAACATCCACTCCCTTCACCACCGATGCTGTTGCAACAGTGTGTACTATGTACAAGGTGCACTGCAGTAATTCACCAAAGATCCTTAGACAGCACCTTCCAAAACCATGACCACTTCCATCTGGAAGGATAAGGGAAGCAGATACATGGAACACTACCACCTGCAAGTTCCCCTCCAAGCCACTCACCATCCTGACTTGGAAACATACCGCCGTTCCTTCGCAGTCATTGGGTCAAAATCATGGATTTCCCTCCCTAATAGCATTGTGAGTCAATCCACAACACATGGACTGCAGCGATTCAAGAAGGCAGCTCACCACTACTTTCTCAAGGGCAACTAGGGATGGGCAATAAATGCTGACCAGCCAGTGATGCCCATGTCCCACGAATGAATAATAAAAAACTTCAACAGCATTAACAGAATCTATACACAGTAACATCATCACACTCAAGTCTTGTGTTTCTTTTTCTTCTTCCAGTTTTCAACTTGGAAAATGATGTTTCATTTAGGTCTGCAGTGTAATTGTCCTTTTGTCACTTGTAGGCATAGTTCCATTCCAAAGCCCACTTTCCAAATTCACATGTGGCAAATTTATATTTCGATTTAACACAGTCTGTTCAATCAATCACTTGGGTCAGTTGTTTGTTCAACTATATTATGATGAAACACTGTTTTTATTCACAGGAACAACTTCTGAATTGTGACCTTCCATATCATCCAGCTTCTTCCTTTTCTCCATTTTACTTTGAAGTTCAAAAGTGTTGTACCTGTTAATTCTCAGATACTTTCAACCAGTTTGCTTACTCCAAGGTTTTACCCCAGTGCCCTTATTTGCAAGATGGACAAAGGACAAACACAAGTAAAAGTTCAACAAGTTTATTAATAATAACACTATTAACCCTTAAATTACCCACATAAAACAAGAGGATACCCCAGATTCAAGTATACTACCCGTAAAGATGGTTTGGTTGAACTGCAGGTCCGATTCTCTGAGTCCCTCTGATCCGTCGTCACAAAGGTGAGTCTCGATGGCAGCTTCTTCCTTCCTTCCTTCTCTGGTCAGTCTTCCAAATGGTCACGGCCGTCTCCCCTGTCAAGTCTTCGCTGCAGTGTGTCTGAAAATGTGTCCCTTTATCCCCCAGCCTGCTTGCCTTTCCAGAAACTTCTCTGGCTTCCGGCCAATGAGCTCCCAGGAGGGGGTTCCAATATGCAGTGGATTTCTTGATGTCTGCCTGACAGGACACCAGGGTCCGCCCCCCAGGTGTCCATCTCCATGTTGTTGAACTTGTTATCAGATAAGGTATCTACAGGAACTCTTGGTGACAGAAAGTCTGGCCCGATCTGGGCTTCTAACAATAGGCCGATGCATTTCAATGAGGTGCCATGATCTCCTGATAAGTCTCAGGTAGAGTGTAACGACCTTTGATGGGTGGTTGATGGGTCAGGTCCAGACACGTTTGTGTATTTGTACAATTGGCCTGCCTGAGGTTTGACTGTGTTTGATTTCAATGTACCCAATTCTTTAATTTAGGATATCCAATTTTATCAGCCTTAAAATTGGGCCCTGTTTATATCACCACATTCCCTCCTCTTGATCCAATGAGCGTCAGCGAACCGGATCACACAATTCTCACCAAACCACCTCAACAAGCAAATACCCTGAATCTGGGGTTGACGGTAAATTCCTAACCCACAATAGTACCAACAATTTTAAATGAAGTAAAATAATTAAAAAAACAATAAGAAACAATACATCAATCGGCTATATACAAAACAAAGCAATAAACAGTACAAAATGACAAGTGACTATACATATTAAATACAGCTGGGAGAGTATCAAGGCCCTTGATTGTAGAGCCTCTCCCGATGTCGGATGGCCCTTGCCGAGTCCAACCCTGGGCACAGGACTGATCAATTCCAGAGGAACCCCAACAGCGTTCTCATTACAGACTTCTTTGGCAGTGTCCGCAAGGTGGGAATAACAACCGACATCATCCAACTGACTCCGAATGACACTGAAACCGAACCAAACTACTTTGCAGAAATTCCTTCTTCCATCGGGCGTGGGGTGACCTACATTTATCCGGGGTATCGTAGGCTGATCTTCTGGCCTTTGGTTGATGTGGTGTCTGTGGTTCGGTCTGAGACGAGGAGTCCCAGATAACAGGGAAGTATGTAGTTCATTCTGGGGAAGATCAAGGTAGCACCTGTTAATTCTTATTAATATCTGATTCTCTTTTCCTTTTCTTTACTGGAATGTCGTATGACTCCTTTTTTTAAAAGAAAAACAAAGAAATAAGTAAAGGAATAATAAAGGCCCAATAGTGTCATACGAAGGGTTGTTCGGCAATCAGTGTTGATGGGGTTGAGTGGGGTAAGGAGTTTGCAGAGCGTGAAAATAAAATGTTGGGTATGTGGCATGTGTCCTTGTTGTTGGAGGACTATGCAACAGCATAACAATAGATTCTTCATCCCACAACCAAACTGTGGTGTGTCGGAAGATTATGACGCAGGATAACGTGGGCAGATAAGCCCTTTTCAATTGGGTGATGCGTGGAGTGGACAGATAAAGCTATTTACAATCTGGACTGTGATGTCCTGATTCTTTCTTAGTGGAGGGAACCTATGTGGGCCGGCTTTGGCTGCCAGGTATCCACTGCATTACCACCTCTGGTAGTGAGCGCCGGGTCAAACGGTTCTGGGAGTCCCGGTACCAGGGGTGCCACAGGGGGTAAGGTTTGCGGGTTCCCCATCCTTTCCGTCGGGGTCCCCTGGGCCGGGGTTTTATTCCTGAAGCCCTGTAAATTGGGGCGGGGACCGAGGTTGCGCGTGCTGTTCCTGAGGATACTGAGTGGGGGTTGATAACCTGGGGTACAGATTGTGGACCGTGATTTAGGTCCGGTGCTGTGGGGTGAGGGTTGGGGCTTCCTTGTGACTCAAAGACTCTTTCCAGGGTGACAAGATATTGGTGAAAATTTTGCTGAGAGCCGAATGCCTTCATTTGGTTCACATGATGCCACCCGGCTTTCTTGTGGTTTACCATGACCTTGTATACCGAGGGGCTGGCCTTATCTACCAGTGGATAGGGTCCGGCATATTTGGGGGACAAGAACGTTCTAGGCCGGAAGACTCTGAGCATTATCTGTTGCCCAACCTCATATTAACCTCCCACTCCGGGCGGTAGGGGACCAATATAGTCAATCTGGAGATTTGTCCAGGGACCTTCCACAGGGCGAGTCTGCCTCAGTTCCTCTTTGTGGGCATATTTATCAGGATTGTTCTGCGCACAGATGATACAATTATCGACGTAATGCCGCACATCCTGTCCTAGGTTTGGCCACCAACACAATCCTTTGATTCGCTCACTTGTGGTTCCAGCCCCTTGATGGCCCTGGACATCATGGGTTTGGAAAACGATTTGGTTGCGGTCCCTGGTTGGGACCACATATGGGCCGTCCTTAAGGACAAGCCCATCCTGTACTGATATTGCGTCTCGCCATTGTCCAAAGGAGGCAGGGTTTGTCCCTTCCTGAATTTGTTTCAGGTCCTGGTCATTGCTCTGGGCTTGTTTTAGGTCTTCAACCTTGGTCTGGCTAACAGTCACAGCTTCAATTCGCTCTGTAACTATTGGTTGCCAAAATTCCCCCTCTCTAGCACCCTGTTTGGCTAATTCATCCGCCCTTATGTTCCCAAGTGGGGAGGTGCGGTGGTGGGCCTTTACTTTAATTATGCCATACTCCCGGTCTTGGGCAGCCTGGAAAATAAATCTTAACAGTGGGGCTGATGGTAGAGGTTCCCCATCTGCAGATATGAATCCCCTTGCTTCCCATAGGGGCATGAAGTCTGTTCAACTGTTGCAGACATACATACTATCGGAGTGTATGTCCATGGGTGTGGGGAACAGGTCAGGATGGCTGACTACGTATGCTATCGCTGCCTGTTCTGCAGCTTGTGCACTCATGTGTGCTGGAAGTTTTAAGGCTATCTCCCTCAGGGGCTTGCCTTCTTGGTCTTCCACGTATATCCCACATCCTGTCCTCCTGTTCCCCTCTTCCACCATGGATGACCCATCTACAAAAATGTTTAAACTGTCCTGAGCCTGGGTTTGGCTGATTCCCCTGGCTCCTCCCCCCTTTTGTTTTGGCAAAAATGGCCCCTTGGGGTCTTTTATTGCCGGAACCTGGCATTCATGGGGCTCCCCGCCGTAGGTTAGGTTGTCTGCCAGGAATGTGGGGACCCGGGTGTGTTTGACCGCAATGTCTCGATCCTGTAACATGAGTGTCTACCGTGCAATACGGTTTTGACTAATCATAGAACATAGAAAGCCACAGCACAAACAGGCCCTTCGGCCCACAAGTTGCGCCGATCATATCCCTACCTCTAGGCCTATCTATAGCCCTCAATCCCATTAAATCCCATGTACTCATCCAGAAGTCTCTTAAAAGACCCCAACGAGTTTGCCTCCACCACCACCGACGTCAGCCGATTCCACTCACCCACCACCCTCTGAGTGAAAAACTTACCCCTGACATCTCCTCTGTACCTACCCCCCCAGCACCTTAAACCTGTGTCCTCTCGTAGCAACCATTTCAGCCCTTGGAAATAGCCTCTGAGAGTCTACCCTATCCAGACCTCTCAACATCTTGTAAACCTCTATCAGGTCACCTCTCATCCTTCGTCTCTCCAGGGAGAAGAGACCAAGCTCCCTCAACCTATCCTCATAAGGCATGCCCCCCAATCCAGGCAACATCCTTGTAAATCTCCTCTGCACCCTTTCAATGGCTTCAACATCTTTCCTGTAATGAGGTGACCAGAACTGCGCGCAGTACTCCAAGTGGGGTCTAACCAGGGTCCTATAAAGCTGCAGCATTATCTCCCGACTCCTAAACTCAATCCCTTGATTAATGAAGGCTAGTACTCCGTACGCCTTCTTGACCGCATCCTCCACCTGCGAGGCCGATTTAAGAGTCCTATGGGCCCGGACCCCAAGGTCCTTCTGATCCTCTACACTGCTAAGAATGGTACCCTTCATATTATACTGCTGCTTCATCCCATTGGATCTGCCAAAATGGATCACTACACACTTATCCGGGTTGAAGTCCATCTGCCACTTCTCCGCCCAGTCTTGCATTCTATCTATGTCTCGCTGCAACTTCTGACATCCCTCCAAACTATCCACAACACCACCTACCTTGGTGTCGTCAGCAAACTTACCAACCCATCCCTCCACTTCCTCATCCAGGTCATTTATGAAAATGACAAACAGCAAGGGTCCCAGAACAGATCCCTGGGGCACTCCACTGGTCACTGACCTCCATGCAGAGAAAGACCCCTCCACAGCCACTCTCTGCCTTCTGCAGGCAAGCCAGTTCTGGATCCACAAGGCAACAGCCCCTTGGATCCCATGCCCTCTCACTTTCTCAAGAAGTCTTGCATGGGGGACCTTATCGAACGCCTTGCTGAAGTCCATATAGACCACATCCACCGCTCTTCCTTCGTCAATGTGTTTGGTCACATTTTCAAAGAACTCAACCAGGCTCGTAAGGCACGACCTGCCCTTGACAAAGCCGTGCTGACTACTTTTGATCATACTAAACTTCTCTAGATGATCATAAATCCTGTCTCTCAGGATCCTCTCCATCAACTTACCAACCACTGAGGTTAGACTCACCGGTCGGTAATTTCCCGGGCTGTCCCTGTTCCCTTTCTTGAATATAGGGACCACATCTGCAATCCTCCAATCCTCCGGAACCTCTCCCGTCTCCATCGACGATGCAAAGATCATCGCCAAAGGCTCCGCAATCTCCTCCCTCGCCTCCCACAGTAACCTGGGGTACATCCCATCCGGTCCCGGCGACTTACCAACCTTGATGCCATTCAATAGTTCCAACACATCCTCTTTCTTTATGTCCACATGCTTGATCCTTTCTGTCCACCGCAAACCAGCAGTACAACCACCCAGATCCCTTTCCACCGTGAATACCGAGGTAAAGTATTCATTAAGCACCTCCGCCATTTCTAACGGTTCCGCACAAACTTTTCCCCCTTCACCTTTTAAGGGTCCTATGCCTTCACATCTCATCCTTTTACTCTTGACATATTTGTAGAAAGCCTTGGGATTCTCCTTAATCTTACCCGCCAAGGTCTTCTCATGACCCCTTCTCGCTCTCCTAATTTCTTTCTTAGGCTCCTTCCTACATCCCGTATACTCCTCTAAATCCTTAACACCTCCTAGCTCTCTGAACCTTCTGTACGCCTCTCTTTTCTTATTCACCAGGTTCACCACAACCTTCGTGCACCACGGTTCCCGTACCCTACCAACACCCCCCTGTCTCATCGGAACGTTGTCATGCAGAGCTCCAGACAAACATTCCTTGAAAATCCTCCACTTTCCTTCGGTACTTTTCCCCAAGAATGCCTCCTTCCAATTTACCCGTCTAATTTCCTCCCTGATGACACTGTATTTCCCTTTACTCCAGAGAAACACTTTCCTAGCCTGCCTGATCCTATCTCTTTCCAATGCTATCGTGAAGGAGATAGAATTATGATCGCTATCCCCAAGATGCTCACCCACCGAGAGATCCTCCACCTGTCCAGGTTCATTAGCCAGCACCAGATCAAGTACAGCCTCTCCTCTAGTAGGCTTATCCACATACTGTGTCAGGAAACTCTCCTGGACACACCTAACAAACTCCTCTCCATCCAAACCCCTAGCCCTAGGGATATTCCAATCTATGTTTGGGAAATTAAAATCTCCCATCACGACAACTCTGTTATTCCTACATCTCTCCAGGATCTGTTGCTCCATCTGCTCCTCAACATCTCTGTTACTATTGGGCGGCCTATAGAAAACACCCAGCAAAGTTACCGACCCCTTCCTGTTCCTAACCTCCACCCACAGAGACTCCGTAGTCAATCCCTCCACGGCGTCCACCTTCTCTACAGCCGTCCCATCTTTAATTCGGCCGTTCAGCAGTAGTTGTATGGGGGTGTGTTCTGTAAGTATAGTGAGGGGGTTCAAGCCGACTATGTAGTTAAAGCGGTGCACTGGGGTATAGGGTGTGGGTTATAGTGGCTTGTTGGGGTGGTCCTTTGAGGGGCATGGGTCGGGGTCCATCGTCGGGGAACCATTGAGATGGTCATGCGGGGTAGTTGCATAGTGCCCTACAGTCCTGGGCGAAATGATTGGGTTGCCCGCAGGTATAAAACTGTGCTTGTGGGGGTGCATATCTGGGGTTGGTTTTATCTTGTTCCCTGTACCTGGGGTTTGGAATATATCAGGGTTCTGCGCGGGGCTGCGGTTTTCTGTATTGATGATTGGCACGGGTATATGGGGGTGAGTTTCCCAGTCCCCTGTTTCCACCACCCCCTTCGTTATGCCAAACCGGGGCCAGGTCTGTGTGGATAGGGTTCATCAATCCGTGTTTTGTGGACTTAGGAGTGTCTGTTTGTCTGACTTCCCGTTCCCACACACGAGTCATTTTGCGGATGGCCCAGGCTTCTGTATGTGTATTATCATCAGGGTCAAAATTCTCACAAGCTTTCCGACTCCCTTCAGTGGCGTGTGCTATCAGGGTCTAGATCCATGTGGGCCGGTGGTGTGCATTTAATTGGACTCAATTTAATTGGCCAAAAACCACAACAAATTGGTTCCATAGTCGGCCAGCATAGGCTGTCGGCTACTCCCCTCTCTTTTGTTGGCAGTTGTTTAAGCCTTGTATTGTAGCCTATTGTAGCCTATGGCGGCCACAACGGTCACCTTTGTTTCCGGTAGGGTTCCCCCGGCCACGTTCTGGGGTTCGGGTAGGGCGGAATAGATGGCAGGACTTAAACATAACAGAATAAGTTTAACCTCTTCTGCCTCATCTGGGCCATTTAAAACACGATATTGGGTGACCTGGTCAAAGAGAGCATGTGGATCCCCGGAGGGTTTTCTTTCGCAAACTCGTTTTTCATACGTGAAAGTTGATTTTGTGTGTTAAACAGGTTTTTCCTTCAATTGCTTGGTCTCTGCAATAAGTGTCTCATTTTCCCCACAAAAGTTCATTAAGATCATCATGATTAATTATTGTTGCAATATAGTTAGCATCACATCACTGTCTCCACAAGCCAAATCATTACCTCAGGTGAAATCTTTTCTGGTAAGTAATTTAGAAATAATTCCAACCATTACAATTCCATTTACAAAACTACTTCTTAAATTAACTTTGTATGAACAAACAGGCTCATCCTTTCCAATAATATCCCTTATTAATCCTTTTTCCTTCATAAAACTTCCTGGAATACAAATTGTAGCATCAGCTACCATAAATGATTGATCAACCCCTGAATCTCTTAAAATTTTAATTTGTGTACTTATTTTGTTGGACCAGTAAGGGAAAACTTCTCCCTTCAAAACAAAATATCCGGAAACTCCAATCGCCTGACTTCCTTCGCCAGCACTCAAATCATTCTCTGCACTATCTTGAGATCCCCACTACAGCGTCCGCTTGGCCACAATACACCATTAGAGGTGTAATAATATCCAATGTAAAATAATATTAGTGCAGCCGGATGAGAAGTTGTAGAATGGCTGCCCTTTCTTTCCACCTCATGGTTGACCACAACAGGTGTTTGAAAAGAGAATTTGTTTGCTAACTCGGTGAGTTTTTGACTATTTGTGTGCCATGGTTGTAAGAGACACACACACACAGAGGCTTTCTTGTAAAAGGAAAGGAAATGGTGGCCCAAATGGTGGCCCCTTTCTCATTGATCCTGAAGGAACACGTTTCACCTGTACCAGTGTTTCAGTTTTAACAGCCATTTCCTTTTCAGATGCTTCCTTTCCTGCTCCTGCAACTTGGCTTCCATTTATTTCCAACAATCTGCTCTAATATGTCCCATTTTATAACAATGGAAACACCTCTGAATGCTACTTTCACCCTCAACACCTTCATTTTTGATCTGAGGTGAAATTTCCTAACCATTCCCAACTGTTCCATCTCTTTCATGATTATTTGTTTTCTTTTCTCGTATCCACTTTCTATCCTTTTTATTTTGAAAGGGCTGATGGAAAAAAGCTTTGGCTCTATAGAACAGTTCATAATCATCAACTAACTCTGCTGCCTATCTAGCAGTTTTAACTTTTTTTCCTCAACGTGTGTCCTAATAACCAGAGGAAGTGAATCTTTAAATTCTTCTAAAAGAATCACCTCTCTAAGGGTTTCACATGTTCTCTCTATCCTTAATGTCCGTATCCAACAGTCAAAATTACTTTGCTTCACCCTTTCAAATTCAATTTGAGTTTGTTCAGACTATTTTCTTGTATTTTGAAATTTCTGACTGTACACCTCAAGAACCAATTCATACACACTAAGCTTTCTTTATTACATCATAAACCACATATACCTCTTCTGATAATGATCCATATATATCACCAGCTCTACCCATTAGACTACTTTGTAAAAGTAATGTCCACATTTCTTTTGGCCATTTCATCAGTTTAGTTACCTTTTCAAAATAAATGAAGAATGCAATGTTCCTCTTGCACTATGTTTGAGGTGAGGGACGATGACAGTGTCCCTACACCTGTGGGAAGTGCACCCATCTGCAGCTCCTCCAAAACCGTGTTAGGGAACTGGAGCTGGAGTTGGATGAACTTAGGATCATCAGGGACGCAGAGATGGCCATAGACACAAGCTTTAGGAATACAGTTACTCCGAGGATTGAAAACAGATGGGTGACGGTGAGAGGGGCTGGGAGGAAGCAGTCCGTGCAGGGATCCCCGGTGGTCGTTCCCCTTAGCAACAAGTATTCCGCTTTGGATACGGTTGAGGGGGATGACATACCAGTGGGGAGCCGCAGTGAGAGGATCTCCAGCACTGTGTCCGTCTCTGTGGCTCGGGAGGGAAAGGGGGAGAGCGGGAGGGCGATAGTTATTGGGGACTCGTTAGTTAGAGGGATAGATAGGAGGTTCTGTGGCAGCAAAAGAGACTCACGGATGGTATGTTGCCTACCGGATGCCAAGGTCCGTGATGTCTC
The DNA here is from genome assembly GCF_964213995.1 of Mustelus asterias. Classification (NCBI taxonomy): domain Eukaryota; kingdom Metazoa; phylum Chordata; class Chondrichthyes; order Carcharhiniformes; family Triakidae; genus Mustelus; species Mustelus asterias. The sequence goes on from NC_135805.1 coordinate 51,454,865, forward strand.
AGACCGTGTTTTCCAGATTCTGAAGGGGGAGGGGAAACAGTCACAAGTCGTGGTGCACATTGGTACCAATGACATAGGTCAGAGAAGGGACGGGGATTTAAAGCAGGAATTTCTGGAGCTGGGCTGGAAGCTGAGAGCCAAGACGAAACATGTGGTCATCTCTGGTACGTTGCCGGTACCACGTGATAGCGAGTTGAGGAACAGGGAGAGAGTGCAGTTAAATATGTGGTTGCAGGGATGGTGTAGGAGGGAGGGTTTCAGATACGTGGATAATTGGAGCACGTTCTGGGGAAGGTGGGACCTGTACAAACAGGACGGGGTGCACCTGAACCAGAGGGGCACCAATATCCTCGGAGGGAAATTTGTTACGGCTCTTCAGGGGGGTTTAAACTAATTTGTCAGGGGAGTGGGAAAGGGAGTTGTAGTCCAGAAGTCAGTGAGGGTGGTGAGGTATTGGGGAAGGTATCAGGGTCAAGGGTGGGTACTGGTAGACAGGAAGGTGGGTTGAAGTGTGTCTACTTTAATGCAAGGAGCATCCGGAACAAGGTAGATGAACTTGGGGCGTGGATTGGTACTTGGGACTACGATGTTGTGGCCATTACGGAGACGTGGGTAGAACAAGGACAGGAATGGTTGTTGGACGTTCCGGGGTATAGATGTTTCACTAAGTGTAGGGAAGCTGGTAAAAGAGGTGGAGGAGTGGCATTGTTAATCAAGGATAGTTTAACGGCTGCGGAAAGGCACTTCGTGGGGAATCTGCACACTGAGGTAATATGGGCTGAAGTTAGAAATAGGAAAGGAGCGGTCACGTTGCTAGGAGTTTACTATAGGCCCCCAAATAGTAATAGAGATGTGGAGGAAGAAATTGCTAAGCAGATTATGGATATGTGTGGGGGTCACATGGTAGTTGTCATGGGGGACTTTAACTTTCCAAATATTGATTGGAACCTTTGTAGGTCAAATAGTTTGGATGGGGCAGTTTTTGTGCAGTGTGTGCGGGAGGGTTTCCTGACACAATATGTGGATGGGCCGACTAGAGGTGAGGCCACATTGGATTTGGTACTGGGAAATGAACCGGGCCAAGTGTTAGATTTGGTTGTGGGAGAGCAATTTGGAGATAGTGACCACAATTCGGTGTCTTTTGTAATTGCAATGGAGAGGGATAGGGCCGTACGGCAGGGCAAGGTTTACAATTGGGGGAGGGGTAATTATGATGCGATTAGGCAAGAATTAGGGGGCATAAGTTGGGAACAGAAACTGTCAGAGAAAGGAACTAATGAAAAGTGGAACTTTTTCAAGGAACAAATACTGGATGTCCTTGATAGGTATGTTCCTGTCAGGCAGGGAGGAAATGGCCGAGTGAGGGAACCATGGTTCACAAAAGAGGTGGAATGTCTTGTGAAAAGGAAGAGGGAAGCTTATGTAGGGATGAGGAAACAAGGTTCAGATGGCTCGATTGAGGGTTACAAGTTAGCAAGGAATGAGCTGAAAAAGGGGCTTAGGAGAGCTAGGAGGGGACATGAGAAGTCCTTGGCGGGTCGGATCAAGGAAAACCCCAAGGCTTTTTACTCTTATGTGAGGAATAAAAGAATGACCAGGGTGAGGTAGGGCCGGTCAAGGACAGTAGTGGGAACTTGTGTATGGAGTCAGTAGAGATAGGCGAGGTGATGAATGAATACTTTTCTTCAGTGTTCACCAAGGAGAGGGGCCATGTTTTTGAGGAAGAGAAGGTGTTACAGGCTAATAGGCTGGAGGAAATAGATGTTCGGAGGGAGGATGTCTTGGCAGTTTTGAATAAACTGAAGGTCGATAAGTCCCCTGGGCCTGATGAAATGTATCCTAGGATTCTGTGGGAGGCAAGGGATGAGATTGCAGAGCCTTTGGCGTTGATCTTTGGGTCCTCGCTGTCCACGGGGATGGTGCCAGAGGACTGGAGAATGGCGAATGTTGTTCCTCTGTTTAAGAAAGGGAATAGAAATGACCCTGGTAATTATAGACCGGTTAGTCTTACTTCGGTGGTTGGTAAATTGATGGAAAGGGTCCTTAGGGATGGGATTTACGACCATTTAGAAAGATGCGGATTAATCCGAGATAGTCAGCACGGATTCGTGAAGGGCAAGTCGTGCCTCACAAATTTGATAGAATTTTTTGAGGAGGTAACTAAGTGTGTTGATGAAGGTAGGGCAGTTGATGTCATATACATGGATTTTAGTAAGGCGTTTGATAAGGTCCCCCATGGTCGGCTTATGATGAAAGTGAGGAGGTGTGGGATAGAGGGAAAGTTGGCCGATTGGATAGGTAACTGGCTGTCTGACCGAAGACAGAGGGTGGTGGTCGATGGAAAATTTTCGGATTGGAGGCGGGTTGCTAGCGGTGTGCCGCAGGGATCAGTGCTTGGTCCTCTGCTCTTTGTGATTTTTATTAATGACTTAGAGGAGGGGGCTGAAGGGTGGATCAGTAAATTTGCTGATGACACCAAGATTGGTGGAGTAGTGGATGAGATGGAGGGCTGTTGTAGGCTGCAAAGAGACATAGATAGGATGCAAAGCTGGGCTGAAAAATGGCAAATGGAGTTTAACCCTGATAAATGTGAGGTGATTCATTTTGGTAGGACAAATTTAAATGTGGATTACAGGGTCAAAGGTAGGGTTCTGAAGACTGTGGAGGAATAGAGAGATCTTGGGGTCCATATCCACAGATCTCTAAAGGTTGCCACTCAAGTGGATAGAGCTGTGAAGAAGGCCTATAGTGTGTTAGCTTTTATTAACAGGGGGTTGGAGTTTAAGAGCCGTGGGGTTATGCTGCAACTGTACAGGACCTTGGTGAGACCACATTTGGAATATTGTGTGCAGTTCTGGTCACCTCACTATAAGAAGGATGTGGAAGCGCTGGAAAGAGTGCAGAGGAGATTTACCAGGATGCTGCCTGGTTTGGAGGGTAGGTCATATGAGGAAAGGTTGAGGGAGCTAGGGCTGTTCTCTCTGGAGCGGAGGAGGCTGAGGGGAGACTTAATAGAAGTGTATAAAATGATGAAGGGGATAGATAGAGTGAACGTTCAAAGACTATTTCCTCGGGTGGATGGAGCTATTACAAGGGGGCATAACTATAGGGTTCGTGGTGGGAGATACAGGACGGATATCAGAGGTAGGTTCTTTACGCAGAGAGTGGTTGGGGTGTGGAATGGACTGCCTGCAGTGATAGTGGAGTCAGACACTTTAGAAACGTTTAAGCGGTTATTGGATAGGCACATGGAGCACACCAGGATGATAGGGAGTGGGATAGCTTGATCTTGGTTTCAGATAAAGCTCGGCACAACATCGTGGGCCGAAGGGCCTGTTCTGTGCTGTACTGTTCTATGTTCTATGTTCTATGCTTTCACGTCCTTTTCCTCAAATTTTGTAAGAGCTTGTATAAATTTAAACATCTCCCCACTCAGTTCATGTCCTGGACTGCTTCCCACCGCAACCTGCTCTAGCGTCTCTTCTTTATCTTCCAGCATTTTAAGTCTCTCTCCTTTTCTCTTTCTCCCATTGCTAACTTTTCCATTTCCAATTTCCTTTGAAAAGCTCTCTCATTTTCCTGCATTTCAATGTTCTTCATTTCTATTTCTTTCTCTTTATTCATTTCCTTCATATCTAATAGGAATTTCTAATTCCGCCGTGGCAGGTGGTGGAATTTGAATTCAATAAAACAAATCTGGAATTAATAATCTACTAAAACCATCGTCGATTGTCGGAAAAACCCATCTGGTTCACTAATGTCCTTTAGGGAAGGAAATCTGCCGTCCTTACCCGGTCTGGCCTACGTGTGACTCCAGAGCTACAGCAACATGGTTGACTCTCAACTGCCCTCACGCAACTAGGGATGGGCAGTAAATATTGGCCAGCCAGCGATGCCCATGTCCCATGAATTAATAAAAAGAAACTTCTATATTTAAACTAAAATATGGCGGAACAGAGTCACAGGACTGCTAACCCCAGTGCCTGACTTCATCATGACCTCCCTCCCGACTTCTCACCGACCAGACCTCACTAGCCCCCGTAACCCGACTCCCCCTCCTGACCCACCCTGACTAGCCACAGACCTGACTGACCCCCAAATCATCCATCCACTTACTCATCCCACCCATCAACCACCCTACCCACCTCACCCATCTACCCTCCTGACTCACCTGCTATCCTACCCACCTGCCATCCTACCACCACACCACCTGCCACCCTACCCACCTGCCGTCCTACCCCCTTTCACATTGACCTTTTCCCCATAGCTTTCAAAGAAATTTGGATATTTAACCTCTTTACTTACCAGAATCCAGCATAAAATGAGGGTGTGGCTAATCTCTCCTGATGACCCAGAGCTCCAAGGAAGTTCTGATTCTGATATTTCGGGAAAAGTCAGGATTAGAAATCCCAGCCAGAAATGTGGAGATCCTTCATGGTGCAGAAAGTAGGAGCGGTATGGTAATCTAACAGCAATTGCCGCTCCTCAGAAAATTTGGGCCACCATTTCCTTTCCTTTTACAAGAAAACCTCTGCGTGTGTGTGTCTCTTACAACCATGGCACCCAAATAGTCAAGAACTCACCGAGTTAGCAAACAAATTCTCTTTTCAAACACCTGTTGTGGTCAACCATGAGGTGGAAAGAAAGGGCAGCCATTCTACAACTTCTCATCCGGCTGCACTAATATTATTTTACATTAGATATTATTACACCTCTGATGGTGTATTGTGGCCAAGCGGATGCTGTAGTGGGCAGCAACAGATAGAAAGTAAGGTAGGGAAATGTGGATGTATTTTCAGGTACCACAGTCAGGTAGGTTGTTTACAAACATCCTGGCTAAAAAGGGAATGAATCATTGCCTCTTCTTTTCCAACTCCTCCTCTGCCTTCTCCTCATCCTCGGCTGGTCACCATATAGCTGGTGACAAGGGTTGTACCCTCCTGTCTGGACGAGTGCAGTTCCAACAATACTCAAGAAGTTCCACACCATCCACGACAAAGTAACTCACTTGATTAGTACCCCATTCACCAATTTAAACATTCACTCCCTCCACCATCAACACACAGTGGCAGCAACAACTCACCAATGCTTCTTTGTTAGCACCTTCTGAACCCATGACCTTTATCACCTAGAAGCACGAGAGCAACAGATGCATGGGAACACCACCACCTGCAATTTCCTCTCCAAGCCACACACCATCCAGACTTGGCAATGTATGTGATGTGAAATATATGTGAAATATATGTGATAAGCAGCAGTTGTTGATTCAATGGCAGCCTGCATCAGATGCAAGCCTACATTCATTGCAAAGCTGTGTAATCAGTCCATCTGTTCCTCTCTGGCAAGTGAGAATGAAATGTATTCACCTCTGTAGGAATACAGAACCTCAGTGACCTTCCTTGTGGAACAGTGGATGGGTAGCTGAGAGACGTTGCAAATATCTCCAGCTCCAGTCTGGAAAGAACCTGACTCATAAATGGTCACCTTCACAGTGACCGGCAATGTGCTCCTCACCCTGCTCTGAGGTTGCAGGTGGCAGCCCTCCCATCCCCCACTCCCCCCACTCCACCACCGCACCCCCCCCCCCCCCCACCACCACCCCCCACCTCACCCCTCCATCTTCCAGCAGCGTGTCCAGTTCCAGGTTGCCTGACCTCACCTACTCTGTCATGCTATAGTTCAGACTTAGACTTAATCCCTCTGGTCCCACATGGCAACAAGACTCTGCCACCCACCCGGCGGCACGGTAGCACAGTGGTTAGCACTGCTGCTTCACAGCTCCAGGGACCTGTGTTCGAATCCCGGCTTGGGTCACTGTCTGGGTGGAGTTTGCACATTCTCCTCGCGTCTGCATGTGTTTCCTCCGGGTGCTCTGGTTTCCTCCCACAGTCCAAAGATGTGTGGGTTAGGTTGATTGGCCATGCTAAAAATTGCCCTTAGTGTCCTGAGATGCGTAGGTTAGAGGGATTAGTGGGTAAATATGTAGGGAAATGGGGGTAGGGCCTGGGTGGGATTGTGGTCGGTGCAGACTCGATGGGCTGAATGGCCTCTTTCTGTACTGTAGGGTTTCTATGATTCACCCCTGGCCATCTCAATCTCTCCTGCTGCAGCCCAAGTTGTGGGTCTGACTCTTGGAGGTCCTCCTTAAATGTACTTCCCCAGCTGTTTTTGTCCAGTCTGGTCTTCTTCTTCCACTTGTGAGATCCAGTTTGCTGTCACTCTGATGGGGCTTATGTCCTACCAGCATCAGTCATCTCTTCATTACAATATCCTGCAGGGGTCTCTGACCAGCCCTTGTAACACTTCCTCATTAGTGATGCTGTTTCTCCAGTGATTCCCAGGATCTTACATAGACAGCACTGGGGAAAGAGGTCCAACTTATTGCTCTCTTCAATGTCTCATGGGTATAGATTGTGGTTGGTATTATTCTGGGCATGTAGGGTCTTGGATTCATGGCCGTGTTAATGGTGTTGGGTGCCCACAACTTGTGGAGTTGCTGAAAGACCAAAACTGCTCTGTTGGTTCTTGTGTGGATGTTGATCTCTACAACACCCTTCCTGGAGATAGAAACATAGAAACATAGAAAACTACAGCACAAAACAGGCCCTTCGGCCCCACAAGTTGTGTCGAACATATCCCTACCTTTTAGGCCTACCTATAACCCTCCATCCTATTAAGTCCCATGTACTCATCCAGGAGTCTCTTAAAAGACCCTATTGAATTTGCCTCCACCACCACTGACGGCAGCCGATTCCACTCATCCACCACCCTCTGTGTGAAAAACTTCCCCCGAACATTTCCCCTGTACCTACCCCCCAGCACCTTAAACCTGTGTCCTCTCGTAGCAGCCATTTCCACCCTGGGAAAAAGCCTCTGAGAGTCCACCCGTAGATGTCGCTTCTTTGGGGAAGTGGACTTCATGTCAAAATTAAACATGATTTGGACCTCTCGTGACATGTTCTGCTCCCGTTATCAAACCCACCCAGAAAATCCCGGTCCATGATTTTATGCAGTTTGATAATCCTAATGTTGGATCCTCCCAACTGCTAAACGCTGTGCGTGTTTATGAGATAGTGTTAATTGGAAAGCTGAGTTCCAAGATGGCAGTGCTAGTATCAAATCGATGTTACACGTTGATCAACGTCACAACATACTCTGCAAACTTGTGGATCCCAGTGGCTCCCAATGCATGTTAACAACCTGATCAAAATGGGGTCTGGCGTGGCTCACTCCAGGAGTGTGCATGACCACCATGGACAACCTTTTTTCTGACAAAACAGCACTTAAAATGCCAAAAACGCAAGAGCTAACGCGTTGAACTTTGTTGCTTATAAGCTTTCTAAAAAGACTTGTTGAGGATATAAGCATTTCCTGAATATATTTTTTATCTGATAATTTTCTTGTATTTGTGGTTAACTCTCCAGAAAGCCCCAATTGTTGAAAATCTAGAACAAGCAGCATGAATTTGGACAGAAATTTAGAGTGTCAAAGTGTATAGGAGGCCTTAGATCTGATTGGTAATTATAGTAAACCCTGGAGAGTTACCCAATTCATCCCTTACAGGGTTAGCCAGAATGTTAAAATGTTATTTAAAACAGATGGTGGAGTCAAATTAACAAGAATGATTGCTGTTTATTCTATGTTTTCTGTTAACCACAAAACAAGTTGCTGTTAGAGTTTTATGTTCTTTTGTTTCCTGTTCCTCACACATATGCAGAACAAAAGTCCGTTCAGCAAACCAAACATCCCCTGTCCTGTGCAAATAGGAACTAGAATGCTGCTTGTTTTTACTCCTTTCTGCTACAAGTGTTTTTTAAACCATGATCTCTTGCCAATTATACCTGATAGGTGTTGAGGCTACATGCTCTGTAATAACCTGAGAGTTATTATCCACTTGCTCTCAGATCTGAAAATATTAAAAAACTTATAACAGAATGTAAATGTTGGCATCCAGCAGGTATTTTAAAAAGGTGATTCCGATTAGATGAACATGGGGGCAGGAGTAGACCATTTAACCCCTCAAGACTATTCTTCCATTCAACAAGATCATGGCTGATCTGTGACCTAACTCCATATGGCGGCACGGTGGCACAGTGGCGAGCACTGTTGCCTCACAGCACCAGGGACCCGGGTTCAATTCTGGCCCTGGGTGATTGTGCGGAGTTTGCACTTTCTCCCAGTGTGTGCGTGGGTTTTCTCTGGGTGCTCCAGTTTCCTTCCACAGTTCAAAGATGTGCAGGTTAGGTGGATTGGCCATGCTAAGTTGCCCCTGAGTGTCCCAAGTTGTGAAGGTTAGGAGGATTTAGTGGGGTAAATACATGGTGTTACGGGAAAGGGCCTGGGTGGTATTTGGAGAGTTGGTGCAGGCCTGATGGGCTGAATGGCTTCCTTCTGCACTGTAGGGATTCTATGCCCATTATTGCTCCATATCCCGTAATCCCATTGGTGAATAGAAACCTATCAATCTCAGATTTCAAATGAACAATTAGCATCAATCTAGCATCAATTGTTATTTGTGAATGGGAATTCCAAACTACAGCCATGCATTGAGTGTAGAAGTGTTTCCTGATTTCACTCCTGAATGTTCTAACCTTTATTTTATGTCCCTGAGATCTCGACTCTCCAACCAGCAGAAGTCGTTTCTATCTGCCCTATCAGTACCCCTAAATATCTTGAAATCTTTGATCAACGCACACCTTGGTTTGGATGTTTGCACCGCCTCACCTCCCTCCCCTCTCCTCCCGGCAGTGGAGGTGGCACGCCATTGGCTGCTGCTGGGATTTTCCAGTTCCTTTGAAGTGGATGGCTATTTGTGTTGCTCACCGGCCCATGCTGCTGGGGAACCTGCTGCGAGGTGGTCACCTTTGGTGGGACCAGATGATCACACTGGTGGGAAGGCCTGGAAAGACCCAGCTCTTCACCTTTTTTAAATTTGAGGGAATACACCCCTTGTTTGTGTAATCCCTCCTTGTAATTTAATTGTTGGAGTTCAGGTTTCATTCCAGTCTCCAAGGCCACAATTTCATTCCCAAGATGTGGTGCTTAGAGATGCTGCGATTACTCCAGGTATGGTCCAACCAAAGCTTTGTATAGCTGAAGTATGACTTTCCCCACTCGTTTTATAGTCCTCTAGATATGTAGGGGGAACATTCCATTTCTGTATCTGCTCACGACATGTTCATGATCCATTTTCATGGAATCCTCAATACCTTTGGAGCCCCACTGGTTCTAGCTTTTCACCAGTTAAAAAGTACTTGGTTCTTATGTACAAAGTGGATGATCTCACACTTTCCCATATTGCAATCCATTTGCCACACTTTTATCTATTCCTTTAATATATTTTTACCTCTTCATAATTTTATGCTTCCATCTGCCCTGCTAACAATGCTATCCCACTCTGTGTCATCAGCAAACTTGGATATATGGCTCTCTATCCCATCATCCAAGTTGTTAATAAATATGGTTATTTGGTAGCACGAGCTTTCGGAGCACTGCCCCTTCATCAGGTGAGTGCAGGATTTGTTTCACAAACAGGGCATTTATAGACACAAACTTAATTACAAGATAATGGTTGGAAAGTGAGTCTTAACAGATAATCAAGTCTTTACAGGTGTAGACATTGGGAGTGGAGAGAGGGTTAAGCACAGGTTAAAGAGATGTGAATTGTCTCCAGCCAGGACAGTTAGTGAGATTTTGCAAGCCCAGGCAAGTCGTGGGGGTTACAGATAGTGTGACATGAACCCAAGATCCCGGTTGAGACCGTCCTCATGTGTGCAGAACTTGGCTATCAGTTTCTGCTCAGCGATTCTGCGTTGTCGTGTGTCGCGAAGGCCGCCTTGTAGAACGCTTACCCGAAGATCAGAGGCTGAATGCTCTTGACTGCTGAAGTGTTCCCCGACAGGAAGGAACACTTCTGATCTTCGGGTAAGCATTCTCCAAGGTGGCCTTCACGACACACTCCCATTGTCTGCTTGATTACCTGTTAAGACTCGCATTAAAAACCATTATCTTGTGATTGAGTTTGTGTCTATATATGCCCTGTTTGTGAAACAAATCCTGATGAAGGGACAACGCTCCGAAAGCTCGTGCTACCAAATAATTCTGATGGACTTTAACTTGGTGTTGTGAGACTACTTACTGTGCCCACCCCATCCAATGTCAGCAACTCCACATCATAATTAATGTGACAAATAGGCATTTAAAGTTTATTTATTAGTGTCACAAATAGGCTTACATGAACACTGCAATGAAGTTACTGTGAAAATTCCCAAGTTGCCACACTCTGGCACGTGTTCGGGTACACTGCGGAAGAATTTAGCATGGCCAACACACCTAGCCAGCACATCTTTCGGACTGTGGAAGGAAACCGGAGCACCTGGAGGAAACCCACGCAGGCACGGGGGAAAACATGCAACTCCACACAGACAGTGACCCAAGCCGGTAATTGAACCCAGGTCCCTGGCGCTGTGAGGCAGCAGCGCTAACCACTGGGCCCCACTACCCAACACTGCTCCCAGTGGGATGCCTTAATTGCATCATGCCAATTAGAGAATACCTATCCATTGTATTTACTCTCTGTCTCAGGTCACTCCGCCAATTTCTTAACCAGGTTGATCATTTTGTTTCAATTCCATGGACTTCAGTCTCTTGTTATCAAATGCCTTCTGGAAGTTCATGTAAAAAACATCCACAGACATTCTCCTGTCTATGGTCCTACTGATCTCTTCAAAAATTCCATCAGTTTTGTCAGACATGACATACACTTTACGAATCTATCCTGGCTCTCTCTCAGATCAGCTGAAACCTTTCAAGGTGTTGAGTCGCACTATCCTTCATTAGAGACTCTAGTAATTTCCCAGCAACAGATTTTAGACTGTCTATCGGTGCTGGTTTCCCTCTCACTGTCCTTAAATAGCAGAGAAATATGCTCAATTTTCCAATGAAAAATAATGGTTCCTGAAAAGCGAGAATGAGAGTTAGGGCATTTTCAATATTCTCACTTCATTTCCATAAGTTGGAAACCATCTGGTTCTGGGGATTTGCACTCTTTAATGCCATTATTTTCTTTACTCCTGTTCTTTTGCTTTGGTTAATTTTGAATAATTTGTGATTCAATATTGGTTTCATTAGGATGTAGTACATGACCAATTCCTCTGCTGTAAATACTGATGCAAAGTAAGCAAAAGGTGGCACGGTGGCACAGTGGTTAGCACCGCTGCCTCACAGCACCAGGGACCTGGGTTCAATTCTGGCCTCGGGGCACTGTCTGTGCGGAGTCTGAACATTCTCCCCATGTCTGCGTGGGTTTCCTCCGGGTGCTCCAGTTTCCTCCCACAGTCTGAAAGACATGCTGGTTAGGTGCATTGGCTGTGATAAACTCTCCCTCAGTGTACCCGAACAGGCGCCGGAGTGTGGTAATTAAGGGATTTATCCAACATTCCAAACTCCGAGCATTTGTCCAATGGGGCACATTTAGGTGATCAATTCATCACCTTAAATGGAACTCATTTTGATTTACTGTTCATTTCTAGTGACTAGTTTAAGAAAATCAAAGATCAAAACCCAAATGGCTAAGTGTTTTGTAATAAGCCTTGTAATCCACACTTTCAAAACATTTAGATATTTTGTTAGTATGGAGAGAGCCTTAGCTCAGTGGTACAAATCTTGCCTCGGAGTCAGAAAGTTGCATTTTTGACTTCCACTACAGACACTCCCAGACTGCAGGCCGAGGAGTTCCAATCTCTAATACTGGGGGCGATTCTCCCAAAAGTGCTGAATTGGTGGGAAAACTATTCTAGATCACAGCTGTTTTCTCAGTTCAGCTTCTCACTCGAGTCTCCGCACTCTGTATAGGTCACAATTGTGAATATTATTAAAAACACAGGGGGCGGGGCCTATTCACGCCGGAGTCTGACAGCTCTGGAACTCTGCGCGTGCGCAGTGGTCCCAATCTGTCAGCCTCCCCGTTTGCTGGCTAGTCCGATCGCTGGCCAGCCCGGGACCCCTGCAGTGCTGCCCCTCTAGCACCCACCACGGCCCGATCGTGGCCCCCACAACAATTCCCGGGCCATCCCTGATCCCCCCCACCCCAGAGCGCTCCGATGTCCAGCCCACCCCCTCCAGCAGTGGCAAACCCCTCACCCCCTCACCCTGGCAGATCCCTCCCTGCTGCCCCCCCCCCCGGGGTCAGACCCCCCTCTTGGCAGACCACCCCCCTCAGCCCGCCCCAATCGCTGCCCTCCCTCCAGCCCAGACCGATCCCTATGCAGAGTGGCAGCGGGACCCCCCACCCCCACCGATCGCTCATGCCCCCGCCCACAATAGGCCCTGTCCCCCTTGGCACTGTCTGATGCCCGGTGGGCAGTGCTAAGGTGCCCCCTGGGCATGGGCACTTTGCCACTTGGGCAGTGCCAAGGGGCACAGGCTGGCACTCCCAGCGTACCCATGCACAGGGGGCACCCCCACCACCCGACCCCCTGGGGAGGCCCAATTGCCCCACTTCATTCCCCGAATGTGGGGAGCTACTCTAAATCCCGCTGAATGAAATACTCCTGGAGGGGTGGGAGATTCAATCGGGATCGGTAAGTTCCCGATAATGACATTTAAAATACATTTAAAACATATTCAAAAAAGATTCAAATGACTTACCTGTCTTCCTGCCCGTTTCCAGACTGTTCTTTAACTCTGGGAGATGCGTATGCCTTCCCGGCGCATGCGCAAATCCCGGAACAAGATCGGCAACGCACATCTCCCACCCCGTCCCGCCTGAAAAGTTGACATAATGTGGAGCATTCACACGTGATGGAAGTGAAGTGGCAAAACTCCGTCACATCTTTGTTGATTCCCCTGGTAGAGGATTACGAGCATTTTAAAAAATAAATTACGGGATGTGGGCATTGCTGGCCAGGCCAGTATGTGTTGCCCATCCCTAATCACCCTTGAGAAGGTGGTGACGAACTGCCTTCTTGGACTGCTGCAGTCTGTGTGGTATAGTGCTGTTAGGGAGGGAGTTCCAGGATTTTGACCCAGTGACAGTGAATTAAGGAACGTCAAAATACTTGATGGTGGGCAGGCTTTGGGGAGTCAGAAAGTGTGTTATTTGTCAGAGGATTCCTGGCCTCTGACCTGCTCTTGTAGTCATTGCTGCCTCACAGTGCAGGGCACCTGGGTTCAATTCCAGCCTTGGGTGACTGCCTGTGTGGAGTTTGCACATTCTTCCTGCGTCTGGTTTACTCCGGGTGCTCCGGTTTCCTCCCACGGTCCAAAGATGTGTGGGTTATGCGGATTGGTCATGGTAAATTGTCCCTTAGTGTCAAAGGGATTAGCAGGGTAAATACGTGAGGGAGGTTACGTTGATATAGCCTGGGTGGGATTGTTGTTGGTGAAGGCTTGATGGGCTGAATGGCCTCCTTCTGCACTGTCGGGATTCTATGATTCTATATGCAACAAACAATAAGGGCTCCAAGACTGAGCCCTGTGGAACACCACAGGAAACAATTTTCCATTCGCAAAAACATTCATTGGCCATTACCCTTTGTTTCTTGACACTGGAACTATTTTGGATCCACCCTGCCACCTTCCCCTGTGTCCCATGAGATCACACTTTCCCGACCAGTCTGTCAAATAAATACTGTGGTTACCAGAGCAGGTCAGAGGATAGGAATCCTGCGGAGAGTAACCCACCTCCTGACTGCTCAAAGCTAGTTCACTATCTACAAAGAACAAGTTAGGAGTGTGATGGAATTCTTGAGTGCAGCTCAAGAAGATTGACATCATCTAGGGCAAAGCAGTCTATTTGTTGGGCACCCCATCCACAAACATTCACTTCCTCCACCACTGACGCACATTAGCAGCAGTGTGCGCCATCTACAAGACGCACTGTAGGAACTCACCAAGTGTCCTGAGACAGCACCTTCCAAATCCAAGACCGCTACCATCGAGAAAGACAAGGCAGCATTCTCACGGGAACACCATCACATGAAAGTTCCCCTCCAATTCACTCACCATCCTGACATGGAAATATATCACCGTTCCTTCATTGTCACTGGGTCAAAATTTTGGAATCCCTCCCGAACAGTGCTATAGGTATACTTGCACAACCTGGACTGTAGGGTTCAAGAAGGCAACTCACCACTACCTTCTCAAGGGCAGTTAGGGATGGGCACTAAATGCCGACCGAGCCAGCAAAGCCCACACCCCTGGACTGATATTTTGAAAATTCAGCGATGGTAATGCCGTTGAATGGCATTTGTCCATGAAGAAAGGGGTTGGTTACTATTATAAACTACTTACAGGATAATCTGCTAACAGCAAATCCCACAAAGAGCAAAGGAGATGAATGTCCAGTTACTCTGTTTGCTGGTGGTGGTTGAATGAGGAATATTGGCCAGGATATTAGGAGATCTCACAATCTTTAAATAATGTCATGTGATCTATTCTATCTCCCTGAACAGCAGACAAACAGAAAGGCCTCAGTAGCACCACTACCATCAGCTGAGAACAACCAGGAATAGATAATAAACATGGTCTTGTCAGCAGCTTTCACTCTCTGAGAAGAAATCAGAGAGGTCAATTTGCAAGTTCTGCCATATGGTCCAGAGCAGCCCTTGCTTTCACAACATATAATATAAGGACTGATTACAATAAGCCTGCCTATGGAGGGACATGTATCTGACTTCAGGCATGAGAGTGTTCAAATTCTATCAGATGTTCAGGAATGGTTGCACTGGTTTAACGACATAACTGAGCAAAGTTTGAGAAAGAATGTTTCTACTTTGTGGAAAAATACCATATGTATTGTGCTTTCAACAAATTGCTCTCCATATCTTGCTGTGTCACCCTACTTATATTTATTATTCAGTCTGGTTGTTAATATTATTTTATGTAGATTGGTCTTTGCTGTGGTATTTTTGGCTTTTCAAGAGTTAGGCATCCTACGTGACCACCTGGAATCATTACCACAGTAAAGATTAAATGCTAATCCTATTTGTACATGTAAAAAGGGTGGAGTTTTCGACTCATGAATGCAGGAAGTAGATATGAGCCATAGCAGTGATGACAGCTGTAAGTGGTGAGTTATTGTACAACTATTCTCCCATTTCATAGAGTCATAGAATTATACAGCACAGCTCTGGAGACCATTTCGTTATGGTGCCTGATTTCTAACATTTTATTTTCCACTGTTCTGTCATATCAAGATACTGGTAGCTTTTGGGCAGGCAGGCTGGTTTTAAACTGCACTGCATGGACATTTCTAATAGGCAAACTAAACGCAAAAGGCACTGTTTGACATTATCCTGTAAAGCCCATGTGGGATTCTATAGATCCTTGAGTTAGATTCAAAAGGAGATTGTTACAGGACCCACAGAGTTTCAGGGTGATATTTTCCCCACTTTCTTCTGTGCTTCACAATGTAGAGGCATTCATTATTCAGATTTTGAAAATGTTAAATATAATTTCATCACTCAAGCAAAAATCTCAATACCTTCCCTCTGCTCCATCTGATTGTTGAAGGGCAAAAGGCAGTAAGATAGCAAGCGTCTGTGCTTTATTTTTCAGTTCTTGGATGGTCTGAGCATGGGGCTACAGATTCCTTTCAGTCGTTGTCAGCATTCAAGCACCTTTCTTTGCAGGAGGATTAATTCTCCCAGTTTTTAACCCTCTTTAACACAGAGCCATACTGTGCCCTACTGATGAAGGCAGCCAAAGTCAAATGACATTCAATGGCATCTCATGGCAAGTCATGTTTAACTAATTTCCTGGAATTCTTTGAGGACATTACGAGCGTGGTGGACAATGGCGAACCAGTGGATGTGGTGTATCTGGATTTTCAAAAGGCATTTGACAAGGTGACGCACCAAAGGCTGCTGTATAAGATAAAGGTGCAAGGCGTTTCGGGTAATGTTTTAGCATGGATAGAGGATTGGGCAAAGAGTGGGGATAAATGGGTGTTTTTCTGGGTGGCGATCAGTGACTACTGGTGTGCCTCAGGACCGCAATTGTTTACAATTTACAAAGATGATTTGGAGTTAGGGACCAAGTGCAGTGTGTCAAAATTCACAGATGACACTAAGATGAGTGACAGAGCAAAGTGTGCAGAGGACACTGAAAGTCTGCAAAGGGATATAGATAGTTTAAGTAAGTGGGCAAGGGTCTGGCAGATGGAGTACAATGTTGTAAATGTGAGGTCATTCATTTTGGTAGGAATAAGAGCAAAATGGACTATTATCTAAATGGTAAAAGATTGCAACACACTGCTGTGCAGAGACACCTGGGTGTCCTTGTGCATGAATCACAAGGAGTTGGTTTGCAGCTGCAGCAGGTAACTAAGAAGGCAAATGGAATTTTGTCCTTCATTGCTAGAGGGATGGAGTTTAAAAACAGTGAGGTTATGTTGCAGCTGTATAAGGCGCTGGTGAGGCCACACCTGGAGTACTGTGCACCGTTTTGGCCTCCTTACTTGAGAAAGGATATACTGGCACTGGAGGGGGTGCAGAGGAGATTCACTAGATTGATTCCGGAGTTGAGAGGGTTGGCTTATGAGGAGAGATTGAGTAGACTGGGGCTATACTCATTGGAATTCAGAAGAATGAGGGGGGATCTTTCAGAAACATATAAAATGACGAAGGGAATAGATAAGATAAAAACAGGGAGGTTGTTTCCACCGGCGGGTGAAACTAGAACTAGGCGACCTCAAAATAAGGGGGAGCAGATTTAGGACTGAGTTGAGGAGAAACATCTTCACCCAAAGACTTGTGAATCTGTGGAATTCCCGGCCCAGTGAAGAAGTTGAGGCTACCTTATTGAATGTTTTTAAGGCAAGGATAGATAAATTTTTGAACAGTAAAGGAACTAATGGTTATGGTGAGTGGGTAGGTAAGTGGAGCTGAGTCCACAAAAAAATCAGCATGATTTTATTGAATGGCGGAGCAGGTTCGAGGGGCCAGATGGCCTACTCCTGCTCCTAGTTCTTATGTTCTTCTTATGTCCTTAGTAACAAAGGTTGATGATCAAATTGATGATTCAGTCAATCTCACAATATATTGCTAATTGCCAATTTTAAAGACGTGTATTTTATCATTGATGATATAATCTAGGATGCTAAAAGGTGGCAGAGCAAGTTGAGAGTGTGGTTAATAAAGCATACAACATTCTGGTCTTCAGAAATAGGGACATAAAGTACAAAAGCAGGGAAGTATGTTAAACCTGCATAAAACACTGGTTCAGACTCAGCTGGAGTATTGCACCCATGGCAATACCATGGCACCATAAGAGGGATATGTCGACATTAGAGAGGATGCAGAAAAGATTTGTGCAAATGGCTCCAGGGATGAAGAACTTTAATTACGTAGTTAGATTGGAGAAGCTGGGACTGTTCTCCTTGGAGAAGAGAAGCCTGAGAGGAGATTTGATGGAGGTATTCAAAATCATGAATGTTCTTGACTGGGTAGATAGGGAGAAACTTCCGTTTTGGAAGAGCCAAGAACCCAATGGCCACAGATATGAGAGAATCGGCAAAAGAAGATTTGGCGACATGAGGAAAAGCTATTTTACACGGTGAGTGGTTAGGATCTGAAATGCACTGCCCGAGAGATTTTCCTGCCAACGCCATTCATGTGCAGTTCAACTGTTATTCTGTTCTGTCATGGAGAGCAATGGAGTAGGCAGACGCCAGGACCAAACATGGCGCTTCTCAAATCGTCACAGCCAGGTCCCAGCATCCTTTTAAAGCAGAAGAACCTGATCCTTGGTCACATTTAGTAATCAACATGTGATAGAAGCAGAATTGTCCCAGTGCACATACGGATGGGTAGCACAACCATTCCAATTTGTAGAGGAAATGCTAATGTGAGTGGAAATTGTCTGAAGTGGCGATCTCACCAGACTGCTCTGCGATTGTCTTACGATGTATGTTTTTTGATGAACCACACTTCTTGGTCTTTCCATTTACAATGTGTCTCTTGAAGAGAGATGGGGGTGAGGAGGAGGAGGGGGTTGGGGTCATGACATCATAATGTTTGTGCGTCATTAATGCATGCACAGCAGAGGGTGCAGTGGAGCCACATCATTGGATTTCCACACACGTGCGGAGCAGTGCACATACCCAGACGACTGTCGGCAGACTTCTTGCATTGGCAGAAGACACAGGGCGGGATTGTCCGTCCCTGCCCATTGCCAGGATCGTCTGGTCCCACCAAACGTTAATGGACTGCGTTTGCAAGTACAATACAAATTCACTGGTGGAAGAACATTTGGATTGTGGCACTTAACATTGCCCTGGAATTGTTTTTGTAAAGCAGAACTACCTCAAAAAAGTGATAAGGAAAACTTGTAATAAACAAGTAGTAGCCAGGCACAATCATTCTTTTAATGAACTGAAAACAACTTGAAGCAGTAATGAGCATCTACTGATTTGAATTCTCTATCCTAGAGGGGTGCGGTCCAGTCATTGATCATGTTTAAAACAGAGGTTGATAGATTGACATAAAGGGATAATGGGATAGTATGCAAAAGGCATTGAAATGGATGATCAGCCATAATCGCATTGAATGGTGGAGCAGGCTTGATGGGCTGAATGGCCTACTCCTGCTCCTACATTCCTATAATATTTCTGAGGGGATTATATTCATGTCTGCTGCGGTTATTGTTTTAGAACAGGTAATTGAATTTTGATCTCAGAAACATTTCCAAAGTCTGTGTGTGAATAGTTAGGAGATGGTCTCTTTTATGCTTCTAAGGGGTTGATATGTCTTTATTCCAACATTATGAAATGGTGAAATTGTGTTTTAGAATCAAAGAATAGAATCAGAGAATCGAATCATAGAATCCCTACAGTGCAGAAAGAGGACATTCAGCCTATCGAGCCTGCACCACTAACAATCCCACCTGGGCCCTTTCCCCATAACCCCACGTATTTACCTTGCTAATCTCCCTGACACTAGGGGACAATTTAGCATGGCCAATCTACCTAACCCACGCATCTTTGGACTGTGGGAGGAAACCGAAGCACCCGGAGGACATTCAGGCAGACATGGGGAGGACCTGCAAACTCCATAGTCAGTAACCCGAGATGGGTAATGGGTTCCCCGCTAAGTTCTCTCTGTTGTATTAAAGTGATATCACTAGAGTATGACAGAAGGCGTTGGATGGTAGTGGTTTTTAACCAAATCTGCAGGTTCATTGAAAGTCTTTGAATCAGGAGTACGTGGGTCAACCAGTGTGTTTATTATGCTGAATTTTGTGATCCCACATGCTGTGAGTAAGACCACTGTTTGTCGTTCATCTCCCTCAATATTATTTGCCTAGAAGAAGTAGCGCATGCACTCTACGTATTGGGCCCAGTCTTCTCCATTCCCAGCATAAGGTTTGAGTTGACCGAATAAAACCTTTTTGTTTTTTTTCTCTTAGCAAAGAGGAAATGTTACTTTCTGCTTGATGATAAAGGTTGCCAGGAGCAGAAGAAGAAGAAAAAAATCTTGTTCACCATCATCGTCAATGTAATAACCTCATCAAGGCCAGTTCCCCAGTACAGAAACAGAAAATGTTGGAAAATCTCAGCAGGTTTGACAGCATCTGTGGGGACAGACTAGAGCCAACGGCTGGAATTTTACCGCCATGCCCGCACTGGAATTGGGGCAGGCGTGGCTCACAGAACGGAATTCTCCATTGGGCTCGGGCAGGGTTTTACGAGCCTCATCCGAGCAAGATCGTAAAATACCAGCTAACGTTTTGAGTCTTGATGACCCTTTGTCAGAGCCTCTAACTAGACTCGAAACGTTGGCTCTATTCTCTCCCCACAGGTGCTGTCAAATCTGCTGAGATTTTCCAGCATTTTCTGTTTTTGTTTCAGACTCCAGCCTCTGCAGTATTTTGCTTTTACCTGCAGTCAAACACTGCTTTATAAAAACAAAGGAAAGCACGCAGCTGATGACAAATTAAGGCCTGCGCTCTGGACCTACATAACCCGGGTCCAGGCTGTGAGTGTGGGTTTTAAACTCCCGCCACTCATCTCATTGGGTAAGCTCCTACTCACTCAATAAGGACACCCGTATTCCACATAGCCGACTGGGAAATCTATTAATAACTCCCCTTGTCCTTCGTGGCCACTATAACAGTTAGCATGGAGACCGGGGGCCAAATATCATAGAATATCATAGAAACCCTACAGTGCAGAAAGAGGCCATTTGGCCCATCGGGTCTGCACCGACCACAATCCCACCCAGGCCCTACCCCCATATCCCTACATATTTACCCGCTAATCCCTCTAACCTACGCATCTCAGGACGCTAAGGGGCAATTTTAGCATGGCCAATCAACCTAACCCGCACATCTTTGGACTGGGATGGTAGTGGTATACTGGGAGCAAAGTACAAAACTTTTACATCTGAAAACAAAGGCAGGTGCAGCTGGGCTGACTATGGGCAGACTTTCTGTCTCTGAGGTTTTGGGCAGGAAGAGAGAAACAGGTCTCATACAGACAAAAAAATGCAGCTGGTGTCATCAACAGAGAATAGTAGAAGACTGCTGTGCCTCTGTGAACAACCAGGCAGAATGTGAGAGGAAAGACAGTCTCTGTGTTAAGAGACAAGTCCTGTGACAATCCAAAGACTCTGGGAGATGTGCCTTGGTGAGACTGCAAGGAGAATTTTGGTCTTCTTGGAATTCTCTGAAAACTGAGGGAAGAACCAGGGAGATGTATTGTATTGGATGTTGGGAGTGACTGTGGAATGGTCCCTAAAAACACTGGTCTCCATGGGGAATGTGCCACAAATCACTGCACCCATGTCTAGGAGAAAGCGGTTCGTCCTGAACCCTTCACGTCAGGACAAAGTTATTCAGCAAGTACCAGGACTCCCTGGAGACCTTAGTAACTATAAAGAACTCTGGTAGCCATCAATAATTTATACAATGAAAGCAACAGTGAGTGGAAATGAATTAGCAATTAATCAGTACGTGGCTGACAATCCCTTTAATTTGTTTTGGAAGGTTTTGGGATGTCCTTCCGATGTGCTGACTGTGTGTTCGACCGTGCGTGTTGAAGAGATTGTTTTAGGTGGAGTGCCGAGTTCCAAAATGACAACACTGTCCTCACAATCAGTATTACACATTGATCGATGACACAATCTGCCCCTTCTGTATAATTTTGGAGGACACTCATTACACACGTCAACGCTCTCACCAAAATGGTGTCCAGTGTGGATCACACCGGAAGTGGACGCACATGTTGAGGATACCATTTTGGAGTCAAGTTGCCTCTCATAGCATTGAAATCTGGACTCTAAGATGATGTAATTTGCAACCATCGTTCTCCTAGCACTGTACTAGTGAGTAGCTTAACAAATGTATCAAGGACTTAGCGCCTTCTAATGGATACAATATGTAATTACATATAAAAAGAAAAAATCAACAAATTATGGAAACAAGTACTCAGCATTTATGGAGAGAGAAATCTGCTTTTAATTACATCATAAGAATTGAATAAAAAGTCTAAACGTGAAAGTTCAGCACAGAATAGCAGAGTATTATTTAAATAGTGATAGATTGGGAAATATTGATGTATAAAGGGACACCGGTGTCCTAGTACACCAGTCACTGAAAGCAAGCATGCCGGTGCAGCATGCAGTTCGGAAGGCAAATGTTACGTTGGCCTTCATTGCAAGAGGGTTTGAGTACAGGAGCAAGGATGTCTTACTGCAGCTGTACAGGGCCTTGGTTAGAGTAGACCT
The DNA here is from genome assembly GCF_964213995.1 of Mustelus asterias. Taxonomy (NCBI): domain Eukaryota; kingdom Metazoa; phylum Chordata; class Chondrichthyes; order Carcharhiniformes; family Triakidae; genus Mustelus; species Mustelus asterias. The sequence goes on from NC_135805.1 coordinate 51,476,590, forward strand.
GGAGCATTGAGCGTAGTTTAGGTCTCCTTATCTCAGAAAGAATATACATACTTACCATAGAGGGAATGCAACAAAGATTCACCAGACTGATTCCTGGGATGGCAGGTTTGTCTTATGGGGAGTGATTGGACTCCAAAATGGTATCCTCAACATGTGCGTCCACTTCCGGTGTGATCCACACTGGACACCATTTTGGTGAGAGCGTTGACGAGTGTAATGAGTGTCCTCCAAAATTATACAGAAGGGGAAGATTGTGTCACCGATCAATGTGTAATACTGATTGTGAGGACAGTGTTGTCATTTTGGAACTCGGCACTCCACCTAAAACAATCTCTTCAACACGCACGGTCGAACACGCAGTCAGCACATCGGAAGGACATCCCCAAACCTTCCAAAACAATTTAAAGGGATTGTACTCATTGGAATTTAGATGAATGAGCGAGGATCAAATTGAAACATATAAGATTCAGACAGGGCTGGACAGACCTGGTGCAGGGATGTTGTATCTGGGGGGTGTCTAGAACAAAAGAGAGTGCAGTCTCAGGATACAGGATAGACCATTTAGGATAGAGATGAGGAGAAATTTCTTCACTCAGAGGTTGGTAAACATGTTAAATTCTCTACCAAGGAAGACTGTGGAGGCCAAATCAATGAATGTATTTAGGAAGGAAATAGATAGGTTTCTAGACTCTAAAGGTGTTAAGGGGTGAGGGGAAAGTGCTGGAATGTGGTGTTGATGTAGAGGATCAGCTGTGATCATATTAAATGGTGGAGTGGGCTTGAAGGACTGAATGGTATATTCCTGATCCTATTTTCTATGTTTCTATGTTTCCATCTCTTTTTAAAAGGCTGCTCAGGGAGACGAGAGATGAAATCGCTGGACCTCTGACGCAAATCTTTGTCTCGTCACTGGACACAGGTGAGGTCCCAGAGGATTGGAGGATAGCTAATGTGGTCCTGTTATTTAAGAAGGGTAGGAAGGATAACCCGGGTAATTATAGGCTGGTGAGCTTGACGTCCATGGTAGGGAAGTTGTTGGAGAGGATTCTTAGAGATAGGATGTATGCGAATTTAGAAGGGAATAAACTCATTAATGATAGTCAGCATGGCTTTGTGAGAGGGAGGTCATGCCTCACTAACCTGGTGGAGTTTTTTGAAGAAGTGACTAGAATGGTTGATGAGGGAAGGGCCGTGGATGTCGTCTATATGGAATTTAGTAAAGTGTTTGACAAAGTCCCTCATGGTAGGTTGGTGCAAAAGGTTGGATCTCATGGGATAAAGGGGAAGGTGGCTAGATGGGTGGAGAACTGGCTTGGTGACAGAAGACAGAGCGTGGTAGTGGAAGGGTCTTTTTCCGGCTGGATGCCTGTGACTAGTGGTGTTCCGCAGGGCTCTGTATTGGGACCTCTGCTGTTTGTGATTTATATAAACGATCTGGAAGGTGTACCTGGGGTGATCAGTAAGTTTGCAGATGACACGAAAATGGCTGGACTTGCAGATAGTGAGGAACATTGTCAGAGGCTACTGAAGGATATAGATAGGCTGGAAATTTGGGCAAAGAAATGGCAGATGGAGTTCAATGCAGATAAATGCGAAGTGATGCATTTTGGTAGAACTAACGTAGGGGGGAGCTATACGATAAATGGCAGAACCATAAAGGGTGTAGATACGCAGAGGGACCTGGGTGTGCAAGTCCACAGATCCTTGAAGGTGACATCACAGGTGGAGAATGTAGTGAATAAGGCATATGGCATGCTTGCCTTTATAGGACGGGGCATAGAGTATAAAAGTTGGGGTCTGATGTTGCAGTTGTATAGAACGTTGGTTCGGCTGCATTTGGAATACTGCGTTCAGTTCTGGTCGCCACACTACCAAAAGGACGTAGAGGCTTTAGAGAGAGTGCAGAGGAGGTTTACCAGGATGTTGCCTGGTATGGAAGGGCTTAGTTATGAGGAGAGATTGGGTGAACTGGGGTTGTTCTCACTGGAAAGACGGAGGATGAGGGGTGACCTAATAGAGGTGTATAAAATTATGAAAGGCATAGATAGGGTGAACGGTGGGAAGCTTTTCCCAGGTCGGTGGTGACGTTCACGAGGGGTCATAGGTTCAAGGCAAGGGAGGGGAGGTTTAACACGGATATCAGAAGGACGTATTTTACACAGAGGGTGGTGGGGGCCTGGAATGCGCTGCTGGGCAAGGTGGTGGACGCGGACACACTGGGAACGTTTAAGACTTCTCTAGATAGCCACATGAACGGAGTGGGAATGGAGGGATACAAAAGAATGGTCTAGTTTGGACCAGGGAGCGGTGCGGGCTTGGAGGGCCGAAGGGCCTGCTCCTGTGCTGTATTGTTCTTTGTTCTTTGTTCTATGATGGACCAGTTATACCCAAAACTGGGCACTTTCACATTCACATTTTACATGTTGATATCAGAAAGTAGGTAGAATGGAGTGTAAAATAGAGGAAGTAGGAGGACCAGCGACTGGATAGCACCCACTGGATAATCCTGAGTATGCCAAAAAATATGCTGACAACCAATTTAAAATAATCAATCTGGTTTGCAATGCGATTCACTGATGCTTGTTTGAGGCTACATGTATTCATATGGAGGCATTGCACCTTTTTTAAATGAACAAATGCATGGGAGACAATAGTTTCCTAGTACATTCTCCATTGTAGTATTCAACCAGAATTTAATTGCTAACCAATCAGCACTCTTTTCTCTTGTAGTATAACTTGTTGCTTCCTTTGAAATTTGGCATTGTTTTATCTGTCCTGATGAGTGCAAGATGAAAAGCTTCGACAACATGTCTCCTTTTTTTCAGCAATTCTAGGGTAAATAAGTTGGAATATTAATTCAAAATAAGCCCGGGAAGGAGACCCAAAGACATGCATTCAGCTTAATTGAAAGCAATTTTAAAAATGTTTAAACAACTTTTGTTAGATATATCAATCCTAACGTGGTCTACCAGTGTTGCTGCCCATGCAGATATTAGGGCCATGCAAAATGAGGTTACATGGTAGAGCAGGAGGGCTAAAGAAGAAGAGAACATTTTGGGCTAAAGAATTTTCTTGACCTTTCTTAAAATCAATTGTAACTAGTTACAATCTTTCTGCTCAAGTATTGCTGTTATTACAAAATTATACGTTCCTTTGTTTAGTTTTGTTTGAAATTTTAACCTGTTTTCTTTGACATCTCCAACACCTACATCTTTAAGCTGCTTACTCTGGTTCACGTAAATTTGCTTCAATACTATGTTAAAATGTTACATCCAGAAATGTTTTAAATCATATCCAGTTGTTGGACAACCAGTCCCCACTTCCTCAGAATTGGATCTTCGCAGGAGTGCTGGTTGATATAGTCTGGATATCCAGGTGCTGAGATCTGTGTTGGTTCATGAAAAGATCCTGCTTCCAGCTTTTGCAATTCTTTGCTTTGGCAGCATTGCTGACATTGGCAACAATCCACGGACATCCATTGTAATCTGATGTCCTCTTCTTGGTGGTCTACAGATAACAAGGATTCAGGTTCTACCATCATCCGTGCATAGTCGGAACAAATAAACTTAGGCTGCTCGAGGTACTGACAAAATATAATGGCATCTGGGTGCATAGAGTGGTTATCAGAGTCTCCGGGTCTAAATCGATCTGGAGATGCAATGTTAACGTATCTCTTAAAACCTGCATGTGCTACATATCTGTCTTGTAACAGCGAAGCACTTGGATATCTTAAGAGCTCTGTGAACTCCCATTTGTTAATATGTGTTTGTTCAATAATTTGAGGTGAAAATGCAGCACTGACTTGCTCTTTTCTATTCCAGGTTGTCAACATTGCAGGTAAATGAGGTTTAGGGGCATAGATGTACTTGTATTTAAAATACAAATAAATGGAGAGAGCAACCAGCATTAATGTCCCACACGCTGAGAAGATAATCATTGGTCCAATTATTCTAGTACTTGGCCCTGTGGATCAAAACACAGTCAAATTAAAACATTGAATTAAGGCACATTGAATATCATGCGAGTATCTGTAATAGAGCAGTGAAACATACTGTGCTACTCACTTGGCAGTGTGTCACACTGCTGCTTACTTGATTTACCAATCTTACTGTAGAATGGAATCCTTGCTTGAGCAGAAACACAGTATGTTGCTCCAGGACTTAAGTGCTGGATTTCAAATGTTTTGTTTTTTGTAATATAAGTCCTCTGGTCTTCCAAACCAATCTGCTGGTTAGGTGAATAATTAATGAAAAATAATCTAATTATGCATGCTATGAATGGGACAGAGGATAAAACAAGACAGACTCTTACCTGATACTGTGCTTTTATTTGCACTGTTATATAATATTTTACTTCAGGATATATATCTTCCACAGATTGCAGGCTGCCATTTTGCGTTTTTAGCATTGTGTGCGGAGCAATCACTTTAACCAGGACTGACTTTCCAAAGGAAATCACCTCTGTTTTTGGTGGCCCAATAAGCGCTGCATGAAAAATAAAGATTGATCCCATCGTCAAAAGACTGGTTAGTGCTGTGGATTAGCCAATGTTAATATTACAAACTTTAAAAATGCTTCAATTTAATCTTCAATTAACGTTTGATTATATTGAATATCAAATAATATCTTGGTACAGATGTTGTTCTTAATAAAATGGCTCTTCACCTGTTATATGACCAAATTACACATACAAATACTCACCTGAGAAAATCCATTCAGTCAGGTTGTTTTATCACTGTGCATTGAAACTTAGTTTGGGGGAATTTGGGTTTGATGGATGGTAACCATACTCAGCCATAAGGTAAAATAGGGTGAGACAATCAATGGCACAGGTGGCACAGTGGTTAGCACTGCTGCCTCACAGCACCAGGGATCCGGGTTCGATTCCAGCCTTGGGTAACTGTCTGTGTGGAATTTGCACATTCTCCCCGTGTCTGCATGGGTTCCCTCCCACAGCCAAAAGATGTTCAGGTTAGGTGGATTGGCCATGCTAAATTGTCCCTTTGTGTTCCAGAATGTGTAATTTGGGGGGATTAGTGGGGTAAATACATGGGGATACGGGAAAGGGCCTGGGTGGGATCCTTTGTCGGAGAGTCGCTGCACACGCGATTCTATGATTGTATGGCATGCTGAGTACTCCAACATTCACCAGGCAACTGAGTTGAAAATTTGCTCCTTCTGTTTTTAACCAAGGTTTGTAAAAGGTTATTTTAAATCTCGGCGAAGTACACAACATCAATGTTCATTAATAGCATGATGCACAAAAGTAACATTGGGAAATGGAAGATACCTTCTGACAGCAAGGCCCCTACCAACTTGAGTACTGCAGTTACATGGAAAAGTCAGAGGAGGAAATTCTGTCTGAATGCATGGTATAGAGTTGAGTAATACGACAAAGAATTCTCAACAGTAACACTCTCCATTCATATTTAACTGGCCATTGCATCAAAGAATGGCACTGGGATGAAATATTAAATTATATTTAACTTTACGTTAGTGAGAAACATACTCACTGTCTGTTATTGGACAAAATTTCTCACTCAGTGTCCAGTCTGAGAATCCATTAAATGAATATGATCTCACTCTCGCAGAAAACATTTCTGGAATTGGATTTGTCTCTCGTGTGAGGTCACAGAAAGTTTCCTTGATGCCCCAACATTCTGTTTTGTTTGACCATTGCTTTCCATGTCTGTAACAGAGGTATCAGTATCTATTGTTCCTTCATCATTTGCAACGTTCATAATTGTACTAAAAATCATTCAAAGATAATTAAAGCTTTAATTAATAGTTGTAGCTCTCCATCATAAGATTTTAACAATCTCACTGAAACACATACTGTTGATGTTGCACAAAGTAGACAGTGGAGTTGTTTGCCCCATTTCTTGGTCTCCAGTGAAGAACACTTTGGAAGTTCTGGGAGATGAATTTCACATCTCGTGGTCTTTTTGGTTCTTTCAAAGCTAAAATGAAGAAAGAGAGTTTACAAACTCTACCCAGGCCCAGTGGATTTAAACACAACTAAATTAACAATGAGTTGATGCATGTTGAGTATCTATAAGAAGTCTCACAACACCAGGTTAAAGTCCAACAGGTGAGCGGGGTGAAGGAGCAGTGCTCCAAAAATTCGTGATTCCAAATAAACCTGATAGACTTTAACCTGGTGTTGTGAGACTTCTTGCTGTGCCCACCCCAGTCCAACGCCGGCATCTCCACATCATGGAAGTATCTGTGGTAGAGTAGTGAAATATAGAGTGCAACTCATCCTTCAAGATGAAATGAAGGAGAGTTTACTAGTTTGTCCTGTGGATCAACACCAACAATTATAGAATACAATTTTTCAATTCTGTAGAAGAATCAAACGTTGCTCTCTTCACAGATTCTGCCAGACCTGTTGAGTATTCCAGCAATTTCTGTTTTTATTCATGATGTTTCAATTCCTTTCTTTCACGTGGTCAACATTGGTCCAGGATAAATAAATGGAAAGCTAAACTTATATTGTTGTAAGAGGTAGAACAACTTCACTTCGTTCAGTTTAATCTAATGATGATAATACTTGAAAGTTTTAATTACAACAAATATAAGGAAATGCCACATTTTGAATCTGAAAAAAAAACTCCAGCCCTATGTGAAAGAAAATCTTACAATAAAAGGCACGGCTCGTATGTTTGGTGTATACTGCTCATGTGTGTCTTATGTCAGCATGATTGTGACTACTTCAAAACTAACAAATAAAAGAAATGACAGATTTCAGAAAAAAACAGCTTCCTATTATTTGGCTGTTCACATAGCCACCAATGCTTTTCATTGTAAATATTTTACCAGAATTAAAGTGGAAAAATAGCAGTCAATATGGATGTTGTTTTTCAATATCTTCATATGTTATCATGCACCAAGTGTGAGATTCTGAACAAAAATGTCACACATTTAACTGCTGTCAAAAATATAACATAATTTCTTTATTAAATGTATAAAATATGCCGCCCATTTTTAATGATGTGTTGTAAACTTGAATGTAAGTGGTACGTGTGCATTTCCACAATTAGAAAGTATTTTTGTGAATCCAAAATAAATTCTATTTTTCCTCCAAAGAGCTGCAGTTTTGGTGGTATGGACTTTAACGCATTACTGCACCTCAATTCCGTCTCTTGGATATACTGGGGCCCAGTCTGCTCTTTCGAGTGGGTGCAAAAGATCCCTCAGGCACAGTGGTTCAGTGGTTAACACTGCTGCTTCACAGCGCCAGGGACCCGGGTTCAATTCCTGGCTTGGGTCACTGTCTGTGTGGAGTCTGCACGTTCTCCCTGTGTCTGCATGGGTTTCTTCCGGATGCTGGTTAGGTGCATTGGCCATGCTAAATTCTCCCTCAGTGTACCCGAACAGGCGTCGGAGTGTGGCGACTAGGGGATTTTCACAGTAACTTCATTGTCGTGTTAATGTGAGTCTACTTGTGACACTAATTTTAAACTTTAAAGATCATCGGATGAGTTCTTGCCAGTAACCTGGCTAATATTTATCACTTGACCAACATCGTTATAAGAAAAACAATTGAAGGTTATTGTTATTTCTGGGTCCTTGCTGCGATTAAGTTAGCTGCCGTATTTTCTACAATATAACATTGGCAAAGCTTTAAAAAAAACTGTTGAATTGGCTTTGAAACACACTCGACACTCCTGAGATGGCGAAATGCATTCTATGAATGCAAATGTTTCTTTTTATTTCACTGATATTAAAGTACTGTAAATCCAGAATCAGGGCCCCAGGTCAGATTCCATCGTGGAGAGGTGCTTCTCTTTACTCTGAAGGCCAGATCTAATTCTGACTCCAGCGTCCATTACAACCTCCAGCTAAAGCTGCTTCACACAAACATTTTCTATTCAGCAGTGACTTTATTCAGTGGTAATCCTGATTTAGTCTAACATGAAATAGCCTACACCTTCTTACAGAGAAATAATTTTTACATGCTCTTTTAAAAGATATATCTTTATAAATATATTTATCACAATGTTTATGTCTTTATTTGTTAATTCAGGCCTGTTCCATTCAACATAAAATGGCCTGAATCTTCCAACCTTCGTTGGAATACTGCTCTAATAAACTCCCCATTATCCCCCCGACGCTGTTTTGCATTTCTTGTCGGGTCCTCCGAGCTCAGTTTTCACAGAAATGTGGAGCACAACCCCCCTCGGAGAGCCTGTCACAGTGGAGCAGAGTTGTGTGGGGGAGACAGAACGCACCTTTTTTACAGCTAAATTACAAGCAAAATACTGCAGATGCTGGAATCTGAAACAAAAACAGAAAATGCTGGAAAACCTCAGCAGGTCTGACAGCATCTGTGGAGAGAGAATGGAGCCAATGTTTCGAGTCTGGATGAGCCTTTGTTAGAGCTAAGAGCAAAGAAAATCAGGAAAGATTTATACTGTGAGGGTTGTGGGGGGTATTATAATAGGACAAAGGGAATCTAGCAGGGCAGGTTGAAGTGGCAAGCGACAGGAAGGTCTGGGTCCTGCTTGCGGATGGACCAAAGGTGTTCAGCAAAGTGGTCACCCCAGTCTATGTTTGGTCTCTCCGAGGTAGAGTAGACCGTATTGGGAGCATTGTTGGGAACTTTCCGGCCATTCATGCCAGTGGGTTTCACGGTAGCAAGGCATGCATTCAATGGAAAACCTCATTGACAACAGCGGGACCAGATGATCCCAGCACTGGCCAATGGCGGGCCACCTCCCACTGCTACGAAACACATGGTGGGTTGCGCAGTAAATCCCGCCATTTTAAGTAAGTATCTGAGAAAGATATTCAGACAACCTCCATCCTTTCATGTGAGATTATAGAAAAGCATATTAATTATCCACCCCCAAATCAGCAATATATCATAATGAATCACCATTCATTAGTATCCTCAAAACCAAACTAAAATTTCTGAGTTTGTCAAACTAAATTTCTATAAACTTTATTAATATACTTATCATACATTTTGTACCACACAAAATCCATCGCTGCATTATTAAAAGAGTCCCTCTGAATTTTAAACATTTGGAAGCTAAATCTAACCACTTTGGGCATTAATTTGGGTTCTTACTTTTTATTTATTTTTATTACTGTCACAAGTAGGCTTCTATTAACACTGCAATGACATTTTTGTGAAAATCCCCTAGTCGCCACACTCTGGCGCCTGAAGGAGAATTTAGCATGGCCAACACACCTAACCAGCACGTTGTTTGGACTGTGGGAGGAAACTGCAGCACCCGGAGGAAACCCACGCAGACACGGGGAGAACGTGCAAACTCCACACAGACAGTGACCCAAGCTGGGAATCGAACCCAGGTTTCTAGCGCTGTGAGGCAGCAGGCTGATGTATCTGAAACTGAGTAATTATTATCTTTGATATTGAAATTGATCGCAATACTAATCCAATGTATCTACACAAGTACTTGCTGGCATTTTCGAACATGAATAATCATGAACTGGTTATTAATTCAAATATTCAAATGGGAGAACTGAGATTAAACAGCAGGAGAAAAATAAAACCAATGTTGTCAAAAGGACAGCAAGGTTTGATACAAAAGAAGAGATAAACAAAATAGAACTCGAATATTTAAACAACTACATAAAAAGCTCCAGATATCTTAAAAATATTACGAAGGATTACTTACCTGCAGCACTAAGTAGGACCAACATTAGTAAGAGCCAGAAAATCATGTACCATTCTTTTACTGACATCTTTGCATTCTGGAACAGACACTGCAACTATCTGGTTGAAAACAAAAGTGGGCCACCTTTCAATACAAAAAAAAGAAGTAACTTGCCCTTGTTCATGAAATATCTGAATACTTCCTTTTTTATGTTGTTATTAGATGCAACACGGGGAATTATAACACAATGTGCTTCTGCTAAATGTTTCACTAGTTTCCCATGCAATTATTTACCAGGAATGTGCACAACAGAGAAACAGGTTTGAACCAAGCTGCAGGACAATAAGACATGAATTTGGTCACGTACTGTTTCAACAATAGACGGTGTAGGAAGCTAGGATAGTTAGAGAAAGTATCACTTGTTTTCTTACATTGGCTCCATCAGTAGACCGATTGACATATGAGAAAATCGTCCTGTTAGCCAAAAGCAAAGTGCTGAAGATGCTGGACATTGGAAATATGAATAGAAAATGCTAGCACACACAACACATGTGGAGGAACAAAAAGGTTGATGTAGGGAACATTCAACCTCAAAACAAAAACAAGCTGGTTGGTTCAAATGAGAAATTAAAGACTTAAAAAACGGAATCTCAACCCAAACCTGCCTCCAGTGCCCCCATTTGTTGTTTAAATGAGTTGGTGGTCACCAAACTACTTCAAGGTTTGCTAAACATTATAATGAGGCTGCCAGCCTCATTGTTGTTGTAGAATGTACTAGGCCAAGATTCTAGCAAGGGAAGAGCTGTGGCATATCTGGGTATCTGCTTAGGAACTAGTTTATTTAAACTATTTACCATATGCACACAGAGTTACTGGGAAGGCAGATCTCCCTTCAGGACTACAATTAAACAACTATCTGGAGGAGCAGACTCCACACATATCCCCATGCTCAATGATGGAGGAGCCCAGCTTTTCAGTGTGAAAGATCATAGAAATCATAGAAACCCTACTGGGCAGAAGGAGGCCATTCAGCCCATCGAGTCTGCACCGACCACAATCCCACCCAGGCCCTACCCCCACATATTTTACCCGCTAATCCCTTTAACCTACGCATCCCAGGACTCTAAGGGGCAATTTTTTTTTTAACCTGGCCAATCAACCTAACCCGCACATCTTTGGACTGTGGGAGGAAACCGGAGCACCCGGAGGAAACCCACGCAGACACGAGGAGAATGTGCAAACTCCACACAGACAGTGACCCGAGCCGGGAATCGAACCCGGGACCCTGGAGCTGTGAAGCAGCAGTGCTAACCACTATGCTACCGTGGGAAATTTTCCACAATTTTCAGCTAGAAATGCCGAGTGTATGATCCACCCCGACCTCCTCCTGAGCTCCTCCACATCACAGATGTCAATCTTCAGCCAATTTGATTCACTCCATGTGATATCAAGAAACAGCTGAAGGCACTGGATACTGCAAAGACTATGCACTCAGACCACATCTTGGCAATGGTACTGAAGAGTTCTATTCCAGAACTAGCTGTGTCTTTAGCCAAGCAGTTCCAGTACAGCTACAGCACTGATATCTAACCAGCAGAACAAATCTAACCTGGCCAATTACTGCCCCATTTGTCTCGATCATCAGTAAAGTGATGGAAGGGGTCATCGACAATGCTCTCAAACGGCACTTACTCAGCAATAACCTGCTCAATGACACTTAATTTGGGTTCCTCCAGGGTCCTGACCTAATTATAGTCTTGGTTCAAACATGGACAAAAAAACTAAAGTCAAGAGTTGAGGTGACAGTGACAGCCTTTGACATCAAGGAAGCTTTGGTTTTGAGGCATGAAGGAGGTCTAACAAAATTGAAGTGAATGTGAATCAGGGGAAATCTCTCCACTGGTTACAGTCATACCTAGCATAAAAGAAGATAGCTGTGGTTGTAGGAGGCCAATCATCCTCAGTCACAAGATATCACTGTAGGAGTTGCTCAAAGTAGTTTCCTTGGGCCAATCATCTTCAGTTACTTCACCCATGACGTTTTCTCCAACAAAAGATCAGAAGTGGGGATGTTTATTGATGATTGCACCATGTTCAGCACCATTCGTGACTTCTCAGATACTGAAGCAATCCATGTTAAAGGCAGCATGATCTGGACAATATCCAGGCTTGGGCTGACAAGTGGCAAATAACATTCACGACACACAGGTGCCAAGCAATAACCATCTCCAACAAGAGAAAAACTAACCATTATCCCTTGACAGTCAATCGCATTACCATTGCTGAATCCCTCACCATCAGTATCCTGGGGGTTATCATTGGTCAGAAACTGAACTGGATGAGCCATATAAATATTGTGGCTACAAGAGAAGATCAAAGGCTAGGAACCCTGTGGATTCCACCACCCCCACCACTCCCCTCCCCCCCCCCCCTCCAAGCCTGCCCACCATCTCGAAGGCGCAATCAGGACTATGATGGAATACCCTCCACTGTCCTGGATGATGCAGCTCCAACTACTCTCAAGAAGCTTGACACCATTTAGAACAAAACAGCCTTTTTGATCAGAACCTCAGCCACTAACTTAAACAATTACTCCCTCCACCTTCAATGCACTTGTTGTGGGAAAAATCCACTAGTAGTCAGACTTCGAGATTCAGAAAATACGATTTATTAAACGGATCCGTGGAGACAAGGCACATGGTCTGTAGCAAACCTTCTCTCAATAGTATGTCAGGAGCGGTTCATTTTTATACTCTTTACACAATGGGCATACCGGTGATTCGAACATTATCACATTGTTTAAGTGAGTACAAGTATTTAACATTTTATGAATGGGTACATTTCCCCATGTTTACAAGAGTACAAACAGGTATAGACATTTAGCATTTTATGAATGGGTACATCTCCTTATGTCTGTATCTATCAATGGCTAGTTTCGTCTCGTTCAGGTGCTAATCGGTTCCCTCGCATTCATATTTCCCGCCTTCCTTTAACATTAATCTAAGCTCTTTGTTTTGGGGTTTCCTTATCTTAAAAGATGTCTTGACCCTTGGCTTTGGCTTCCTGAGGTGTTTGTTTGCTATGAGCCACTGTCTGTAATTTGGAAATGGCTTGTCTGTTAGGTTTTTCTGAACAGCAGGAGCCTGTGTCTGCTCTTTTGGCTTTCCCAGTTAACCCTTTATGTGCCAGGCAGCCATTTTAGAGTGTGCTTTCTTGTATTGCCATTTTAGAGTGTGCCCCCCTTGTATTTTCCCCTTTACACACTTATAACCATTTATAAGACTCACTGCCACAACTCACCAAGTTCCTTATATAGCACCTTCCAAATCCACGACCTCTACCATCTAGAAGGACAAGCGTAACAGATAGATGGGAACAGCACCACCTGCAAAGTTTCCCTCCAAGTCACTCACCATCCTGACCTGGAAATATATCACAGTTTCTTCACTGTAGCTGGTCAAAATCCTGGAACTCCCTCCCTAACAGCACTGTGGGTAAATCTACACCACATGGACTGCAGCAGTTCAAGAAGGTGGCTTTCCAATACCTTCTCAAGCGCAATTAGGGATGGGCTTGCCATGAAAGAATAAAAAAGCTGTAGGAGTTCCTGGATAAGTAAAAAAGCACACAAGACAGGCACTCGGGATTTCACAAAGAGAATTCTTTGATATCCCTGTTAAATAGCATACATTATCCTTTTGTGGATTTTGTGTTAATATCTTTAGTGAAGCGAAGGCAAAATTTATCACACTGAACTGAAGGAAGACAATTAGATTGTTGGAATAAGTATGGTGAAATGGATTATAGGACTGTTGGTGAACTGGGAATTGGAAGAATAATTGATGTAAAGCTCACTTGGATGAGTTATTCTTTAAAAGCTCCTGCATGTTGTGATAACAGTTATCATTCCTGCTCTTACCCCATTTTTTAGTGTTCTTTCTCCTCCTCCTTTATTTATTTCGGTCCAGGATGGTCCCTCCTTATTACAAAATGTTACAGTATATGGCACATGATTTCAAATCCAGGTACAATGCTCAGAGCTGTATTGTAAAGCTCCTTTTGAATGATCCAGGCAGCACAAGAATTATTTGTTCATTTCAACAGTCTGCTGAATTATTTTTCTTTGGTGACCACATGCTCTCCATCATGGGCTGACTCTATCGCTGTGCCCAAATACATGACAGGAGTCACCGACTTCCAGTGATAGCCCTTACTGCCCTCTTGCCAACTTGTGGCCAGACAGCCTAGTTGAGAGAAAGGTAGCACAGCAAACTGATGACTGAATGATGATTGCTGGCAGAAAACTAAGAGCAGATGTGCATGATGCAATCATTTGGTCGTAAACAAATTGGACATTCTTTTGATTGAGAATGATGCCAGGATGGTGTGGAAAACATGCAAGGCAATTTGGCCTATGTTCCCAGAGAAACATGCACGTTGAAGCAGAGCTGGGAATTGGACTCAGAGATGATTATGGATGAAATTTGGAAATTTGATCCAGGAAAATATTTGGAGTCAGTGGCAGCCTTGGAGCAGTCTGAGTGGGTCCCTCTGTAACACAACCACGAGAGTATCTCAATCAATCTACTGAAGTTTAATAATGGTGACATTGTCTGTAAACAAATAAAGCATCAGGGGAATAATGCTTCAAATTTTGTTTTATTCTGTTGCCTTATTCGTACATTTCATATTTACAAATGATTGATTGAATAGATAAAAGGCCTATGCACAGTAGATTAGTAGAACACAGCCAAAATCATCGCTTTTAAACATGATTTCAAAACAAACTTAAAAAAGGATGGTGCATTTCAAAGGAAAAATTCAATTTAACGTAATTTAAACTTATGTTTCTAACTGTTGACAGTGTTTGTCCTTTGTTAATCCTTTCTTGGTAATGATTTGTAAACAACTTTCCGGTTGATTTATTCTCTTATTGATTTGATCGTAAAGTTGTTAAAAGCATATTCAGTCAATTCTTGTCCAAGCCATCTTCCCATTTCAGCTAAAACATCACTAGATGTCTGGGTAGTAAATAGAACAAGTCAAATTCAGTTCACATCAATCACCATATTAAACGAGACACAACAATGAAAAGGACCACTTGTTTCATAAATAGAAAATGGGGATAGAATTTCTGGAGGGGCTCCCCAATCTCCTGCCATATCTTCGGTTGAAGGTACTTAGAGATCATGTCCAAGTGGCACAAATGACCATTGAAGTTGTTTGTGCCCATGTACGTCCAAAGGTTAGTTTCAAGAGGACTGGAACTTTAATGTGCCCGATAAAGTTTGCTCATCACTGCCTATAATTACCCTGAAAATCTTTAAACCCTTTTTTAAGTAAACACATTCTTAATCAAGTGTAAATTTTTACTGTACAGTACAAAGCAGTTGATCACTACTGTAGAGCTTTGTCGGAGGAGTCTGTTGCACATATCCACTGTTCCCTTGAGAGGAATGGCGGCTATTTGAGTCAGATTTCTCAAGGTGGAGTCAATAAATATGCTACTACTACTGCCTACTTATCACCAATTGGTTTAATGAGGTTGTGCCATTAATGGGCACATTTCCCAAACATTAGCCTGGTAGAACAGACCTACTTATCGCAAATTCATGTTGCTCATAATTTCCTTTGTCCATTTGTTTCACATTGCAAGAGGAAAACTCACCATCAATGGTTACAGATCTAACTCAAGTTATACTTAACTGGAGTTTTGGTTCAGTAGATGTATGCTTTGCCTTTCATCCAGGACTATGGTAAGACTTGGGCTGGAATTCTCCAGCTGTTCACTTAGGCGGGTTTTCCAGCAGCATGGGGTGGCTATAATGGGAAATCCCATTGACATCACCGGGATCAGAAGATCCAACTGCTGGTGAATGACACGCTGCCTCTCCCTGCCGAGAAACCCGCTGACGGGTGGCTGGAGAATTCAGGCCTTGGTTGGAATATTCAAGTACATACATTTAGGTACTTCTCTTTTGTAAGGTAAGACATAAATAAATGCAGTAGTATCTATGTTTTACAACTCTGGTAATCTCCTGCTTTGGAAAGTAAGATAAATTATTTCCTAAGTTTTGAACTACCCTTACTGGGAAACCTAGGCCGGAGTTCACTGAACGTGCCGGTGGCTGGGATTCTCTGGTCTCGCTGTCGTGAATGGAGTTTTTGCTGAGCGCCAAATTTTCCATTCTCACTGGCAGCGGTGAATCGGAGAACCTTGGCCCTTGGCAAAGTTGTTTTTAGTGGAGATTCCAGAGCTTAGGGCTTTGGAAGCTGAACGCATTTCCACCAATGTTGGAGTGATTGTAGACTGTGTGTTCTTGTGCATGTTGAGATGATCTGTACACAGGAAGTGACATGTTGGTAGTGCAGGAGTTTTCTCTGACATGGCTACACACTCAGCATGTAAGAGCTGCCTAAGAACACTATTGTCATCATTTCCATATGGTCCTGCAACTTTACTGTGATGAAAATCAGAAATGCACCTCTGGATATCCCACAGCACTGCACAGCACATTCACTGTTATAATGTTGGAAATGTCACTTCGACCTTTATTCCCAGCAAGCTCCCATAAATAGCAATGAGATAATGAGCAGGTATTCTGCTTTGCTGATATTGAGTGGAGGATAATTATCAGCCAGAATACTGACGCTAACACCAGAACAACCATGTTCTTTGAAATACTGCCTTTGGATCTTTTATGTCTATCTGAGAGAGCAGATGATGACTTGGTTTAATATTTCATTTGAAAGATGGCATCTCCAATGATGCAGCATTCCATCCACCAGTGTCAGCTGAGGATTTCATGTTTATTTTGTTTAGAAATGTATCATTTTACAATACCTCCAAAATCCCTTCCATGGAATTCTGATCGGTACCAAAGAGGTTGGCTCAAAACAGATTAGGCAGCACCTTCCATACCCACAAACGCTACTACCTAGAAGGACAAGGACATCAGATACTTGGGAACGCCACCACATGGAAGTTCCCCTCCAAGTCATTCACCATCCTGACTTGGAACTATATCGTCGTTCCTTCACTGTCACTGGGTCAAAATCTTGGAACTCCCTCCCTAACAGCACTTCAGTGGTTCAAGGCAGCCCACCACCTTCTCAAGGGCAATTAGGGATGGGCAAGTCATTTCACATCTCATGAAAAAATTTTAAAGAAGTAATGTCAACTCATGGCTAATTCACTTCAAAATTTCTCCAGCCCTTTCTTAAAGCTCACTTCTCTAATGACCTTTGAAATTTTTAAATGATCTGTCTTTTGAGTTTACCAAATCTTAGAGATTTTTACAGTCTAATTGGGGTGTACGAGATTGGCTGGTAAGGATTGTTACCTTCTGAATACATTTTTATAAGATTATTGCAAGTAAGCATCAACATTATTCCAGATCATTGCTTTCTCGCAAAATCACAAGATACATTCAGATGAGGAAGGCCATTGACTCATCTTAATTTATCCATCAAAAATGCTGAGGATAAAGAACAAACATATCAATGCACAAATACTCACTTTCCCAAAAGGGAATTAACCTTTCACAAAGCACCCAGTTTGGGCAGCAATTTATTTTAGGGTTTGAACTCTTGCAAAGTGTGGCTCCATGAAATCTTTTGCCTCTTGTGTGAGGTCACAGAAAAGCTGACTAATTTTCCAGCATTCTTTTTTATTATTTCACTGTTTCCCTCCATACCGACAATGGACAATTTTGTTTTGGTTACGTTAAATACTTGAGAAATGATAAGAATTCGGCACATTGTGAAATGAATCATTAGCAGATTGACACAAAGTTGGAGTGAAAGCGTTTACAAAATCACAAGATGAATATCCTTAATGAATGTTGTTCGCTTAACTTCAATACGCCTGTCTAGATAAACCTTACATAGACCCCCCAGTGGACCATTCAGCTGTTACTTTAGTGAATGTGGACACTTATCTGCTAGCCAAGGTTGAAATTCATTCCATCTAGCCTTGATATGCAGAACTTTCTGATAACAGTCCAGTAATGGGATTAAGAGCTCACACTATGGGCAGGATTTTCTGCTCCCCTGTGGCGTGTTTTGCGATGACCGAGGTGGCCACCTTTAGTCAACAGCGGGATCTTCCAGACCCGTCAATGGGATTTCCTGTCATTTCAACCCTCTGCCGCTGCCCAGCCATGCCCCCGATCACCCGAGGGCTTCAATGGCTTCCAAGCCACTCGGTACGGCCATCACGCCTGGTCTCTGCTTGTGGAGACCAGTAGTGATTCTTGTCGGGCTTTCGCCGTGCCCGAGGGTTGGAGATCCCAGGAGCTGGGAGAATCCGGCGTCGAATGGGCTAAGCATATTTAAATGTTACTTTAAATATGCTAATTGGCCTCGCATCCTTTCCAGGCGTAATCTGGTTTGCGCTAATAGAAAGGGACCGGCGTCAGGTGCAAACCCATTTTTAGGCTCGTACACTATTTTCTGGGATCGGCACGATCTGTGCCCTCCACCTTCACCCTATTTCCATTTATTTTGTTTCATTTCATTTCTTCTTTTCATCTCATGCATCCATTTTATCATTCCTCTTTCTCTCTTCCATTTTTCCACTTCTCTCTTCCCGCTTTCCTTCTTGCTCCCCACCCCTCCTTCAAGCCAACTGCCTTGAGCATCTGTACCTCTGTTCTGCCATTCACACATTCTGATCACTTAATGGACACTTTTATCTCCTTTCTCAGCCTTATTTACATTCCTTTTACAGGCACCCCCCCCCCCCCCCACCATCCTCATATTATAATTCTTTTCTGATTCTCTTTGCTCTTAGCTCTGACGAAGGGTCATCTAGACTTAAAACATTGGCTCTATTCTCTCGCCACAGATGCTGTCAGACCTGCTGAGATTTTCCAGCATTTTCTGTTTTTGTTTCAGATTCCAGCATCCGCAGTATTTTGCTTTTATATTATTGAACTCCCAAGTGTTGGAAAACCTCACCAAATGTGCAATCAGGACTCACACATGAGTGAACAGTGACCTTTTGGATGAGTTGGCAGAGCCTCCTATATGAAACCATGTTCCTTCATGAGAAGAGAGGAGAGTTGAATATAGAGGAGAGGAAACATTGGGGGCAATTTTACCATCGCGGTGGTGAAGTGGGCCATAAAACGCTGAGCGCAATCGGTGCCTGTTTTCGCGGCCGGTGCCATTTTATGAGTGCCATATATCTGGCCTCGTGTCGGAAATGGGTGAGAGGGGCCAGTAGGGGGAGGGGCTAATGGGGAGTGGGCTAATGGGGGCCTGCTGCCACTCTGCAGGGATCAGTGCGGGGAAGGGAGGGAGAGGGGGCTGCACCCACTCTGCAGCGATTGATGGGGGCAGGGTGACGGGTCTGTGATCAGTGGGGGCAGGGGGGTCCGAACATGAGGGGGTTGGCGGGGGCTGTATCTCAGGCCATGGGCCCCCTCGATTGCAGGGAGGGGGGTGGGGGGAAGAGCTGCTTCAGGCAGCCTGCAGTAACAGGGGCCTGACAGCTCTCTCTCTTCTGTCAGACCCCTGCTACTGCTAATGCGCATGTGCAGCATCAGAGCCCTGTACATGCACACTACTGCCCTCTGCAGGCTTTCGGGTGCGTTAAGCCCCACCCACCAGGTTCTGCAGCGTGAACCTGACATGCTCAAAATTTTGCAGGCAGAGTGCAAAATATGGGGGGGGGGGGGGGGGGGGGCTAAAAACAGGCCTTAAAAGTCAGATCTAAAACTCTCCCAGTTTCAAGTCCGCCCAGCACTTCGAATGAAAATGGTAAAATCGCCCCCATTATCTGTGGGTGGGAATTTGAACCCGCGCGCTCTGTCCGTGAGATCACCAGCGGAGGCTCAAGATCCAAGGAAACCGGGAAATTGCTGGCAAGAGAAGATGGTGATTTCCAATTTTCGCTGTCCATTGCCAGCGATGTAATCAGGTTCACACATACATAATGGGTGAGAACCTTTTTCTTGTAATCATTTCAATAAACTCAAATATAATTAACCATCCCTCTCCCCAGATCTTCCCCCGTCACAAGACTCACGCTGACGAGGTTTACAAGAGGTTCACCCAGGTGTGAACCTGTCGTGCGGATCCCCCCGGAAGTGCAAAGGTCACTCTAATCCCTGGGGGCGAGGGACATGGACGGGAAATGCCCTGGCACTGCCCCCTGCACAGATTGGCACTGCCAGTTTGGCACTGGAAGGCCCTAGGGGGAGCCTCGTGCATGGGGGCTGATTTATTTGTGGCAGTGGTGGGGAACAGACTCTGCGAATGATGGGGATGCTGGCGATGATCAGTGGAGGTGGGGGGGGGGTGGAAGAGGGCTGATGCTGGCAATGATCGAGAAAAGGGACCAATGCCAGTAATGATCAGGGAGGGGGGAACAGGCTGATGCCGGGATGATCGGGGGAAGGGGTGTTGCCGGTGATGAACGGGGATGAAGGCCACAGATAACTCCATGGTGGAGGGAGAGGGACGAAACCAGTTTTTGTTCCAGTGATTGGGGCGTCCTTTAAAAACAGCACCCTGATCTCAGTGGAGCTGGTTCCCAGCTATAAGAATCCCCGCCTCACCAGAGTGACAGTACGATCCACGCCCGCTCTTTTTTTCAGCTGTTAAAGTCACAGGATCTGGAGAGAAAAGTGGCCAGTGGAGTTTTCTCACTGACACTCTGCCAAATTCACGTAAGACTCCACCGTGTCTGAAATATAAACAGAAAATGCTGGAAAAGCGCAGCTGGTCTGACAGCGTCTGTGGCGAGAGTAACAGTTAATGGCGTCTCGAGTCTGTCTGATCTTACTTCGGAAGCATTTGTTGGCTGAAATTTCCCGGTCCCGCCAATCGTGACCTCTGCTGTGAGTTCCCTGGTGACAGCAGGTGCAAACAACGGGAAAACCCATCGACAGTGGCGGAACTGGAATATCCCGCCACTGGCCAATGGCGAGTTCCCTCAGCCACCGCAAAACATGGTGTGGGGTGTTGGGGGGGCAGTAAACCCCGCCCGCTGTTTTTATTTCAGATCTCCAGCATCCACAGTATTTTGCTTCTATTACCTTTGCCTGTTTTCACTGTTTATGCAACTGACAGTAAATTAACAGTTAACTTGCTCACCAGGTATAATGAAGTTGTAATGTGGGTGGATTGTACAAAGCCAATGATGTAGACATGACATTTTACATGAGTTGATTGTTCCCCGTTCTGCCTTCTATTGTCATAGATAGTTAAAAACATCATGCTTCAAACCATCTCCCAAACAACAAGCAAACTGACAAAGTAAAGAAAACATTTACAAATAGTCATGTCACAGGAAAGGCAACACGAAGAGGGAATTATTGACTGGTTTTGGGACTGCATGGTGGCACAGTGGTTAGCACTGCTGCCTCACAGCGCCAAGGACATGAGCTGGATTCCCGGCTTGGGTGACTGTGTGGAGTTTGCACGTTCTCCCTGTATCCGCGTGGGTTTCTTCTGGGTGCTCCAGAAATGTGTGGGTTAGGTTGATTAGCTATGCTAAGTTGCTCCTTAGGTGAGGTGTCAAGGGGATTAGCAGGGTAAAGATGTGGGGTTGCGGGGATAGGGCCGGGGTGGGATTGTTGTCGGTGCAGGCTCGATGGGCCGAATGGTCTCCTCCTGCACTGTAGGTATTTTATTTAATGGCTGTTTGCATTAATTGTTCTGCCTCTGTCTTGCATCCATTTCCTGGAATTGTTGCGAGTGCTGTAAAACTGTGGTACAATAAATAAACTGCGTGTGACAGGGAGCAGTTTAATACTTAGAGGTGCACAAACTGAATTAATCCGAGAGATATGTCTAAGCATAGCTAGCCTGCTTTATGCTGATGTTGCTTGTATGATCTTACATCAAAATTAAATGCAAGTTAAGAGTTCTTAGAATTACAGATGGAGTCCAGATTATTAATAGAATTCTGGAATGATGTAGCACAGAATCATTCACCCCAGTGTGTCTGGATCACTTCCTCTTAGCAAATTGCAGCCTTCATTTATTCCATGAAAGAAATTTAGCAATTTTAATCAAACTCAGATCAGTCCCTGCCCTCAATCTAGATAAAGGACAGTTTTCGACCATCTAGGTCATACACTCTGGCACTCTTCTTCTGAAACTCCTTACATTATTATGCCCCTATTGGCATTAAAAATCTCTTCAAATCCTTTACAGTGCTGTGGGAGATGACAAGATTTGTTTAACTGGAGTGAGAGTGGGGGAGAGAGTCTTAGCAGGAGTGCTGAGAGTAAGCTAAGAAGTGATTTAATTATTCATTTATTCATTTAAGGGTATTCCTAGTATATTTCGCGGGCTTTTTTCAGGGTTTTGAATTGAGGAAGTGAGGTCAGCTGAAGGGGATTCTGGGAGGTTGAGTCTTAGTATAAAAGGCAGTTACTTGGGGGGTTCGTCGGGAGCATAAAAAGCCGTCTGCACTATACAGCGGGCAGCGTCGGGAGCGGGCAGTGGAGTGAGAGGGGAGCAGAGTGTGCATTATAAGGGCTTTGGCTCACAGGGCTTGGGCTAAAAGGGCAAGGCAAGGCTAGTTATTTTTTACCCAACCCTATAAAGGATAAGGGCAGGTATGAGTGATCGGCCAGTTCAGTGCTTCCGATGTGGGATGTGGGAGTTTCTGCAAACACCGAGCTTCCCAGAGGTTCACATATGTGCCAGGTGCGTGGAACTGCAGCTCTTGAGAGACCGTGTTAGGGAACTGGAGCTGCAGATCGCTGACCTTAGCCTAATCAGGGAAAATGGGAGAAAAATTGACAGCAGTTATAGGCAACTAGTTACACCGGGGCATCGGGAGAATGACACGTGGGTCACAGTTAGGAGGAGTAAAGGGCAGAAGGGTAAAGTACAAGGGAGGTCTCCAGAGGTGTCTCAAAATAGGAAGGGCTTGGTGACAGGTGTGAGAGGGGAGGGGAGTGGACAGTTAAAAGAAGGGTCACCTGTGGTTGTCCCACTCCAAAACAGGTACATTGTTTTAGATAGTGTGGAGGAGTGTGCCTCTCCAGGGGTAAGACACAGTGACCAGGTCACTGGCACACAGTCAGGCTCTGTGGCCCGGAAAGGGAAGAGAGGGGTTAGGAGAGCGATAGTGGTGGGGGATGCGTCAGTTAGAGGAACAGACAGGCGATTCTGTGGGGGCGAACGGGACTCCAGGATGGTAGTCTGCCTACCTGGTGCTGGGGTCACGGATGTCTCCGAGCGGATAGGAGGCATTTTAAAAGGGGAAGATAAAGAAACGGATGTCATTATACACATTGGTGGAAATGACGTAGATAGGAAGAGTAGGGGGGTCCTAAGGGAGCAATTCAGGGAGTTGGGAAATAGGTTAAAAAGTAGGGTCACTAGGGTGGCCATCTCTGGGCTGCTCCCAATGCCTCGTGCCAGTGAGGATAAGAATAGGAAGTTGGTTCAAATGAATGCCTGGCTAAAGGACTGGTCCAGGAGGGAGGGCTTTATTTTCATAGACCAATGGGAGGTTTTCAGGAGAGGATGGCACCTGTACAAGAGGGAGGGGTCACAACTAAGTTGGAAGGGCACAAATATCCTGGCTGGGAGCTTTGTTAATGCAGTTCGGGGGGGTTTAAACTAGTATGGCAGGGGGGTGGGGATCAAACTATCAGGTCTATAAGTGTGGTGGCTGGGGACGAGCTTGGGGCTGGGACAAGGCTGGCAAAGAAGAAGTGCACTCTGGGGGAGGACGACCTCACTGAGCCTGGGGGTCTGGAGTGCTTATACTTCAATGCAAGGAGCGTAGCAGGTAAAACAGACGAACTTGGGGCCTTAATGCGCACGAGGAATTTGGATGTGGTTGCGGTGACGGAGACTTGGTTGAAAGAGGGACAGGACTGGCAGCTGAATATTCCAGGGTACAAGTGTTTTAGGCGAGACAGAGGAGGGGCCAAAAGAGGTGGGGGAGTAGCGGTATTGGTTGGAGAGCATATTACAGCGGTGCAGAGGGAGGACAATTCGGAGGAGTCGTGTAGCGAGTCACTCTGGGTGGAGCTTAGAAACAGGAAAGGCGCAGTCACTATGTTGGGGGTGTACTACAGGCCCCCCAACAGCCCAAGGGAAGTGGAAGAATGGATATGTCAGGAGATACTGGATAGGTGCAGGAAATATAGGGTTGTTGTAGTGGGAGACTTCAATTTCCCTGGTATAGACTGGAAATCGCTGAGGGCAGGGACTCTGGATGGTGAGGCATTTGTAAAATGTGTACAGGAGGGTTCGTTGGAACAATATGTGGACAGCCCAACTAGAGAGGGGGCTATACTGGACCTGGTGCTGGGGAATGAGCCCGGTCAGGTCTTCAAAGTTTTGGTCGGGGAACATGTGGCAAATAGTGACCACAATTCTGTTAGCTTTAGGATAGTGATGGAAAAGGAAGAGTGGTGTCCCAAGGGTAAGGTGTTGGATTGGGGGAAGGCTAACTTTATTGGGATCAGGCAGAAATTGGCAGCTCTTGATTGGGAGAGGCTGTTTGAGGGTAAATCCACATCTGGTATGTGGCAGTCTTTTCAGGAACGGTTGTTAGGGCTACAGGACAAGCATGTGCCTGTAAAAAAGAAGGATAGGAAGGGTAGGATTAGAGAACCGTGGATAACCAGGGAAATTGAGGGACTGGTCAAAAGGAAAAGAGAGGCGTATGTTAGGTCCAAGCAGCTAAAAACGGAGGGAGCTCTGGAGGAGTATAATGAAAGTAGGAAAATACTCAAACGGGGAATTAGAAGAGCAAAAAGGGGTCACGAAATGTTCTTGGCAGACAGGATTAAGGAGAATCCCAAGGCATTTTATTCATACGTTAGGAACAAAAGGGTTGTAAGGGAAAAAATCGGACCTCTCAGGGACAAAAGTGGGGACTTATGCTTGGAGCCCAAAGAGGTAGGGGAGATTCTAAATGAATACTTTGCGTCGGTATTCACTAAGGAGAGGGATGTGTTGACTGGGAGTGTCTCGGAGGGGAGTGTTGAACCGTTGGAGAAAATCTCCATTACAAAGGAGGAAGTGTTAGGTTTGTTAGAGAATATAAA
This sequence comes from Mustelus asterias, assembly GCF_964213995.1. Lineage (NCBI taxonomy): Eukaryota > Metazoa > Chordata > Chondrichthyes > Carcharhiniformes > Triakidae > Mustelus > Mustelus asterias. The sequence goes on from NC_135805.1 coordinate 51,501,250, forward strand.
GACTGACAAATCCCCAGGGCCTGATGGAATCTATCCAAGGCTGCTCAGGGAGACGAGAGGTGAAATCGTTGGGCCTCTGACGCAAATCTTTGTCTCGTCACTGGACACAGGTGAGGTCCCAGAGGATTGGAGGATAGCCAATGTGGTCCCGTTATTTAAGAAGGGTAGGAAGGATAACCCGGGTAATTATAGGCCGGTGAGCTTGACGTCCGTGGTGGGGAAGTTGTTGGAGAAGATTCTTAAAGATAGGATGTATGCGCATTTAGAAAGGAATAAACTCATTAACGATAGTCAACATGGTTTTGTGAGAGGGAGGTCATGCCTCACGAACCTGGTGGTGTTTTTTGAAGAAGTGACCAAAATGGTTGACGAAGGAAGGGCCGTGGATGTTGTCTATATGGACTTTAGTAAAGCGTTTGACAAAGTCCCTCATGGTAGGCTAGTGAAAAAGGTTGGATCCCATGGGATAAAGGGGGAGGTGGCTAGATGGGTGGAGAACTGGCTTGGTCATAGAAGACAGAGGGTGGTAGTGGAAGGGTCTTTTTCCGGCTGGAGGCCTGTGACTAGTGGTGTACCGCAGGGCTCTGTATTGGGACCTCTGCTGTTTGTGATTTATATAAATGATCTGGAAGAAGGAGTAACTGGGGTGATCAGTAAGTTTGCGGACGACACAAAACTGGCAGGACTTGCAGATAGTGAGGAACATTGTCAGAGGCTACAGAAGGATATAGATAGGCTGGAAATTTGGGCAAGGAAATGGCAGATGGAGTTCAATCCTGATAAATGCGAAGTGATGCATTTTGGTGGGAATAATGTAGGGAGGAGCTACACGATAAATGGAAGAACCATAAAGGGTGTAGAGACGCAGAGGGACCTGGGTGTGCAAGTCCACAGATCTTTGAAGGTGACGTCACAGGTGGAGAAGGTGGTGAAGAAGGCATATGGCATGCTTGCCTTTATAGGACGGGGCATAGAGTATAAAAGTTGGGGTCTGATGTTGCAGATGTATAGAACGTTGGTTCGGCCGCATTTGGAATACTGCGTCCAGTTCTGGTCGCCACACTACCAGAAGGACGTGGAGGCTTTGGAGAGAGTACAGAGGAGGTTTACCAGGATGTTGCCTGGTATGGAGGGGCTTGGTTATGAGGAGAGATTGGGGAAACTGGGGTTGTTCTCCTTGGAAAGACGGAGGATGAGGGGAGACTTAATAGAGGTGTATAAAATTATGAAAGGCATAGATAGGGTGAACGGTGGGAAGCTTTTCCCCGGGTCGGTGGTGACGTTCACGAGGGGTCATAGGTTCAAGGTGAAGGGGGGGAGGATTAACACAGATATCAGAAGGACATATTTCACACAGAGGGTCGTGGGGGCCTGGAATGTGTTGCCGGGCAAGGTGGTGGAGGCGGACACACTGGGAACGTTTAAGACTTATCTAGACAGCTATATGAACGGAGTGGGAATGGAGGGATACAAAAGAGTGGTCTAGTTTGGACCAGGGAGCGGCGCGGGCTAATTGTTCCTGGTTTCTCGTTTCAAGCCTTCATTCTACGATCATCTTGCTGGTGCCAGTACAGAGTGAGACTGCGGATAGTTGGGAACCTGTCTCGGGGGCAGGGAATTCATATGGTGTTCGTGGAAGTGGAAATGACTAGGGTTGGGAAGCATTTTCCGATCGGGGCCATTGTGATCTCCTGGACTCGTTTCGATCGCCTCAGGGGGTCGGAGAGGAATTTCCCAGATTTCTTTTTCCCCATATTGGCCCTGGGGTTTTTCACTCTGGGTTTTCGCCTCTCCCTGGAGATCACATGGTCTGGAATGGGGGGGTGGGGGTAAGTTAATAGGTTGTAATGAACAAAGCATCATAGCTGTGAGGGACAGCTCGGTGGATAGGATATTGGTATGTAGATAGGCTGGAAAATTGGGCGGGGATCCTGGATTCAGGATTCAATCCTGGACCGGGGAGCGGCGCGGGCTTGGAGGGCCGAAGGGCCTGTTCCTGTGCTGTATTGTTCTTTGTTCTTTGATTGGCACCTACTTTTAGGATCACATTTACTCTTCTCTCATTAACACCAGTCTCATGGAACTACGAGCTGGCTGATCCCCAGAAGGTGACTCATACTGATGTCTGAGCAGACATTTGTTTTTGATGGTGGAGTTTGCTGCCAACATCACGCATGAGCAGTTGTACTGTTTTGCATCATAATGTCATTGTGAAACTACAGTGAACTTAATCGCACATGTCAATGTAACTACAAAATGTTTTTCTTAGAAACGCAAAGCCTGGTTAGAAGATGATTCGAATCATTAGTGCGGAAAAAAGCCACTCACCCATCAAGCCTGCACCAATAACAATTCCACTCAGGTCCTACCCTGGTACCCCCATGTATATACCCGCTAGTCCCCCTGACACTAAGGGGCAATTTAGCATGGCCAATCAATCCAACCTGCACATCTTTTGAGTGTGGGAGAAAGCTGGAGTACCCAGAGGAAACCCACGCAGACAGAGAGAGAATGTGCAGACTCCACTCAGACAAGTGACCTGGGGCCGGGATTGAACCCGGGTCCCTAGTGATCTAAGGCAGCAGTGCTAACCACTGTGCTGCACCACCCACTATATCTTCCACATCCCTGGGACACTTGTATTAAGAAGGCTTGATAATTTCAATTTAGTTTTGAATGCCTTAGTCTAGCTGATCGTAGCATGAAAACCTAACGAAGAGTGCTGGGTTATTCTCTCATTCGGATATCATGTCCTACCTCAGTTCAATATGCTGAGGATAAGACGAATCCTGTTCCTATTTCTCCCCCACATCCAAATTTTAATGATGAATCACAGACAGCAAACAAAATGTTTTTATTCAGGACCACAGGTCAGAATCATCTCAGCAACTAAGGTTGCAGGCTGTGGCTAAAGAAATCAAGCCATACACCGAGTCATTAGTTTTCTGCACGTGCGTGGGCCAGTGTGCATGTGCAGAAGTAGCCATCTTTGTGGCCATCTTGCATTGGCAGGAGTCATGGAGAGATTTTAATAACTTGTAACCATGCAGAAGCTCAATTAGTTAGTATCAGTCTTTTTGTTCAACCAGCACGATGTTTCAGTGTAGCTCAGTTCACTCCTTTCACTAATCGACTATATATTTACTGCAAAAGTAATTTTTAAAATCCCTACATGAGATGTGTGCATTGCTGGCGAGGTCATTTGTTGCCCATCCTCAATTGTCCTCGAACAATGGTGGCTTGCTGCACCATTTCAGAGGGCAATTAAAAGTCAACCACATTGCTGTGAGTCTGGAGTTACATGTAGGCCAGACCAGGTTAAGGGCGGCAGGTTTCCTTCTCTAAAGGACTTTAGTGAACCAGATGGGTTTTTACAACAATCAACAATGGTTGCATGGCCACCATCACTGAGGCTAGCTTTCCTATTCCAGATCATTAATTGAATTTAGCTGTCTTGGTGGGAGTTCAACTCTTGTCCCCAGAACATTAGCCGGGGCCTCTGAATTGCTGGCCCGATGACATTGTGACTAAGCCACCATTTCTCCCACAATTTGTTAGTGAATCATGGCTGATTCTTAACCCTTTGTCCAGGGAGCAGATGCCGTGCTAGATCCTCTATTACTATCCCAATAAGAAAACTAATTTAGTGCAGAACAGGGTTAAATCTGAGAATTTGCCTGATTGGTATGGATCAGTTTTACACTGGACAATATGTTTACTTGCAGAGTTACAACAACAGACAGTGAAGTTCAAAACTGTTCAGCTCATTCTCCTGTGTAGCATATGTTGTCTAGGCCTCACAACTGTAGTGGACTGTGCTGAGGATGTGGACTTGCTAGACTCACAGTTTGGAGTTCTCAGTCAGGTTGCTGTTGCCCAAACTCTCTTACACAGCTTGGATATAATAGCTGCAGCTTTGCAACGTGTGTGTTGATTTTAGCATCAGGAGCGAAAGATTGCTGATGACTGTAGAGCCTAGAAATGTGAAGCTATCAACAATCTCCAGCGTCATTGTCAATGCTGATAGATGGTGGTTTTGCAACAACCTGGACCAGGACATTTGCCTTCCTGATGTTGATGGCCCCACACCTCAGGAAGGACATACTGGCACTGGAGCGGGTCCAGCGGAGATTCACACGGATGATCCCAGGAATGGTAGGCCTGACATACGATGAACGTCTGAGGATCGTGGGATTATATTCATTGGAGTTTAGGAGGTTGAGGGGAGATCTGATAGAAACTTACAAGATAATGAACGGCTTAGATAGGATGGACGTAGGGAAGTTGTTTCCATTAACAGGGGAGACTAGGACGCGGGGGCACAGCCTTAGAATAAAAGGGAGTCACTTTAGAACAGAGATGAGGAGAAATTTCTTCAGCCAGAGAGTGGTGGGTCTGTGGAATTCATTGCCACAGAGGGCTGTGGAGGCCGAGACGTTGAGCGTCTTCAAGACAGAAATTGATAAATTCTTGATTTCTCGAGGAATTAAGGGCTATGGGGAGAGAGCGGGTAAATGGAGTTGAAATCAACCATGATTGAATGGTGGAGTGGACTCGATGGGCCGAATGGCCTTACTTCCGCTCCTATGTCTTATGGTCTTATGGTCATACCAAACTCTTTCCAGGCATGAGAGAGCCTGTCTATTTGCCACTGAAGGTGCTCTTCAATATGGAATGTTAGTACAGCATCATCAGCATCTAGCAACACTTGGCCCAACTTTGTCTTGCGTAAAGTTCTAACTATGTTGGGGGTTGTGGGTTTTAACAAAGAAAAGAACATGCTTTGCACACATGGATTCACACGAACACACAACAGGTTTTATTTAAACTCATTTTTAAAAGTACCTGGATTGGCACTTTAAGTGCTGTAAGCTACAGTGCTATGGGCCAGGTGCAGGAAGGTGGGATTAGAAAGGGCACCTGGATGTCCTCAGGTCAAGATGGGCCAAATGCTCCTCTTTCCGTGCTGTAATATTTCTATTGTTCTACGATACAGGTGTAAGTATGCAGATGGAATCGTTACATGAGAATATGCAAAAATGCATGGTGGAGTGCATTGAAGAATGGGTAACATACATGCTCAGCTACCTGCCAACAGCACAGTGTGAATTAGAACATGTGGTCATGGGATTTTAAACAATCATGGCATTAACACATACCCTGTTGGAAAACGGACTTTCCAATATCAGGATAAAATAAATACATTGATAATGTTCAGAAGGAGTAAAGTTAAAGTTCAGAGGTACAGTTGGAGGGCTAGAAAAGAAAATAATCAGCAAGAATTATCCACAAGATGGATACAAGTAAAGTGAGAGTTGGAGAAGCTTTCAAGTCCATGCATGACCTGGTGTCTTATGTTACTTAGTGAGGTGATCAGTAGGTGGGGACTAGCAATCATATGTTGCAGGAAAAATTGTCACCCAGCAATCATGGGAATCAGGCACAAGTTATGTACTTCTCACCACGCCCCCATTCTCAGGAACAGTGGAAATGGAAACAAGAGCTTGAAAAAGACGTTGGAAAAAACCATGCATAGGTCACTCCACCCAATGAGCTAGTATGTTGCCTACGATCGTAATGACAATTAGGTCAAAGACCCATATAAAGAGGAGTCAACTGGACTATGTCGCGATCAATGCTCTGAAAATCAATCAGGGAAGCTGATGCCCTATCTTGGTTCCCACATTTTGCTTCAAACACACACCGATCACTCAGTCAGGAAATTATGTTTTGTTTCCTGCCCTGGTCCACAAAATCATTGAACTACAGATGAACTACACAATCAAGGGGAAGCACTATAGGCAGCAATCCAGTTCAAGTATGCCATACCCTTTCTGTCATTGAATCTGAAAGCTACAGTCGGAAGAATGACGACACCCCAACTACATTCCGTTAAGACGAGAGAACAATAAACAAATAGTAGAAGGGATTACAAAACCAGGAGAAAGGGCTCGTGGGAAACCATTGTTAATGCAGACAAACATCCCTGGCTCAGAACAATATCTATATTGTTTTAACTGATACTAACATGATAATCATACTCTTATTTGAAATGCCGAACTTCAAAATCATAGAATCGCTACAGTCCTGGAGGCCATTTGGCCCATCGAGTCTGTACCGACCACAAACCCACCAGGCCCTCTCCCCATAACACCATGCATTTACCCTAGCTAGTCCCCCTCACACTAAGGGGCAATTTAGAATGGCCAATCCAGCTAACCTGCACATCATTGGACTGTGGGAGGAAACCGGAGCACCCGGAGGAAACCTATGCTGACATGGGGTGAACGCGTGAACTCCACATAGACAATGACCCAAGCTGGGAATCGAACCCAGGTCTCTGGCGCTGTGAGGCAGCAGTGCTATCCACTGTGCCACCGTGCTGCCCTTATTGTGGAGATGAACCCCAATTTGGGTTGGGTTGCTCGACCAGGGAGAAATAAATAGTGGAGGATGAATATATTTATTTATTTCATCCGCAAATCAGTGAATTGTAGAGAATTATGCTAAGTGTGTTTTTTTATGCATATACCAACGGTATTAGTATTTTAGCGATCCAGCCTCATCAGCCTTTTGCATGTTTGTAGCAATCAAGACCACTATATATCTGTTGCTTGTAATGTGGTTTTTTAATATGAACTCAGAGGTGTATCAGCAAAACGCCACCACAGTTGATGAAACATTGTTATATTTAGACCATAGGATATAGGAGCAGAATTAGGCCATTCGGCTCATCGAATCTGCTCCGCCATTCAATCATGGCTGATATGTTTCTCAACCCCATTCTCCCGCCTTTTCCTTGTAACCTTTGATCCCCTGACCAATCAAGAACATATTTATCTCTGTCTTAAATACATTCAATGAGCTGGCCTCCACAGTCTTCTGTGGCAATGAATTCCATAGATTCACCACCCTCAGGCTGAAAAAATTGAGCCAGAAGAAACCTTGTAAGGTTTCTAATAGTAATTGTGTTATCAATGAACAGTTTAAGCTGATCACATTGTCTGTGCAACGGAGACCGGTCCTACAGTCTGGACCATCATGTGCCACGGGTTGTCACGCACCCATTCCTCATATAATAGTGTCACACAGACTTAACAGAACACAAAGTGGATGAAAAAAAGTGGTTTGAAAGACACCAGCACACAGCACAGTGACAAAGGACAGCCTCACAGCAGCACCAAACCACAAGCAAGAGAAGAGTATGAGACAAGTCTTGGTACGCTCTGCTGTCCACTGTCAAGATGTGGAGATGCTGACGTTGGACTGGGGTAAACACAGTAAGAAGCCTCACGTTAAAGTCCAACAGATTTATTTGGTAGCAAAAGCCACTAGCTTCTCTTCACCTCTTCACCGCACAGGATCTTCAACCGATGCTATACGCTAGATACATCAATGACATTTTCTTTCTTTGGATTCACGGTGAACAATCACTGAAACAACTATATGATGGCATCAACAAGTTCCATCCCACCATCAGACTCACCATGGACTACTCTCCAGAATCAGTTGCATTCTTGGACACACGCATCTCCATCAAGGACAGTCACCTCAGCACTTCACTGTACCGCAAGCCCACGGATAACCTCACGATGCTCCACTTCTCCAGCTTCCACCTGAAAGACGTTAAAGAAGCTATCCCCTACGGACAAGCCCTCCATACACACAGGGTGTGCTCAGATGAGGAGGATCACAACAGACACCTGCAGACGCTGAAAGATGCCCTCATAAGAACAGGATATGGCGCTCGACTCATCGATCAACAGTTCCGACGCGCCACAGCAAAAAAACGCACCGACCTCCTCAGAAGGCAAACACGGGACATGGCAGACAGAGTACCCTTTGTCATCCAGTACTTCCCTGGAGCAGAGAAGCTACGACATCTTCTCCAGAGCCTTCAACATGTCATTGATGAAGATGAACATCTCGCCAAGGCCATCCCCACAGCCCCACATCTTGCCTTCAAACAACCGCACAACCTCACACAGACCATTGTCCGCAGCAAATTACCCAGCCTTCAGGAGAACAGTGACCACGACACCACACAACCCTGCCACAGCAACCTCTGCAAGATGTGCCAGATCATCGACACGGATGCCATCATCTCACATGAGAACACCATCCACCAGGTACATGGTACATACTCTTGCAACTTGGCCAAAGTTGTTTACCTGATACGCTGCAGGAAAGGTTGTCCCGAGTCATGGTACACTGGGGTGACCATGCAGACGCTACGACAATGGATGAATGAACACCGCTCGACAATCACCAGGCAAGAGTGTTCTCTTCCTGTTGGGGAACACTTCAGCAGTCACGGGCATTCGGCCTCTGATCTTCGGGTAAGCGTTCTCCAAGGTGGCCTTCACGACACACGACAACACAGAGTCGCTGAGCAGAGACTGATAGCCAAGTTCCGCACACGAGGACGGCCTCAACCGGGATCCTGGGTTCATGTCACACTATCTGTAACCCCACGACTTGCCTGGGCTTGCAAAATCTCACTAACTGTCCCGGCTGGAGACAATACACATCTCTTTAACCTGTGCTTAACGCTCTCTCCACTCACATTGTCTGTACCTTTAAGACTTGATTACCTGTAAAGACTCCCATTCCAACCATTATTTTGTAAATTGAGTTTGTGTCTTTATATGCCCTGTTTGTGAACAGAACTCCCACTTACCTGACGACGGAGCAGCGCTCCGAAAGCTAGTGGATTTTGCTACCAAATAAACCTGTTGGATTTTAACCTGGTGTTGTGAGACTTCTTATTGTGTCCACCGTCAAAACAGGAAGTAAACTTCATGACCTGAAAATCATTGCCTGCTTTGTTAGGTTTCATACTTTTTTTTTATAATTGAGAAATTCTCTCGAATTGCTACACGATGTTCTGTGCCTCTGTTGACTTTCTTTGTCAAATCCAAGAATCCTTACAGTGCAGGCACAATGGGGTGAATGATCTCTTTCCCTTCTGCAGTGCCTATGACCTCTTCCTTTTATCGATTTAACTTCTCCAAATCACCTTATAATCTTGCTCCATTGATCAGACTTACACATATTTTCATACCATTGGCAATTTACTATTTGAGCAATCAATCAAGTCCTCGATCTAGTGAACATTAAGAGTCAGCACAGAGTCTCAGGAGGCTCCACGTTACCTGGCCCAAATGAAATCTTTCCATTAGTAATCTCCATTGCTGTACACATTTCACTCAATTCTCAATCTATCCCACTATTTCTCAATAATACCACCACTTCTTGTGATTTTTAAAATAATTTTTATCCCAAATTTTTTGAAAATCCAAGTAAACAATATTCACTGCACTTCTTTCATCTTCTATCTTCAAAACGTCAAATCATATCACGGAGACCAGAATCTACAATTTTAGTTCCAACCACAAGTGTCCTTGTTTATGCAGCCTGATGTTCAAGTAGTTTTGTCAGGATCAAGATCCCCTCATGATTATTAAACTTTGAATGTTTTGGTAGTGCTCGAGTGCACCCACTTTCTCACAACATTGAAAACAAGCCCGTGCTAAATAATAGACGGACCTTGGTGACCCAAGAAACTTTTTCAACGATTACTGTTTGCGAGGTTTGCCTCCTCTGGGGGTGGAGGTGGATTCAAGGCAAGGGACGAGTCTTGGAATATTCCCTCTTAGGAGTTAAAAGTTGACTCAGAAACCCATAGAAACCCAACAGTGCAGAAGGAGGCCATTCGGCCCATCGAGTCTGCACCGACCACAATCCCACCCAGGCCCTACCCCCACATATTTACCCGCTAACTACACATCTCAGGGACATTTTTTTTAACCTGGCCAATCAACCTAACCCGCACATCTTTGGACTGTGGGAGGAAACCAGAGTACCCGGAGGAAACCCACGCAGACACGAGGAGAATGTGCAAACTCCACACAGACAGTGACCCGAGCCGGGAATTGAACCCAGGACCCTGGAGCTGTGAAGCAGCAGTGCTAACCACTGTGCTACCGTGCCGCCCTCAGTGGTTGAACTGGCAATTTTATTGAAGTGAAGCAAAAATAACACCACAGTGAAGCAAGAAGGGTTGAACAATTTCATTTAAGGTGCTTATCTTTCAATTAAAGCTAATTTGTAACCACCCATAACTGGTATGCAAAACTAGGGTCAGAAAATGTGTTCACGGAATTGTCCCTGTTCCCTTTAGTTTCTAAACAAAAGGCAATATTTTGACTCAACCTTGTAAATTGCCTTATCAAGTGACATTATTATTTAGAGCATTCTATTCATAACCTATTACCTTGGTGATTATATTACTTTCTTTGCATATAGTCTTTTTATGTACTGATCTACCCTCTTGTGGCAAATGTCAATATTAGTGAGTTTGTTTAACAACATGAACAACAATAGGCAGGATTGTTAGTGGTGAATGAACAATGTTTGCATTTCATTGCTTTTATTTTATGTGGACTTTTAAACAGCAACTTGTGATCACTTGGAATTTGATCACTTGGAATTTGTCACCCAGTATGATTCACGCCACACAAATGCCAGGCAATGACCATCCCCAGCAAGAGATGATCTAACCATTGCCCCATGACATTCAATGGCATTACCATCACTGAATACCCCACACTCAACATCCTGGGGATTACCATTGACCAGAAACTGAACTGGACTAGCCATATAAACACTGTGGCCACTAGAGGAGGTCAGAAGCTAGGAATCCTGCAGTGAGTAACTCACCTCCTGACTCCCCAAAGCTTGAATATTCTCCACTTGCCTGGATGAGTGCAGCTCCAACAACACAAGAAGCTCGACAGCAAGAAAGACAAAAGAGCCCACTTGATTGGCACCCATCCATAAACATTCAATCCCTTCACCACCGATGCACAGTGGCAGCAGTGTGTATGATCTACAAGAAGCATTGTAGGATTTCACCTCGACTCCTTAGACAGCCCCTTCCAAATCCATGACCACTAACACCCATAAGTGCAGCAGACACAAGGAAATGCTACCTCCTGAACATTTCCCTACAAGTCACTCATCACTTTGACTTGGAAATATATCGCCATCCTTCACTGATGTTAGGTCAAAATCCTGGAATTCCCTTGATAATAGCTCTGTGAGTGTACCTACACCAACTTCTCAAGGGCAATTAGAGATGGGCTTTAAATGTTGGCCTAGCCAGCAACACCCACATTCCACGCAAAGCCATCTGGGGCAGAGAATTTCAAAGATTCCCAGTTCTTTGAATAAATAAATTTCTCCTCACCTCAGTCCTAAATGATCAGCCCTTCATCCTGAGACTGTACCCTTGTGTTTAGATGCCCCAACCAGTGAAAATGATCTCTCAATATCCACCCTATCAAGACCATTCAGAATTTTGTCGGTTTCAATGAAATCACCTCCCATTCTTCTAAACTCCAGGGAATACAAGACCAATTTACTCATCTTCTCATCAACCCCCTTAACCCAGTGATCAATTCAGTGAACCTTTGTTTTACCACTTTCAAAGCAAATATAACCTCTCTTAAATGTGGAGACCCAAAACTGCACACAGTGCAATCTTCAGTGCCAGAGTTCTGTAAGATATTCAGACTTATCATGCTGTTAAAAATTCCATTAAATTTGAATAGACAAGTCTCAACTTTTTCTACACGTTGAGTGAGTATTCAATGGCTAAATGCTGCAATATCACACCTTCATGAGTTGAATGCAGAGTTCCATTGGAAAGTACCAGTGTAGAGAAGCATCCGAAGGAGCAAATTGGAAAATAACTTTCTTTCTGTGAAGTATAGGAACATAGGAATTAGGAGCAAGAATAGGCAATTCAGCCCTTCAAGCCCACTCTGCCATTATATATGACCATGGTTGATCTCCATCTCATCCTAACTCCACTTCCCTGCCGTTTATATTCTATAAGTATATCAATGGGAAGAGGATAACCAGGGAAAGGATAGGGCCCATTAGGGAAACATGTGGGTGGAAGCAGGGGATATTGGTAGGGTGTTAAGTGAATATTTCACATCTGTCTTCACCCATGAGAATCAGTTAGTTATGGAACTCGGGGAGCGAAACTGTGAGTCTCTAGAGAAAATTATTATAGGGAGTGACGGGGTATTGGAGGAATTGGCGGGCTTAAAAGTGGACAAATATCCAGGTCCGGATGAATTGTGTCCCAGGCTGTTGTGGGAGGCAAGGGAGGAAACTGCAGGTGCTGTGACCCAAATTTCTAATTCCTCCCTGGCCAGCGGGGAGATGCCAGAGGATTGGAGAACAGCAAATGTGGTCCCACTATTTAAGAAAGATTGTAGAGACAAGCCAGGGAACTACAGACCAATGAGTCTCATGTCTGTGGTGGGGAAACTACTGAAGAAGATTCTGAAGGAGAGAATCTATCTCCATTCAGAGAGGCAAGGTTTGATCAGGGACAGTCAGCATGGTTCTGTCAGAATGAGGTCATACCTAACAAATTTGATTGAATTTTTTGAGCATGTAACCAAGTGTGTGGATGAGGGTAGTGTGGTTGGTGTAGTTTACATGGATTTCTGCAAAGGCTTTGACAAAGTTCCACATTGGAGACTTAAGAAGGCTAATGCACATGGGATACGGGGTGACCTGACAAGGTGGATTCATAATTGGCTTAGCGGTAGGAGACAGAAGGTGGTGACAGATGGCTGCTTTAGTGACTGGAGGACAGTGACGTACCTCAGGGATCTGTCATTTTGTCATTTATATAAATGATGTATATGACTATGTGGGTGCTAGGATCAGTAAGTTTGCCGATGACACAAAAAGTGGCAAGTGGTTTGCAGTGAGGTTGAGTGTCTTGGTTACAGGAAGATATAGACGAGATGGTTAAATGGGTGGATAAGTGGCAGATGGAATTTAACCCTGAAAAGTGTGAGGTGATGCACCTTGGAAGGAGTAATTTGACAAGGAAGTATACTATGAAAGGTCTGACACTGGGAAGTTCCAAAGAACAAAGGGACCTTGGCATGTTTGTCCATAGATCTCTGAAGGTTGTAAGTCAGGTAAATAGGGTGGTGAAAAAGACATATGGCACACTTGCCTTTATCAATCGGGGTATGGATTACAAAAGCAGAGAGGTCATGATGGAGTTGTATAGAACTTTGGTGAGGCCACAGCTGGAGTACTGTGTGCAGTTCTGGTCAACACATTATAGGAAGGATGTGAATGCACTGGGGGAGGTGGAGAGGAGATTCACCAGGATGCTGCCTGGGATGGAACATTTAAGTTATGAAGAGAGGCTGGATAGACTTGGACTGTTTTCATTGGAGCAGAGAAGACTGAGGGGTGGCCTGATTGAGGTGTTCAAGATTATGAGGGGCATTGACACAGGGTGGATAGGGAGCAGCTGTTCCCCTTAGTTGAAGGGTCAGTAATGAGGGGGCACAAGTTAAAACTGAGGGGTGGGGGGTTTAGGGGGGATTTGAGGAAAAACGTTTTTACTCAGAGGGTGGTGACAGTCTGGAATGCACTGCCTGGGAGGGTAGTGGAGGCGGGATGCCTCACATCCTTTAAAAAGCACCTGGATGAGTACTTGGCACACCATAACATTCAAGGCTATGGGCCAAGTGCCGGCAAGTGGGATTAAGTGGGCAGGTCAGGGCCTTTCATGCGCTGATGCAGACTCGATGGGCCAAAGGGAATCTTCTGCACTGTAGTATTCTGTGATTCTGAGATTCTTTTCCCCATAGCCCTTTATCCCACTTTCGATCAAATATTTAACTATCTCTTTCTTGAATCCATTGATTGATTCTGCATCCAGTGCACTCTGGGACAGTGAGTTCCATAGATTCACAACCCTCTGTGAGAAGTAGCTGCTCCTTATCTCTGTCTTGAACCTCCCCACTCTTACTCTACAACTATATGTATAAAAAAACCTTGGGATTTTCCTTACTTCTGCTGGCCAAATGCTTTTTTGTGGCCCTTTTAGCCCTCCTGACTCCTTTCTTGAGTTTCTTTCTACTTTCCTTGTATTCCACACTTGCTTTGTGTGTTCCAAGCCTCCTAGCTTTGACAAATGCTTCCTTTTTCTCTTTGACTAGGCTCACAATATCTCTCATTATCCAAGGTTCCCGAAACTTGCCATACTTATCCTTCATCCTTACAGGAATGTGCCGGTCCTGAATTCCTATCAACTTGCACTTGAAAGCCTCCCACAAGCCAGATGTGGACTTGCCCTCAAACACCTGCCCCCAATCTACATTCTTTTGTTCCTGCCTAATATTGTTGTAATTAGCCTTCCCCCAATTTAGCACCTTAACTTGAGGACTACACTTATTTTTATCCATCAGTACCTTAAAGCTTACTGAATTGTGGTCACTGCACCCGAACTGCTCCCCTACTGAAACATCGACCACCTGGCTGGGCTCATTCCCCAATACCAGGTCCAGTATGGCCCCTTCCCTAGTTGGACTCTCTACATACTGCTTCAAGAAGCTCTCCTGGATGCTCCTTACAAACTCTGCCCCACCCACACCCCTAGCACTAAGTGAGTCTCAGTCAATATGGGGGAAATTAAAATCTCCCACCGCAACCACCCTGTTACTTTTACACCTTGCCAAAATCTGCCTACATAACGTTCCTCTATCTCCCGCTGACTGATGGGCGGCCTATAGTAAACCCCCAACAGTGTGACTATACCCTTCCTATTCCTGAGCTCTACCCATATTGCCTCGCTGTATAAGCCCTACGAGGTGTCCTGCAGTACAGCTGTGATATTCTCCTTAACCAGTAGTGCAACTCCCCCAGTCCTTTTACATCCTCCTCTATCCTGCCTGAAACATCTGTATCCCGGAATGTTAAGCTGCCAATCCTGTCCTTCCCTTAACCAAGTCTCTGTAATAGCAACAATATCATAGTTCCAAGTACTAATCCAAGCTCTAAATTCATCTGCTTTACCTGTTACACTTCCCGCATTGAAACCAGACCCTCTTTGATCAGCAACCTTGCCTGCTCTTTCCCGGAGTCTTACTGGCCCTACTCTCTAGTTCCCCTTCTGTTATGCACCTTTGCTTTTGTTCCTACCCCCCTGCCAAACTAGTTTAAATCTTCCCGTGTGACACTAGCAAACTTCCCGGCCAGAATATTTATGCCTTTCCAGTTTAGATGCAACTCGTACAACTTCTTGTACAGGCCCCACCTGCCCTGGAAGTGATCCCAACAGTCCAGATATCTGAAACCCTCCCTCCTACACCAGCTGTTTAGCCACGTGTTGAGAGCTGCACCATCTTCCTATTTCTAGCCTCACTGGCACGTGGCACAGGAATTAATCCTGAAATTACAACCTAGAAGTCCTGCTTTTTAACTTTTTACTAACTCCCTAAACTTCTGCTGCAGAACCTCGTCACTCTTCCTACCTATCTCATTAGTACCAATATGTACCACGACCTCTGGCTGTTCACCCTCTCCTTTCAGAATACTTTCTGCCCATTCAGAGACATCCTGGACCCTGGCATCAGGGAGGCAACATACCATCCGGGAGTCTCTTTCACATCCACAGAAGCATTTATCTGTATCCCCAACTATAGAGTCCCCTATAACTATTCTCTTTGTCCCTTCCTGCTTAACAGTGCCAGCCATGGTACCACTGCTCTGGCTGCTGCTGCTGTATTCCCGATAGGCCATCCTCCTCAACAGTATCCAAAACGGTATACTTGTTAGAGAGGGGGACGGTCACAGGGGTTTCCTGCACCGACTGCCCGCCCCTTCTAGCAGTCCCCCATCTATCTGCCTGAAGCTTGGGTGTCACCACATCTCTAAACTCCTATGATGCTTTCTGCCATCTTCATGCTCCTAAGTGCATCCAACTGGTGCTCCAACCTATCCATGCGCTCTATGAGGAACTGTAGTTGGGTGCACTTCCTGCAGATGTAGTCGTCCGAGACGCCGGAAGTGTCACGGATCTCCCACATCTTACAAGTGCAGCACTTAACCCCACTGACCGACATTTCTATCACCAATTGAATTATTTCAGAAAATTTATTAAACTCTTTCACTTAATGCTGCAGATACCCGAGGTAGGTCTTTATATCACTTACCTTCCCAGGATGCTCTCTGGATCTCTCCCTGCAGATTAACAGTTACAAAGCAAGAAGAAAACAACCAAAACAAAAAGGGAAAAAGCACCTCCTCCCACTCTGCACCAAGTTACAATCCCACTTTTGCTGCCTCACTCGGGCTGTCTCCCACTTCACATGCGCAAAGCTCGCAGAGTGTGCTTATGCCCCTCTTTTATGTAAAGTTCAGCTGGGCTGAGATGACTCACGCACCAGTTTGGCTTCAAACATAAGAATGCAATTTACACCTTTTGCCTCTAATCAGGCTTCAGGTGATTGACAGATAGCTGCCACTCAGGTATTTGGGTGGCGGCAGCTCCTTTATACCAACTAACCAGACCATTAAATTTAGAACTGAAAAAAAAAGGAAAATTAGATTTACCACTTACCTCCTTAATTACCACACTGCTCCAAATGACCAAGTTTCAATCCCATTCTGGCTGCCTCACTCAGGCTGTCTCCCACTCACATGTGCAAAGATCACATCATCAGCTGTCATCATGTCAGTTCTTTCTCTGTGCTTTGCCCACGCTTTTGAAGTTTTGGCACAAACCTGGCTGGTCCTCCTTTGACCTTTTTTTAAAACTTCTCCTTTTCACTGTGAGTGGCATGGTGGTTAGCACTGCTGCCTCTCAGTGCCAGGGACCCTGGTTCAATTCTGACCTCAAATCACTGTGTCTGTGCGGAATTTGCACTTTCTCCCTGTGCCTGCAGGCGTTTCCTCGGGTGCTCCAGTTTCCTCCCACACTCCAAAGATGTGCAGGTTAGGTGGATTGGCTAAGCTAAATTGACCCTTTGTGTTGGGGAACTAGAAGGGTAAATACATTGGGTTATGGGCTTGGGTGGGATTGTTGTTGGTGAAGGCTCATAGACCCAAATAGCCTCCTTCTGCATTGTAGGGATTCTGTGAATTTCATTCTCCTGGATTCTCAGAACTCACATTAAGTAACAGCAAGGTCATGCTCGAGGCGAACCCAGCTGATCATTTTACCCCTCACAGGAAAAACATGACTGTTGGCAAGTGGGAGCATTGGGAATCATGGTACTTAATTACAACATGATTGCACATGGCAACCTTGATAAACCTGCTGATCTTATCCTGTTATCACCATGACTCAATCTGGCAAACATTGCACAAGTTTCCAAAGCAATTTCAGTCTGGGGATTTTTACTGAGTCATGGCCTTGACACACAAACCCGTGTAATGTGCTGTGTTGAAATCCAAGCATACATTTGTATTAATATGGAACAGATTGCAAATACAGCTTCTTTATGAAATCTAATATTGTGTACCACATGCTAAGCAGAAAACATCTCATTTATTTTCTTCATTGCCAAACACAATGGCATTCTGTAGAACATTTTGATTTAATCTGCAGCAAGTTTACTTTTAATTATTTTAAACATAAAACCTTTAGTCAGACAGCTCCTTTCAGAACTTCATGTTCCATAGTATTTATACACAATGAAGTAGTCTCTGCTGTAATGTAGCAAAGGCAGCTGGGGAAAATGTATACAGCAAGATCCCATAAGCAGCTATGTAATAACCCAACTGACCATCATACTCTTATCACTAACTTTCCAGGCCAGGGCATCTTCACCAAGATTCGAACGTGTTGCCCTCTCCCAAATCCGCGCCCATCTTTTCTGCAAGTTTATATTTGAATAACTCCAGCCTACTACTCCTTCCACAGTACCAAAACAGCTCTTATCAAAGTCACAAATGGCATCTTATGACAAAGATACAACTATTCCTCGTCAGCTAGTCTGCAGCCTTTGACATAGGCTGATGTTATCCTCACCCAACAACTCTCCAGCCAGGTGGAACTGAACTGCCATTCTATTCGAACTTTAGCCAGAATCACCTGCAATAGATTTGCTTCCCAATTCCACACTTGACATCTGCATGCTGGACCACAGCAACATCATCCAAAACCACAGCATCAGATTCCATATTTACGGCAACAACATCCACTCCACCTCGCCCACTCCACCTTGCCCTCATCCACACCCAATATTGGATGAGCAGAAATTTACTCAAATAAATTATTGGGAACACTGAAACTATTGTCTTTGGTCCCCACCTCATCGTCCATTCCCTCGTCTCCAACCCCATGCTGCTCACAATCTTGATGTCATATTAGCCATGGGTTTTTAACCACATATCCACACCATCACTAAGACCACCTGCTTCCTCCTGACTGTCCTTGTCTCAGTCCATCAATCGTTGATACCCTCATCCATGTCTTTGTTACCTCTACACTTGTGACGCCAATGTACTTTGCAGTCTCCTATGTTCTCCCTTTGTAAACTTCTGTTATCCAAAAGACAGATGCTCTTATCCTAATTCACATTGGGTTAAAACCACCCATCATCCCTATGCTGATCTACGCTGGCTCCCTGACTAAGCCATACCTCAATTTTAACATTCTCACTCTCATTGACAAATCCGTGAACAATCTTGTGCCTCCCCATCTCTGTAATCTCCTCCAGGCCCACAACACTCAGATGTTTGTGATCCTTTAATTTGGGTCTTGAGCAGTTCCAATTTTAATTGCTCAATCATAGGTGGCTGCACCTTCGACTGCCAGTGCTCTGAGTTCTGCTTCTCTTACTTCCTTGAAGACACTCCTTAAAACTTGCCTCATTGACTAAGATTTTGGTCATTGTCCAATATCCCATGATGTGGCTCAGTGACAAATTTTGCTTTATAAAGCTCTTCTGAAGCATGTTTGGATTTTTCATTATGTTTAAGGTGTGATATAAATCCAAGCTCACGGGATCCAGGGTGAGGTAGGCCAACTGGATACAAAATTGGCTTGACGACAAAAGACAGGGGGGTGGTTTTAGAGGGTTGTTTTTCAAACTGGAGGCCTGTGACCAGCGGTGTGCCTCAGGGATCAGTGCTGGGTCCACTGTTATTTGTATTAATGATTTGGTTGAGAATTTAGGAGGCATGGTTAGTAAGTTTGAAGATGACACCAAGATTGGTGGCATAGTGGACAGTGAAGAAGGCTATCTAGGATTGCAACGGGATCTTGATCAATTGGGCTGATGAATGGCAGATGGAGTTTAATTTAGATAAATGTGAGGTGATGCATTTTGGTAGATCGAATCGGGGCAGGACTTACTCAGTTAATGGTACGGCGTTGGGGAGAGTTATCGAACAAAGAGATTTAGGGGCACAGGTTCATAGCTCCTTGAAAGTGGAGTCACAGGAGGACAGGGTGTTGAAGACGGCATTTGGCATGCTTGGTTTCATTGGTCAGAACATTGAATACAGGAGTTGGGACATCTTATTGGAGTTGTATAAGACATTGGCAAGGCCACACTTGGAATACTATGTACAGATCTGATCACCCTATTGTAGAAAGGATATTATTAAACTAGAAAGAGTGCAGAAAAGATTTACTAGGATGCTACCAGGACTTGATAGTTTGAGTTCTAAGGAGAGGCTGGATTGATTGGGACTTTTTTCCCTGGGGTGTAGGAAACTTAGGGGTGATCTTCTGGAGGTTTATAATATAATGAGGGGCATAGATCAAGTAGATAGTCACCATCTTTTTCCAAAGATAGGGGAGTCTAAAACTAGAGGACATAAGTTTAAGGTGAGAGGAGAGAGATACAAAAGGGTCCAGAGGGGCAATTTTTTCACCCAGAGTGTGGCGAGTGTCTGGAACAAGCTGCCAGAGACGAGTACAATTTTGTCTTTTAAAAAGCATTTAGATAGTTACATGGGTAAGGTGGGTATAGAGGGATATGGGCCAAATGCGAGCAATTGGGACTAGCTTAGTGGTAAAAACTGGGCGGTTTGGACAAAGGTCCTGTTTCCATGCTGGAAACCTCTATGACAAGCTCCTGTTCTTCTTTGAAATAATGCCACAGGATTGTTCAAGTCCACCTGAGAGGACAAGCATGAACTTAGTTTAATGCCTTATCCAGAAATTAGCACCTTCACACAGTGCTGCATTCCCACAGTATGGTGATAAATTGTTAAGCGGGAAGCTATGGTCAAGTCTTTGGATTGTGGTTTGAACACACAACCTGCTGATTCAGAGAGGAAGAGGACTACCATAACCATAGCTGACACATTCAAAAGAAAAGTCACGCCATAAATAAAAACACAAGATGATTAAATGAAGTTGAGCTGTTCAGGTTTCACTGAATAAATTAATTCAGACTTCACAAACTTCACAATTGTAGCCCATATTCAGTATTAATATTAAATCATTTTAAATTTGATTTAATTTGTTCGCAACCATGCCTTTGCAGTTATCACGTTTCAGCATTAGCTGTAGGACAGGTTTGATCGACCAGCATGTCTCTTTCTGATACTCAATTTCATACATTTGTAGTATCGCCACAACTTCTATCAAAATAGTAATCACAGAACTGTACATGTTGCAACATGTTACACCCTTCCACACAGATCATAGATAGTTAATGAACAGAAGGACATTTAAAACAAAAATTATGTTTTCAAAGCATCTTGAACTAACAGATCTCTTGCAGTGCTGCCACAAATCAGCAGGTATGCTGTCTTATGAGCTACATGAAGTGCTCATTGTAAACCAACAATCCAGTTTAAAGTGCTAGGCTGAAGGAGAGACATTTCCAGCTAATTACTCCAAAAGCTGTTTGTAGTATTTGCCCTGCTGAAAGAATTT
The DNA here is from genome assembly GCF_964213995.1 of Mustelus asterias. Classification (NCBI taxonomy): domain Eukaryota; kingdom Metazoa; phylum Chordata; class Chondrichthyes; order Carcharhiniformes; family Triakidae; genus Mustelus; species Mustelus asterias. Next base: position 51,521,981 of record NC_135805.1, read on the forward strand.
AATTCAAATCTCTCGTTCAATAAATTTTTCTCTCATGTCCAACTGTGTTCCTGTTACACATCTTCCCTTCTCTGTAAGTATGAAATTATTTCTCCAATCTTACAACCCAATTTTCTTATTGAATATATCTCAAAAAAGGTCACAATGCCAAAGATTGTGCTACACCTAGTTTTGAAGTTTTAAGAAGCTTTTTTCCCCCAGAGATATTATTACAGTCTGGTTTACCTGCAGATGATCAAACATTGAATCAAGTCCAGTCTGCTGAGAAATATTGGCATCTGTACTTTCTGCAGGTTGTAAATTTTGTCTCTTCCAGTGCCAAGACCAAGAACTGTAGACTTCTCAAAGTCACAATCCTCAATGGAAAACATGTATTCCTCCATCCTTCCCATCCAAATATGTCTACAATGTGCAGCAGCATTACAACAGAACACTAGGAAAGCATGGATTTGCCAAAGTTAGGGACACACTTCATGAAGTCAATATGTATGTGAATTAACAGAGTACAAAAAGAAGTTTAGAACCATAGAAAAGCTACAGCACAGAAGGAGGCTATTCATCCCATCTTGTCCTTGCCAACCCGGGTGCCCTTTCCAATCATACATCCTGCAACCCATAGCCCTATAGCTTACAGCACTTAAGGAGCAGATCCAGGTACTTTTCAAAAAAGAGTTTAGGGTCTCTGCCTCCACCATCAACTCGGGCAGCGAATTCCAAACATCCACCACCCTTGGCGTAAAGATGTTCTTCCTCATGTCCCAGAAGATTGGTGAGATTTGGCAACTTTATTGGTATATCAAGTATTGGTTTGCTAATATTTTAATAGTTATCTCCTAGTTAATACCTAACTATTTAACTTGGCAGGCAACGTCATGTGAGCAGGCTAGATGTTAATTGGCAGCAGTTTCATAAACAACTTTTTTTTATTCATTTAATGGGTCATGGGTGTCACTGGCTAGGCTGGCATTTATTACACGTCCCTAACTGCCTTCCATTTCAGAATATACTTGAGAGTCAACTCAGCAGTGCATTCAAGCTTTTTTTAATGCAGGATATTCTCAAAGTATTTATTTGAGTCGAGATCGAGATATTCCCAAAACATAAAATAGGAATTCAGATTTGAGACGCTGCTCATGTGCTTAATTTTAAAAAAATCTCAACGGCATAATAAACAGTATTGTTTGAAACTGCATGTTCCTTGAGGTATTGCTTAAAAAGGCAATGCTATGCACTGTTTTCAGATTTGTTCTGAAAACAGAGATTCGGTCAGACTCTATATGGAATATGGTGCTTAGTTTTGGGCATTGAACCTCAGCAAAGATATTAGACTTAGAAGAGAGCGCAGATGCGCCAATATTAATGAACAAGGACTGGCCATATAATTGCCGAAAAGATTAGCAATCTGAAAGCTTAACTCTTTCGCTCCTCACAGATGCTGTCAGACCTACTGAGTATTTCCAGCACTTTATATATGTTTAATTGGCTCAGAGATAAATCTTAGTCAGGAAAACTTTCCTGTTCTTCTTAGAATAATGCCAGGGGATCTTTTATGTCCTCCCGATGAGACAAAAGGGGCCTAGGTTAAGGAGGCATAAAGTTGTCTTGGGAAGCAATGCACAATGAGCCATGGCATTTTGAACTCTACCAAATTGTACTTTCTAACTTTTTTTAAACTGACCTAAACTGGTTTCTGATTCTGTGCTATTATCCAAGATTAATTTACATCCCAACATCTCAACTCTACCTTCAATCTGCCAATGAAGTGTCAGTTTAGGTTATGTGCTCAAATCCCTGGAGTAGGAATTGTGTCCAACACTTTCTGTCTCAGAGTTGAGAACGTGGTCATTGTGCCAAGTCCAGCACGGTGTTAGCTGGAATACGTTCCCCCAACTCCCGGAACAGTAAAACAGAACAGAGCTTTCAATTACACTGAACTCTTTGTGAATGTTCAGCCACAACTGCCAGGCTAGTGTTTCTGTCATTTCTTTCTTGAGTGGCTGACACAACTGACAGCCACTCAAGAACTGGCAAGCTTTAAAATGTTCATCGCAGATACTTTGGAACAGTTATGTTGGAACCTCTGACGGGCAATCACCACACTGGTCTGGTTACAAAAGAGCTTTCCAACGAGTTCAGCAAGGATAATGCTTAGTACTAAGTAGCAAGATGCCAGATTCCATCACAGGAGGAGTTTTAAAATGTATTTGTTCTTGGAATGTGGGCTTCGCTGGCTAGGCCAGCATTTACTGTCTACTCCCAATTGCCCTCAAGAAGGTGGTAGTAAGACACCTTCTTGAACTACTGCACTCCCCCCAAGGTGTAGGTACCCCCCCCCCCCCCCACCCCGCCCTCCCCCACACAGTGCTGTTAGGGAGGATTTGCGGGATTTTGATCCAATGGCAGTGAAGCACAGCGATATATTTCCAAGTCTAGACTATGTGGGGCTTGGAGGGGATCCAGAAAGAGAGCATATATTAGTTCTCTAGAACTGTTCAATTATTTAAAATTAGTAGAACTTGCGGTTTGTCATAACCCCAGTTATTAGCACAGATTTGTTTCTCAAAGTCAGAGTTAGTCTTGCACAAATCGTCAGTTTTCTCCAGATCACTGTTGCCTTCTTCAAAATTGTCCTCACTAATGCTCTTCTGGTCTGTGCCACTGACATCAATCTTAGCCGCATATGGGTCCTTCAAGTCAGAATTTACTGGTTCACTGTCATCTACATCAACAGTAACTGGGTCAGCATCAACGAGGTCTGAAGAATCTTTGATCATTTTCACTTGTGTCTCATCCTTCTGGTCAACTTCACAAACATTAGGCACTGTCTCCAATGTTGTCAGTACACTTAGGTTGCTTTCCTCGGGTTTCATGGAGTTTATATTGCTATATCGTTTTCTGCCCACAATGTGATGAGCCTAGAAATTCAATCACAACATTAAATTTAAATGAGTTGGGTAACAAGTGTCAGATTCATCTTCTCCATTTAAAGTACATTGTACTTATGAAATAAAATGCTTATACATTAAAAAACCTTTTTTGCAAAGGTATACAAGTTACAACACAAATTGGCCATTCACCTACTGTAATTTACCAAACTATGTATTTTAGTACACGCATTAACTTTCTCTGTGGCATTTTTAACGAAGTAAACAGTATTTTTTGTTAAGTTTCCCCTACCTTTACTTCATTCTTTCCCCATGTGCAAACTATCTTGTTTGATTTTACTACTCTATTCATAATGCTCTTGTTTTCCCACACAATTTTCTTCATTTATTTTTCTGATCTCCATTAACTTAGCCTCACATTTTTAGTCTTCCTCCAAACACTCCATCCTAGTTTAAACAGAAACAGGGAAAATTCACAGCAGGGGAGATCATTTCACCCCATTGTGTGTGCGCCCAACTGAAAGAGTTCGCCGGCTTAATTCTACTTTCTAGCTCTCAGCTGGGTCACCTTGTAGGATGCTGCATTTCAAATGCACATCCAATCACTTTTTAAATATGATGAGAGTTCCTGTCGCCATCATCCTTTTCAGGGATCACGCACACGCTGGAACCATTTCTCAACTTCTTTCTAATCCTTCTGCCAATTACTTTAATTCTAAACTCGGTTATAGGTCCTTCTCATCCACTCCCAGTCTATCTAGGCCTCTCTTTAACTTTTACGCAACAAAATCCAAACAGCAGCCCCCCACCGCCGCAACCAGCTCTCTGTTCCAAAGAAAACAATCCCAGTCTATCCAATCTTTCCTCATAGTTAAAAGTTCTCCATTCCTAGCAACACTCCCAGAAATCTGAAACAAAGTGGAAATAATCAACAAATATTATAGCATCTATAGGAAGAGAAAGAGAATGACTGTTTCAGGCTGATGATCTTTCATTACATCTTCCACTACTGCTGAATATTCCCAACATTTATATTTCAGATTGATGGCAAACCGGAGTATTTTTTTATTCATTCATGGGACATGGGCATCGCTGGCTGGCAAGCATTTATTGCCCATCCCTAGTTGCCCTTGGGAAGGCAGTTGAGAGTCAACCACATTGCTGTGGATCTGGAGTCACATGTAGGCCAGACCAGGTAAGGACGACATATTTCCTTTCCTGTAGGAGATTAGTGAACTCAGTGGGTTTTCCGACAATTGACAATGGTTTAATGGTCATCAGTAGATTCTTAATTCCAGATATCTTTTATTGAATTCAAGTTCTGCCATCTGCCGGGATGGGATTCGAACCCAGGTCCCCAGAATATTAGCTGAGTTTAGCCTTCGCCCTTCTATGTAAAATTTGTTCATTAATTCCAGCATTTTAAATGAGTTGCTTCTGTATTGCTTTCTTACAAATCTCCTTTGTACCCTCTCTAGTGTTATCACATTCTTACTGTAATGTGGTGACTAGAACTGCAAGCAGTACTCCAGCTGTGACTGAACTAGTCTTTTATACAATTCTAGCATAACCTTCCTGCTGTTATAGGATAGATGACTCAGCTAAAAAAGGAAAGCATGTCTTGTTAACTACTCGATCTGCCTGTCCTTTTAAACTTCAAGGATTTGTAGACATGCACATTACGATCCCTCCATTTTGGCACACCTCACGGTAGCCTACCATTTATTGTGTGTTCCCTTGCCTTGTTTGTTCGCCACAAATGCATCACTTCACACTTTGCTGGATTGATTTAAATTTTGCCACTTTTCTGCCCACTTAACTAGTCCATTGATATCTTCCCGAATCCTGCAGCTTTCTTTCTCACCTCGACAATCACAACCAATTTTAAAAATTGTTTACAATCTTCTTAACCTTGCTGTCTATATATAAACTAAAATTACTGTTCTGTCATCAGCAATCTTCCTGCTCTGAGATAGCCTGTCCTAGAATACGGATACGGTACTAATAATATCTGAACATTTAAAGGCATGTACAATGACACTGTACAATAGTCAATAAAATCTGAATTGGCAAATTCACAGTGTATGATATTCTGTTCCTGTTAGTTTGGCTTTACTCATGTTTAAAGGTAATCAAGTTGGTTCTCGCCCCAGCATAAAATATTGTGAACTCACCAAAACCTTGGGTAAGGCTCGCTTCTTCTTCACAAAATAACAGATTAATACTGTTGCAAGCAGCCCCACGAAAAGGACAGCCAAAATTCCTCCCGATATTGTTAATGCAAGGACTAACAAGCAAAGAATGATTACATGTTAATCAATATCATAACCAATGTGTCACAAACAATTTTACAAAGTGCACAATGTAACAAAATAAAATGAAATATTCACATCCAACACTCAACTGCCATCTTCTATAATCCAAACTACATTTAATTATTGGCTTCCAATGGGAAAACATTCCCTTGGAGGCATCAGATGCCAATTTCATCAAACAGAAGATGGAGTTTCCAGTGTCATACGATCATGAAATGTTTGCAAAACGTTTCTAATATGAACCAACCGAAAACAAATGAGGAAAATTTTCAGTATTATAGAAATTATAGCAGCCATTCAGCCCCTTGCCCCTGTTCAATTTACAATCTTGAGGGAGACATTTACTTTGAAAAATAGATTTTAACTCCCAGTTATTAACTGAAATAATTATGCAGCAAGATTTCATGTTTCAAAAAAAGTGTTCTTGCTAATCTCCCAGATATGAGATTTCTTGGGGTACTTCCATTGATATCTGGCTATGTGACCCTCCAATTCTCCTTGAGCACCTTGTGATTGTGAGCACCCCAGATCAAGCAAGGGGCCTCACTGCTTTCTTACTCGGTGACTCCAAAATCAGAAAACACCTTTGGTCTCAGCTTCTACACAGTATCAACGATTGGCAGCTTTCTCTCTCTGTCTATTTCCAAGCTGTTCCAGCTCCAGACAGAAAACTGCCAGTACCCTGTGAGAAAACCTACAGTTAAAAAAAGAGTATCTCCTTGCAATCTGCCCCCCTTAGGATGTCCCGGGTAGAGATTCCAACTAATTAACTTCAATTCCCAAAGCTGATATTTGATCTGAAAAGTATATGGATACAGGGGACACTTTGAGGCTATCCCTTGTTTACTGGCTTCACAACTTTACTTTAGCCTTGGAAATTATATATAATGATTTAAAACCCTCATATAGAGAACTGCAGACATTTCATCTACACCCATTGTTCAGTGCTTTCTTATTTCCAACAGTGACTTTACTAAATAAACACAGGCCACCCTTTGAAAGGTAATTACTTCAGGTTTTGTTTACCAGCTTCTCACCATGGGTTTCCATTCATCTTACTTTTAACAGTTCAATCTCCTAACTAAAAGTTATACTCTGAAAACATATGAATCATGAAGTGAGCCATTTTTGGAACAAATTCGATCATGGCCATTCTTACTCTTAACTCCATTTTTCACCTTTGTTCCATATCTCAATAACTTTGATAAAATATTCTATTCACCTCACCTCATCTCAGCCTTAAAAAAAATTGAAATGAACTTGCATTCAGTCAGTTTAGGAACCGAGTTTCAGCTTTCAACAATTTAAAGAACAAAGAAAATTACAGCACAGGAACAGGCCCTTCGGCCCTCCAAGCCTGCACAGACAATTGCTCATGTGAAAAACAGCTTCCTGACTTAACTGTTAAATGACCTAGGATTCTCTCCACCAGCACAAATAGTTACTTGCTATCTCCTAATAAACTAAATCCCTTAATCATTTAAGTGGGACGGCACAGTGGTTAGCACTGTTGCCTCACAGTGCCAGGGACTCGGGTTCGTTTCCCAGCTTGGGTGACTGTCTGTGCGGAGTCTGAACGTTCTCCCTGTGTCTGCGTGGGTTTCGTCCGGGTGCTCAGGTTTCCTCCCACGTCTAAAGAAGATGTGCTGGTTAGGTGCATTGACCCGAACAGGTGCCGGAGTGTGGCGACTAGGGGAATTTCACAGTAACTTCATTGCAGTGCTAATGTAAGCCTTACTTGTGACTAATAAATAAAACTTTAACTTTACCTCAATTCAAATACTCTATCTTCCAAATTGCAAGGAAATCAATTTAAGTTGATACAAAGTCCTTGTAATGTCACGCTTTAAGCCCAGCATAATTCTGACGAATCTGGACAATATATCTTTCAAGTCTTTAAGTTTATTTATTAGTGCCACAAGTAGGCTTACATTAACACTGCAATGAAGTTACTGTGAAAATCCCCAAGTCACACTCCAGCCCTGTTTGGGTACATCAAGGAAGAACTTAGCATGGCCAATGCACCCAACCAACAATCTTTCTGATTGTGGGAGAAAGCCAGAGCACCCGGAGGAAACCCACGCAGACACGGGGAAAATGTATAAGCTCTGCTCTGAAGCCGGGAATCGAACCTGGGTCCCAAGCACTGAGGCAGCAGTGCTAACCACTGTGCACTGTGCTGCCCATATTTAATATATCTTGAGGTTCCATGGTCAGAACTGAAGGTCAGCCTTTAGATGGGATCACGCCGAAACTGTGTACAGCCAAATCATTATGCTTTTGCATTCCAAACATCTTGGGATATAAAGACTATAGTGATACCTCTCTTGTCTGTTTTCAAATGCGCACTGACCTTTAGTGGTATGTTCATGGACACCAAAATTAGTTAGTTCCTCCTCACTATGAGGAAATGTTTCTCCTTTGTCTTTTTTTAGATCCAACATGGATGACCTCACACCATTGACTATAGTTTTGTACAATCACAATCGTTGCCCCCTAGAACATGACTTTCTGTGCCTCCTAACTCAGTGTCATCTGCAAACTTGGATAAACAACTCTTTATTCCTTCATCTAAGTCACTAATATATATGATGAAAAGCTAAATGTCCCACTAGAGATCTTTGAGAATCATAGGGTCCCTACAGTGCAGGAGGCCGCCATTTGGCCCATCGAGTCAGCACTGACCACAATCCCACCCAGGCCCTATTCCCGTTACCCCACATATTTACCCTGCTAATCCCCTGACACTAGGGTAAATTTAGCATGGCGAAATCAAGCTAGCCCGCATATCTTTGGACTGTGGGAGGAAACCAGAGCACCCGGAGGAAACCCACGCAGACATCGGGAGAATGTGCAAACTCCACACAGACAGTGACCCGGGGCCGGAATTGAACCCAGGTCCCTGGTGCTGTGAGGCAGCAGTGCTAACCACTGTGCCGCCCCAACCACTGATTGCATAATTTCAGAGAGCAAATCATTTTCACTCTGTCTCTTGCAAACATGCGTGACAAAGTTACTCCCAATTACATTCTTTTTGCCATGAATCTGTTGTGTGGAAAAACGGTCAAAAATCCATATACCTTAGACAGTTCCCTATCTACTAAAAATATAACATAAGTCAGATGATCTATGCTTGACAAATCCATACTTACTCTGATCAATTGAGACCTACTTAATTACTCATTATATATTGTTCCATTCTAGTCACAACAGTTCTGTAATGAGTTATAAAATGGAATTTGTTTCTCTTAGTTTAGACAACCTTATCCAAAAATCACCAACAACTTGCATTTATACAGTATTTTTAATGAATAAAACAGTTAAAGTGCTTCACAGGAGTGCAGCAAGACAAAAATTGGCAGTGAGCCAAGGAAGGAGATACCATGTTAGGAGAGGTGACTAAAATCTTCATCAAAGGAGACAAAAATGGAAAACTTTAGGGAGGGAATTACAGAGATGACGACTGGATGGCTGAAAGCATTACCACGGAGAAACACAAAGTGGAAGATTCACAAGAGGCTAGAATTGGATGAACACATTGTTCTTGGATGCTTGTATGGCTGGAGGGGGTTAGAGAAATAATGAAGAGAGGTGATCATGAAGGACTTTGAAAACAAATTTGAGTGTTTTAGTAGCGAAGCATTGCCAGGCTGCGGACCAGTGGAGATCAGCAAACATAAAAATAGGTGAGCAGTGCTGGGTGAGGTTTAGATCATGAGTAGCAGAGTTTCCGATGAGCTCAAGTTTCGCGGGGGTAGAAAATGGAAAGCTGGCCAGATATGTATTGGAATAATCAAGTCTGGAGGTAGCAAAGGCATGGATGAGGGTTTCAGCAGGAGGGGGGTTGGGGCAGGGGCATAGACAGGTAATGTGATACAAGTGGAAGCAGACAGTGCTTATGCTGATAAGGATGTGGGATTAGCATCACAGCTCAGGATCATTGGTTTTGTTGACCGTTACTTGGCATGAATTATGCACGATGAATGCTCAGTCTATGAGTACTCCTAGGTATTTTTCAACTTCATCATTAGCTATTTTAGTACCACTTACAGAATATACACTACTCAAATCTTCTTGCATAAAATATTTTAAACTTCATCTGTCATTTTTCTACCTTATTGTATATTTAGTGAAATTCTCTGTAGTTTTTGTGCTGTCTACACTGATCCCATTGCCTCTGCTACTCCTTCAAATGTTATCAATTTGCACGGAGTATTTACTCTTTGCTTAGAATTATTTTTAGCGCCTGATAGATGACTCAGTTGCAAGCAAAAGGTGTGAGAAAGTTATTTAAAGATCCCCCCCCACCCCCCCGAAAAGAGACGTTACTTCTCAGGCTTACAAGCAACTCATGCTGAAGTCAGCATAAACAATGCAAACACAAAAGCAGCAGGAGAACTGGAGGACTGCTCTAAAGGTTTTCAAGTACAGCAGCTGAGATTGAGCACTGGAAGAGATGTAACCTGTGCAGCATTTGACCACAGTGGAGCTCAGATGGTTAACAGGGCGTTGGGAGTGTCTTAGTTCTTCTGCTCATCTCAAAGGGGAGGAAGGATGAGAGGTATCTTCTGCGGTGGGGGTGGATGAAGCAAACTCTCAGAAAGAGGGTCCATTCTGTTAAGGGTTTCTATAACCGCTGGGGAACATTGAACAATCTTTAAAAAGCAAGTGGCTCAGAGTGGATGGCACAGAGGGAGGGGAATGAAGGTGCAGCGCAACCAAGAACGATGTTATCTCAAAGTTTAGAGGATGCTTTCCCTCCCGGCAAGAAACCAGCTCGCCATATATCACAGTTACATATGTAGAGGCAAGGCAGGCTTTTTATTGTCTTCCAAACCCTTATCGAGAATGTAAGTTTGGCTGCCCTCATATAAGATGGGCAGAATCGGCAGTCTTTTTTAAAAAATGGACTGGACCTGCATCAGATGGAACATTTGAGAGAAAGGAAGAATTAAAAAACTGCCACGGATGGGAATTAGTACAACATAAACGTACACTAACTGGTTGTACTGAACTTGGTATTTTGATCCTTTACACAATTTAATTTGTTCGCTATTTGTAACAAAATCATAAGCTTAAGTGAAGCATGATTCAGAATTTCATTAAACAATGAAGAAAGGAAAACCTCCTCTCATACAGTTACTTCAGCAGCTACAGTTTAGCTGCGAGGCATCAAGACTAGAGCTATCTGTGCAAGAAACAAAATACAAGCTTTGATCAGGCAACATAGAACACAAGAACTAGAAGCAGGAGTCGGCTATCTGGCCCCTCGAGCCTGCTCCGCCATTCAATAAGATCATGGCTGATCTTTTTGTGGTTTCAGCTCCACTTACCCGCCCACTCACCATAACCCTTAATTCCTTTACTGTTCAAAAATTTATCTATGCCTTGCCTTAAAAACATTCAATGAGGTAGCTTCAACTGCTTCACTGGGCAGGGAATTCCACAGATTCACAACCCTTTGTGTGAAGAAGTTCCTCCTCAACTCAGTCCTAAATCTGCTTCCCCTTATTTTGAGGCCATGCCCCCTAGTTCTAGTTTCACCTGCCAGTGGAAACAACTTCCCTGTTTCTACCTTATCTATTCCCTTCATAATCTAATGTGTTTCTATAAGATCTCCCCTCATTCTTCTGAATTCCAATGAGCATAGCCCCAGTCTACTCAGTCTCTCCTCATAAGTCAACCCTCTCAACTCTGGAATCAACCTAGTGAATCTCCTCTGCACCCCCTCCAGTGCCAGCATATCCTTTCCCAAGTAAGGAGACCAAAACTGTACACAGTACTCCAGGTATGGTCTCACCAGCACCTTATACAGCTACAACATAACCTCGCTGTTTTTAAACTCCATCCCTCTAGCAATGAAGGACAAAATTCCATTTGCCTTCTTAATTACCTGCTGCACCTGCAAACCAACTCCCCGAGATTCTTGCACAAGGACACCCAGGTGTCTCTGCACAGCAGCATGCTGCAATTTTTTACCATTTAAATAATAGTCCATTTTGCTGTTATTCCTCCCAAAATGGATGACCTCACATTTACCAACATTGTACTCCATCTGCCAGACCCTCGCCCACTTAAGACTATCTATATCCCTTTGCAGACTTTCAGCATCCTCTGCACACTTTGCTCTGCCACTCATCTTTGTGTCATCTGCAAATTTTGACACACTACACTTGGTCCCCAACTCCAAATCATCTATGTAAATCGTAAACAATTGCGGTCCCAACACTGATCCCTGAGGCACACCACTAGTCACTGATTGCCAACCAGAAAAACACCCATTTACCCCCACTCTTTGCTTTGTATTAGTTAATATACTAATATACTAAGCACATAGCCCAATAGGGTATACATACCTTTGGAGGGATCAGTGTTACCTTGTTGTAATTTGGTAACAGCTTCAGATTCCAACTCATCCATGATATTCTCCGAATTCACTGGATGCTGTCCATCCTCCAGGTAATCATCCTCCGAGTAATCAAGCTCTGGGTACCCATCCTCCGGGTACCCATCCTCCGGGTACCCATCCTCCGGGTACCCATCAAATTCTGTGTCTTCTTCTTTAAAAGGGCAATTCAGCTTTTCATTCAGGGGAATAATATGGTCCTCTCTCCTTGGGGTTGGTGACCAAGGCAACCTCCTTGAATCTGTCAAAATATTGCATGGCATTCATGAATGATGCTTGCCTTCACATGGTTAGTCAAGTATTGGCCACGTGAAATTCATTCTTTGCCAGCATGATACTTTCTTTGTTATTGCTCACTGAGGTTGACTCGTATCTTCCTTCTCAACTTCCAAAAGGACACCCAGCTCAGCAGGAGCAGAAAAAGAGAACTTCTAGAATACTGCAGGATGTAATTTAATGGCCTAACACGGTCAGGAAAGGTCAAGGCATAATGGCACATTCAACTACATTCTACTCTCATGCACTACATCAATCCCCTCATCCTGCTTTATCCCGCCTCCTCTATGATGGCATAGCTCTCATTCATGTACTTTGACTCATCCTTCTCTTTCTTTGCATTTCTTCACATCCCATCGGGGAATTAAAGCAAATGTACGAGGGAGTCTGGGCAAGTGGGCTGGGTGTATGCAACAGGGTTCGAATCGAGTAATGCCACTAGCAAGCTATGACCTTCAGCATTTAAAAGTAAAGTTTTAAAAAATGTATTTATTAGTCACAAGTAGACTTACACTGCAATGAAGTTACTGTGAAAATCCCCTAGTCGCCACACTCCGGCGCCTGTTCGGGTACACTGAGGGAGAATTTTAGCATGGCCAATGCACCTAACCTGCATATCTTTGGACTATGGGAGGAAACTGGAGCACCTGGAGGAAACCCATGCAGACACGGAGAGAATGTGCAAACGTCACACAGACAGTGACCCAAGCCAAGAATCGAACCTGGATCCCTGGCGCGCTGAGGCAGCAGTGCTAACCACTGTGCTACCATGCCGCCCCTATTGTTCTATTGGCATCCATGCCAATACAAGGATCTGTGGGTGAACTGCATTCAGATCCCTACTGCAGTCTTTATGTAACCTCGTGTGTTGGGTGGGGGTATATCCTGAATGTTGCAAGTCCCCCCAAAATCAGCTTGTGTGTGTTTAGATTGAGATTTTTCAAATATTTGCCTGGGAAAGGATGAAGAAGATGGCTAGCAGGAGGTAGAGTTTCCAAGGGCCCACTGGAGTGCAAGGCAAAGCTGGGCAAGAAGGTTAAAATCACAGCCTCGCACAGATGGTGTGCAAACAAGAGTACATCCAGGGAAGCAGAAGAGACTCCAAGCTAACTGTCTGAGCGCATTAACAGAACTCTGATGACACCATCACGTGGAGATGCCAGTGTTTGACTGGGGTGAACAAGATGAGAGGTCACACGATACCAGGTTATAGTCCAACAGGTTTATTTGAAATCACAAGCTTTCAGAGCGCTGCTCCTTCATCAGATGAAGTGGAGCGAGGTGCGCAGGCACAGAATATGTAGGCAGAGAGATGATAGCCTGACACTAACAGCTCCGAAAGCTTGATTTCAAATAAACCTGTTGGACTATAACCTGGTGTCGTGCGACCTCTCAAAGAACAAAGAAAATTACAGCACAGGAACAGGCCCTTTGGCCCCTCAAGCTTGCACCAACCTTGTTGCCCAACTGAACAAAAACCTACCCTACCTTTCTGGGGACCATATCCCTCTATCAAATTCCTATTCATGTATTTGTCCAGATGCCCCTTAAAACTCACAATCGTATCTGCTTCCACCACTTCCCCCAGCAGCGAGTTCCAGGCACCTACCACCCTCTGTGTAAAAAAACTTGCCTCGTGCATCTCCTTTAAACCTTGCCTCTCGCACCTGAAACCTTGCCCCTCGCACCTTAAACCTATGCCCCCTAGTAATTGACTCTTCCACCCTGGGAAAAAGCTTCTGACTATCCACTCTGTCCATGCCCCACATAATCTTGTAGACTTCTATCAGGTCGCCCTTCAATCTCTGTCATTCCAATGAAAACAAACCAAGTTTCTCCAACCTCTCCTCATAGCTAATGCCCTCCATACCAGGCAACATTGTGGTAAATCTTTTCTGTACCCTCTCCAAAGCCTCCACATCTTTCTGGTAGTGTGGCGAGCAGAATTGAATACTATATTCCAAGTGCGGCCTAACTAAGGTACTATAAAGCTGTAACATGGCTTGCCAATTTTTAAACTCAATGCCCCGGCTGATGAAGGCAAGCATACCATATGCCTTCTTGACTACCTTCTCCACCTGCTTTTGACACCATCAGCTGTGGAAATTCAAAAGACTCCCGGAGAACAGCTACACCAGCGACGAGTTACCATTCCGCTCCGTGAAACCAACAAGGTTCCAATGGAAAGGTCTCCATGGAGATTACTGGGTATCGTCACCATACAGAAATAGTCACAAACCGGCTGCTGGAAGAAGTTAACTGACTCTTGCAAAAGGGTCTCGCAGGGAGAAGGGTTTATGGGTGGAAACCCCAAGTTGAAGGTAAATGAAAAACTTTCTGAGATAAAGTACATTGAAGCACCACAAGTTGCAGAATGGGAAAGGGTGAAGGAACTCCAAAAACCTCACTGCGTATCGCCAGCCAGCAATCCAATAGTCAATATCAAACACACTTCGTCTTGGACACAATGGCAGAAAACCAGAGGAGCACGTGGAACTGAATTGCAAGCCAGATGTAGCTAAGCAGAATAAAATGCAAACTCCAAGCTTTAGCAGAAAAGTCAAACAGGAATTTGAACTAGAAATGTGGAAATGGACAAGGAAAAGGATACAGTTTGGGGGCAATTGTTTTGTGTCATGGCCGTCAGCACTGTGCAGGGCGCTTTGTTAGTAAAAGACAAGTAGAAGTCAGAAGCAAAGTGGCTGTAACTCAGAGGATGCTGAAGATGCAAAGGCTAAGTCCAACCTCTCGGGTTAAAAAAAATGGAGATTTGGAAACACACTGCATAAACTGTGGATAAATTGAAGACTAAAGACCCAAATGGAAGAGGATATCTGTAAAAAAACAAAGGAATGCTGAAATCTCAGGAACGGAAGCAGCAAACAGGCAGCTGTCATTAGGGTACCAGATCAGAAACCCCAAGGTATATTAAAGAAGCTGGACCACACCCCAACATTTTTCTACCTTGGCATTAGTGTGAGGGTAAGTTGTTTCACTCCGGACACGATTCTACTGACACACTGGGGAGCTTTTAGCAAACAGAACTTTCTAGCAACACAGTTTAACAATAATAAATTAATTCGCTGAATTTTTAACAATTGAACAGTACATAAACATGACAAGATACAATTCTTAATTGCTAACCTATTGCTGAGTTCCAATTCAAACAAAATTCTTGTAGACTTAAACCCCCTCTTTAAATTTAGTTAGCAAAACACAGACAGCTTCCAAGGAATCTGGCGCACACATACAGAAATATCTTTTTGCGATCGCACACCAACTCCACACGTGGAATAGAAGCCCGTTGTTGACAAATATCCTTTATTGTTGCAGTTTAGTCCACAAGATTGCTTCGACCCCCTCAACTGCCACTGTGCTATTGTCTCGCTGTTACTAGTGCATTTTAGGAAGCTCAAAAAACCCCACAGGCGCAATGAGCCAATCATTCCATGATTCTACAAGTTAAACTTCAAAAGGATAAGGATAATTTGATAAAGAAGGAACAACATTCCTAAAAGTTTGGAGCAGTTGAAAAGAAACCTCAACTCAAGCCTGCATCAAGGCGACAGGAACGAGGTATTAAGGGGTGGCAGGAAGAGAAGATCAAGTTAAAGGGAAACCTAGGCACATATTTAAGTTATGGCTTCCTTTGGAGGAAGCTTAAGTCAAGGTCGTACTACTTTAGGTCACGGTTGTCTGTTAACATACCAGCGTCTGCCAACCAGTCCTACGCTGCAGGCTTCCACGAGAAAGGCATAAAAGAACAGGGTTGGATAAAATGGCGGGGGGGGGGGAGGAGGTAGAGAAGGAATGCCATATTTCTGGTGCTCTAAATTCCACTTCATGCTATGACGAGCGAATCTGGCATTTACAACTCGCAATGATGGTGCGGCTTCCCCTGCTGAGACAAGATAACCACATCCCTCTGCAGATGATGGGTGGAAGTGAAAGTGCTGGCAGGAGGGCACAGAGCATTGCTTGCACAGAAATTCTGCCTGGGGTGATCCACTCACAGCTTGAATCCATCAGTGCCAGTATAAACTGGCCAATTTGCTGGGTTGCTTCGGTCCACACAAAGATTTCTGGCGGGAATTGTCACAATCATTTGTACAGAATTGAATTTTTCTGCATTTTCTCGATTGGCTAGCCAAATAATTAGCTGCTAAGATTAGCAATATTTTCGAAACAATAATGGAATTTGCGACAATATGCTGAGATAATTTACTTGGAAATTAACCAACCGCTGTCATGAGATAGAAAAAGGTTGGTAATAATGCAGGGTGATTTTGATGTCTCTGAAATTGCCATTCACTATCTTACCGCATCCTCTTAGTGCGAGAAAGCTTTTAAATTCCAACATCCAATTAGCTGGCAGGACCTTCCCGACCCGCCGCAGTCAAAGCACATTTAAATTGCCGCCACATTTTCTGGCCCTGGGGGAGCCAGAAAATTCCACCCTGGAAGTCTATTCCATACATTGATTTTGAGTAGATAGAGGTTTACAGCATGGAAACAGGCCCTTCGGCCCAACTTGTCCACGCCGCTCTTTCTTTTTAAAAACCCATAAACTAATCCCAATTGCCTGCATTTGACCTATATCCCTCCATACGCATCATACCCATGTAACTATCTAAATGCTTTGTAAAAGATAAAATTGTACCCGCCTCGACTACTACCTCTGGCAGCTTGTTCCAGACACTCACCACTCTGAAAAAATTGCCCCTCTGGACACTTTTGTATCTCTCTCCTCTCACCTTAAACCTATGCCCTCTAGTTTTAGACTCCCCTACCTTTGGGAAAAGATATTGACTATCTACCTTGTCTATGGCCCTCATTATTTTATAGACCTCTATAAAGCCACCCCTCAGCCTCCTATGCTCCAGAGAAAAAAGTCCCAGTCTATTCAGCCTCTCCTTATAACTCAATCCATCAAGTCCCGGTAGCATCCTAGTAAATCTTTTTTGCACTCTTTCTAGTTTAATAATATCCTTTCTATAATAGGGTGACCAGAACTGTACACAGTATTCCAAGTGTGGCCTTACCAATGTCTTGTACAACTTCAACAAGACGTCCCAACTCCTGTATTCAATGTTCTGACCAATGAAACCAAGCATGCCGAATGCCTTCTTCACCACTCTGTCCATCTATGACTCCACTTTCAAGGAGCTATGAACATGCACCCCTAGACTCTTTGTTCTGTAACTCTCCCCAACGTCCTACCATTAACTGAGTAAGTCCTGCTCTGGTTCAATCTACAAAATACATTACCTCGCATTTGTCTAAATTAAACTCCATCTGCCATTCGTCAGCCCACTGGCCCAATTGATCAAGATCCCGCTGTAATTGGAGATAACCCTCCTCACTGTCCACCATGCCACCAATCTTGGTGTCATCTGCAAACTTATTAACCATGCCCCCTATATTCTCATCCAAATCATTAATATAAATGACAAATTACAATGGGCCCAGCACTGATCCCTGAGGCACACCGCTGGTCACAGGCCTCCAGTTTGAAAAACAACTCTCTACAACCACCCTCTGGCTTCTGTCAAGAAGTCAATTTTGTATCCATTTAGACACCTCACCCTGGATCCCGTGAGATTTAACTTTATGCAACAACCTACCATGTGGTACCTTGTCAAAGGCCTTGCTAAAGTCCATGTAGACAACATCAACTGCACTGCCTTCATCTACCTTCTTGGTTACCCCTTCAAAAAATTCAATCAAATTTGTGAGACATGATTTGCCACTCACAAAGCCATGCTGACTGTCCCTAAATCAGTCCTTGCATCTCTAAATGCCTGTAGATCCTGTCTCTCAAAATACCTTCCAACAATTTACACCACAGATGTGAGGCTAACTGGCCTGTAGTTCCCAGGCTTTTCCCTGCACCCCTTTTTAAACAAAGGCACAACATTTGCCACTCTCCAATCTTCAGGCACCTCGCCCGTGACTATCGATGATTCAAATATCTCGGCGAGGGGACCCGCAATTTCCTCCCGAGCCTCCAACAATGTCCTGGGATATACCTCATCAGGTCCCGCAGATTTATCTACCTTGATGTGCTTTAAGACTTCCAGCACCTCCTTCTCTGTAATATGTTCACTCCTCAAGACATCAATATTTAATTCCCCAAGTTCCCTAACATCCATGCTTTTCTCAACAGTAAATACTGATGAGAAATATTCATTTAGGCTCTCACCCATCTCTTGTGGATCCGCACATAGATACCTTGTTGATCCTTAAGAGGCCCTACTCTCTCCCTTGTTGCTCTTTTGCCCTTTATGTATTTGTCGAAGTTCTCTGGATTCTCCTTTGCCTTATCTGCCAAAACAATTTTGTGTCCCCTTTTTGCCCTCCTGATTTCTCTCTTAACTCTACTCCTACACCCCCTATACTCTTCAAGAGATTCACTTGATCCCAGCTGCCTATGCATGTCATGTGCCTCTTGCTTCATCTTGACCAGGGTCTCAATATCCCAAGTCATCCAGGGTTCCCGACTTCTGCCAGCCTTGCCCTTCACTCTAAGAGGAATGGGCTTACCCTAAACCCTGGTTAACACACTTTTGAAAGCATGCCACTCACCAGACGTCCCTTTGCCTTCCCACAGACTCCCCCAATTAACTTTTGAAAGTTCCTGCCTGATACCATCAAAATTGGCCTTGCTTCTTCTGTCCCAAAAGTTAGTATTCTAAATTGGAGCATTTCCTGCTTTCAGATTTAAATGCCATAATTAAGGAGTTTGCCATACGTCAAGCATTGTAAGTGAACGACAACATGTGTGGCATATATGTTTAAGATGTAAACCTAATTTGAAGTAAATTTGATCAAATTCCATTAAAAACTAACTCTGCTTGAATCACCACAGCTGCCCCTTGATATCAATGACACGGAACATGACAAAGCTACAACATTTTAAGAGTTACAATCAGCATACGAACACGAATCTTTGTAAAAGCTATTGAGAAGACTCAATGAAAAGTGACTTCTGGCACAGAGAGGCTTCTGGCAGGCTTATCGGAACAACAGACAACAAGCAGCAACAATTAAATTTGATTATTAAAATATCAACTTAGTCGTAATATTACAAGAACAAGAGGCAGGAACAGTTACTTGAGTAAACAAAGAAAATAAAAGCAGCAGGCCAATCGGCCCTTTGAGTTGGCTCCGCCTTTCATTATGATCATTCAAATCAATGGCCTGTTCCCGCTTTCCCCCATATCCTTTGATCCCTTTAGTCCCTAGAGTTACATCTATTTCTTGTAAAGTACCAACACTATTCAAGAATACCAGCACTGTTGAATAGAACTAATTGGAGAGAGAAATTGGGCCAGATTTTACCATCAAGTTGCGTGACCACACCCCGCGAAAACTTGGTAAAGTCGGGCGTGAGGCGAGTAGCGGGATCCGTGCTTGCCTCCGCGCCGGTTCCCCCTTTACCAAGGCTCGAAAATGGATGCGATTGGGACCGCGCCCGAAACAGGCATGACGGCCAAATGCTTTTGTATGCATTTAAATTGATTTAATGGGCTGCACGCCCAACCTTACCGGCACTTCCCCCTTTACCACCGTGTTTGCCCATCCAGAATCGGCACAAAACAGACATGCTCCACAAAAGTCCGATTCGGGCGCTCCAGTTAGTGACAAGGTAAGTGCCAAGTGTCCGACGGCTCTCTAATGAGATCGGTGGGGGGGGGTCTGCTGCCGCTCTGTCTGTGATCAGTGAGGGGGAACGGGGGTCCACTGCCACTCTGCTGGAGATCAGTGAGGGGGAAGGGAGGGTCTGCTTCCACTCTGCCCGTGATCAGTGGGGGAAGGGGGGGGTGGGGGGGGCCTGCGATTGGTCTGGGTGATGGAAGGGGTGAGGAAATAAGGGGGTCAGTAATGTTGTGGGGGCGGGGCAATGTCTGTGAGGGCCAGGGGGAGGCATTATCCGGCCCGGGAGCGATGTGGCAAAGGAGTCGCACTCTATTATTATTTTCTGCGCGTGCGCAGTTGGGGGCACCAATCGGAGCTGCAGGGTTTCGGGCGCATTAAGCCCCGCCCACAGACTTGTGCAGCGCGTTTCGGAATTGCTGCTATTTTTTCAGGCAAAGTGCGTATGGGGGTGCCTGAGAACGGGTCTAAAAGTCGGATCTGAAACATTCCCAGTTTCAAGTCTGCTCAGCACTTAGAATCAAAATGGTAAAATAGGGCCCATTCAATACAACAATTTCATTTGCTGCAGTTTGATATATTTGACAAATCCCGTAAATTGTTTACAGCAAGTTTTCGCAGTGCAGCATCTGCCAATTTCTATAATCGCACATATTAGGGAAGATGTACTTTGTGGATTTGAGTAAGTAACCATTTGAGATCAGAAGGATTACCTGATGAATCATTTAACTGAATTAGCAAACAGGTTTCTTGTGATCTATTTCCCTTTAGTTTTAAGATGTCGATATGTACTTCAGCAGATACGCAAATGACTCCCACTGGCACTTTCATTGTCAAAATCGGATCTTGATTTTCGCACACTTCCTGTATCTGTAACAAATGAAATACATGATCAGACAGTCAAATAGTAAAGTATCTTTCTGGCAAGAGCTTCCGATTTACTAGTACTGAACCTAGTGTACTATAAATAAGCTACCGGGTGTGGCCACTTAATTTTAAATTGCATGACTCTAGCTACATAAGAGCTAGAAAGACTCTTTGTACAGGTCTGTTCTTTTCCCACAGATACTGGCAGACCTGCTGAGATTTTCCAGCAATTTTCAACAAGTGTATGGATTCATTTATCCACATTATACTGCATC
Source organism: Mustelus asterias (assembly GCF_964213995.1). Lineage (NCBI taxonomy): Eukaryota > Metazoa > Chordata > Chondrichthyes > Carcharhiniformes > Triakidae > Mustelus > Mustelus asterias. The sequence continues at coordinate 51,542,661 of NC_135805.1, forward strand.
TGCCATGCATATGCCCACTCATTCAGCATGTCCAGATCATGCTGAGGCATCTCTGCATCCTCCTCACAGCTCACCCTCTCACCCAACTTTGTATCATCGGCAAATTTGGAAAAAATGCATTTAGTTCCCTCTTCCAAATCATTAATATATATTGTGAACAGTTGGGATCCTAGCGCAGGTCCCTGCGGAACCCCAATAGTCATTGCCTGCCAATCAGAAAAAGGCCCATTTACGCTAACTAGTGGATTATGTCAGCATAGTGGCACAGTGGTTAGGACTGCTGTCTCACAGCGCCAGGGATCCACGTTCAATTCCAGCCTTGGGTGACTGTCTGTGTGGAGTTTGCACATTCTCCCTGTATCTGCATGGGTTTCCTCCTGGTGCTACGGTCTCCTCCCACAGTCCAAAGACGTGCAGGTTAGGTGGACTGGCCTTGCTAAATTGCCCCTTAGTGTCAGGAGAACTAGCAGGGTAAAAACGTGGGATTATGGGAATAGGGTCTGGGTGTCGGTGCAGGCTCGATGGGCTGGATGGCCTCCTTCTGCGCTGTAGGGGTTCTATGAATTCTTTACTTCCTGTCTGCAAACCAGCTTTCCAACCATCTCAAGAGACTAACCACAACCCCATGCGCTTTAACTTTACACAGCAGTCTGCTATGTGTGACCTTGTCAAAAGCCTTCTGAAAGTCTAAGTGGACTACAGCCACTGGTTCTCCTTGGTCAACTCTACTAGTTACATCCTCAAAGAATTCCAATAGATTCATCAAGCATGATTTTTTTATTTTGAGTGGTTTGCTAAAAGGCATTTAAATCAACCATGTTGATGCAAGGTTGGAGTCACTTTATAGACCAGACCAAGTTAGATCAATGGATTTTCTTCCCTAAAAGCACATTAAAATAATATATACACATCCATCCAATACACAAGAGCTATTTTGAAGAAAACTATATTTTTGTAGCAATATTGGGGAAGAAAAAAACTAGCATTAACAAACTTACCTCAGAGGTTTCAGGATTCCTGAGGTAAATATTATACGATAAATAGGTCAAAATCTTGTGTATCTCGTTTTTTGGGGAAGGGACTGTGTAATTTAGTTCCACTGCTAATTCATCCTTATCAGCCGTAAGGTGTACAGTAGGAGGACCTAAAGTGGCTGTATGAGACATCAAATTTATAATTATAAACACATCCTCATGATATATTTAATAAATACTAAACAAGTATCACAACATGTTTTACAAGAACAATGAGACAATTACACGGTGTTTTGAGGGCTAGGATAACTGTGTTAAAGGTTTGGGTGATTTTGTAGAAGTCTCCCAAATTCAAATTGAATTGCGACTTCATTAGTCAACACATTTTAAGGGTTAAAGTAAATGAACAACATAAATGAAGTCAGATTTTTGGAAGAATTTCAGCAGTGGAAGATCACTCGGGTATAAACAAGAAATATGCAGCTAAATTTCTCTTTACTCTGGCCCTTGCAAGTTCTAATCCTTCCTTGGAAATGTATTCCTATCTGAAAGTGGAATTTTCTATTCTCTTTAACAACCAGTCCATAGTTTCAGTGAGCAAGATTTTTGTTACCAATTAGTATAAGATTTGGGGCTTGTCTATGTGCTCCTGTCTTGATGGAGATGGTTATTGCCCTTTAACACATCTTGTCTACGCCCTAATTGCAATGTTTATGTGGCATGATAACATAACAGTTCACCACAAGCACAAAGGAGCCCTTGGAAAACTCAAGGCGACGGGAATCGGGGGGGGGGGAACCCTCCATTCAAGTAATATCTAGCATAAAAGAAAATGATTGTGGATTGAGAAGGAGTAGCAGAGTACATGGCGGACAGGATGCTTGGGGATGGAAATGGTGAGTGGGAGGGCCAGGGAAACAAGCAGAAGAGTTAATAAGAGGATTTTTGGGCCATTTAGGTTCAAGGCAGTCAACAGGTTTTTAATGTAAAAATTATGGGTCCAGAATGTTATCTGTCCTCATTACAGGGTAAGTACTTTTTATTTAGCATGTTTTGTTTAGGAACACATTTGGATTGCTAAATGTGGAATAGCTCAATAGATCACTGTTTTATAAATAGCTTAAGGAAAAAAAAGTACAGAACACAAGATTAATTATAAACATTGAGAATGGAAAGGGATTTTTTTTTTTAAAGCATTCAAAGCTAACAACCCTTCCTACTAAGAAAGTGATAAAGAAAGGAAAGATAGATTATGAAACTAAACCAGCACAAAATATAAAAACTGATAGTAAAAGTTTTTACAAATATATAAAAAGGAAAAGAGTAGCTAAAGTAAATGTTGGACCCTTAGAAGACGAGAAGGGGGATTTAATAATGGGAAACAAGGAAATGGCCGAGGCCTTAAACAAGTTTTTTGTGTCGGTCTTCACGGTAAAGGACACAAATAGCTTACCGAAAATTGACGGTCATGGGACTGTAGAGGGTGAGGTCCTTAAAACGATTACTATTACTAAAGAGGTAGTGCTTGGTAGACTAATGGGACTAAAGGTAGACAAGTCCCAGGGCCCGGATGGAATGCATCCCAGGGTACTGAAAGAAATGGCAGAAGTAATAGTGGATGCGTTGGTTGTAATTTATCAAAATTCACTGGACTCTGGGGAAGTGCTGGCTGATTGGACAACAGTTAATGTGACGCCACTGTTTAAAAAAGGAGGTAGACAAAAGGCGGGTAACTACAGGCCGGTTATCTTAACGTCCGTAGTTGGGAAATTGCTGGAATCCATCATTAAAGAAGAAATAGCAGGACACCTGGAAAAAAATGGTTTGATCAAGCAGACGCAGCATGGATTCATGAAGGGAAAGTCGTGTTTGACGAATTTACTGGATTTTTATGAAGATGTAACGAGTGTGGTTGACAGAGGGGAACCGGTGGATGTGGTGTTTTTGGATTTCCAGAAGGCGTTTGATAAGGTGCCTCACAAAAGGTTGCTGCAGAAGATTAGGGTACACGGAGTTGGGGGTAAAGTGTTAGCGTGGATTGAGGATTGGCTATCTAACAGGAAGCAGAGAGTTGGAATAAATGGGTGCTTTTCTGGTTGGCAGTTGGTGACTAGTGGCGTGCCGCAGGAATCGGTGCTGGGGCCTCAACTGTTTACCATATACATAGACGATCTGGAGGAGGGGACCGGGTGTAGGATAACAAAGTTTGCAGATGATACAAAGATGAGTGGGAAAGCGAATTGCGTGGAGGATGCGGAAAGTCTGCAGAGAGATTTGGATAGGCTGAGCGAGTGGGCGAGGATCTGGCAGATGGAGTATAACGTTGACAAGTGTGAGGTTATACACTTTGGAAGGAATAATAGTAAAATGGACTATTATTTAAATGGTGAAAAATTACAACATGCTACTGCGCAGAGGGACTTGGGGGTCCTTGTGCATGAATCGCAAAAACTCAGTTTGCAGGTGATCAAGAAGGCAAATGGAATGTTGGCCTTTATCGTGAAGGGGATGGAGTATAAAAGCAGGGAGGTCTTGCTGCAATTGTACAAGGTACTGGTGAGGCAACAACTAGAGTAGTGTGTGCAATTGTGGTCCCCTTAATTGCGGAAGGATGTATTGGCCTTGGAGGGAGTACAGAAAAGGTTCACCAGGTTGATCACCGGAGATGAGGGGGTTAGCTTATGAGGAGAGATTGAGTAGATTGGGTCTGTACTCGTTGGAGTTTAGAAGGCTGAGGGGAGATCTTATAGAGACATATAAGATAATGAAGGGGCTAGACAGGGTAGAGGCAGAGAGATTCTTTCCACTTAGAAAGGAAACAAGAACTAGAGGACACAGCCTCAAAATAAGGGGGAGTCAGTTTAGAACAGAGTTGAGGAGGAACAACTTCTCTCAGAGGGTAGTGAATCTCTGGAATTCTCTGCCCATTGAAGCAGTGGAGGCTACCTTGTTAAATATGTTTAAGTCACAGGTGGATAGATTTCTGATCAATAAGGGAATTAAGGGTTATGGGGAGCGGGCGGGTAAGTGGAACTAAACCACTATCAGATCAGCCATGATCTTACTGAATGGCGGGGCAGGCTCGAGGGGCTAGATGGCCTACTCCTGCTCCTATTTTTTATGTTCTTCCTGGCATTGTGTTTTGGAACTTAAAAATACATTTTTGCTGAAATGAATATACATAGCATTATCTCAAAAGAAACCCACACTTAGCCACGGTAGCAAATTCAGGTTAAAAGATTTAAGTTTTAAAAAAAATTCTCACTTACCATTATTGCCAAAAGTGAATCGGTAACTGTGAGAAAAATATGACTTTTGCCACCCCGCAACTGCATTAACTTTGGCACAATAACCATTCTCATATATTACAGGTATAAAAACCTCACTGAGATCACACTGATGCATGGAAATATTTGAACAAGGCGAGAAAGGCTTCCATTTTCCAGACCTGTAAAACAAAGAGTTTTTGTTAATTCATAGCGCACTTTAATCCTCTGAATTAAAATACATATGACAAGTAAAATAGAAACTTACCTGTAGTCAAGAATTTGTACGTTAAACAATGACGATCTTGATGTAGGAGGGACATCCCATTTCAAAACCGTGCAGAAATCATGGGACACTATAGAGAGGTTCTCCGGAGGATGGAGTTCAGAATGCCCTGGTCAAAAATAATTTTGAAAAAATTACTTGCTTTGAATAAGAACAAAGGCTGAAAAATTCAGTTCTGTAGCTCCCAGGATTTAGGCACAGTGCCAACTTTCCACCGGAAGGGTGTTTGTGTCACATGCACAGACATTTCTGGCGCTAGATGCATCTGGGGTGATCAGTAAGTTTGCGGACGACACAAAACTGGCAGGACTTGCAGATAGTGAGGAACATTGTCAGAGGCTACAGAAGGATATAGATAGACTGGAAATTTGGGCAAGGAAATGGCAGATGGAGTTCAATCCTGATAAATGCGAAGTGATGCATTTTGGTGGGAATAATGTAGGGAGGAGCTACACGATAAATGGAAGAACCATAAAGGGTGTAGAGACGCAGAGGGACCTGGGTGTGCAAGTCCACAGATCTTTGAAGGTGACGTCACAGGTGGAGAAGGTGGTGAAGAAGGCATATGGCATGCTTGCCTTTATAGGACGGGGCATAGAGTATAAAAGTTGGGGTCTGATGTTGCAGATGTATAGAACGTTGGTTCGGCCGCATTTGGAATACTGCGTCCAGTTCTGGTCGCCACACTGCCAGAAGGACGTGGAGGCTTTGGAGAGAGTACAGAGGAGGTTTACCAGGATGTTGCCTGGTATGGAGGGGCTTGGTTATGAGGAGAGATTGGGGAAACTGGGGTTGTTCTCCTTGGAAAGACGGAGGATGAGGGGAGACTTAATAGAGGTGTATAAAATTATGAAAGGCATAGATAGGGTGAACGGTGGGAAGCTTTTCCCCGGGTCGGTGGTGACGTTCACGAGGGGTCATAGGTTCAAGGTGAAGGGGGGGAGGTTTAACACAGATATCAGAAGGACATATTTTACACAGAGGGTCGTGGGGGCCTGGAATGTGTTGCCGGGCAAGGTGGTGGAGGCGGACACACTGGGAACGTTTAAGACTTATCTAGACAGCTATATGAACGGAGTGGGAATGGAGGGATACAAAAGAGTGGTCTAGTTTGGACCAGGGAGCGGCGCGGGCTAATTGTTCCTGGTTTCTCGTTTCAAGGCTTCATTCTATGATCATCTTGCTGGTGCCAGTACAGAGTGAGACTGCGGATAGTTGGGAACCTGTCTCGGGGGCAGGGAATTCATATGGTGTTCGTGGAAGTGGAAATGACTAGGGTTGGGAAGCATTTTCCGATCGGGGCCATTGTGATCTCCTGGACTCGTTTCGATCGCCTCAGGGGGTCGGAGAGGAATTTCCCAGATTTTTTTTCCCCATATTGGCCCTGGGGTTTTTCACTCTGGGTTTTCGCCTCTCCCTGGAGATCACATGGTCTGGAATGGGGGGGTGGGGGTAAGTTAATAGGTTGTAATGAACAAAGCATCGTAGCTGTGAGGGACAGCTCGGTGGATAGGATATTGGTATGTAGATAGGCTGGAAAATTGGGCGGGGATCCTGGATTCAGGATTCAATCCTGGACCGGGGAGCGGCGCGGGCTTGGAGGGCCGAAGGGCCTGTTCCTGTGCTGTATTGTTCTTTGTTCTTTGATATCATTTTGGTAAGGATAGCTCCAGGGTGTGTATGACCTGTTGCTGCGTCTAGCACTTTCCTGTTTGCAGCCAGAAAGAAATCTTAATTTCCTTGCACTAATTCTTCTTTCCCCTTTGTCCTGTCCCTCCCCCTCTTTCTGTCAATTGCCCTGCTGTCGTCATCTAGCTGGCGGTAAGAGCTGTGCCCCCATGGTGAGGAGGTTGTGCGTGCAGCAGAGTGTTTTAAATCCTGGTATGCACTCTGCTGAACATGTCAAGGCTCCTTCAGAGTAGTCTGGGCAATGAAAGCATTGTTTCTGTACCTCAATGGTCTGCTTTGGCTATTGTGTGTGGCAGACTGGAGCGAGGTGGGGAAGGGGGAAGAGAGATTTTAAGCCTGCATTCGTCACCTGAAAGAAAAGCGATGCGGGCAGAAAATCCGGGGAGACTCAGGATACGTGGATTCTCTCTGGAAAGATTGTTGCCGCAATTTTACCGCCTCGCCTGCCCGAGGCTCGTAAGATCCCACCCGAGGCCAACGGAGGATGCTGTTCTGCGAGCCTCACCCGCCCTGATTCTGGGGCGGGCAAGGTGGTAAAATTCCAGCTACTGTGATTCCAGATTTTCCACACCTTTCGATGGTGACGTCACTGGGTTTTCGCTCACAAAAGGGAGAGGACGTCATTTTAATGGGTTAGCATAATTTTAATGTCATTATCCAGCATCCCGACCACATGATTCCCCGCCTCATCGAATATTCAAACCTCGCCAATGTGACATCACACGGCGAGGTTTGCAAACAATAGCTTTTCAAAAAAATTTAGATTCAGACAAGGGGATCCCTTCGGGGGTGCAAAGGTTATCCCCTGGGGGGAGAGGGAGGTGCTCAGGCAGTGTCCTAGCACTGTCTCCAAGTACAGGTTGGCACCGCCAGGTTGGCATGTGCCAGGGGTGGGAGCCCAATGGGGAGGGGGATCCAATTTTGTAATATGGGGGTGTGGGGGAGAGCAGCAGTGAGAGGGACCTGGCAGACACAGGGAACAGCGAGGGACCTGGGGGGGGGGCCGAATGCCGACACAAACGCCATGGTGGAGTGGGCGGGGGGGCGGGGGGGGGGGGGAGAGCAAAGAGGTGGTTTATTTTTCGTTCTCATTTGGGCATCCTTTAAACATGGGGCCCCAATCTCTCTGGAGTCGGCCTTGCTGGTTCCATCAGGTACCGTCCCTTCAGAGTGATGGAGTCAACCCCGCCCACTCTTTTAATACAGTCAGAGAAGCTCAAGATCAGGAGAGAAATCTGGTCTGTCCAGCTAGAGAGCTACACGTCAGTTTTCTGTCCGAGTCTGACACTTAGAGAAAAATCTTAGTAAGATTCCACCCATCATGTCTTTGCCATTTAATAAGATCATGGCTGATCTTACTAAACCTCAACTCCATTTTCCTACCCAATATCCATATTGCTCATTTCCCTTGGAGTTTAAAGCTTTATTTATTAGTGTCACAAGTAGGCTTACATTAACACTGCAATGAAGTTACTGTTGAAAATCCCTTAGTCGCCACACTCCGGCGCCTGTTCGGGTATGCTGAGGGAGAATTTAGCATGGGCAATGCACCTAACCAGCACGCCTTTCGAACTGTGGGAGGGAACAGGAGCACCCGGAGGAAACCCATGCAGACATGGGGAGAGCGTGCAGACTCCGCACAGTGACCCAATCTGGGAATCGAACCCGGATCCCTGCTGCTGTGAGGCAGCAGTGCTAACCACTGTGCCACCCTGCCAAAATCTTATCACACTCGGCCCGGAATATAATCATTGACTGAGAATCCACAGCTCCTTGGGTAAAGAATTCAATAAGTTCAGAGCCCTCTTTAGTGAAGAAATTTCCCATCTCAATCCAAAATAGCTATTCCCTTATACTGCACTTATACAAACATCACAGTAATTTTCCATTCACCAACAATCCCACATTCCATCTCCTCCCCCACCCCCATCACTGACCGTGACCATTGCTGCTTAGCATCAACGCAAAAATAAAAGCTATCACAAAATAAACATTCCAAATCAATGAATCAAACCATGGCAAATTGCATACAAATACCAACCAATCACCCTATCCATTCCTTTATTACCAGCTTTCGGTGTGCCTTTGCCTCTCCTAGTGCTGAGTAATGCAGTAAGGTAAATTATTTTATAATTATAATAATAATGACAAAGGGTCATTGAAAAGCTCGGAACAGTGGCACCCCATAAAGTTTCAGGGCTCCATGTGCACAGATCATAAACATAAAGTGGTTAGATCCAAAAGCCAATCAATAAGATTAATGGAATCTTAGCCTTTATAACAAGAGGATGAGAATATGAAAAGGAGGATCTTTGTGACAACTATAAGCCCCATTGGGGCCACAGCTAGGGCATTGCATACAGTTTTAGACATGGTATACTGGAACGAGTGGGTGTGCAGTGAAGATTCATCATCACTTTATCAGGTTATGTTATAAGGAGAAATTAGATAAACTGCGCTTGTATCTGGAGTATAAAGGTTAAGGGATGGTTTGAGTGCGCATTTTTCCAGACTGAATCTTACCAATTCCTTTCAAAGAAACCTTTTTCACTGGTATTGGAGTCTAGGACAAGGGGTCATAATCTTAAAATCAGAGCTGAGACATTCAAAGAGGGTAAAGTAAGTGTGAAACTCTGTGCCAGTAAAAGCAGTAGATGCTGGCCCAATTACTAATTTTAAATTTGACATCAATAGATTTTTGCTGGCTAGGATATTAAAGGGTAAGGAGCCAAAGTTGTTAGGTGAAGTTAGGATACAGATCAGGCATATATCCACTGACTGGTGGAAATGGTCCACTCCTGCCATTCTGTACTTGAACCAGGAGTAACATTGATTTGTAATTTGTAAAAACAGATAACACGTTTTTTTTCTGGAATGTCTTTCATTTTGAGTATATGCGTAAAACTGGAACCAGCAATGAGAATGGGTGTATTTGTGCCTTTTCTTCGACAGTGAGATGGGTCTTGAGAAGCGCACAAAATTGATGGGAACGATTTACATGGGTCCCTGGGCTTTCACCTGCCCATATTTGCATATGATTCCAGGATGCAGGACAAATGCAATCTGGCCAATTATTGCCCCCTTCAGTCTGGCCTCAATCATCAGAAAAGCACCATCATCAAGTGGTACTTATTCACCAACTGGAATCTCATATTTGAAATCAGTTGGGAATCGGGGGGAGGTGGGGGGGGGAAACCTGTCACTGGCAAGAATCATACCCAGCATAAAGATCATTGTGATCACCAATCATCGCTGCGGGAGTTCCGCAGGGTAGTATCCGAGGCCCAACCATCTTTACCTGTTCCATCAATTACCTTTCTTCTATGATAAAAGGCCAGAATTAGGGCTGACTGCTGATTGCAGTGTGTTTTGTCAGAATCCCTACAGTGCAGGAGGTGGCCATTCGGCCCATCAAGTCTGCACCGACCACAATCCCACCCAGGCCCTATTCCCGTAACTTCACATACTTACCCTGCTAATTCCCTGACACGAGGGTCAATTTGGCATGGCCAATCAACCTAACCTGCACATCTTTGGACTGTGGGAGAAAGCCGGAGCACGCAGAGAAAACCCACGCAGACACACGGAGAATGTGCAAACTTCACACAGACAGTGACCCGAGGCTGGAATCGAACCCGGGTCTCTGGCGCTGTGAGGCAGCAGTGCTAACCACTTGTTCCATAAGAGGTGGGAGGTGAAGGTTGAGTGGTAATGTCACTGGACGAGTAATAATGTTCAGGGGACATTGGTTCAAATTCTACCACAAATTCTGGAATTGAAATCAGTAATGGTGACCGTGACAACTATCATCGATTGTGGTAAAACCCATCTGTTTCACCAACGTCCATAGTGAAGGAAATCTGCCAACATTGCCTGGTCTCGTTTACATGCGATTCCAGACCCACAGCAAAGTGTTTGAATCTTAAGTGCGCTCTGCAATGGCCTAGCAAGCCACTCAATTCTAGGCCAATTAGGGATGTGCAACAAATGCTGGTCTTGCAGGCAATGCCCACATCCCATGGACGAATAAGAAAAATTGCAACTCCTCAGATGATGATGTGCCTGAATGCAGCAGACTTGAGCTGATACACAACATTCATATCACACAAACGTCAGGCAATAAACAACTCCAACAAGATTCTCTGGCCCTGGTTCTGGTGGGCGGGATGGAGAATCGAGTGGGAGTTTCACTGAAGCTGGCGGGATTTCCCCTCTTGATTGTCCTGGTCCCTCCCCACCAATGACGTAACAGGGTGGCTGCAATGCAATGATGTGAACCCCATTTAAATACATTAACATGTACTCAGTGTAGCTCCCTGCTGTATCATTCCTCCACCAAAGGAATCCCCACCCCCAGTGTGATGTCACATCATCGGGATTTTGAAAAAAACTCCACAGTCTGTCGGTGGGCAGAGGTCGGGGGGAGAGGGGGTGCTGAGCTAAGGCATAGCCAAGCAGGGAGGGGTCTGTGGGGCGTTTGTGGTTTTATTTTATTTAAATCACGGTGCCCTTTTGATCTTTAAAAACCTAAGTTGCATGACATCGTGGGACCACCCCTTTATTTCAGAGAGTTTAAAAATAAGGAGGGAAAAGTTGGTAAGGCAACTTTCCCAAACACGACAACACTGAAAAAAAATCAAGAAAATTCAGCCCATAGTTTCCCATTGACATTGAAACAGCACCACAATCCCTGTGAATCTTCCACCATCAACATCGAGGGGGTGAGGTTACCAGTGACCAGAAACTGAACCCAACCAGTCACGTAAATACTCCGTCTACAAGCGCAGGTCAGATGCTGGATATTCTGCAGTGAATGACTCATCTTTGGACTTCCCAAAAACTGGGCACACGTCAGAACTGTGATGGAATACTCTCCACTTGCTTAGATGAGTGCCAACAACAGCCAAAAAAGCCCAACCCCATGCAGGACAATGCATCCCACCTGACTAGCACCTTATCTATTATCTTTACTCCTTCCATAACTGGTGCACTGTGATTGCATCCTGAGGCAACTACAAGATGAGTCCAGCAACTCAATAAGTCCTCTTTGACAGAGCTAGTGACCTCTGCTGCCTTGATGCCCAAGGAAACAAGCATTTGGGAACAATACCAACTGCAAGCTCCTTTTTAAGTCACACACCAACCTGACTTGCAAAAAGATTGCCAATCCTTCATCTTTGCTGCATGTATATCTAGACTCCCTTCCTATGAGCACCGTGGGTGTACCTACGCCACAAGGGCTGCAGCAGTTCAAGAAAGAGGATGAGCACTAAGTGTTGGCTTTGTCAGTGACATCCGCATCCCATGACAGAAAAATAAACAGCCACACACTGCCAGGCTAGTTTTGACGAGGCGAGCAAATCTGGATACAAGCATGGCATACTTCAGTTAAAAATTGGGTCTTTTTTCACTGAACTGAGTTGCTTTTGTAGGGAGCTAGCATGGACATGATGGGCCGAACGACCACCACCTGCACAGTAACCATTCTATGATTCAGAATTGAGCTTTCAACTCCGTATCCTCTCCATCTCGAATACTGCTGATTTCCATCGGAATCATTTGAGGGCTGCTCCACATCTCTGCAGGTGTGGTAACATCTACAAGGAACTTCATCCCCAGAATGATACTGCCAACAATTCGGACATGCTTAAATGAAACATAAAAGTGCTTAAACACAAAAATATGTGGCCATTCTACCTCCTTTAACAATAAATGTTTTCTTAAAGATAACACAGTAAACAATGGTAGATTGACCTTGCTGCTTATGGGAAGAGTGGAAAATAAATCCTACTTCCTCCTCAGAAACCATGAGCAATACTGCAAAAATTGTGTCCCCTTTTAAAGAACGCATAGTAAGTTTTAGGTTACTCATGATCAAATGGCACCACTTTAATTGACACTAAACCCAACACAAACACGTGGCTAAATTCATCCTTATTTTCTAAGACCTTGAAAGCTGAACAAGCAAATGCTGGGAACGTTCAGCAGGTCAGGCAACATTTGTACAGAGAGGATAGAGGTTCACATTTCAGGTAAAGTCAGGATTGCAAGATGTTACGCTTAGACCGCTCATTAGTGAACAAGGAAGAAAATAACACAAATACAAGGAGAGGAATGAGTTATATTCGGAGAATATTATTAGCTACGTTAGAACTGGAGATGGAAGGGAAATTAGTGAAAAATAAAATGAACCTGATGATAGATAAGCTCTTTGTTTCTCTCAGATTTGTGACCCAGAGAAAGCATGTTAAAGCAGGAGAGATAATCCAGAGTGTGTTAATAGCTCTAACACTTGATTAAGATTAATTAACTAATAACGTGACTCATTAACGTTTGCTCGAAGTGAGATTTATTCACTTGTAGGGATCCATTCTTTGCAAACGGAAAGAAATACGTTCAAGCCTCGTGTCTTTTTTCTGAACTACCCAGAAATTCGGGAGCTAATTGTTCTTAGTTGCTTTCTCCAGGGCAACTGAGTTGACTTGCCAACGGCACAGCACCCTTTCGCCTGTAGCATAAATTGTTGTGATTGTTTGAAATGTGGCAACCTTGCAATTGTCCTGGTGACTGCAAGACAAAAAGATTTGGCAACATGTCTCTGTTCAGAGCTAAGTGCTGATAAGTGCTGTGTGGAGTTTGCACATTCTCCTCGTGTTTGCGTGAGTTTCCTCCGGGTGCTCCGGTTTCCTTCCACAGTCCAAAGATGTGCGGGTTAGGTTGATTGGCCAGGTTAAAAATTGCCCCCTAGAGGCCTGAGATGCGTAGGTTAGAGGGATTAGCGGGTAAATATGTGGGGGTAGGACCTGGGTGGGATTGTGGTCGGTGCAGACTCGATGGGCTGAATGGCCTCCTTCTGCACTGTAGGGTTTCTATGATTTCCCCGTGTTGCAATATCTGTACGCTGCTATGTGTACAGAAAGTTTTGAAAACTTCCAAGTAAAAGAGTTGATCACTTTACCAGCAACTTTGCATATTTATACATGTGCAAAGTGCTCAGATTAGGAATTAGTAAACCTGCTAGTGAATTTGCTCATAGTTCTACTCATACTCATTGAAGAATTATACTTTTGTCAAACCAGTTCCTGTTGTGAGAGATAACTAACATAAAATACCTACATTTAAGTTTTAGTTCTTTTTCTTAGTTACTTAAGTTTTGTTAAGTAGGTCATAATTTTTAATAACCACAATGTCTGTATAAATTGTTATCTTTTACGGTTAAAGTGAAAACATGGCAGTAAAACACCTACAGGAAGAAAGCATTTATTTTCCAATCATTACTGTAATACGCATTTGGTGACAGCTGTAACTCAGATACTTTTGCCTGTGAGTCACAAGCTTGTGGGTTCAAGTCTCATCCTAGAGACTTGAGCACAAAATCATTTCTGGTGTAAGGTCACTGACCTGAAATGCTGGCAGAATTCTCCCATTCGGGGCAGGGATGGGGAGTGTTTGCCACTGCTGAGGCCACGAGGAAACCACACCATATTTAAATTTTTTTAAAAATAATTTGCAGGAGGTGGGTGTTGCTGGTTTTTATTACCCATGCCTAGTTGCCCTTTAGAAGGTGGCAGTGAGCTGCCTTCTTGAAACACTGCAGTCCCGGAGGTGTAGATACACTCTCAGTGCTGTTGGGGATGGAATTCCAGGATTTTGACCCAGCAACCACATTTCAGGAGCATTCTGCACATCCAATGGGGTGGATACTTTGGGCGAGGATATAGCAATTTTATTCCCTCATACAGCATCCATGTGCCAACTGCAGAAGGCAGCATTTTGTGGCTTTCAATCCCCTTTCTTCGGTCCAGCTGGGACCTTTCCAAAGTCAAAAGAATTTTGGTAGATTACAAACAATGTATCCGCAATCTCTGCAGCCTCTTTCTTTAAGACCTTAGGACGTGGGCCATTAGTTCCAGGGGACTTATCGACCTTTAGTCTCATTAGTTTTCCTAATACTTTATTCTCTAGTAGTTTTTTAAAGTTGCTTTTTTTACTCTGCTAATAAGCAACTCTGCTAATAAGCAACATTCAACAGGTAACATGTGCTGTAAAAGTAAATGACCCTAATCTTCAATAATAAGAGGGAAAAAAAAGAGAAAACTAGCAAGAAATATAAAAACAGGCAGCAAAACTTTTACAAGTTATAGAAAAGAAAAAAGGGCTGATTCCTTAGAGAGTGAGACTGGGGAAGTATTAGAGGGAAAAAGGAAATTGCAGATACTTTGGAGAAGTATTTTGTATCCGTCTTCACAGTAGAAGACAAAAAGCTTTCCAAGCAGAGTAAAAATAGCAACTTTAAAAAACTACTAGAGAATAAAGTATTAGGAAAACTAATGAGACTAAAGGTCGATAAGTCCCCTGGAACTAATGGCCCACATCCTAGGGTCTTAAAGAAAGAGGCTGCAGAGATTGCGGATACATTGTTTGTAATCTACCAAAATTCTTTTGATTTTGGAAAGGTCCCAGGAGAGGGGAACGCTTCAAGTATCATCCCACTATTCAAGAAAGGAGTGCAACAGAAAGCAGGAGATAAGGTCAGGAGTGGGAATGATTGCCGATGATTGCACAACATTCAGCACGATTTGCGACTCCTCAGGTACTGAAGTCCATGTTAAAACGCAACAAGATCTGGACAATATCCAGGCTTGGGCTGACAAGTGGCAAATAACATTCGCGCCACACAAATGCCAGGCAATGACCACCAATAAGAGACATTCTAACCACTGCTCCTTGATATTCAATAGTGTTACCATAACTAAATCCCCCACTGTCAACATCCTCTGGATTACAATTGTTCAGAATCTCAACTGGACTAGCCACATAAACGCACTGGCTACAAGAGCAGGCCAGAGGCTAGGAATTCTGCAGCGAGTAACTCACCCCCTGACTCCCCAAAGCCAGCCCACCATCTACAAGGCACAAGTCAGGAGTGCGATGGGATACTCCCCACTTGCCTGGATTGGTGCAGCTCCAACAACACTCAAGAAGCTTGACACCATCCAGGACAAAGCAGCCCGCTTGATTGGCACCACATCCACAAACACCCACTCCCTCCACCACCGACGCTCAGCAGCAGCACTGTGTACTATCTACAAGATGCACTGCAGCAAATCACCAAAGATCCTTAGACAGCACCTTCCAAACCCACGACCATTTCTATCTGAAGGACAAAGGCAGCAGATACATGGAAACAGCACCACCTGCAAGTTCCCCTACAAGCCACTCACCATCCTGACTTGGAAATATATTGCCACTCTTTCACAGTTGCTGGGTCAAAATCCTGGAATTCCCTCCCTAATGGCATTGCGGACTGCAGCGTTTCAAGAACGCAGCTCACCACCACCTTCTCAAGAGCAACTCGGAATGGGCAATAAATGCTGGCCAGCCAGCAATGCCCATGTCCCACGAATAAATAAAAAACAATGACAGCTCAATTAGTCTCACACCTGTCATTGGGAAAATGCTAGAGTATATTAATAAGGAGGTAGCAGCGTGACATTTAGAAAATTATAATAGCAATCAAGCAAAATCAAAATGGTTTGATGAAATGGAAATTGTGTTTGACAAATTTATTGGAGTGCTTTACGATGGATAAAGGGGAACCAGCAGATGTAGTGTATTTGGATTTTCCAACGGCATTTGATAAGGTTACTGCACAAGTCAAGAGTTCATGGCATTGGGGGTGATATATTAGCATCTTGCAAGGATATCGAGGGTTTGGGGGACAGGCAGGAAAGTGGAGTTCAGGCCACAGTCGCACCTAAAAAGTGCAGTGCGTTATTCTGGGTATCATCCCTCAAATCAACAGCATGGCTTTGCCAAAGGCAGATCGTGCCTTACGAGCCTGGTGGAGTTCTTCGAAAATGTGACCAAACACAGTGACGAAGGGAAAGTGGTAGATGTGGTTTATATGGATTTTAGCAAGGCGTTCGATAAGGTCCCCCATGCAAGGCTTCTAGAAAAAGTGAAGGGCATGGGATCCAAGAGGCTGCTGCCCTGTGGATCCAGAACTGGCTTGCCCAAAGGAGGCAGAGAGTGTGTATAGATGGGTCTTTTTCTAAATGGAGGTCGGTCACCAGTGATGTGCCCCAGGGATCTGTTCTGGGACCCTTGCTGTTTGTCATTTTCATAAATGACCTGGATGAGGAAGTGGAGGGATGGGTTGGTAAGTTTGCCGACGACACGAAGGTTGGTGGGGTTGTGGATAGTCTGGAGGGATGTCAGAAGTTACAGAGGGACATAGATAGGATGCAAGACTGGGCGGAGAAGTGGCAGATGGACTTCAACCCAGATAAATGCGTAGTGGTCCATTTTGGCAGGTCAAATGGGATGAAGGAGTACAATGTAAAGGGAAAGACTCTTAGTACGGTAGAGGATCAGAAGGACCTTGGGGTCCGGGTCCATAGGACTCTAAAATCGGCCCCGCAGGTGGAGGAGGTGGTTAAGAAGGCATATGGGTGTGCTGGCCTTTATCAATCGAGGGATTGAGTTTAGGAGTCCGGGGATAATGATGCAGCTATATAAGACCCTCGTCAGACCCCCCTTGGAGTACTGTGCTCAGTTCTGGTCGCCTCATTACAGGAAGGATGTGGAAAAGATTGAAAGGGTGCAGAGGCGATTTACAAAGATGTTGTCTGGATTGAGTGGCATGCCTTATGAGAATAGGCTGAGGGAGGTGGTTTTTTCTCCTTGGAGAGACGTAGGATGAGAGGAGACCTAATAGAGGTATATAAGGTGTTGAGAGGCATAGATCGGGTGGACTCTCAGATGCTTTTACCCAGGGTGAAAATGGCTGCTACGAGAGGACACAGGTTTAAGGTGCTGGGGTGTAGGTACAGGCGAAATGTTCGGGGGAAGTTTTTCACACAGAGGGTGGTGGGCGAGTGGAATCGGCTGCCGTCAGTGGTGGTGGAGGCAAACTCAATAGGGACTTTTAAGAGACTCCTGGATGAGTACATGGGACTTAATAGGATGGAGGGTTATAGGTAGGCCTAAAAGGTAGGGATATGTTCGGCACAATTTGTGGGGCCGAAGGGCCTGTTTTGTGCTGTAGGTTTCTATAAAAAAATATATTATCTGGTCTTATCACAGCCGTTTGTGGGGGCTTCCTGTGCCAAAATTGGCTCCGTGAGTGGTATGAGATGTATAAAGTTCTTTACCCACTTGGAAAAGTTTTGTGATGCATTCAGATCTGAAGAAAAGTGTGTTTGTGAAATCTATTGTCATGATATGAAATGACTTAAATGTTCAGCGTGCATTTAAATTAGATTTAAAAAGTCTGCAGCTCT
This sequence comes from Mustelus asterias, assembly GCF_964213995.1. Lineage (NCBI taxonomy): Eukaryota > Metazoa > Chordata > Chondrichthyes > Carcharhiniformes > Triakidae > Mustelus > Mustelus asterias. The sequence continues at coordinate 51,560,161 of NC_135805.1, forward strand.
TAGAGAAAAAAGGCACCTCTCCTGGACTACTATGATCGGCAGACCAAAGAGAGCCTAGCCTGGCATTTCCAGTTTCAATAGGCTCCATGGCCTGCAGTTGCAAAGGTTTGCGTTGACAGTTGAGCCCTTGATCGATTTGATTTATTGTCACATGTATTAATATAGAGTGAAAAGTATTGATTCTTGCATGTTATACAAAGCATACTGTACATAGAGAAGGAAAGAAGAGAGTGCAGAATGTAGTGTTACAGTCATAGCTAGGGTGTAAAGAAAGATTAAATTAATGCAAGGTCAATCCATTCAAAAGTTTGACAGCAGCAGGGAAGAAGCTGTTCTTGAGTCGGTTGGTACGTGACCTCAGACTTTTGTATCTTTTTCCCGATGGAAGAAGGTGGAAGAGAGAATGTCCGGGGTGCGTGGGGTCCTTAATTATGCTGGCTGCTTTTCCGAGGCAGCAGGAAGTGTAGACAGTATCAATGGATAGGAGGCTAGTTTGAGTGATGGACTGGGGCTTCGTTCACGGCCCTTTGTAGTTTCTTGTAGCCTTGGACAGAGCAGGAGCCATACCAAGCTGTGATACATCCAGAAAGAATGCATATTGTCAGCTTGGATCTTGTTTGTCGCTCTCGTGGAGACCATGTCTCCACGAGACCATCTGTAAAAGTTGGTGAGAATCGTAGCGGACATGCCAAATTTCCTTAGTCTTCTGAGAAAGCAGAGGCATTGGTGGGCTTTCTTAAATATAGTGTCGGCATGGGGGGGACCAGGACAGGTTGTTGGTGAACTGGACACCTAAAAATGTAGATAGGGGCATGCCCTCCGCTACCCTTTCTGAAGTTGATGATTATCTCCTTGGTTTTGTTGACATTGAGGGAGAGATTATTGTCGTTGCACCAGTTTACCAGATTCTCTATCTCTTTCCTGTACTCTGTCTCGTCATTGTTTGAGATCTGACCCACTATGGCGGTGTCAAGCAAACTTGAAAATCAAGTTTATGGGGAATTTGGCCATACAATCATAAGGAGTATAGCAGGGGGCTGAGGACACAGCCTTGTGGAGGTGGTGTTGCTGCCTATCCTGATTGTGATCTGTGGGTTAGGAAGTTCAGGATCCAGTCGCAGAGGGAGGAGCCGAGCCCCAGGCCATGGAGTTTGGAGACGTGTTTCGTAGGAATAGTGGTGTTGAAACTGAGCTGCAGTCGATAAATAGGGGGCTTTGCCTCGTTTCAAAAGCTGCCAGACCACTTATTTCAGCAGGGAGTTGTGCACATGGTCTGTTGGCGGTCTAAGAGGTTATTAAATTTGATGTGCTTACTGAATAGATATTTGATTTTTAACCAATGAATAGCCACCTTAAGGATTTAAGTTTTCTTTAATTGGATCTGGAGTTTTATTTTCTGTGTGAACGGATCATAAAGTCAGACTTTTGCAGCACAGAAAGAGGCCCTTTGGCCATTACATCTGCGCTGGCCATCAAGTACCTATCTATTCAAATCCCATTTTCCAGCACTTGGTCCGTAACCTTGTACGCTACGGCATTTTACGTCCTCATCTAAATGCTTCTTAAATGTTATGAGTGTTCTTGCCTGTGCCACCCTTTCAGCCAGCGGGTTCATGATTCCACCAACCCCTTGGTAATTAACCCCTCTACCAAGGGCACGGATTTCTTCCCATCAACGTTGCTCATAATTTAGTACCTCTCAATCAGGTCCCCCTCAGCCTTTTCTGCTCGAATGAAAGCAACCAAAGCCGAAGCAGCCTCTCTTCATAGCTGAAATGCAATGCCTCATCTTGTCAGCTTGGATCTTGTTTGTTGCTCTCGTGAAGACCACGAATTGGATTCAATTTGAATTTGGTTTTTTGGATGGAATAAAAATGTTTAAATAGTTCACCCAGGACAAGGCTTACCCAATGCACCACGACTGCAAAACGTGTGGTAGTTGGGGGTTGCGTTTGCGCTCTCCCTGATTTTAAAAAATGTAATCAGCGCATTTGCTAATGATTTAGGTGATGGAATAGGAAGCCATCTTTCTCAAATTGCTGATGACACAAAGATAGATGACACTTTAAGCTGTGTAGATAGAAGCAAAAATTGCAAAAAATAGGCCAAACAGTGACAAATGGATTTCAAATGGGCAAATGTGAGATTAATCACTTTGGACCAAAAAAGGCTAAAACAATGTACGAAATGTTGAAAAGTTATAAACAGTGGAGGCACAAATACACAGATCATTAAAATGTCATGAAAAGATTCAGAAAAGAATCAAAAAGGCTAATAGAATTCTGGCCTTTATACCTAGAGACTAGAATACAAGGGAGTAGACCTTATGCTTCAATTAGAATTGTGGAACTGTTTTCCACAAATAACAATTTATGCTAAAATCAATCGTAAATTTTTAAACCGAGATTGATCGATTTTTGTTAACTGGCGATAATGAAGAAACTGAGGTAAAGATGGGCATATGGAATTATGTTGTAGATCAGCCATGATCTCAGTGAATTAAGGCATAGCCTCACAGGTCTAAACGGCCTGCTCCTGTGTTCCTCTGGCTTTTATTTCTTTGATTTATTATTGTAACATGTATTAACATACAGTGAAAAGTATTGATTCTTGCGTGCTATACATCTACTGTATCTGCTATGACCTTAAAGAATTCAACAAGATTGGTCAAGTAAGCCTTTACAATTTTTCATGTTGCCTACTTAGTTTTGTTTTTGGCTTTTAAACCTTTCTCTATTTTCTTTTTTTTAGTGGGGATTTCAATACTTTCTCTACAACTGAAGTTGAGCTGAGAGGTCTATAATTCCCTGGGCATGTTGTATCTCTTTTTAAGAGGGGAGATAGATGTCAGCTATCCAGCAGTCCTCTGGCATTATTGACACCCAAACTCTTGTGATGCTATCTCAGGAGTTGGGAAACCCAGGCCCTGCTTGACTAAATGTCCCGCAGTCAAAAGTATGTATGTAATGTGTGGCTAAATTTGGAGAAAATAACCCAACTCGCATTTGCCAAGCCCAACACGCAGCTCAGTGTTTCAGACCTGTGACTTTTCATTAAAGCCAAGATGGTAGGAGGAAGAACTAGAAAAAATATTTGGATCCTATGGAAGAAATCAGGTTAGCAGAATGAGGAAATAATAGATATGTGAAAGTATGAGAATAAACCTGGCAAACGTATTTTTCATTCCTTTGAGGATTGACATCATCTTACCGGTACTCCACATTATTGTATGACAAAAGTGTCAGTTGTACTGCTGATGAAGCCTCTTTAGAGATTTTGATGTTGCATTATTTATTTATTTACTTTGGAGTAAGATTCTATCACTATGCCTAACTCAGTAAAATATGTTTTACAAAATAAGCAAGATAATTGAAACAAATAACATTCCATCTTGAATCAAAGGCATAAAAAATAATGCTGTGAAGGGCAGCACAGTGGTTAGCACTGCTGCTTCACAGCACCAGGTGGATTGGCCATGTTAAATTGCCCCTTACTGTCTCAAGGCTGTAGTGGATCCAGGCAGTCCGGGAGGCTGGAATTCATTTGTGGCAGCTAGGAAAGATTGCAACAAAGATGTAGTAGAGAGGGTGAAACTGTTCCCATTGGTGGAAGGATCAAGAACCAGAGGGCACAGACTTAAGGTAATTGGTAAAATGGCAATACTATGAAAATCTTCAGCAAGTAATTAGGATCTGGAATGCACTGCCTGAGATGGAAGTAGGTTCAATCAAGGGGTCATTGTTGCAAAAGCAAAAATGTACCATGCGGCTGGGAAAAGGTTGGGGAGTGGCTCCTGCAGAGAAGAGCTTTGGAGTAAGATTCTTTCACTCTGCCTAACTCAGTAAATAAGCAAGATAATTGAAACAAATAACATTCCATCTTGAATCAAAGGCATAAAAAGTAATGCTGGGAAGGGCAGCACAGTGGTCAGCACTGCTGCCTCACAGCACCAGGATTAGCCATGGTAACTACACGGGGTTACACGGATAGGGCAGGGGAGAGATACACTGTTGGTGCAGACTCAATGGGCTGAATGGCCTTCTTCTGCACTGAAGGAATTCTATGATTATATAATAAATCTTTCACAACACAGGAGGACATTATTTTCTTTAATTTCATCCTTCATGGAGTGTGGGTATCGCTGGCAATGCCAGCATTAGTTGCCCATCCCTATTTAGCCTAGTGTATCTGAGCTGGCTCTTCTCTGCAGAAGCCACTCCCCAACCTTTTCCCAGTCGCATGGTACATTTTTCCTTTTGCAACAATGATCCCTCGAGTGAACCTACTTCCATTTTACTCCCAGGCAGTGCATTCCAGATCCTAATTACTTGCTGAAGATTTTCATAGTATTGCCATTTTACCAATTACCTTAAGTCTGTGCCCTCTGGTTCTTGATCCTTCCACCAATGGGAACAGTTTCACCCTCTCTACTACATCTTTGTTGCAATCTCTCCTAGCTGCCACAAATGAATTCCAGCCTCCCGGACTGTCTGGATCCACCACAGTTCGCTTACTGCCGCAGCAGGTCCATAGCAGGCGCCATCTCCCTGGCCGTGCACTTTACCCTAGAACACCTAGATAACAAAGGCACCTATCCCAGACTCCTATTCATTGTCGACAGCTCAGCCTTCAACACCATTATTCCGAGGAAACTCATTTCCAAACTCCGTGCGTCTCGGCTCCTCTCACTGTGCCTGGATCCTGAACTTTCTAACCCACAGACCACAATCAGTAAGGATAGGCAACAACACCTCCTCCACGATCATCCTCAACACCAGTGTCCCACAAGACTGTGTTCTCAGCCCCTTACTATACTCCTTATGCACCTATGACTGTGTGGCCAAATTCCCCTCCAACTCGATTTTCAAGTTTGCTGACGACACCATCGTAGTGGGTCGGATCTCAAACAATGATGAGACAGAGTACAGGAATGAGATACAGAATCTGGTGAACTGGTGCGGCAACAATAGTCTCTCCCTCAATGTCAACAAAACAAAGGAGATTGTCATCAACTTCAGGAAGCGTAAAGGAGAACATGCCCCTGTCTACATCAACTGGGATGAAGTAGAAATGATTGAGAGCTTCAAGTTTTTAGGTGTCTGGATCACCAACAACCTGTTCAGGACCCCCCATGCCAACACTATAGTTAAGAAAGCCCACCAACGCCGCTACTTTCTCAGAAGACTAAGAAAATTTGGCATCTCAGCAACTCTCACCAACTTTTACAGATGCACCATAAAAAGCATTCTTTCCGGTTGTATCACAGCTTGGTATGGCTCCTGCTCTGCCCAAGACTACAAGAAACTAGAAAAGGTCGTGAATGTAGCCCAATCCATCACTCAAATCAGCCTCCCATCCATTCACTCTGTCTACACTTCCTGCTGCCTCGGCAAATTTAGGACCCCACACAACCCGGACATTCTCTCTTCCACCTTCTTCCATCAGGTAAAAGATACAAAAGTCTGAGGACACGTACCAATTGACTCAAGAACAGCTTCTTCCCTGCTGCCATCAGACTTTTGAATGAACCTACCTTGCATTAAGTAGATCTTTCTCTACACCCTAGCTATGACTGTAACACTACATTCTGAACTCTCTTGTTTCCTTCTCTATGAATGGTATGCTTTGTCTATATAGTGCGCAAGAAACAATACCTTTCACTGGATGTTAATACGTGATAATAATTAATCAAATCAATTACTTCTGTGTTCCATCCCCTCTTATACAGTACATCTTCCAACGCATTTCTCCTTCTCTTCAGCTCTGAAGAATTATATGAACTTGAAACATTAACTCTGTTTTCTCTCCCTATAAACCTGCTGAGCTTTGCCAGCATTCTGTTTTTGTTTCAGGTTCCAGCATCCGCACTATTTTGCTTTTATTTTACCAAATGTACAACTATCCTTGTGGCAAAACTGGGTTCTGCATTCATCTACCCTTCCGCTACTATAATTGCAATGTCTGTCTCACCTGAATTCAAAAAGCATTCAATATTTGTTATGGACTATGTGGCATACCTTAATGCTCATCCTTTCAATTTACTATTTCCACCTGGAAGTCATAGAATCATAGAAACCCTACAGTGCAGAAACAGGCCATTCGGCCCATCAAGTCTGCACCGACCACAATCCCACCCAGGCCCTACTCCCATATCCCTACACATTTACCCGCTAATCCCTCTAACCTACACATCTCAGGACACTAAGGGGCAATTTTAGCATGGCCAATCAACCTAACCCACACATCTTTGGACTGTAGGAGGAAACCGGAGCACCCGGAGGAAACCCACGCAGACACGAGGAGAATGTGCAAACTCCACACAGACAGTGACCCAAGCCGGGAATCGAACCCAGGTCCCTGGAGCTGTGAAGCAGCAGTGCTAACCACTGTGCTACCGTGCCGCCCTTTTGAATGAACCTAAGAGGGGATGGAACACAGAAGTAATTGATTTGATTAATTATTATCACGTATTAACATCCAGTGAAAGGTATTGTTTCTTGCGCACTATATAGACAAAGCATACCATTCATAGAGAAGGAAACAAGAGAGTTCAGAATGTAGTGTTACAGTCATAGCTAGGGTGTAGAGAAAGATCTACTTAATGCAAGGTAGGTTCATTCAAAAGTCTGGAGTTACAAATACCCCCATCACTGCATCACAAAATAAAACAGCCGGAATCTTCTGGACACTGTTGATGCTAAGCAAGTAGACTCTGCCCACGAAGATTGGTGCAACCCCACCCTTTATGTTTCTCAGCCGTAGCTTAGCTTCTAATCCCAGCTGAAGCATTGAAGGGTCAGCGGAATCATCCCCAGCAAGGATCCTTGAGCATAAGCAGAGAGAGAAGGGAAGGCATGCTCCCTTTACACAACAGTAGTTGCCATGTTCAGGTAAGCTTTCAAAAGTTTTGAGTCTTTCAGTAAGTGGGTGATTTAGTGAATGGGTAGGTGGGGGGAGGCGAGTAGTCAGGGAGGATAATCAGCTGGTATGGGGCACATTGGACCACTTCAGAGGGATGATTGATGGGGAGGGTGTTGGTTGTGATGCTCAGTTGAGTAATGCTGGCTAACTTCTGACAAGGTATTAAACAGTGCAGCATTTCCAGGATACTTATGTGTATCTGACTCAAGTCTCCGCTCTGAGCTCAGGGTCAGAGACATTCACAGACCAGAAGACCATAAGACATTGGAACTGAATTAGGCCACTCGGCCCATCGAGCCTGCTCCAACATTTCAATCATGCCTGATATTTTTCTCATCCCCATTCTCCTGCCTTTTCCCCATAACCCTTGATCCCCTTACTAATCAAGAACTTATCTATCTCTGTCTTAAAGACACTCAATGACCTGGCCTCCACAGCCTTTTGCAGCAAAGAGTTCCACAGATTCACCACTCTCTGGCTGAAGAAATTCCTCCTCATCTCTGTCTCAAAGGATTGTCCCTTTAGCCTGAGGTTGTGCCCTCTGGTTCTAGTTTTTCCTACTAGTGGGAACATCCTCTCCACGTCCACTCTATCTAGTATCCTTTAAGTTTCAATAAGATCCCCCCTCATTCTTCTAGACTCCGAGTACAGACCCAGAGTCCTCAACCGTTCCTCATACGACAAGTTCTTCATTCCAGGGACATTCTTGTGAACCTCCTCTGGACCCTTTCCAAGGCCAGCACATCCTTCCTTAGATATGGGGCCCAAAACTGCTCACAGAGCTCCAAATGGGGTCTGACCAGAGCCTTATACAGCCTCAGAAGTACATCCCTGCTCTTGTATTCTAGCCCTCTTGACATGAATGCTAACATTGCATTTGCCTTCTAACTGCCGACTTGAACCTGCACGTTAACCTTAAGAGAATCTTGAACAATAACTCCCAAGTCCCAATGTGTTTGATTTCCTAAGCATTTTCCCATTTAGAAAATAGTCTATGCCTCCATTCCTCCTTCCAAAGTGCAAAACCTCACATTTTTCCACATTATATTCCATCTGCCACTTCTTTGCCCACTCTTTTAACCTGTCCAAGTCCTTCTGCAGCCCCCCCACTTCCTCAATACTGCCTATCCCTCTACATATCTTTGTATCATTTGCAAACTTAGCAACAGTGCCTTCAGTTCCTTCCTCCAAATCATTAATGTATATTGTGAAAAGTTGTGGTCCCAGCACTGACCCCTGAGGCACACCACTCGTCATCGGCTGCCATCCTGAAAAAGACTCCTTTATCCCCACTCTCTACCTTCTGCCAGTCAACCAATCCTCTATCCATGCCAGGATCTTACCCTTAACACCATGGGCACTTAAGTTATTTAACAGTCACCTATGCGGCACCTTGTCAAAAGCCTTCTGGAAATCTAAATAAATCACACCCACTGGTTCTCCTTTATCTAACTTCCTTGTTACCTCCTCAAAGAACTCTAACAGATTTGTCAGACATGACCTCCCCTTGACAAAGCCATGCTGACTCAGTGCTATTTTATCATGCACTCCCAAGTACTCTGTGATCTCATCTTTAATAATGGACTCTAAAATCTTGCCAATGACCAAAGTCAGGTTAACCGGTCTATAATTTCCCATCTGCTGCCTCCCTCCCTATTTAAATAGTGGTGTTACATTTGCTACTTTCCAGTTCTCTGGCAGCCTCCATGCCACAGTAAGAAAGGCACAGACATCAAGTTTCTACAAAATCGCGCATATCGACACAGACATCAAGTTTCTACAAAAGTTAAACTTCTTACTGTGTTTACCCCAGTCCAACGCCGGTATCACCACATCACCCTCCCTGCCTCCAGTGATTCCTGAAAGATCACCACCAATGCCTCCACAATTTCCTCAGCTGTCTCTTTTAGAACCCTGGGGTGTAGTCCATCCGGTCCAGGTGATTTATCCACCTTCAGACCTTTCAGTTTCCCCAGAATCTTCTCCTTAGTAATGGCCACTACACTCATCTGTGCCCCCTGACTCTCCTGGAGCTCTGGCATCCCACTGGTGTCTTCCACCGTGAAGACTGATGCAAAGTAACAATTCAGTTCCTCTGCCATTGCTTGGTTTCCTATTATTACTTCTCCAGCCTCATTTTCCAGTGGTCCAATGGCTATTTTTGTCTCTCTCTTACCTTTATATACTGAAAAAAATCTCTTCCCATCTTCTTTTATATTACCAGCTAGCTTACACTCATATTTCATCTTCTCCCCCCGTATTGCTTTTTTAGTTGCCCCCTTCTCGCTTTTAAAGGCTTCCCAATCATCCTTGCCACTTCGTATGCTTTTATGCTGTTCTTGACTTCCCTCGTCAGCCATGTATGTCTCGTCCTCCCCTTAGCATGTTTCCTCCTCCTTGGGATGAATTTCCGTTGTGCCTCCCGAATAACTCTCAAAAACTCCTGCCATTGCTGTTCCACAGTCTTTCCTGCTCGGCTCCCTTTCCAATCAACTCTGGCCAGCTCCTCCCTCATGTCTTTGTAGTTACCTTTATTTAATTGTAATACCGTTACATCTGATTCCAGCTTCTCCCTCTCAAACTGCAGGATAAATTCTATCATATTGTGGTCACTGCTCCCTGAGGGTTCTTTCACCTTAAGTTCCCTAATCAAGTCTGCCTTATTACACATCACCAAATCCAGAATTGCCTGTTCTCTAGTAGGCTCTGTCACAAGCTGCTCCAAAAAAACACTTCTTAGACATTCCACAAATTCCTTTTCTTGGGATCCACTACCTACCTGATTTTCTCAGTCCACCTGCAGATTGAAGTCCCCCATGATTATTGTAATATTGCCTTCTTTTATATGCCTTTTCTATCTCCTGATTTATTTTCTGCCCCACATCCTGACTACTGCTAGGAGGCCTGTACATACCTCCCATCAGGGTCTTTTAACTTTGTGATTCCTCAACTCTACCCACAGAGATTCAATGCCTTCTGATCCTATATCACTTCTTGCTATCAATTTAACTTCATTCCTTATTTACAATGCAACCCCGTCCCCTTTGCCCATCTGCCTGTCCTTCTGATAGGACACATATCCTTGGATATTTAGATCCCAGCGCTGATCCCCTTGCAGCCACGTCTCTGTGATGCCCACAACATCGTACCGGCCAATTTTAATGTGCGCAACAAACTCATTTACCTTGTTCCGTATACTGCGTAGGTACAACACCCTCAGTCCTGCACTGACCACCTCCCTTCTCATACTTGTCACCTTTTTTGCTCTGCCTGAGGTTAGATTCCTGCCACTTTCTGTACTCTCTGTTCTATTACGTGGTCTGGAAACTTTACTAAGAGAGTCCCGAGTAATGGAAATCAGCCCACTGTTTCCAACTTCCGCAGAGTGCTGGCTACTTTGCACGTATACACTTCCTATCTCCAATGATCCAGACCAGGAGATTTGGGCCTATATAGAACATAGAACATTACAGTGCAGTACAGGCCCTTCGGCCCTCGATGTTGCGCCGACCAGTGGTACCAATCTAAAGCCCCTCTAATCTACACTATTCCAATATCATCCATATGTTTATCCAATAACCACTTGAACGCGCTCAACGTTGACGAGTCCACCACTGCTGCAGGCAGGGCATTCCACGCCCTTACTACTCTCTGAGTAAAGAACCTACCTCTAACATCTGTCCTATATCTATCACCCCTCAATTTAAAGCTATGTCCCTTCGTGCTAGCCAACACCATCCGAGGAAAAAGGCTCTCACCATCCACCCTATCTAATCCTCTGATCATCTTGTACGCCTCTATTAAGTCACCTCTTAACCTTCTCTCTAACGAAAACAACCTCAAGCCCCTCAGCCTTTCCTCATACGATTTTCCCACCATACCAGGCAACATCCTGGTAAATCTCCTCTGCACCCTTTCCAACACTTCCACATCTTTCCTATAATACGGCGACCAGAACTGTACGCAATACTCCAAATGCGGCTGCACCAGAGTTTTGTACAGTTGCAGCATGACCTCCTGTCTCCGAAACTCAATCCCTCTACCAATAAAAGCTAACACACCGTACGCCTTCTTAACAACCCTATCAACCTGGGTGCCAACTTTCAGGGATCTATGCACATGGACACCCAGATCCCTCTGTTCATCCACACGACCAAGTATCTTACCATTAGCCCAGTACTCTGTATTCCTGTTACTCCTTCCAAAGTGAATCACCTCACACTTTTCCGCATTAAACTCCATTTGCCACCTCTCAGCCCAGCTCTGCAGCTTATCTATGTCCCTCTGTAACCTGCCACTTCCCTCCGCACTGTCTACAACTCCACCGACTTTAGTGTCATCCACAAATTTACTAATCCATCCTTCCACGCCCTCATCCAAGTATTAATAAAAATGACAAACAGCAGTGGCCCCAAAACAGATCCTTGCGGTACACCACTAGTAACTGAACTCCAGGATGAATATTTCCCATCAACCACCACCCTTTGTTTTCTTACAGCTAGCCAATTCCTGATCCAAACCACTAAATCACCCTCAATCCCATGTGTCCGTATTTTCTGTAAAAGCTTACCATGGGGAATCTTATCAAACGCTTTGCTGAAATCCATATACACCACATCAATCACTTTACCCTCATCCACCTCTTTGGTCACCTTCTCAAAGAACTCAATAAGGTTTGTGAGGCACGACCTACCCTTCACAAAACCGTGCTGACTATCCTTAATCAAATTATTCCTTTCCAGGTGATTATAAATCCTATCTCTTTGCCCACAACAGAAGTAAGGCTCACCGGTCTATAATTACCAGGGTTGTCCCTACTCCCCTTCTTGAACAAGGGGACAACATTTGCTATCCTCCAGTCTTCTGGCACTGTTCTTGTAGACAATGACGACACAAAGATCAAAGCCAAAGTCTCTGCAATCTCCTCTCTAGCCTCCCAGAGAATCCTAGGATAAATCCCATCCGGCCCAGGGGACTTATCTATTTTTACCCTTTCCAGAATTGCTAACACCTCCTCCTTATGAACATCAATCCCATCCAGTCCAACAGCCTGCATCTCAGTACTCCCCTCAACAACACTGTCCCTCTCCAGTGTGAATACCGACGAATATCTTTATGTCTTTCCCAAGAACAGGGAGGGGTCTGTAAACTGCAGCTCAGGAGCTGCATGCCACGAAGGACTGGTGCAGTGCCTGACCTTTACTGATCAAACACATTTTGATGGCAATTAGATGGCTTGTTAAATGCTTTGATTAACATTATACTTGTGAGAAACTAACGCTCGATTATCCACGATTTTAATAAAACAATACCTTTTTAAAATGTTGCTGTAATATTCCTCAGTCTTGTTTTTTATTATTGCTGTCATTTGGGCAACAGCATTGCTGTTTAAAAATATTTTGTTTGTGACTATGATTTTCTGAAATTGCTGCTAAGATTGATGAGGTTACCCCCAGCAATATTACGTTTTTACTATTGAAAAGCTGTAACTCTAAAAAAGTAAGACGCAGTCCTAAAAAAATAATTTAAAAAAAGACATTGAAATCCTCCAGCATTTGGGGAGAAGATTTGGAAATGATTACTGCAGCCAGACAAGACAAAAATGCACCAACTAACCAGAACAGAGAAACGCTGGTAAACCAGCCGAAAGAGGATGTGGAGGATGTTTCTGGCCAGGTTACTGTACATGACGTGAAGTGGCTCCCTGAACAAAGACAATGACCGGGGCCAACATGGGCCTGGCAGGGAAGCAACACACAGCCTGGCCTGACTTCCAGTTTGAAAATCTCCCCCTGTGGAGTTGAACTGATCATTTTGACAATATGGATTTTAACGCCTTAACCCAGAGATCCAATCCGCCCTCTCCCCCCCCCACCCCACCCCTTGGCAAGACAGGCCCAGACTGTAAATAGGAATTGGAAATCCCCAACTCGCACCAGGGACTTTTTCTTTCCCAGTTCCATTCGTCTGCCTTTGTTTTTGTTTCTCTGCTGAGAGATCAGTGTTGTTTTTTTAATACAGGGACCCCCGCCCAGCCTGTCGCTATGTTTGGAAACACTTACCCAGTGCATGGAGTGGGCTTCTGTCGCTGCAATAGAGGAAGAAAGCGCAGAATAAGAGCAGGCTCGATACTGGAGTTCTGCTCCGCCACATTGTAACCTGCGGACTCCTTCAGTCTCTCGGCCGCTTCATGGGTCACACAGCTCCCTAACTCGAGTCGGCCTCAGCCACCGCCCCGAGGCGGCAGCAGCAGCATGTCCTGTCCAGATCCGCTCCCCCTGGCAGCAGCTCTCTGCCCAGCACCGCTCCTAAAGGTTATTCCTCAGGCTAACACTCCCTCTCGCAACAGGAAATCACCCCGTGCTTGGGAGGGATTCAGAGCACTGGATCCAGATGGGTGGACTTTCCACATCGCGTCATGACTATTTGCATAGTAAAAGCAAAATACTACCAATGCTGGAAACCTGAAATAAAAATTGCAAGTGCTGGAAATTCTCAGCAGGTTTGGCAGCGTCTGTGGAGAGAGAGAGAGAGAGAAACAAGTTAATGTTTGGGGTCGAATTTAAGTTAATTTTTTATTGTCACAAGTAGGCTCACATTAACACCACAATGAATTTACTGTGAAAATCCCCTAGTCGCCACACTCTGGCGCCTGTTGGGGTAAACTGAGGGAGAATTTAGCATGGCCAATCCACCTAACCAGCACATCTTTCAGACTGTGGGAGGAAACCAGAGCACCCGGAGAACGTGCAGGCTCCGCACCAGCAGTGGCCCAAGCCAGGAATCAAACCCAGGTCCCTGGTGCTGTGAGGCAGCAGTGGCTAACCACTCTGCCAGCGTGTGTCGTGGTTCCCCAGGACGACAATTCGTTCACATCGGTTTAAAACAGAGAGTCTGAGCAGCGATCTTCCAAGCAATAGACTTTATTTCTCAGTACAAGCGATAAAGTCGGGATCTCCGGATCAATCCAAAGAGCCCTTGGGCTTACACTCTTTTATGTACATTTCAGCCTCATATCTCAAGATCCTCCTCTCCCTTTTACAGCCTGTCCTTGGTTGTTATCTTACCCTACAGCCCTATCTTTCTTTGGCCACCATTATTTTTAGTTGACCCTTTATCTGTTTTCTTTGCAATTGGTCGCTCCCTGTTATATCTCTTTGTCTCTTAAACCATGGTGGTTATAACTCTTGCTCTTATCTGAACTTTTCTGTTTGTATAATAATCGTGGTTTTGCAGGCTAAGGCCGAATGCGTTTAGAAGAAAAGACATTCTCTCTGCTAATTTATGGTCCACTAATGTGTTTAGAAGAGAAAACATTCTCTCTGCTGGTTTATGGTCCACTATTAAGTTGAACCACCGAGCAGTCTTCCTTGTTTTCTTAAGTGGCTATTGTTTGCTTTCCTTAATTAGTGATTGCTATATTACTTCTCTAGTTCCTCTAGTTCCTCCGCTTTAATCATATCGACTACACTTGATTATATTAGGTCACACGAAGTTACTTTAGGTTACATATCCATTTTCACTACTTATCTAAATCTGCTTTATTATTTCACTAAAACCTATGAATCTGAATTCCATACTAAACTCATACAATATCCAGTACAATTTCCCTTACAAGTGAATCTGAATTTCATACTAAACTCATACAATATCCAGTACAATTTCCCTTACAAGTCCCCCCTTTGAGGCTATTCCCTAGCCTCATCCCAATTACCAAGCTCAAATAATCCCCTCGCTCAATCCCATTTGTATTTTATTTTAATCACTTTTTGCAGGCGATGTGGAGGAGCCGAATATTTTGGTCAGGGATCAGTGTCCCTATTCTAACTTTATCATAATTTGTCTATCCCGGTTCTGATTTTTGGGTTGCTCCTCCAGATTGCCTGCCCCTGACAGTCATCAGCCAAAAACCTTCCCACTCTTGTCTAGGGAAGGGAAAAAGACTGATTCCTGTGTACAGACTAAGTTCTCCTGGTTTCGTGCGGACTTCAGCAAGGTGCTGTTGTTTCCACAAGGTGATCTTCCACTATTGTAGTTATTTTACAGAGTGACGAGTTTCAACTTCGACCAAGGTCATTGTGAATCCACTCAGCGGGGGCGGCTCAAGATTTTCCCATTCCTCTGTTTTTTCTCTCGAGCGTGAGCTGCTTAGCACCCGCGTCACCATCTGCCGCGCTGCCATTCTGGTAAGGAAGGATCTCAGGGCGGGTAAAAAACAACAAAATATCAATCCCAGAATGATTATTGTTGCGATTGCTACAGCTCCAGCTTTGGCAAACCACGCCCCCCATCTTCCTAATATTCTGTCCAGCCAACTCCATACCTCATGCCCAAACCCAGCATTTTCTTTCACTTCTTTCTTAAGATTTCTTAACTTATTCATGGCTTGTGTAAATGACCCCTCTGGATTAGTGTTATTAGGGATAAATGTGCAGCACTGATCCCCAAACATAACACACACTCCTCCTTTCTCTGCCAGGAGCCAATCTAACGCCTGTCGATTTTGCCACGCCATTTTGCTGGTCGCATCCAACTGCTCTCCTAAGGCCTCCAGGGCATCATTCGTATAATTAATAAACCTCTGCTGATTATAATAGATGTAATTGATCCACTCAGTATTCTTGCTGGGTGTGATCCAAACAAAGAGGGATTCAAACCCTGCAGCTATTTCGTTCCTAGCTTTGAACTCATTCGGGATGCCGCGAGGCTGTCCGATTGCGTCCAATTTTATCGTAGGGTCAGGGGTATATGCCCTCTTAATTCTTTGTGATTTAATTTTTCTTTCCACCGGTAGTATCACAGTGCTCTGGGCAAGCATAACTCGGGCACATAGTCCCTTCCAATTCTGTGGTAGTTTTGCCAATAGCCCTTTCTCCGGGCCACAAAGCCACCAGAGATCGGCCAGTTGATTTTCTTGATAGTCTAACACATAAGGAGGGGGTGCCCATCCCTCTCCTGAGAGGATCAGATTAAGAGCATCGGTTATATTCCAAATCCTTTCACACTCTCCTGTGTAATTTCCCACACTACTTCCTGTGCTACTTTCCCTCCAATAGCAATCTCGGATTTGTAAGTTGGGCTCTACACTCCATTCCTTTGGGACCGCGTCTACTGCCGTTTTTGGCTACTTTGGACATCTGTGGGTCAAGTTGTAGATGCCCTTTTTTACCCCAGCAAACAGGATGCAGTGGTATTGACACAACGGCGACTCACCTTTACAAAGGTTATCACATGCGGATCCGGAACAGTCTATCTTCTCATACGAGTAGTTCCGATTCCCTATTGTATAATTCCGTATATATGTGGTATATGCACGGCAATTTTCCTTTCTCCAGCTTTGTTGCCTGGTTTCACAGTCTCCTGATCCCCATGGTATATCAGTTACTTGGGTGTTAGGTCTCTCTGATGCACATACCACACACTCTTTCCCATCACTGTTTTTCTGACCTGTATACTCAGCCCATTTCCACCATTTGTTTTTCTGCGCTTTCTCCCAAATAGTATTTGTGCTCACTAATCGTTCACGTTTTGTTCGTCTTAATACTCTATCTTCCTGATTCTGCACCCTTATGTCTTCTGTATCCCATTCTCCTTTTCTATGGGTCACGGAAGTCCCTAAGGGAAATAGTTTCCAAGTCCCAGGTGGGGAATGGGGCCCCTTCCCTGTCCTCACCTCCCTCGGCACCTTGACTAATAGGCTCAGGCTGGGCATTTGTATCATCAGCCAGCTCATGTACAGAACTACTTTCATCATCCTCTATTCTTTTTGTTCTTCCTTGGCTCTGTTCCTCCTCCCCACGATTCTCCCCGTGTATTTCTATTTCTTCCTCGCTATCACCTCTATCCACTCTGTGTACTTCTTCAATTTCCCTTCTCTCCCTCACCCCTGGTACCGTTCTGGTACAATGGTTTAAGTGATACCACAGTGTACTGCCTTCTACTTGCAAAGCCGTGGGAGACACTTTGGTGACTTCAAACGGTCCTTCTCGTCTCGGTTCGTTCCAACGTCTCCGGAACTTTCTGATGTATACTCGATCTCCAGGCTTGATCTGATGTTCTGTTACCGGATTCTCCTCCTCCTTGGCTTTCTCCTGTTCAAATATAGTTCTATGTATAACAGTTAATTGTTGTATATATTCTTTTGTGCTTTGATCTAAACATTCTAGCGTAGGACCTCCTGATCCCCTGATCTTAGGTACCGGCATTACTCTTCCTGTCATCATTTCATGTGGGCTCAAATGTGTGATTCTGTTTTCCTGACTCCTGTATTGCATTAGAGCCAATGGCAGAGCATCTATCCAGTTTTTCCCTGTTTCACTGCAAATTTTGCTTATTTTAGCCTTAAGGGTCCCGTTTGCTCTCTCCACCATTCCTTGGGATTGAGGATGATATACACATCCAAACTTCTGCTTTATTCGGAGTGCCGAGAGTGTCTCTCTCAGTGCCCTTCCTATAAAAGCAGATCCATTGTCTGAACTTAATTGCATGGGTATGCCAAATCTTGGGATAATTTCTTTTGACAGGAAGTTAATCACCGTTCCAGATCCTTGATCTTTGGATGGCGTTGCTTCTATCCATCTGCTGAATCTATCAATAATCACTAACATGTATCTTTTCCCCCTCACCACCTTTCCCATATCCACATAGTCCATGCATAGATGTTTAAATGGTCCTTCAGGAATGGGTATATGCCCTATTGGGGCAGTAATGCCCTTCCTGATGTTATTCTGAGCACACACCTCACACTGACTTAGTATGTAGTCAATCGAGTTTTGCAGGTATGGTGACCAGAATCCTTCCTTCTTGATCTTTCTCGCCACTTCTCCTCTTGCACAGTGGTCCACTCCATGCGCTTCGCTAATTAGTACGGTTAGTAATGATGTGGGTGCTATGACTAATCCCTCCCCATTTCTCCATATCCTGTCCTGTTGTCCCTGTAGTGCTCCTCTATCTTTCCACATTGTCTTTTCAGCTACAGAGGTTTCCTCCTGTAATTGTGCTACATCCTCTAATGTGATCTGAGGTTCGATATCCCCCGTACCTGGCCCTGGGTGCGGCCTTGCTATTTCTACTGGGGCTATCGTAGCCTCAATGCATCCTGACGCTTCTTTAGCTGCCTTGTCGGCTTTGGTGTTTCCCTGTGTGATGCTGTCTGCTCCCTTTTTATGCGCCTGACACTTAATTATGGCTAATTCCCTTGGACCCATCATGGCCCTTATTAAAGCCCTGATTTGACCTTCGTGTTGTATTGGTCCTCCTCCGCTTTTCATAAATCCCCTTTGCTTCCATATTGCCCCGAACAGATGGCAGACCCCGTGGGCATAGGCCGAATCAGTGTAAATTTCCACTGCTTCCCCGTTTGCTAACTCACATGCTCTGGTCAATGCTTTTAAGTTCTGCCAGTTGGGCTGAACAGGGCTGTTCACATTTCTCTGCTTCTATAACTTCAAGTCCTCCTGGTCTTTGTTCGACTATGGCATAGCCTGCGTGGTTTCCTAAGTGATCCCTGTAACATGAGCCATCTACATACAGTATCCTTTTCCCTTCTGTCACTAGTCCCTCTGCTCTTAAATCTTTTCTCAGTTTCATAAATGTTTTTGCTTCTCTTAAGCATTCATGTTCTTCTCCTTCATGAGGTAATGGCATGTAATCAGCTGGATTTACTCTGTTGCACTTTATTATCGTGATATCTAGAAATGTGGTTAGCATTCGATAATGATGGATCCTAGCAGGTGTCAGCACAAATTTTCCTTGCTCAATCAATTCAGCTACCTTATGGTATACATGTATGTTTATCGGATATCCCATTGTGACCGTGGCTGCCTTTTCGTACGCCCACCAAGCTGCTGCCAGGCCTTGATAGCACGGAGGGTATCCCATTGCTACGTCGTCTAGCTTGGTACTGTAATATGCTACAGCCTGCCTTCGTCTACCCTTGCAATTTTCCTGCATTAACATTGCTGTAGCAAATCCAGCTTCTCTGTTACTCACAAATAAGTCAAAGGGCTTGTCATAG
The DNA here is from genome assembly GCF_964213995.1 of Mustelus asterias. Lineage (NCBI taxonomy): Eukaryota > Metazoa > Chordata > Chondrichthyes > Carcharhiniformes > Triakidae > Mustelus > Mustelus asterias. The sequence continues at coordinate 51,579,098 of NC_135805.1, forward strand.
GTCGGTAAGGCCAATGCTGGTGCCTGTGCCATTTCTCTTTTCACGTTTTCAAATGCGTCTGAAGCATCTTTATCCCATTTTAGTTTGGCTTTTAATTCGTCACACCCTGCCTCCTTCATTATCTTTCGTAGTGCCTGCGTTTTTTCGGCATAGCTTTCCACCCATTCTGAACTGAATCCTGTCATTCCCAAAAATGTCATCATTTGTCCCACCGTCTGTGGTTTCGGAACTTTTAGTACTGCTTCTATTTGCTGTGAAGCTATCTCCTTCTGTCCTGCTGATATTTCTCTTCCCAAGTATTCTACCTTTTTCTGGCACAGCTGCAGCTTTTTCCTGGAAACTTTATGGCCCCCTTCTGCTAGTCTTTCCAATAGTTTTAAACTATCCTTCCTGCACTGTTCTTGTGTTCCTGTGCATAATAATAAATCATCCACATATTGTATTAGTGTTCCTTCCAACTGTATTCCTTCTAAATCTGCTCTCAACACCTGATTGAATACATGTGGGGAATGTTTAAATCCTTGGGGCATCCTATTGTATGTGTATTGTTTCCCCTCGTACGTAAATGCAAAGAGATACTGACTTTCTTGAGCTAGTGGCACACTAAAAAATGCCGAACATAGATCTATTACAGTAAACCATCTACTTTCAGGTGGTATATTTGTCATCAAGGTATAAGGGTTTGGAACCTCTGCTGGCATATCTTCCACTACCTCATTAATTGCCCTTAGGTCATGCACCAATCTCCATTTTTCTCCGTCCGCCTTTTTCACTGGTAGTAGCGGTGTATTACACCTGCTCCGGGTTTCTTTTAATACCCCTGCTTCTATCAATCCCTTAATTGTCCCTCTAATTCCTTCAATTGCTTCTGTCTTGATTGGGTATTGCGGCCTATACGGCCCCTGACGTCCTATCTTTAATCTGACTTCAACTGGATTAGCGTTTTTGACCCTCCCTACATCCGTGTCCTGTCTGGACCACAACTCCTGCGGGAGGGAGTTCAAATCCTGCTCTAACCTCTCTCTCCACTCCAGTTCCTGTTTCTCAATTTGCACTCCTATTGTTATCTGCTTCTGTTTCCCAAGCATCTTAACATCCAAAATTATTTTCGTCATTTGTCCATTGCTGGACGTCCAAATATCTACATTGTCTGTCTGGACAAATTCTAAATCTTGTGCTCTCAACACCATTGGTCCTAGGTCTTTTGATCTGTATCCCGGATTCACTTTCAATGTGACATGTGGCTCCGCCCCAGATACAGAGAACCATTTGTTAACCCATTCATTCCTAACAATGGTGAGGGCTACTCCCTCTAGTCCGATTAAAATACTTCCTGACTTTATTTCCTGTTCTCGTCCTGCCTCCCTTTCCCATTTCTCCTGTATCTCAGGTTCCTGCCCTTCATCAAATATCATTGTACTGTGTAATTCTGTTCTTGGCCATTTGGCTTGTGGAACCCAAGTGTTTATAAGCTTTCCCCAAACTTCCCATATCTGTTTTTTAACTTGTTCCTCTATATCTCCCAACCAATATACATTAACCCCTTCCTTTCCTGGTATTTCAAGTGGATACATTCCCATCAAATCAATTCCTTGTTCAGTGCATTCTAATTTCAGTCCTAAACCTAGGATTGCATCCCTTCCCAATAGATTTAAAGGAGTTTTATCACATACTAAAATAGGTACATGGGTTGTCTTATTTCCAATGGTAACAGGCACCGGCGTCGTCATTCGAGCTAATGTTACTTTCCCCGAGAACCCCACAGTTTTTACAAACTGGTTTGACAATGGTAAGTGATCCGCATATTTCGTTTGCATGCACGTACATGTGGCGCCGGTGTCTATCATCATGGGGACCTCGATCCCTCCTACTCTAACGTTAACTATAGGTTCCTGCTCTGCAGTTTCTGTTATCTGTACGTGCTGTCCTACCATTTCGGGGTTCTCTGGGCCTCCCTATGGGGAATTCTGATGGTTTACCGGCCCTTGAAACATCGGGATGCTGTTTGGCGATCCTTGGATCAGTTGTTGGCCTGTCTGCTGCTGGTTTTCTCCCTGTCTGGGGAAATTCCGCGGGCAATTCCTTTTTATGTGCCCTGCCTCCCCGCACCCCCAACACACACCTGAAGGGCCAGGCAGTGGTCCCTGTCTCGGAGTCTGATGATTAACCTGTCCCTGTCCTCTCTGATTCTGATAGGGTGGCCTACCACCTCCCTGTCCTTTCCCATTTCTATTCCAGTCAGTCTGACTTTGCAGGGCGTATGGGTTTTGATAATTTAGGCCATAGGCTCCTGGGTTCATGGACAGTGGGAAGGCAGAAATGTTATAGGTTATGACGGGCTGGCCTCCATCTCCGCTCCCCCCTTTGATTAGTGCAGGTATTTCCTCTGGCTTTTGCTCCACCATCATTGGTGCTATTTTTCTGGGTGCGAGATCCTCTTTTGCCTTCAGTTTATCCTTGCTTTTGATCTCCTCCAACTGTGCCTGAAGGAGTTTACGTTGTACCTCCTTCAGCTGTTTGTCTGCATTCTTTTCATCTTTGCGATGTCTCTCTACTGCATGGGCAACATAATCCACAAACTCTCGGTAATTTTTTGAGTCCAAGCCCACCACTTCCTCCAGCCTTGTCTTAGCTGGGGCTGGCAAGCCCTCTAGGATTGCAGCCCGGAACATGGAGTTGGTCAGTGGGTCTATTAGAATGTCCCTCTCCGTGTCCCTTCTCCACCTTCGTCATCTGTTCTATGTCATATTCTCCCTCAAAATTCATTTTGCCTGATATAACTGGGTACAGTCCCGTGAAGCTCTGTTTCTCTAAGTATGGGGGTGGGGCTACGTTTGGATCTTCCAATTTTGCTTTTTCCTCAAGTTGTACTCGCATCTGCATCCTACCTCCCCTCCATACCCCTCTTCTCTCTTTCCCTTCTTGTTGGAATCAGGCTAATATCTCTAACTCCTTTTCTCGCTTTTCCCTTCTTTTGCTCGATTTATCCTTAATCTTATAGTTCTTTATCATTCCCTTCTGGTCCTCACACCTCTCTATGGACCATGTGCCTTCCTCCGGCCACTGTGCATTGGTCTTATTTGTTCTTTTGGCCCATTTTTTAGAGACGTGTTCTATATCTCCCCTAAGGGCTGGGAACTTATCCCCTAATATCTCCACTGGTGTCTTAACTTGGTGCGTCATTACTCGTCTTTTTGGATCACTGTCACAATTTTTGTCACTTAGTCCGTCAGAGTTAGGTATCACAGTGATTATTACTTGCTGTATTGTTTTTCCGTGCTCAGTCCCCTGTTTACCTTTCCTTTGGATTTCTTTTGCCACTATCTGTAATTCTAACCGGGGTCCTGATATCCACTTCCCCGTAGTCCCCTGTCCCGGCACTATCTTCCTCTCCCGGGCCAGAGGGTAGTAGGTTTTCACTTGCTCGTCTATGTGTATAAGAATCCTGTATCGGTCAGATCCCTTTATTAATTTCTCTAGGGTTTCCAATTTTATTTCGTCTATCCAATTCCTATCGACTACTCTTTCCCAATTTACATACGGCCACTCATTCTTTATCTCCTCTAAGTTAATTATGTGTGTAATCTTTTTCCAATCCAGTGTTGCTTTCGTTTTTGTTATTTTTCAAAGATTAGTTATTTTCAATCTTGTCACCAGGCAGTTTTGTCAGGGTAATTTTTCAAGTTGTTAGTTATTACCCTACCTATGTTCCGACTCTCCTCTTATTTCTGTTCTCCACGCTGTTACCTCAGACCAGTTTGTTCAAATTGGTCTTTTACTTCCTCTATTCTAGCTGCTACTCCCCTTTCCTGTGCTTAAAATCCACTCCTGTGCTTTTGACTACTGTATTAGGTCAGAGAGCGATCTCTCACTGATCTCTCTCCCTCTCGGTTGACGTCCCTTACCCGAGGTCCTGGGTAGGTTTGGACTGGCAGGTTTTCCCACACTTACTCTCTTCTGGGCAAGTCGTGACCTGAAAAACCCGCTCCAAACCGCTCGACTTAACCTAATTGCATTACTTTAGCTTTCAGCCTTTTTCCCGTCTCACTTTTTACCCATTCACAGACAATACAGTATTCGCAGCGCGCTTTTGCATGCAAAAATTCTGCTCTTCAGATCAGACTCAGTCTCTCAAAAAATTTTACACAATTTGGTTTTACCTGTGCAGGATATCTTTTTGGGTTGGGGAGATCCAGGACCAGCAGAGAGCCGGGCGCACCGGGCCTCGAGAAAACCCCTTTCTGACAACAAGGATTTACATGCATGCAAGTCTGCTTACCTTGTTGACAGAAGGCCGGCTGGGGACTTCTCGGTTCCGGTTGGACCACCGTCTCCGCCACTCCTTCCAGATGCTTTTCTGGGCGATCTCTCACCAACCCTGCTCGCTGCGCCAATTTTGTCGTGGTTCCCCAGGACGACAATTCGTTCACATCGGTTTAAAACAGAGAGTCTGAGCAGCGATCTTCCAAGCAATAGACTTTATTTCTCAGTACAAGCGATAAAGTCGGGATCTCCGGATCAATCCAAAGAGCCCTTGGGCTTACACTCTTTTATGTACATTTCAGCCTCATATCTCAAGATCCTCCTCTCCCTTTTACAGCCTGTCCTTGGTTGTTATCTTACCCTACAGCCCTATCTTTCTTTGGCCACCATTATTTTTAGTTGACCCTTTATCTGTTTTCTTTGCAATTGGTCGCTCCCTGTTATATCTCTTTGTCTCTTAAACCATGGTGGTTATAACTCTTGCTCTTATCTGAACTTTTCTGTTTGTATAATAATCGTGGTTTTGCAGGCTAAGGCCGAATGCGTTTAGAAGAAAAGACATTCTCTCTGCTAATTTATGGTCCACTAATGTGTTTAGAAGAGAAAACATTCTCTCTGCTGGTTTATGGTCCACTATTAAGTTGAACCACCGAGCAGTCTTCCTTGTTTTCTTAAGTGGCTATTGTTTGCTTTCCTTAATTAGTGATTGCTATATTACTTCTCTAGTTCCTCTAGTTCCTCCGCTTTAATCATATCGACTACACTTGATTATATTAGGTCACACAAAGTTACTTTAGGTTACATATCCATTTTCACTACTTATCTAAATCTGCTTTATTATTTCACTAAAACCTATGAATCTGAATTCCATACTAAACTCATACAATATCCAGTACAATTTCCCTTACAAGTGAATCTGAATTTCATACTAAACTCATACAATATCCAGTACAATTTTCCTTACACGTGCCACCCCGTTACACTCTTCAGAACCTTCTTTGCCCCTCTGCCTAACCAGCAGTTTAGACCCTCTCTAGATTCGAGGTTAAAACTTTAAAACCTTTATGAAATAGCCAATACAACAACAGTTTGTCTTTAGATAGCCCGTTTAATGTGTAATCCAACATCCCGAGGCATTTCACAGCAGCTTATGAAGTAAAACTGGACATAATGCACAAAAAGTGCTATTTAAGGCAGGCGGCCAAACGTTTGGTTTAAGATATGGAGCAAACATGAGGTCAGTTTGCACCTGTGAAGGGCAAATTAGATTTGTCATTTTGGGCACAAAATCCTTGGTGACAACCCTATTTTTTACAGATTCTAAATTCAGACACCCAGGGTCCTGTTTTCCCTCGGTTGGGAATATGGTGGGGTTGAATCTTGGCTGCCGTGGCTTTGACACCACCCCAAACTCTGGGGTTGTGAGGGAACCGCCATTTCAGATGTTCTTGTCTCACTGAGAGAAGCAGGAATTTTTCACATGGCACTTTTCCATAACGCTAAAAGATCAGCTGTCTTCAGATGATTTCAAAATCATCTCATCCTGGCATTAATGTATGTGGGCATTACACAGAGATACTGAACACTGGGGGCAAGGAAAGCAGAACAGACAAGATTTCTGATGTGACGTTCTCCACAGAAAGTACCCTCCATTTCTCCTTTTTGTTCTCTTCTCTCCCCCCCTTCTCCCTGTTTCCCTGGCTCTGTATGTGCTTATAAACTTTTACATTTATATACTCACATAAACCAATAGGGCCAACAGGTTAGTTTCTGTGCAGTGGACTCAGTGTCATCCATTTCTGAAGAAAGGTCAGATGATTGAAACATTAACTGTGTTTCTCTCCCTGCAGACGCTGTTGGTCTGCTGAGTGTTCCCAGCTATTAGTGTTAAAATGTATTTGCTTTTTTTTCCTTTAAAAATATATCATGGGAAGTTCAGATTTTCCAGCAAAGTTGAAAGAATGAGAATCTTTACTGCAACACAATTAACCAACATCTGGTGGAAGCAACATTATTATCCAACATCTGGTGGAAGCAACATTACTATCTAGGCATGGTGAGGAGAAGAGGCTGAAAAATGTTTTATTGTCGTCAAAGAGAAGCTTGATAATGCTAAAGCAATCTCCCTTAGACTGCTTCCTTTTCTATACATTCATTATTATACCTAATATATACCATGGATAATGAAAGGTAAATTATGCTTGACAAACCTGTTAGGAATCTTTTCAGAGTGTAACTAGCAGTAGGACCACTGGATGTATTTAAATTTTCAAAAAAAGCATTGGATAAAGTGCCATATAGAGATTCTTCCAAAATTAGAATTTGTGGGATTGGAGGAAATATATTAGCATGGTTTCAGCATTTGTTAACGGACAGAAAACACAGCATATGAATATGAATAAATTAGTCACTTTCGGGTTGACAAGCTGTTACTAGTGGGGAATTGCAAGGATTGGTGCATGGGCCTCAGCTATGTACAATCTATGTCAATGGCTTAGATGAGTGGACTGAGTATAATGTATCAAAGTTTGCTAATTAAATACATTTAGGAGGAAAAGTAAACTGTGAGAAGGATTTCCTAGGCCCAACCATCCTCAGCTGCTTCATCAATTATTAACACCAATGCTTGTATATGATGGTGAAATAATAAAGCAGTTTATATTTTACCTTCAACAAATGTATTCTACATATAGCTCACTAGAGATACAAACTCCTTATGGTTCCCCTATTCCAGCTGTGTGTATTTATAGTCTTTTGGAGGTTGAACCAATTCTCATCACTTGTCTTTAATAAGGAATTAACTTAACAATGTAATTGCCAAAGCATGCACTTGCTGATACTGACATTAATAACTTCTTCTATCATAAAATCAGAAGTGAGGACATTGCCTGTACAATGTTTAGTACCATTTGCAACTCGTCAGATACTGAAGCAGTCTGTGTCCACGTGCAGAAAGACCTAGACAACATTTAGGCTTTTGCCGATAGGTTGCAAGTAATGTTCGTGCCAGGCAATGATCATCTCTAAAAAGAGAGAATCTAACCATCTACCCTTGACATTCAATAGCATTACCATAATTCAATCCCCCATTATCAACATGCTGGGTGTTCCCATTGACCAGAAACTGAAGTGGATCAGCCATTTAAATAATCTGGCAACAGGACCAGTTCTGAGACTGGGAATTATTTGGCAACTAAGTCAATTCCTGGCTCCCCAAAGCCTATCCACCATCTACAAGGCTGAAGTCAAGAATCTTATGGAATAACTTCCACTTTGCCTGGATTGAATATGCTCTCACAACACTCAACAAGCTTGACATCATGCAGGATGACAGTGCCAGCACCCAGCATAAAGTAGCCACTTGATGGGTACTTCATCCATCATATTAAGCATTCATTCCCTCCACTCCTGGCATAGAGTAGCAACAGTATCTACCATCTAGAAAATGCACAACAGCAACTTGTAAAGGCTCCTTCGAGAATCCACGACCTCTATCACCTAGGACAAGAGTAGCAGATGCATGAGAACATCACCACCTGCAAGTTCTCTCCAAGTCACAAGTCATCCTGACTGGGCATTATATTGGCATTCATTCACTGTTGCTAGGGTCAAAATCCAGGAACTCACTTCCTAACAACACTGTGAATGTACCTTTACCACATGGACTGCAACGGTTCAAGAAGACAGCTCACCCCCTCCTAGTCAAGAAGCATTAGTAATGGGCAGCAAATGCTGGCTTTGCCAGCAATCTTTCTCTTTCTGCTTTATCTTGGCATGCTTCTGAATAATCGGGGGGCTCTCGATTTGCAAGTACCATCTTGCCAAAGGCCTTCTCCTGGTTCAGGCTGATGAGGCAAGTGCCCACTCCACTATCCTGCAAACTGTACCCCTGACTAGCACAAGGATATCAGAGATCTTCCTGGCCAGGATAGACCACTGACTCCAGAGAAGATTTGACCCAATGGTGATGACCTTGGCTAAGAATGTTATAGTCTACTCAGCAGTGAAATGGGTCGGAGAGGTTCTGCTTGTAGATGAGGGTAATGATGCCTTTCCTCATGGATCTTGGCATACTGTCGGCCAGCAGCATTTTCTCACACACTTCCATCCCATGAACAGTTAAAAAGCTGCAAATGGGTTTTAATGAGTGGACAAAGGACATAAATGAAGCAGATGGGTTTTTCCAACAATTATTTTAGGATCACCATTAGTGAGATTGACTTTTTAATTCCAGATTTATTAAGTGATTTAAGTTGCATCAGCTGCCGAGATGGGATTTGAACCGGTGTCCACAGGATTAGGCTGGGCCGCTGGTTTACTAACCGAGTTATATTACTACAATGCCACTACCTCCTCAACGTCAATGAAAATGGAAGAACTATATAGGATTACTACTTTTTCCATGTTAAGCAATTGGACCAAAAGGATTCATTTAGGTTATCTTTGTAGGAGGACAAAGCTGTTAAAGAAGTAAGAGAAGGCTCTTCAGAGATGTTAACCTTTATTTATTGAATCAACAAGATAGTCTCTCTTAAACCTGCTTGCGTGTTCCAACTGTGGCAAATTTTGTTTCATAACAATCCAGTGAAGCACCTTGGGACATTTGACTGTGTTAGCGAGGGTAAGTTTTATTGATGTTGTCAGAGTATTGCACAGCTGCTCCACCTGCATTCTGGGGATGGTTCCTCATTTACGTCAAACCTGCATCTTAATGAATATGCTTCACAGGAGGTTACTACATTTGAGTGTGAGAGTAGTCTTTGAGAACACATAGGAAAATGCTAGGTGAAAGAAGCACTGAGAAAACCTCAGACCCATATATATATATAGAGATGTGGAGATGCCGGCGTCGGACTGGGGTAGACACAGTAAGAAGTCTCACAGCACCAAATTAAAGTCCAACAGGTTTATTTGGTAGCATGAGCTTTCGGAGCTCTTCTCCTTCATCAAGTGAGTGGGAGTTGGGTTCACAAATAGGCACATATAGACACAGACTCAATTACAAGATAATGGTTGGAATGTGAATCTTAACAGGTAATCAAGTCTTTACAGGTGCAGACAATATGAGTGGAGAGAGGGTTAAGTACGGATTAAAAAGGTGTGAATTGTCTCAAGCCAGGACAGTAAGTGAGATTTTGCAAGCCCAGGCAAATTGTGGGGGTTACTGGTAGTGCGGCATGAACCCAAGATCCTGATTGAGGCTGTCCTCATGTGTGCGGAACTTGGCTATCAGTTTCTGCTTGCCGATTCTGCACTGTGTCTTGAAGAACGCTTACCCGAAGATCAGAGGCTGAATATATACAGAGAGTCAACAGTCAATGAACATGAACAACAAAGAACAACACAGCACAGGAACAGGCCCTCCGGCCCACCAAGACTGCGCTGATCACATTCTACGTAGACCAACTGCCTGAATCCTTCTATTCCCCGCCTGTTCATGTGCCTATCCAGATAAGTCTTAAACGTCACTAACATATCTGCCTCAACCACCTCACTTGGCAGTGTATTCCAGGCCCCACCAGCCTCCGTGTAAAAAAACTTCCCCCGCACATCTCTACTGAACATTTCCTCCCTTACCATGAACTTGCGCCGCTTTGTGATTGTCATTTCTGCCCTGGGAAAAAGTTTCCAACTGTTCACCTTAACTATGCCCTCATAATTTCATAAACTTCTATCAGGTCGCCCCTCAGTCTCTGTCTTTCCAGGGAGAACAATCCCAGTTTATTCAATCCCTCCTCTTAACTAATACCCTCCAGACCAGGCAACATCCTGGTAAACCTTTTCTGTATTCCCTCCAAAGCCACCATGTCCTTCTGGTAGTGTGGTGACCAGAATTGGACACAGTATTCCAAATGTGGCCTAACCAACGTTTTATGTAACTGTAGCATAATTTGTCAACTTTTATACTCGATGCCCCAGCCAATGAAGGCAAGCATGCCATATGCTTTCTTCACCACCTTTTCCACCTGTGCTGCCACTTTTAAGGATCTGTGGACCTGTACTCCCAGATCTCTCTGTGTGTCTATGCTCCTGATAGTTCTGATGTGGAGATGCCGGCGTTGGACTGGGGTAAACACAGTAAGAAGTTTAACAACACCAGGTTAAAGTCCAACAGGTTTATTTGGTAGCAAAAGCCACACAAAAGCCACACAAGCTTTCGGAGCTGCAAGCCCCTTCTTCAGGTGAGTGGGAATTCTGTTCACAAACAGAGCATATAAAGACACAACCTCAATTTACATGAATAATGGTTCCAACTCTATTCTCTGACAATCTTCATCATGAACCGCAACTCCAGCAATCTTAGTACAATGGACAGCAAAATCACATTCTCAACCCATATTTTCTGGACTAATGTGTGGTTATCTATTTCAAATTAAACAGCATTACTTGTTAAGTTAAATTAATGAAGGCTAGCAGATAATTTTGTCTTTGGCTGGTAGTTTAAATCGGGTGATATCAATTCAACTGATCTCCCAAGTTTCTTCAAATCTCCTTTCACTTCAATGTTTCACACTATCACCCAAAGTGAAAATCACCCCTTTGGTGTGTTTACTCTGAACCATTAGAATCAGAAGGGGAATTCAGTGAACATTGTTTTATTTTTAAAAACTGAGAGAATGACAGAACTGAAAAAACTCATTGCGGTTCATCCTGGAGTTTTCAAAATTCAGAGTACAGGCACTCCTCAACTTTATGCTATTCCAGTTACAACGAATTACACTTCTCAATGTTTATAAATTGATACCCAATTTCAACTTTACGACATCTGTTTTGACTTTACGATGCCATGCCAGCTCGTTCATATAAAACCATAAAGAATAGGTTCCCAAGAAGGCATACGGCATGCTTGCCTTCATCGGCCAGGGCATCGAGTTTAAAAATTGGCAAGTCATGTTTCAGTTTTATAGGACTTTAGTTAGGCTGCACTTGGAATATAGTGTTCAATTCTGGTTGCCATACTACCAGAAGGATGTGGAGAGGGTACATAGGTCTGAGGACTGCCTATAAAATTTATACTGCAACCCCATCACTTACAACCTCACTTATTTTGGAAGTTTTACCGAAAGTTAATCTTCTTTGGTAGGAGATTAAACAAATTGAACAGAATCTACAATGTTTCATTTATTTATCAGTGTCACAAGTAGGCTTTCATTAATACTGCAATGAAGTTACTGTGAAAATTCCCTAGTCACCACACTCCAGCGTCTGTTCGGGTACACTGAGGGAGAATTTAGCATGGCCAATGCACCTAACCAGCACGCCTTTCAGACTGAGAGAGGAAACCGGAGCACCCGGAGGAACCCAAATAGACCAAATTATATACATTTTGCTGGAATGGTTGGGGTTTTGGTGAATAGCCTTTTAAAACCATAGAAAACCATAGAAAAACCATAGAAAACCATAGAAACTCTACAGTACAGAAAGAGGCCATTCGGCCCATCGAGTCTGCACCAACCACAATCCCACCCAGGCCCTACCCCCATATCCCTACACATTTACCAGCTAATTCCTCTAACCTACGCATCTCAGGACACTAAGGGGCAATTTTAGCATGGCCAATCAACCTAACCCGCACATCTTTGGACTGTGGGAGGAAATCGGAGCACCTGGAGGCTAATGCCTTTTCTCAGCATTTCTCATATCCCAATATTTTCAAGTTTAGTAAACTATTTACAACTTCTACGGATGAACAATCATTACAATTTCGCATTTCAGCGGGCACAAAATTACCCTTTCCATTACAATAAGAAACAAGCCATTTCTTAGTTTAGGTCAGCAGATTAAAATCTTTAAAGCCAAGATGTAAAACAAAAGCAGACAGAAAGATGCATATTACTGGCACAGAGGTGAATCTGATTGTGCAACATGTGCCAATCGGGACATGAGCCTAGAAATATTTGACTGGCCACTTCCCCACTCCCATCTCTATTCTCTAACCATATTTTTAAGGGGAAAGCCTGGAAGGAATCAAATATAATACTGAGTCATTATCACATCTGCTAGTGATAGGAAGTAGCAGAATGGCAGGACAGATCCAGCAGAGGTAGTATACAATCAGGAGGGAATTGCCCTGGGAGTCCTCAACATCAACGCTGGAACCCATGAAGCAAGGAAACCTCCTGCTGCTTGCCATGTATCATCTCCCCCCAGCTGATGAATTAGTACTCCTCCATGTTGAACGCCACTTGGAGGAAGCACTGAGGGTGGCAAGGCGTATAATATACTCTGGGTGGGGGCCAAGTCCTAAAAGAAATAGCTGCTAGACTGGGATTACAGTAGATGGTGTGGGAACCAAAAGAGGGAAAAACATACTTGACCTCATTCTCACCAACCTGTCTGCCACAGATGCACCCGTCCATACAGTATCGATAGGTGTGACCTCTGCTCAGTCCTTGTACGGACGAAGCCCTCTTCACATTGAGGATATCACCCATTGTGTTGTGTGGCACTGCCACCATGCTAAATGGTATAGACTTTGACCAGATCTAGCAACTCCAAACAACCATGAGAGGTGCTATAAGCCATCAACAGCAGCAGAATTGTATTCAACCACAATCTGTAAGCTCATGGCCCAGCACATCCCCTTCTCTACGATTACCACCAGGCCAGGCAATCAACCCTGGTTTAATGAACAGTGTAAGAAGTCTCACAACACCAGGTTAAAGTCCAACAGACTGATTTGGTAGCAAGAGCCACTAGCTTTCGGAGCGCTGCTCCTTCATCAGGTGAGTCACCTGATGAAAGAGCAGCGCTCCGAAAGCTAGTGGCTCTTGCTACCAAATAAATCTGTTGGACTTTAACCTGGTGTTGTGAGACTTCTTACTGTGTTTACCCCAGTCCAACGCCAGCATCTGCACTGAATGAACAGTGCCATATGGCATGCCAGGAGCAACACCAGGCATACCTAAAAATGATGTGTCAACCTGATGAAGCTATAACACAGGACCATTTGGTTTCCAAACAGTATAAGCAGCAAGTAATAGAGCGAAGCAATTCCTCAACCAATGGATCAGATCTAAGCTCTGCTGTCCTGCCAGATCCAGCCATGATTGGTGGTGGACAATTAAACAACTCACTGGAGGAGTAGGCTCCACAAATATCCCCATCCTCAATGATGCAGGTGCCTTGCACATCAGGGCTGAAGCATTTGCAACAATCTTCAGCCAGAAGTGTCCAGTGGATGATCTATCTTGGCCTCTTCTGGAGGTGCCCAGCATCACAGATGCCAGTCTTCAGCCAATTCAATTCACTCCATTGATATCAGGAAATCGCTGACGGCACTGGATACTGGAAAGGGTATGGGCCCTGACAATATTCCAGCAATAGTACTGAAGACTTGTGTTCCAGAACCTGCTGTACCCCGAGCCACACTGTTCTAGTACAGCTACAACACTGGCATCCAGCTGGCAATGTGGAAAATTGCCCAGGTATGTCCTGTGCACAACAAACAGGACATATCCAACCCAACCAATTACCATCTCATCCGTCTACTCTAATATTCTACTTGATCATCAGTAAAGTGATGGAAGGGATCATCAACAATGCTATCAATTGGCACTTACTCAGCAATAACCTGCTCACGGACTCTCAGTTTGGAATCTGGCAGGATCACTCAGCTCCTGACCTAATTACAACCCCCATCACATCTGCCTAAGTGCACCACCTCATACTTCTTCTATATGAAACTCTGTGCTGCTCGCCTTGGGGAACACCATGGTCAACCATTAAACAGTCATACAAGGAATGCAAGAAATTTGCTTACATCGTCAGCGTTCCCAGGTCAGGGAATTGTGGGGCAATAGGAAATTTATGTAATGGGAAGTTGCTGATGGGACAGTCAGAGCAAGGCAGGTTTAGTTTTGTTGATGACGACCCGAGTATTACCACTCTATTGTCTCTCTGTGATATTCTGAAACCTAGGGCTGAATTTTATAGAGTGCTCTGTTCTCCACCCCCACCCATGAAAAACTTGGGAACCCTGCTGCTATTCTATACTTTGAGTGGCATTGATTGGTTCAGGGTGAGACTTCCACCCTCGTCTGGGGAGGAAGTCCTGCCTTAGAGAAATGCTGATCAATCCAATTGGCTGGCAGCTCTGTAGTCCCATGTTCGAGTAGTGGCCACTGCTGGAACAGCAGCCAGTCCCCAAAGAAGGGGAGGTTATAGAAGCCAGATTTCAAGTAAATCTGGGATATTGCTGGAGCTGGATGACAGGCCATGACAAAGAGGGGTATGGAGGTAGAAGTCTGAGTTTCCAGGGGAGGGTAATGATCTTTGAGGTTCATGCCTTCAATGGGTACAGGGGATACCCACCCCCAAAAACAAGTTCTTAAAAACTCCTTCTTGAGCCTGTATCTGGTACAATTCATTGCACTTCTCTCATGTCACATAACAGGCCCGATTTGACCAAAACTTTGGCGGTAAAGTTGGGCGTCGGGCCTATACCGCGATCTGCACCCGAATCCGAGCAGATCGCGGCTTTACCGACACCCAAGTCGGGCACGGATCCGGCCCGCACCCGAATCGGGCGGCCTGACGATTTAAATGCATTAGCATTCATTTAAATCGACTTAATGAACCGCGCGCCCAACTCTACCGCCAAATCCTACTTTTCCATCTTCGGGTCCGATCCGCATCCGTGCTGTTACCGACCTGCAAAATAAAAGTCTGAAGTCGTCGCTGCAGCTTCCGAAGAGTGGGGTCAGAGCCTGCAACGGCTCTCTGACCCAGGTCATCCTCCGGTTGGGGGGGGGGGGGGGGGGGGGGGGGGGGGGGGAGAAAGGATGTGACATTTCATCCTCTGGGGGGGGCTGGTGGGAGAAGGGGGGTGTGATGTATCATCCTCTGGGGGCGGGGGTGTGGTGGGAGATGGGGGGGTGTGACGTATCATCCTCTGGGGGCGGGGGTGTGGTGGGAGAAGGGGGGGTGTGACGTTTCATCCTCTGGGGGCGGGGGTGTGGTGGGAGAAGGGGGGTGTGACGTTTCATCCTCTGGGGGTGGGGGGGGGTGAGAGAAGGGGGGGTGTGATGTATCATCCTCTGGGGGGAGGGGTTCCGCTGCCAGGCTGCGGCCGATCACTCCTCCCCACCGGAGGAACGATTCCCTCCGCCGGAGTGGCCGCATACTTCAAACACCAAGACTGTCATCATTCACCTCAGCGGAACGCAACAGTGCCACACTTTCTTTGCACCATCTGTTCAGGGCACTGATGCAGAATGAAACGACCAGGGTAGATGCCAAAGACTGAGTAGATTTGTGACATGAGCCATATTCATCCCGAAGGAGTAAATAGAAGGATAAATAATCTTGAGTTATTCATTTGGATCTGAGTTGTCTCTTGCTGCCCCGGTGAGGATGGTGTGTTTTTTTTTTGCACTGCTGAAGCAGCTTTACATTGATAATTCCCACTGCTTGTTCAAGTTCACTCAGTTGACCAGCGTTCCGCTGAGGTGAATGATGACAATCTTGGTGTTTGAAGTATACGGCCACTCCGGCGGAGGGAATCGTTCCTCCGGTGGGGAGGAGGGATCGGCCGCAGACTGGCAGCGGAACCCCCCCAGAGGATGATACGTCACAACCCCCCCCCTTCTCCCACCCCCCTCCCAGAGGATGATACGTCACACCCGCCCCTTCTCCCCGCCCCCCCCCCCCCCCCCCCCCCCCCCGCCCAACTAGAGAATGATTGTCAGAGAGCCGCTCTCTCCGCTTTCTGCTTTTTTTTTCTTTCGCGCCCGGGCGCGCTCTGTCAGATTTTTTTTTAACTGCGCATGCGCAGTCCAGAGCTCCGATCGGTCCGCCAGCGCTAAGCCCCGCCCACAGCTCAAATCGGACCGGAGCCGGCAAAACGCGTATGGGCGCGCTGGAAAGAGGATTCCAGGCGCGGATCTATTTGACGCCCGGATTCGGCACTGAGACTCAAAGCCTATTTCCTCTCATTTCTTTGCACTTTGTTTGCTGATCGTCCTCCACTTCCATTGCATTTTTTACTCCCTGTTCCTCATCAACTATATTCGCATTTTAATTGTTCTCATGAATGGTGAACCATATGAAATGTTAATGTTGTTACTCTTTCCACAGCCATTGCCTGTCCTACTGAGTATTTCCACCATTTCCATTTTTTTAATGTTAGAATTTTAACTATTCAGCTTGGCTTTTCCCTCATTTATTGTTTTCTATGTTAATAAGGTGAGAGATGTTAATGTCAGGGAAAGGAACATAATCCATTTCAGCGACCCACTGACTGTCGAATACATTCCCAGGCTGGGCAAAACATGAGTAGATACTTCTTCCACTCTAACCAAGTGGTGGAAGTGCCAAAGATATGTTCTGTGAGGCGACAACACCAAATGGAGTGATACTCAGAAGGAATAGACCTCACCTCAGGGTGCTCGCCATGCAGTTGTGACAAAGCAGCATTGCCTACATGTATGCATGTATCTTTGTCTGACAAGGAGTGAAAAAGAAACACACTAAGCTCACCAACAACTGAGGACAATCAGTCATAGAACCATAGAACATTACAGCACAGAAACAGGCCTTTTGGACCTTCTTGGATGTGCCGAGCCATTTTTCTGCCTAGTCCCACTGACCTGCACCTGGATCATATCCCTCCGCACCCCTCTCATCCATGTACCTGTCCAAGTTTTTCTTAAATGTTAAAAGTGAGCCCGCATTCACCACCTCATCTGGCAGCTCATTCCACACTCCCACCACTCTCTGTGTGAAGAAGCCCCCCCCTAATATTCCCTTTAAACTTTTCCCCCTTCACCCTTAACTCATGTCCTCTAGTTTTTTTCTCCCCTAGCCTCAGTGGGAAAAGCCTGCTTGCATTCACTCTATCTATGCCCATCATAATTTTATACACCTCTATCAAATCTCCCCTCACTCTTCTACGCTCCAGGGGATAAAGTCCTAACCTATTCAACCTTTCTCTGTAACTCAATTTCTCAAGTCCCGGCAACATCCTTGTAAATCTTCTCTGCACTCTTTCAACCTTATTAATATCCTTCCTGTAATTAGGTGACCAAAACTGCACACAATACTCTAAATTCGGCCTCACCAATGTCTTATACAACCTCACCATAACATTCCAACTCTTATACTCAATACTTTGATTTATAAAGGTCAATGTACCAAAAGCACTCTTTACGACCCTATCCACCTATGATCACTGGAACCAAAGTGTTCCCCTACACACACTTCCGTCACTTGTCCTAACCCGTTTCCTAATAGGAGATCTAATATTGCATCCTCTCCAGTTGGTACCTCTATATATTGATTTAGAAAATTTTCCTGAACACATTTTACAAACTCTAACCTGTCTAGACCTTTAACAGTATGGGAGTCCCAATCAATATGTGGAAAATTAAAATCCCTTACTATCACAACTTTATGTTTCCTGTAGTTGTCTGCTATCTCTCTGCAGATTTGCTCCTCCAATTCTCACTGACTATTGGGTGGTCTATAATACACTCCCATTAATGTGGTCATACCTTTCCTGTTTCTCAGCTCCACCCATATGGCCTCGGTAGACAAGCCCTCTAATCTGTCCTGCCTGAGCACTGCTGTAACATTTTCCCTGACTAGCAATGCCACCCCCCCACCCTTCATCCCTCTGCCTCTATCATGTCTGAAACATCGGAACCCTGTTACATTGAGCTGCCAGTCCTGCCCCTCCTGTAGCCAAGTTTCACTAATGGCTATAATGTCATAATTCCATGTGTCAATCCACACCCTCAGCTCGTCTGCCTTCCCCACAATTTCCCTCTGGCATTGAAATAGACACACCTCAGAAGGTTATTACCACCACAGACAACCCTTCTATTTGTGATTTTGCATGAACTATTAACGTCATTTATTTTCACCCCCGCTCCACTATCTGCTCTGGCACTCTGGTTCCCATCGCCCTGCAAATCTAGTTTAAACCCTCCCCAAAAACACTAGCAAACCTCCCTGCAAGTATATTGGTCCCCTTGTAGTTCAGGTGTAACCGGCCTCTCTTGTACAGGTCCCACCTGCCCCAGAAGAGGTCCCAATGATCTAGAAATCTGAAACCCTGTCCCCTACACCAGTTCCTCAGCCACGTGTTCATCCGCCCCAGCATCCTACTCTTACCCTCACTGGCATGTGGCACAGGTAGCAATCCTGAGATTACTACCCTCGGGGTCCTGCTTTTTAACTTCCTACCAAGCTCTCTATACTCACTCTTGAGGAACTCCTCACTCTTCCTTCCTACGTCATTGGTACCGATGTGTACCATGACATCTGGCTGATCACCCTCCCACTTCAGAATGCTGTGCACACGATCAGAGACATCCCTGATCCTGGCACCCGGGAGGCAACAAACCATCCAGGAGTCTCTGTCACGACCACAGAACCTCCTGTCTGTACCCCTATCGAGTCCCCTATCACTACCACTCCCCTCTTCTTCCACCCTCCCTTCTGCGCTGAAGAACGTAATACAACCTTCAGGATGAGAGAACAGACCCACTCAAAGGCACATCTTTGTGTAGTTGTCACACGGTCTGGTCAAGTCAGTCAATGACCAGTATATTTCCAAATGTAGACAGTACCTTCGGGACTCGTATTTCAAGTTCTCATGTTACAGTTGAGTTTTCTATGTAAATTGTGTTTACCATCATTGTCCTGCCCAGTACAGTCATGTCATGTTATGAACATTCAGACAGTATGTTAACAGTTTGACACAATTAAACTGCTCAGATCACTGCCGCAACTCATGTGACTTTCAACATTTGGCCTAAAGACAGTATCAAATTTCCAATGAATACTTAATTAAATGTGAATATTGATGAGGATACCTCACAGATATTTATGAATTTCACACATCTCATTGGTTAAGGACAATCCAATACCTAAGTACTATAGCGTTTCAGAATGCCTCCCTCATGTTTTAGACTGAACAAAGGAAAAATCAAAATTCAATGGGCACTATCACCTTCCCATTTTATCACAATGGTTCCCCCGCCCCCGTCATCAACTTGGCTGGGTGTGTCTCAGGAGTATTAACGCAGTGTTCATGAGATTGAAATTGGTTTCAGTGGCTGCACTCTTACGATCCCAGGACCCTGCACATCATCAGGACCATAAGTTATTGGTCAGTCTGAGAACCAGACTCTGGAATGAGCTGCAAATCATCAAGCAGCCAAGGTACTTAGCCTGTTCCTGTTTCAAAATTCATCTGAGAATTAGCTGCCTAGATATTCGACTACAAAAAACCTCACAACCTGCCGTGAACATTTCACCTTACAAGATCATCATTTCAAATTTAAATCATTCGAGCAACCACAGGCCTGCCACATAGGAGACCGGAACTTGTGAATGAGAGACTGAATTAACTTTAATCTATGTAAGTGCACCCTCACTGTTATAGTTTCTAAAGTTCTATAGAACTCCATAAAACAAAATTGACCTTTGCCGATGTAATGATTAGATTTGGCTTCCAATCTGTCTGCTACGATCTTTATCATTACCTTGGATGCTCATGTAATCAAAGCTGTAGTACAATGTTCTTCACATTGGTATGTGAGATATTTGCCTTCTTCTCCAATGGCACAATTGTGCCCCTTGAAAAATCTTCTGACCATTCTTTTTCTGTGCCCATCTCTGGGTACAAGTTAATCAAATCTCTTGTTGCCTTCTCTCCAGGTCTTTTTACCATTTATGTCAGGATTCCATCACATCTTCTGTTTTTTGTTCCATAGCTCTAAATACTTCACGCTTCAGAAGACTAGATCCTAAATCATCCTGTGTAATGTCTCCTTCCTCTGGTTTTTACCATCTTTTTCATACGGGTTTTTGATTTACACTTTCCATCTATCCTTTACATCCTCAGGTTCTAGAGAGGCCATCTCCACTATCAATTCCTCACTGTGCTGGCTTCACTACCTCTTCTTCCTCCAGTCAATTCTTTTATTTTCTCACAGAGAGTGTCTATTTTTTGTGGTACTTCTTCCAGTTCTCTACACTGTACTTCCCACCGTCTCTCTCTTGCCTGAGCAACTCATTAGTTAAGCTTCAGTTTGATCAGAAATGTTACTGATAAGTGCTGTGCCATTGGTTCCATTATGACAATGACTGAGTGCTTGGCATTGAATTTAGTTTTCAGGCATCTCAATCCAGCTATGATTTTCAGTGGTATTTACCATCACCAGCATTTCTGCTGATCATCAATAGTGCCCCAGTCACTCAAATTTAAAATTCACATCCTCGTGTTTCCTATGTAATCCTTCCTATGTTTTAAGTTCAAGTTTTAAGTTCATTTATTTGTGTCACAAGTCGGCTTACATTAACACTGCAATGAAGTTACTGTGAAAATTCCCTAGTCGCCACACTCTGGCGCCTGTTCGGGTACAGTGAGGGAGAATTTAGCATGGCCAATCCACTTAATCAGCATGTCTTTTGGACTGTGGGAGGAAACCGGAGCACTTGGAGGAAACCCACGCAGACACAGGGAGAACGTGCAAACTCCGCACAGACAGTGACCAAGCCGGGAATCGCCCCCGGGTCCCCAGTGCTGTGAGGCAGCAACGCTAACCACTGTTAATCTCTTCCAGCCAATCCCCCTCCCCCTCCCCCTCCCCCTCCCCCTCCCCCTCCCCCTCCCCCTCCCCCATCTCCATAACAGATTTTATGGGTTGATTATTGGTCAGGGGCTGGAAACAGGATTGTTTCCAGATCCCAAACTTTCCTCCAGGGAGAAACACTCACTCTTTGGGATTTGGATAGGTTCACAGCCCAATTGGATGACCAATCAGAGGCCTTCCAGCTTGAAAGGAGTGGCCACCTACAATGAAAAGTAAGTGACTGAGAGGGTGCTTCAAAATGGAGGCGCTCTCTCACCAATTTATTTTAAAATTCCTCGACAGGGAGTTGGCTGTATTTGCATGCAGGCAAGCCAGGGGCTGCAGGTTGTGGTCTATAGGCCTGCTTAGAGTGCTGCCTTTTCCTGGGCTGCTATTAGATTCCCACTTACAGGCGGGTAAACTACCTCCACCCTTGTATCAAGGAACTGGAGGTCAACTAGAAAATCCTAGTCAATCTGTGATTAACAAAGTCCTTAATCAACCTAATTGGCTGTTGCCTCATGGGGGTGGATGCTCCTGCCTACCACAAGCTGACTGGGGAAAAATGGCCAGCACTGGGAATGAGGAAACCAGTACGTCAGCCAACACAAACTCTTTTCCTGACTGCAGCAGAGCTTGAAAATTCACCCCTCTGTTCCTGTGACTCTGACTCTTGTCCATCTCCTTTCTTAACCCCGCCACTGGTGGCCATGTCATTAGTTTTCTTGGTCTCATGCTCTGGAATTTCCTTCCCAACCTCTTTGCATCTCCACCTCCCACTCCTCTGCTAAGACCTTCCTAAAGTCTACTTCTATTGCCAAGCTTTTTTTCACCCTTAATACCCGCTTTTAGCCCTGTGAAGTGCCTTTGATGTTTTGTTGTATAAATTCAAGTTGTTGGACTGCTGAGAGCAGAATGAAAAATGTAAAAGAATTACTGTGTATCAAATGTAAAAACAAATAGTAATTTATTATAGAGATTGTAGAGATTAGTTGTTTTCTTTTGAGGAGCAGAAATTGTATAATTTATTTGGTAAGAATGCAGGATGTTTATAAAAGCCATGTGCAACTTTAAACTTTAATAGCTACTGATGCACACATGCAAAATGTTTTGAATTTCAGCTTCACTAGTCACAACACATTTCAACTTTTCTTCTACAATCACCATTTTCAATTCGCTTCAGCACCTGAAATTAAGTGTGAAATACATTAACAACAGCATTAACATTACAAAAGTTTATGAACTATGTTTTCAAATGCCATTTATGTTTCACATCCATTATCCAAAGTTATTCAATTTTAAAGTTGCCATAGGACATCCTACACAACATGCAGTTATTTTGTGTTACTGTTACTTATTCACCTGTTCATCGTTCGTTCAATAAATTTGTTTATTAGCTAAAATCTGAAACAAGACCCAATGTTATGACATTCTGTTGCTATTAGATCCTGTAAGCATCTTATCAAAACCAGTAAAGATACTCTTAAGGTAATGAAGCTTTGAGACTCACCAATTAAAGCAAGATATTGAAACTGAAATATCTAGTGTAACTAGGGTAAAAAAGGCTCCAAAAGAAAACACCTCTGGCAAGAACAGAACTTCACTTATTATTGCTCTGTGGAGTCATATTGCCTCTGAGCTAAAGGCAATTGAAACCTTGTACATAAGAGGGATCTGAAACTTTAGGGAGGATGCAGGAAAAGAGTTACGAGAATGGTCTGGAGATGAGGACTACAGTTTCAAGGATAGATTGTGTAATAACTTTAATGATTGACTCCACCATTTATAAAACACAACAATTTATCACAACAATAAACACTTACTTATAGAGAAACATCCTTAAACACCAAGGTTCCTGCTATCAAATAGGATCATCGCACATACAACTACTGGAACCTCTCCAGCTGTGCTGCAGATGGGTCGATGGTTGAGGACCAGGTTAAGCCTGGTGTTCCCAAACTTTGAGGAGAAAGTGGAGACAAGCCTGGGGAACCAAGAAGAGGAACCATAACTTGTCTAAAAGTACAAGAGCATTCCAGATAGAGGTTCCAGTGTTTGTGAAGAATTTTGTGTCCACTCGATAACCCAGGTAAGCCACCTCATTAGCTTGGGAGGTGCAATTCTCTCTCTTGAGGCGCACTCCTGCTTCCTGGAATCTCCTTAATACTTCTTCCAAATTCGACAACTGTTCTTCTTCTGTAGGTCCTGTTACTAATACATCATCAAGCACACAATGACATCATGATTCTTTGGAATATAAGCACACACTGACGAAACTCCAAAGTGCAAATATGTGTACTGGTACAACCCCTTATGGGTTTCTTTGGTCACATATTCCCTTGAGGCATCGTCCAGTTCCAGCTGCTAGTAAACATGACTCATGTCTAACTTAGTGAACATTTGACCTCCAATCGGTTTCGCATATTGATCTTCAATTTTGGGGATGGGGTACTTATCCGTCAGCCTGGTTATCCGTCAGCTTGTGATCCTCACAGATACAAATGGTTTTATCTGGTTTCACTACTAGCACAATGGGTGCTGCCCATTCTGCAAATCTCACTGGTTGAATGATGCCTAGGTCTCCCAGCCTTTTCAATTCCATTTTGACCTTCTCCAATTATGCATAGGGTACAGATCTAGCCTTGAAAAATCTTGGGATGGCTTCTGTGGTCACATGAATTCTTGTTTTTGCTCCCTTTAATTTTCCCCGTTCTTCCTGGAAAACACCTTGGTATTTGAAAAATCTCTAGCCAATTTAATTTGATCTCTTGGAGCCAGTCACACCCAATGAAATTCACTCTCTGACCAGCCACCACAACTAATGGTATCTGAGTGGATTGGTGTTGATAGCTCATGGAGTCATTGTTGTACCTATTATCTTTATGGCCTCTCTTGTATATGTTGTCAGCCTAGTCCTAGTGTTCTTCAGTCTCAGGGGGTGAACCCGTTCTTGCTTTTGCTTCCATAGAATGGTGGCTGAGGCCCCAGTGTCCACTTCTATCCATAATCCCTTCCACTTACTAATAACTCCACTGTGATCAGGGCCACTTTCCCCACTTTTAATTGAATGGCAGATATAACCTTCCACTCCCCCTCAGGCCATCTTCCATACAGTATACTGGTGCTGTCCTGTTCAATTTACTGGTGCTGGGCAGGCTCTGCTTATACTTGCAGTTACGTCTCAAGCACACTTTTCTCCAACACCTGAATCGTTCTGCTTCCTTAAATCTGCATACACCTGGGGAGTGGCTTACCCCGCACCTGTAACACTCTGCGCATTCTGGGTCTATCCTAGGCTGTTGATTTAATCTTCTATACCATCTGGCACTTCCCATATTTATTTCCTTGCTTGGAACACCAGCACCTTCACTCCTGGTGTCACTGCTGCTTGCCGTTTCCCACGCTAATTGGTGGACGGGGCTGCTCAGAGTTCTTTGTAGCTCCTGGGCCCCCTTCTCTGTGCTCTCCACGGCTAAAGCAATCTCCCGTGCCTTTTTAAAACCTACTTTCGATTCCGCTAAAAACTCATTTTGTACGGCATCATCATTAATGCCACATACTAAATGATTTCTTAGCATCTCATTTAATGCAATCCCAAAATCGCAATGCTCTGCAATCTTCCTGAGTCTCACTGCAAAAACTGCAATGGTCTCCCCTGGAGCTCTCCTGATCGAATTAAACTTATAATGCCGTAAAATTACTGAGGGTTCAGGGTGGTGGTGCCCTTTAAGTAACTCAATGATCTCTGTGAATATTTTGGTACTGGGGGAATCTGGGGACGTTAAGCTTCGAATCAGACCGTTTGTGTCTGGATGTTTGTGTCCCACACGTAGTAAACAAAATTACTCTCTGCTTCTGCTCCCTTCGATTTCATTCACACGGAAAAATATTTCTCTGTAACTTGGTTATGTGTCATTGCAGTTCAGAAATATCCTTCATTATTCAGTTTCACATCCTTTTTTCTCATTGGCGCATTCGGTCACAAATGCACGCAAGCAATTTGCACTGACGCTGCAGAATTATTCTTATGATTTTCTTTATATTTCATTAAACTTTGTGCCAATTTCTGAATATGCTTGTTAATCATGTCAATCTTTAGTTCCAGCCCTATATGTCTCCAAACTGCAGCCATGAATCAACTTCTGAAATAGTCAACCAACCATCCTTTCCAATTCCCACCCAATCACCAAATCCCTTTTCCTTCTTATCTGTAATAATTGAAGGAAACATAAATGGGCCATATTCCACATTGCAAGGAAGATACCAGTGTTGTAGCTATACTGAATCACCTTGGTTAGGTGCATGGCTATTTATGGAGCATAAGTCTTGCTCAGATCTTGTCGGGCCCTTAGCCTTTGCAGTATCCAATGCCTTCAGCACAGAGGGAATCTGGTTGGCCGAAGATTGGTATCTGTGACGCTGGGGACCAAAGAAGGGGGCTGCGATAGATCATCCACGCAGCACTTCTGGCTGAAGATGATGGCAAATGCTTTAGCATTGTCTTTTGCACTGATGTGCTGGGCTTTCCCATCATTGAGGATGGGAATATTTATGGAGTTTCTTCCTCCCGTTGGTTATTTAATTTCCCACATCATTTAGAACGGGATGTGGCAGGATTGTAGAGCTTTCATCTGCTCCATTGGTTGTAGGATTGCCTATCTCAGTTTATAGCACACTCCTTTCACTGTTTAGCATGCAAGTAGTCCTGTGTTGTAGTTTCACCAGGGGGACACCTCATTTTGAGATTGGCTTAGCATGCTCTCCCGCACTCTTCATTGAACCAGGGTTGATCCCTTGGCTTGATTATAATAGTAGAGTGAGGTTACAGATTGTGGTTGAATACAATTCTGCTGCTGTTGATGGCTCACAGTGTCTCATGGTCGCAGAGTCTTGAGTTGCTAGACCTGTTCTGAATCTATCCCAGCTAGCATAGGGGTAATGCCACAATGAAAGGTATGCTCAGTGTGAAGATTGAACTTCTTCTTCAAAAGGACTGTGCAGTTGTCAGTTCTACCATTACTGTCATGGACAGATGCATCTGCGACAGGTAGCTTGGTGAGGAGAAGGTCAAGTTTGCTTTTCCTTCTTGTTGATTCTCTCACCACCTGCTACAGACCCAATCTGGCAGCTGTGTCCTTTAGGACCGGGCCAGCTCTGTTTGTGGTGGGACTATTAGGCCACTCTTAGTGATGGATATTGAAGTCACTCACTCACATTCTTGTCATCATCAGTGCTTCCTTCAAGTGGTATTCAACACGAAGGAGTACTGATTCATCAGCTGAAGGGGGATGGTAAGTGATAATCAGTAGGAGGTTACTTTGCCCATGTTTGACTTGAAGCCATGAGGCTTCATGGTTCCAGTGTCAATGTTGAAGATTTGCAGGGCAACTCCCTCCCAACTGAGCCACCACCACATCTGGGTGGATCTGTCCTGTTGGTGGCACAGGACATTCCCTGGGATGGTGATGGTGCTGTCTGGGACATCTCTGTTATGTATGATTTGGTGAGTATGACTATGTCAGGTTGATTCTTGACTAGTCTGTGGTACAGCTCTCTTAATTTTGGCACAAGTCCCAGATATTAGTAAGAAGAACTTTTCAAGGTTGACAGAGCTGGATGTGCCATTGTCATGTCCAGTGCCTAGGTTGATGCTGGGGTGGTCTGTCCATTTTTAAACTGGTGCTATCAATGTTCTCCAGGTCAGGGGAGAAACAGGATAGGGTTCCTGCTGTCTTCCCTATTGGGGTTAACTAAATTAGTTAAAAAACTCGAAGAGATTGTTGGAAGGGGAGCATGAAATATTTAATGTGACACACAGGTTACAGGAGCTCTCAGTTTCTCAGCAGAAGTGTGTGCAGAGTGGGCTGCCAGTTATAGTTGCCATGGTGTGGAGATCCCGGCTTTGGACTGGGGTAAATACAGTAAGAAGTTTAACAACACCAGGTTAAAGTCCAACAGGTTTATTTGGTAGCAAAAGCCACACAAGCTTTCAGAGCTGCAAGCCCCTTCTTCAGGTGAGTGGGAATTCTGTTTACAAACAGAGCATATAAAGACACAAACTCAATTTACATGAATAATGGTTGGAATGCGAATACTTACAACTAATCAAGTCTTTAAGAAACAAAACAACGTGAGTGGAGAGAGCATCAAGACAGGCTAAAAAGACAAGTCAGCCAGTGAAACTCTGTGGGGGTTACAAATAGTGTGACATGAACCCAATATCCCGGTTGAGGCCGTCCTCATGTGTGCGGAACTTGGCTATCAGTTTCTGCTCAGCGACTCTGCGCCGTCGTGTGTCGCGAAGGCCGCCTTGGAGAACGCTTACACGAATATCAGAGGCCGAATGCCCGTGACCGCTGAAGTGCTCCCCAACAGGAAGAGAACAGTCTTGCCTGGTGATTGTCGAGCGGTGTTCATTCATCCGTTGTCGCAGCGTCTGCATAGTTTCCCATTGTCCGCAGCAAACTACCCAGCCTTTAGGAGAACAGTGACCATGACACCACACAACCTTGCCACAGCAACCTCTGCAAGACGTGCCGGATCATCGACACAGATGCCATCATCTCACATGAGAACACCATCCACCAGGTACATGGTACATACTCTTTCAACTCGGCCAACGTTGTCTACCTGATACGCTGCAAGAAAGGATGTCCCGAGGCATGGTACATTGGGGAAACTATGCAGACGCTGCGACAACGGATGAATGAACACCACTCGACAATCACCAGGCAAGACTGTTCTCTTCCTGTTGGGGAGCACTTCAGCGGTCATGGGCATTCGGCCTTTGATATTCGTGTAAGCGTTCTCCAAGGCGGCCTTCGTGACATACGACGGCGCAGAGTCGCTGAGCAGAAAGTTAGCCAAGTTCCGCACACACGAGGACGGCCTCAACCGGGATATTGGGTTCATGTCACACTATTTGTAACCCCCACAGAGTTTCACTGGCTGTCTTGTCTGGAGACAATACACACCTTTTTAGCCTGTCTTGATGCTCTCTCCACTCACGTTGTTTTGTTTCTTAAAGACTTGATTAGTTGTAAGTATTCGCATTCCAACCATTATTCATGTAAATTGAGTTTGTGTCTTTATATGTTCTGTTTGTGAACTGAATTCCCACTCACCTGAAGAAGGGGCTTGCAGCTCCGAAAGCTTGTGTGGCTTTTGCTACCAAATAAACCTGTTGGACTTTAACCTGGTGTTGTTAAACTTCTTACTGAGTTATAGTTGCCCCAGGGAATCATCCGTTCCATAAGCAGATCAATGGAGCAGGGTGAGGGAATGCGGGAGTGGTGGGGGGCGGGGGGGGGGGTGAAATCAGAAAAACTGGGCACTCTGTGCACCAGTATTGAATGAAGTTAAACCTCCCTGGCATCACCAGGCCAGAGGATAAGGGGGCAAGGTTGCCAACTACAATTGGGTGGCCAGTGACCCGAAAGGAAGGCATCTCCTGCTCTCCTGTGACATTTCGCTCCCCCTGTGGAAGGCTTGAACACAATAAGCAGATTGATGTGCATTTGGACAACCAGCAGTCTCGGTGATGGCTGCCATGGGAATGATCCTCCTTCATTTCCAATACCCTGGCTCTAATTGAACAGGAAAGGCATCTCCATGCCATTTACGGCCTCAACTCTACGGAAATCTTAATTTTAATCAGTTTCCACCTTGGCATGAGAACAAACATCGTTCCTGTTTCCCACATCTGTGGTAAAAATTCAGCCCTTCGAATCTTTCGGCACAGGAGGAGACCATTTGGCCTGTCATGCACGTGGCAGCTCTTTGAAAGACCCACACCTCAACTATATCCCTAAAACCCTGCAAATTAGATCACTTCAAGTATATACTGATTGCCTTTTGAAACTGACTATCGCATCTGATTCCATCATAGTGTGTTCTAAATTATGGCAACCCTTTGTAGGAAAGAAATATCCTTATTTCATTTTTAACTCTTGTCCAAAGTATTTTAAAACTATGATCTATTTTCACTTAGTAAGGAAGTTAAAACTAGAGGACACAGCCTCAAAATAAAGGGGGGTCGGTTTAAGACAGAGTTGAGGAGGAACTTCTTCTCCCAGAGGGTGGTGAATCTCTGGAATTCTCTGCCCACTGAGGTGGTGGAGGCTACCTCGCTGAATATGTTTAAAGCGCGGATGGATGGATTCCTGATCGGTAAGGGAATTAAGGGTTATGGGAATCAGGCGGGTAAGTGGTACTGATCCACGTCAGATCAGCCAGATCTTATTGAATGGCGGGGCAGGCTCGAGGGGCTAGATGGCCTACTCCTGCTCCTATTTCTTATGTTCTTATGTTCTTATGTTCTATGGTTACTGACCCACGTGCCATTGGAAATAGTTTCTTCCTACTTTCTCTATCAAAATCTGTCATGGTTTTCAATGAGCTAGATTTTATTGAGAGCTTGCTGAAAGGGGAACATGGAATATTTGAAGGGACACAAAGGTTACAGGAGACGAGTGTTTTTTTGACAGGGGAGAGGAAATGCAAAAAACCCATAGGTAGCTACCTTCCTGCCCATCCTCAACCTGCTGCCCATAAAGTGATAAGCAGACGGGTGCCCAGGTTGGGAAATTGTGCCGGTTAACAAACAGTTTGACCTGAATATTGCAGTGCCCGTGCCATAATGTTGTTGGCGTGGATGGACAGGAGGGAGTGGGGAGGCAGTTTTTTTTAACCACACTGGTTAAAGGTGAGAAGGAAAAGGAGGCATGTCCCCCCCAACCTTTGTCACTTTCCGTCTGGCCACCAAAACCCACAGCCCAGCCCCTCGCAACCCCCGTCTCGAGGCTCCCTGATCCCACCCTGAACAACAATCCCGACTTACCTTGTGTGGTAAACCACTGTTAGCTTATTGCCTGTGTGTGTAATATGCCTGGACACACCCCTGCCGGCCCTGCCTGGGACTCCTCCCCCCCTGGTCCAGGTATAAAGGCGACTGCTCCCTGCCCCCTCCCTCAGTCTCTGGACCAGTTCATCGGCATGGGTGTGCTCCAAGTCTTTTGCTAATAAAAGCCTATTTGTTCTTGCATACAAACTAGTCTTTGCTTGATTTATAGTGCATCACCTTACTCTGGAAGCCACATCATCCTGGGGACTGCTTGTCTACAATGAAGATCAGTTAGAGATCACTTTACCCTAAGTTTCCTTCGGTAATTATATTGTAAAGGTCTTGAGTTAAACGATTTGCATGTCATTTGTGACGTTAATGAGGTGACGATCATGCCAGTTTCAAGTACAACCAGCAATTGTTTCAGATTTTATTTTACAAGATAAAATAGATAACACTGAGGGAAACTAGAGACTGAATTGTTAAATATTCATCTCTGGCATGATGCTTCACCCACTGTAAGTTTGAATCAGGAAATAATAAGCATATTCTCACAGGTTCCTGAGAATTGACTCAAATGTTAACCCTCATGAAGTGGGATGGGGAAAGTGAGTGTTTTCTATAATCTATTTTTATTAACCTTTACATGGAGTAATTATGATTTTGAAGTTATCTAAGAAATGGATTATAAAATTATATCTTAACTGTGATAATTGATAAGATCCTGAGCCGTAGAAAACATGGATGTGCTTATTACTGGGCACAATACCTGAATGGTGAGGCCCAAAGCACACCCAATTGTTGGGCCTCATGTTACAAAGAACAAAGAACAATACAGCATAGGAACAGGCCCTTCGACCCTCCAAGCCCGCGCCGCTCCCTGGTCCAAACGACCATTCTTTTGTAGCCCTCCATTCCCACTCCGTTCATGTGGCTACCTACATAACTCTTAAACGTTCCCAGTGTGTCCGCCTCCGCCACCTTGCCCGGCAGCGCATTCCAGGCCCCCACCACCCTCTGTGTAAAATACGTCCTTCTGATATCCGTGTTAAACCTCCCCCCCTCACCTTGAACCTATGACCCCTCGTGAACGTCACCACCGATCTGGGAAAAAGCTTCCCACCATTCACCCTATCTATGCCTTTCATAATTTTATACACCTCTATTAGGTCACCCCTCATCCTCCGTCTTTCCAGTGAGAACAACCCCAGTTTACACAATCTCTCCTCATAACTAAGCCCTTCCATACCAGGCAACATCCTGGTAAACCTCCTCTGCACTGTCTCTAAAGCCTCCACGTCCTTCCGGTAGTGTGGCGACCAGAACTGAACGCAGTATTCCAAATGCGGCCGAACCAACGTTCTATACAACTGCAACATCAGACCCCAACTTTTATACTCTATGCCCCGTCCTATAAAGCCAAGTATGCCATATGCCTTATTCACTACCTTCTCCACCTGTGACGTCGCCTTCAAGGATCTGTGGACTTGCACACCCAGGTCCCTCTGCGTATCTACACCCTGTATGGTTCTGCCATTTATCGTATAGATCCCCCCTACGTTAGTTCTACCAAAATGCATCACTTCGCATTTATCTAGATTGAACTCCATCTGCCATTTCTTTGCCCAAAGTTCCAGCCTATCTATCTCCTTCTGTAGCCTCTGACAATGTTCCTCACTATCTGCAAGTCCAGCCATTTTCGTGTCGTCCGCAAACTTACTGATCACCCCAGTTACACCTTCTTCCAGATCGTTTATATAAATCACGAACAGCAGAGGTCCCAATACAGAGCCCTGCGGAACACCACTAGTCACAGGCATCCAGCCGGAAAAAGACCCTTCCACTACCACCCTCTGTCTTCTGTGACCAAGCCAGTTCTCCACCCATCTAGCCACCTCCCCCTTTATCCCATGCGATCCAACCTTTCGCGCCAACCTACCATGAGGGACTTTGTCAAACGCTTTACTAAAGTCCATAGAGACGACATCCAAGGCCCTTCCCTCGTCAACCATTCTAGTCACTTCTTCAAAAAACTCCACAAGGTTAGTGAGGCATGATCTCCCTCTCAGAAAACCATGCTGACTATCGTTAATGAGTTTATTCCTTTCTAAATGCGCATACATCCTATCTCTAAGAATCCTCTCCAACAACTTCCCGACCACGGACGTCAAGCTCACTGGCCTATAATTTCCTGGGTTATCCTTCCTACCCTTCTTAAATAACGGGACCACATTAGCTATCCTCCAGTCCTCTGGGACCTCACCTGTGTCCAGTGACGAGACAAAGATTTTCGTCAGAGGCCCAGCGATTTCATCTCTCGTCTCCCTGAGCAGCCTGGGATAGATTCCATCAGGTCCTGGGGATTTGTCAGTCTTTATATTCCCTAAAAAACCTAACACTTCCTCCCTTGTAATGGAGATTTTCTCGAATGGGTCAACACTCCCCTCCGAGACACTCCCAGTCAACACATCCCTCTCCTTTGTGAATACCGACGCAAAGTATTCATTTAGGATCTCACCTACTTCTTTGGGCTCTAAGCATAATTCCCCACTTTTGTCCCTGAGAGGTCCGATTTTTTCCCTGACAACCCTTTTGTTCCTAACGTATGAATAAAATGCCTTGGGATTCTCCTTAATCCTGTCTGCCAAGGACATTTCGTGACCCCTTTTTGCCCTTCTAATTCCTCGTTTGAGTTCTTTCCTACTTTCTTTGTATTCCTCCAGAGCTCCCTCCGTTTTTAGCTGCCTGGACCTAACGTACGCCACTCTTTTCTTTTTGACCAATCCCTTTATTTCCCTGGTTATTCACAGTTCTCGACTCCTACCCTTCCTATCCTTTTTTACAGGCACATGCCTATCCTGCAGCCCTAACAACTGTTCCTTAAAAGACTCCCACATGCCAGATGTGGATTTACCCTCAAACAGCCTCTCCCAATCAACAGCTGCCAATTTCTGCCTAATCCCATTAAAGTTAGCCTTGCCCCAATCCAACACCTTACCCTTGGGACACCACTCATCCTTTTCCATCACTATCCTAAAGCTAACAGAATTGTGGTCACTATTTGCCACATGTTCCCCTACCGAAACTTTGAAGACCTGACCGGGCTCATTCCCCAGTACTAAGTCCAGTATAGCCCCCTCTCTAGTCGGGCTATCTACATATTGTTCCAAAGAACCCTCCTGTATGCATTTTACAAATGCCTCCCCATTCAGACTCCCAGCCCTATGCGATTTCCAGTCTATACCAGGGAAATTGAAGTCTCCCACTACAACAACCCTATTTTTCCTGCACCTATCCATTATCTCCTGACATATCCGTTCTTCCACTTCCCTTAGGCTGTTGGGGGGCCTGTAGTATACCCCCAACATAGTGACTGCGCCCTTCCTGTTTCTGAGCTCCACCCACAGTGACTCGTTACACGACCCCTCTGAATTGTCCTCCCTCTGCACCGCTGTAATATGCTCTCTAACTAATACTGCTACTCCCCCACCTCTTTTGGCCCCTCCTCTGTCTCGCCTAAAACACTTGTACCCCGGAATATTCAGCTGCCAGTCCTGTCCCTCTTTCAACCAAGTCTCTGTCACCGCAACCACATCCAAATTCCTCGTAAGCATTAAGGCCCTAAGTTCATCTGTCTTATCTGCTACGCTGCTTGCAATGAAGTAGATGCACTCCAGACCTCCAGGCCCAGTGAGGTCATCCTCCCCCAGAGTGCTCTTCTTCTTTGCCAGCCTTGTCCTGGCCCCAAGCTCGTCCCCAGCCTCTACACTTGTAGACATAATTCTTTGATTCCCATCCCCCTGCCATATTAGTTTAAACCCACCCGAACTGCACTAGCAAAACTCCCACCCAGGATATTCGTGCCCTTCAAATTTAGTTGTGACCCGTCCTTCTTGTACAGGTGCCCTTCTCTCTTGAAAACTTCCCAGTGATCCAGGAATATGAAGCCCTCCCTCCTGGACCAGTCCTTTAGCCAAGCGTTCAATTGTACGGTTAGTCTTACTTCGGTGGTTGGTAAATTGATGGAAAAGGTCCTTAGGGATGGGATTTACGACCATTTAGAAAGATGCGGATTAATCCAGGATAGTCAGCACGGATTCGTGAAGGGCAAGTCGTGCCTCACAAATTTGATAGAATTTTTTGAGGAGGTAACTAAGTGTGTTGATGAAGGTAGGGCAGTTGATGTCATATACATGGATTTTAGTAAGGCGTTTGATAAGGTCCCCCATGGTCGGCTTATGATGAAAGTAAGGAGGTGTGGGATAGAGGGAAAGTTGGCCGATTGGATAGGTAACTGGCTATCTGATCGAAGACAGAGGGTGGTGGTGGATGGAAAATTTTCAGGCTGGAGGCAGGTTGCTAGCGGAGTGCCACAGGGATCAGTGCTTGGTCCTCTGCTCTTTGTGATTTTTATTAATGACTTAGAGGAGGGGGCTGAAGGGTGGATCAGTAAATTTGCTGGTGACACCAAGATTGGTGGAGTAGTGGATGAGGTGGAGGGCTGTTGTAGGCTGCAAAGAGACATAGATAGGATGCAAAGCTGGGCTGAAAAATGGCAAAAGGAGTTTAACCCTGATAAATGTGAGGTGATTCATTTTGGTAGGACTAATTTAAATGTGGATTACAGGGTCAAAGGTAGGGTTCTGAAGACTGTGGAGGAACAGAGAGATCTTGGGGTCCGTATCCACAGATCTCTAAAGGTTGCCACTCAAGTGGATAGAGCTGTGAAGAAGGCCTATAGTGTGTTAGCTTTTATTAACAGGGGGTTGGAGTTTAAGAGCCGTGAGGTTATGCTGCAACTGTACAGGACCTTGGTGAGACCACATTTGGAATATTGTGTGCAGTTCTGGTCACCTCACTATAAGAAGGATGTGGAAGCGCTGGAAAGAGTGCAGAGGAGATTTACCAGGATGCTTCCTGGTTTGGAGGGTAGGTCTTATGAGGAAAGGTTGAGGGAGCTCGGGCTGTTCTCTCTGGAGCGGAGGAGGCTGAGGGGAGACTTAATAGAGGTTTATAAAATGATGAAGGGGATAGATAGAGTGAACGTTCAAAGACTATTTCCTCGGGTGGATGGAGCTATTACAAGGGGGCATAACCATAGGGTTCATGGTGAGAGATATAGGAAGGATATCAGAGGTAGGTTCTTTACGCAGAGAGTGGTTGGGGTGTGGAATGGACTGCCTGCAGTGATAGTGGAGTCAGACACTTTAGGAACATTTAAGCGGTTATTGGATAGGCACATGGAGCACACCAGGATGATAGGGAGTGGGATAGCTTGATCTTGGTTTCAGATAAAGCTCGGCACAACATCGTGGGCCGAAGGGCCTGTTCTGTGCTGTACTGTTCTATGTTCTATGTACTATCTCCCTATTCCTAGCCTCACTGGCTCTCGGCATTGGGAGCAGCCCAGAGATTGCCACTCTGGAGGCCCTACTTTTTAGCCTATTTCCCAACTCCCTGAATTGCTCTCGTAGGGTCCCCCTGCTCTTCCTATCTACGTCATTTGCACCAATGTGTACAATGATATCTGTCTCTTTATCCTCCCCTTTTAATATGCCTCCTATCCGCTGGGAGACATCCAGTACCCCAGCACCAGGTAGGCAGACTATCATCCTGGAGTCCTGTTCGGACCCACAGAATCACCTGTCCGTGCCCCTAACGGACGCGTCCCCCACCACTATTGCTCTCCTAATCCCTCTCTTTCCTTTCCGGGCCACAGAGCCTGACTGTGTGCCAGTGACCTGGTCACTGTGGCTTACCCCTGGAGAGTCATCTTCCCCCACACTATCCAAAACAATATACCTGTTTTGGAGGGGGACAACCACAGGTGACCCCACCACTAATTCCTCACTCCCCTCCCCTCTCACACCTGTCACCACTGGAATACTCTCTGGTACGTTACCCTTATGCCCTTTACTCCTCCTAACTGTGACCTACGTGTCTTCCCCCTGAGACCCCGGTGTAACTACTTGCCTATAACTCATGTTTATTTATCTCTCATTCTCCCTGACTAGACTAAGGTCATCAAGCCGCTGCTCCAGTTCCCTGACGCGGTCCCTCAGGAGCTGCAGTTCCACGCACCTGGCGCAAATGTGAACCTCCGGGTGGCTAGGTGTTTCCAGGAACTCCCACATCCCACACCGAAAGCAACAAACTGGCCTATCACTCATAGCTACCCTTTTCCTTTATAGGAATGGAAAAGAAAAAAAAAACCTACCGCGCTTCGCCCTTTCGCCTGAAGTCCTGTGAGCCAAAGCCCTTACAGCTCACACTCTACTCCCTGCTCACTCCACTTCCCACTCCCGACGCTGCCCACTCAAAAGTGTGGCCTGCTTTTAAACCCTCCAAAAAAAAAACCTTCCCAGGCTTCTCCTGGGCCTACTTCCTGTTTTGGATTTAAAAACCTCTGATTTTTAACACAAATTTAACTGAAAAAATAAATAAATAAATCAACTGCAAAAACACACTCCATATATATATCCTTCCATATATATATATATATATATATATACATATCCATGAAGCCATTAAAATATAGAGATTAAGAGGGCTTGAGAGATGGAACCAGTTGAGTGTTAGCAGTCGTGCCTCTCTCAAAGGTGGGAGATCAGATTGGAAAGGGCAGATGATTGAGTTGACAGGGTGGCCAATTGGATTGGGAGGTATAGTGCGAGCTAAAAAGTGAGAGGTTGAGTGGGAGGAAACAGCCAATGTTCTTTTTCCTCCTGGCTCCACATGCAGACAAGTATATTTTAAAAATTTACCTGCAGTCTAACAGGTGATCCCTTTCAGGGTGTAGAATTCATGGTTCTGTTGATCTATCTTAGAGCAAGTGGTCATGCTCTTCCAGGCCA
Organism: Mustelus asterias; assembly: GCF_964213995.1. NCBI lineage: Eukaryota > Metazoa > Chordata > Chondrichthyes > Carcharhiniformes > Triakidae > Mustelus > Mustelus asterias. The sequence goes on from NC_135805.1 coordinate 51,615,640, forward strand.
CAAAACTGCAGAATCACAAAAGTGCTTCAGTGCAGAAGGAGGCCATTTGGCCTATCATGTCAGCATCAGTTTTCCAAAAGAGCATTATGACTTAGTGCCATTCTTCTGATTTTCCCCATACCATTGCACATTGTTTCCATTCATTTAATCATTTAATGCTGACTTGAATGGTTTGATTGAACCGGCCTCCAACATACTTCAAAGCAGTGCACCCAGATTCGAACCACTTGCTGTGTGAAAAAGTATTTTTCTCATATTGCATTTACTTCTTTTTGCAAATCACTTTAAACCTGTGCCTTTTCATTCTCAATCATGTTACAAGCAGGACTATTTCTCCCTATCTACTCTGTCCAGACCCCTCATGATTTTGAACATCTCGACCAAATCTCCAAGACAGACGAGCTTAGAGCCTTAATGCTTGCGCGGAACTTGGATGTGGTTGCAATGACGGAGACTTGGTTAAAAGAAGGACAGGACTGGCAGCTGAATATTCCGGGGTATAAGTGTTTTAGGTGAGACAGAGGAGGGGCTAGGTGAGGTGGGGGAGTAGCAATGCTGATTAGGGAGCATATTACAGCGATACAGAGGGTGGACAATTTGGAAGGGTCAAGTAACGAGTCACTGTGGGTGGAGCTCAGAAACAGGAAGGGTGCAGTCACTATGCTGGGGGTATACTACAGGCCTCCCAACAGCCCACGGGAAGTTGAGGAACGGATATGTAAGGAGATTCTGGACAGGTGCAGAAAAAATAGGGTTGTTTGTAGTGGGAGACTTTAATTTCCCTCACATAGACTGGAAATCGCTTAGGGCTGGGGGCCTGGACGGGGAAGAATTTATAAAATGCGTACAGGAAGGTTCTTTGGAACAATATGTTGACAGTCCAACTAGAGAGGGGGCTATACTGGACCTAGTACTGGAGAATGAGCCCGGTCAGGTCATCAAAGTTTCAGTGGGGGAACATATGGCAAATAGTGACCATAATTCTGTAAACTTTAGGATAGTAATGGAAGAAGATGAGTGTTGTCCTATGGGTAAGGTGCTGAATTGGCGGAAGGCTAACTACAGCCGGATTAGGCAGGATTTGGTGGCTGTTGATTTGGGAGAGGCTGTTCGAGGGTAAATCCACATCTGGCATGTGGAAGTCTTTTAAGGAGCAGTTGATAGGACTGCAGGACAGGCATGTGCCTGTAAAGAGGAAGGATAGGAAAGGTAGGATTCGAGAGCTGTGGATAACCAATGAAATTGTGGGTCTAATCAAAAAGAAAAAAGAGGCATACATGAGGTCCAGGCAGCTAAAAACAAATGGAGCACTGGAGGATTACAGAGAAAGCAGAAAATAACTCAAACAGGGAGTTAGAAGGGCAAAAAGGGGTCACGAAATGTCCTTGGCAGACAGGATTAAGGAGAATCCTAAGGCATTTTATACATACGTTAGGAACAAGAGGGTTGTTAGGGAAAGAATCGGGCCTCTCGGGGACAAAGGAGGGGAATTATGCTTAGAACGAAAGGAAGTAGGTGAGATCCTAAACGAATACTTTGCATCAGTATTCACAAAGGAGAGGGACATGTTGACTGGTAGTGTCTCAGAGAGATGTGTTGACCCATTAGAAAAAATCTCAATTACAAGGGAGGAAGTGTCAGGTTTTTTAGGAAACATTAAGACAGACAAATCCCCAGGGCCGGATAGCATCTATCCTAAACTCCTCAGGGAGGCAAGAGATGAAATTGCTGGGCTTCTAACAGAAATCTTTGTCTCTTCACTGGACACAGGTGAGGTCCCAGAGGATTGGAGGATAGCAAATGTGGCCCCATTATTTAAGAAGGGTAGCAAGGATAACCCGGGTAATTATGGCCGGTGAACTTGACGTCCGTGGTCGGGAAATTGTTGGAGAACATTCTTAGAGATAGGATATATGCGCATTCAGAACTGAATAATCTCATTAGCGATAGACAGCATGGTTTTGTACGAGGGAGTTCATGCCTCACAATTTTGGTTGAGTTTTTTGAGGAGGTGACAAAAATGATTGACGAGGGAAGGGCCGTGGATGTCGTCTATATGGATTTTAGTAAAGCGTTTGACAAGGTCCCTCATGGCAGGCTGATGCAAAAGGTTAAATCTCACGGGATAAAAGGTGAGCTAGCTAGATGGGTGGAGAACTGGCTTAGCCATAGAAGTCATGATGTGGAGATGCCGGCGTTGGACTGGGGTAAGCACAGTAAGAAGTCTCACAACACCAGGTTAAAGTCCAACAGGTTTATTTGGTAGCAAATACCATAAGCTTTCGGAGCAATGCTCCTTCGTCAGATGGAGTGGTCTCTGTTCTCAAACAGGGCACAGACACAGAAATCAAATTACAGAATACTGATTAGAATGCAAATCTCTACAGCCAGCCAGGTCTTAAATGCACAGACAATGTGGGTGGAGGGAGCATTCAACACAGGTTAAAGAGATATGTATTGTCTCCAGACAGTACAGCTTGTGAAATTGTGCAAGTCCAGGAGTCAAGCTGTGGGGGTTACTGATAATGTGACATAAATCCAACATCCCGGTTTAGACCGTCCTCATGTGTGCGAAACTTGGCTATCAGTTTCTGCTCAGCGACTCTGCGCTGTCGTGTGTTGTGAAGGCCGCCTTGGAGAACGCTTACCTGAAGATCCAAGGCTGAATGCCCGTGACTGCTGAAGTGCTCTCCCACAGGAAGAGAACAGTCTTGCCTGGTGATTGTCGAGCGGTGTTCATTCATCCGTTGTCGTAGCGTCTGCATGGTTTCCCCAATGTACCATGCCTCGGGACATCCTTTCTTGCAGCGTATCAGGTAGACAACGTTGGCCGAGTTGCAAGAGTAGGTACCATGTACCTGGTAGATGGTGTTCTCACGTGAGATGATGGCATCCGTGTTGATGATCCGGCACGTCTTGCAGAGGTTGCTGTGGCAGGGTTGTGTGGTGTCGTGGTCACTGTTCTCCTGAAGGCTGGGTAGTTTGCTGCGGACAATGGTCTGTTTGAGGTTGCGTGGTTGTTTGAAGGCAAGAAGTGGGGGTGTGGGGATGGCCTTGGCGAGATGTTCGTCTTCATCAATGACATGTTGAAGGCTCCGGAGGAGATGCCATAGCTTCTCCGCTCCGGGGAAGTACTGGACGACGAAGGGTACTCTGTCCACCGTGTCCCGTGTTTGTCTTCTGAGGAGGTCGGTGCGGTTTTTCGCTGCCGACGTGCCACAGCGAAAAACCGCACCGACCTCCTCAGAAGACAAACACGGGACACGGTGGACAGAGTACCCTTCGTCGTCCAGTACTTCCCTGGAGCAGAGAAGCTACGGCATCTCCTCTGGAGCCTTCAACATGTCATTGATGAAGACGAACATCTCGCCAAGGCCATCCCCACACCCCCACTTCTTGCCTTCAAACAACCACGCAACCTCAAACAGACCATTGTCCGCAGCAAACTACCCAGCCTTCAGGAGAACAGTGACCATGACACCACACAACCCTGCCACAGCAACCTCTGCAAGACGTGCCGGATCATCAACACGGATGCCATCATCTCACGTGAGAACACCATCTACCAGGTACATGGTACCTACTCTTGCAACTCGGCCAACGTTGTCTACCTGATACGCTGCAAGAAAGGATGTCCCGAGGCATGGTACATTGGGGAAACCATGCAGACGCTACGACAACGGATGAATGAACACCGCTCGACAATCACCAGGCAAGACTGTTCTCTTCCTGTGGGAGAGCACTTCAGCAGTCACGGGCATTCAGCCTTGGATCTTCAGGTAAGCGTTCTCCAAGGCGGCCTTCACAACACACGACAGCGCAGAGTCGCTGAGCAGAAACTGATAGCCAAGTTTCGCACACATGAGGACGGTCTAAACCGGGATGTTGGATTTATGTCACATTATCAGTAACCCCCACAGCTTGACTCCTGGACTTGCACAATTTCACAAGCTGTACTGTCTGGAGACAATACACATCTCTTTAACCTGTGTTGAATGCTCCCTCCACCCACATTGTCTGTGCATTTAAGACCTGGCTGGCTGTAGAGATTTGCATTCTAATCAGTATTCTGTAATTTGATTTCTGTGTCTGTGCCCTGTTTGAGAACAGAGACCACTCCATCTGACGAAGGAGCATTGCTCCGAAAGCTTATGGTATTTGCTACCAAATAAACCTGTTGGACTTTAACCTGGTGTTGTGAGACTTCTTACTGTGCTTAGCCATAGAAGACAGAGGGTAGCAGTGGAGGGGTCTTTTTCTGGTTGGAGGTCTGTGACTAGTGGAGTTCCGCAGGGCTCTGTACTGGGACCTCTGCTGTTTGTGATATATATAAATGATTTGGAGGAAGATGTAGCTGGTGTGATCAGTAAGTTTGCGGACGACACAAAGATTGCTGGAGTTGCGGATAGTGATAAACATTGTCAGAGAATAGGTTCGTAGGTCTTATGAGGAAAGGTTGAGGGAACTTGGGCTTTTCTCTTTGGAGCGGAGGAGGTTGAGAGGAGACTTGATAGAGTTTTATAAGATGATGAGGGGGCTAGATAGAGTGAACGTTCAAAGACTATTTCCTCGGGTGAATGGAGCGGTAATTAGGGGACATAACTATAGGGTTCATGGTGGGAGATATAGGAAGGATGTCTGAGGTAGGTTTTTTACTCAGAGAGTGGTTGGGGTGTGGAATGGACTGCCTGCAGGGATAGTGGAGTCAGAAACTTTAGGAACATTTAAGAAGCTATTGGATAGGCACATGGAGTACTTCGGGATGATAGGGAGGAAATAACTTGATCTGGGTTTCAGACAAAGCTCGGCACAACATCGTGGGCTGAAGGGCCTGTTCTGTGCTGTACTGTTCTATGTTCTATGTTCTATTTCTAGAATACAGCAGGATATAGATAGGCTGGAACATTGGGCGGAGAAATGGCAGATGGAATTTAATCCAGATAAATGCGAAGAGATGCACTTCGGTAGATCTAATGTGAGGGGGAGCTATACAATAAATGGCAGAACCATCAGGAGTATAGACACACAGAGGGATTTGGGTGTACAAGTCCACAGGTCCTTAAAGGTGGCAGCACAGGTGGAGAGGGTGATCAAGAAGGCATATGGCATGCTTGCCTTCATTGGACGGGGCATAGAATATAAAAGTTGGCATATGATGTTGCGGCTGTATAGAACATTGGTTCGGCCACATTTGGAATACTGCGTCCAGATCTGGTCGCCACACTAACAGAAGGATGTGGAGGCTTCGGAGAGAGTGCAGAAAAGGTTTACCAGGATGTTGCCTGGTATGGAGGGTCTTAGCTATGCGGAGAGATTGGGTAAACTGGAGATGTTCTCCCTGGAAAGACGGAGGATGAGGGGCGACCTAATAGAGTTGTATAAATTTATGAAGGGCATAGATAGGGTGAACAGTGGGAAGCTTTTTCCCAGGTCGGAGATGACGAACACAAGGGGTCACAGGTTCAAGGTGAGGGAGGCAAGGTTCAACACAGATGTCAGGGGGACGTATTTTACACAGAGGGTGGTGGGGGCCCGGAATGCACTCCCAAGTAAGGTGATTGAGGCGGACACGCTGGGATCATTTAAGACTTATCTAGATAACCACATGAACAGACTGGGAATAGAGGGATACAAATGAATGGTCTAGTTGGGCACATGAGCGGTGCAGGCTTGGAGGGCCGAAGGGCCTGTTCCTGTGCTGTAATGTTCTTTGATCTTTTGAAAGCCCATGTACACTGCAGCAACAATATTACTCTCCTCAGCCCTTTCTGTTACCTCTTCAAAAAATGGCTCCTTGTATCAATCAGTGTCACATTTTGTTTTATAATACACCAGTGAAATACCTTGAAATGTTTAATTATGTAAAAGCTGCCATTCAAGTAAATGTTATTGCGACAACTGGTGTCTTGCAGGCAACAAGAATCAACTGCGTAATCGAGACTAGAAAAGTTGTGCCTTTGCCAGGAATGTGAAAGGAGTGGTTAGCATGCCCGGAATGGCAACAATAGTATAAAGGCATGCAATAGATCCAACTGTAAAAGTTGATGTACATGTTTAACACTTTAACACCCAGTAATGCTCTGAAATATCAGCCTGGATTATGTGCTCAAGTGTCTTGAGGGGACTTGAACTCCCAGTTTTATTCCCAGAGATGAATGTGCCATTAGTGAGTCAATGTTGACATCATGTTAAAAAGCGTTGAATTTACTTCTCCACCTTGGCGCCATCGAGATCCTAATATTCAAGATTTTTACCTGATCTTCCAGCAGCCCCAAAGGCCAGCAGGCTACTTCTCAGAAATGAGACCAGCACAACATTCTGGCACCCAGTTTTGGCTTCTATATTGTGTCAGCGGACAGTCCCTGGTCTCAATGGTAGCTAGCTGGTTGAATTTAAATAAAGGCTGGCTACTAAAATTAGTCAACACTCGTTTTGCTACACGTGAGCAAGAAGCCATCTCACGAGTATACCCGGAATGCTTTGTGAGTTAAAATCTACATTACGGGTTGTGTTTGTGTGGAAGAGCGCAAACTCAAAATTCAAGAAATCAGAGAAGAGAGCGCATAAAACAAAGATTTCATCTGCATTTCTATCACAAAGAAATGTTGGCATAAATATGGCACTGAAACTGTAGCACAATAGAGGTGACCAATTTCAGATTAAATGGAATAACAATTGGGTGCAACCTACAAAAGGCAATTGGACAGATTATCACCTCAGCGATGAAGACAAATATCTATCCAAATATTTCTTAGTGATACATTAATTCTCTCATGACGTTGAGCTTTAAGTCATGAGTTGCATGTCTAAGAAGGCTACTTCTCAAAGATGAGACTCAAACATATTTTTTAATGATGTTTCCTCATGATTCAGCACGGTTCCACAAAAATAGATAAGCCTCCAGCACTTCACTAAAATGACTACTCATTATGTGTGAGCTGTCCTGACATGTTGTAACATCCGGTGAAGATCAGTCAGTTTAACTGCAGTGGTGAAGAAGTTCCTAGAAATAATTATTCAGGATAGAATTATTAATCACATGAAAAAGTGTGGGTAGATTAGGGAGAGCCAGCATGGATTTCTTGAGGGGAAATTGTCTTTAACTAACCTGCTATCTATCTATCTCTGTTTTATGCATGCTCTTCTCTGATTTCTTGAATTTTGAGTTTGCGCTCTTCCACACAAACACAACCTGTATTGTAGATTTTAACTCACAAAGCATTCCGGGTATACTAGTGAGATGGCTTCTTGCTCACGTGTAGCAAAACGAGTGTTGACTAATTTTAGTAGCCAGCCTTCATTTAAATTCAACCAGCTAGCTACCAGCTAGCTTCTTGAATTTTGAGTTTGCGCTCTTCCACACAAACACAACCTGTATTGTAGATTTTAACTCACAAAGCATTCCGGGTATACTAGTGAGATGGCTTCTTGCTCACGTGTAGCAAAACGAGTGTTGACTAATTTTAGTAGCCAGCCTTCATTTAAATTCAACCAGCTAGCTACCATTGAGACCAGGGACTGTCCGCTGACACAATATAAAAGCCGAAACTGGGTGCCAGAATGTTGTGCTGGTCTCATTTTTGAGAAGTAGCCTGCTGGCCTTTGGGGCTGCTGGAAGATCAGGTAAAAATCTTGAATATTAGGATCTCGATGGCGCCAAGGTGGAGAAGTAAATTCAACGCTTTTTAACATGATGTCAACATTGACTCACTAATGGCACACTCATCTCTGGGAATAAAACTGAGGGTTCAAGTCCCCTCAGGACACTTGAACACATAATCCAGGCTGATATTTCAGAGCATTACTGGGTTTAAAGTATTAAACATGTTCATCAACTTATACAGTTATTGTATGCCTTTATACTATTGTTGCCATTCCGGGCATGCTAACCACTCCTTTCATATTCCTGGCAAAGGCACAGCTTTTCTAGTCTTGACAACACAGTTGATTCTTGTTACCTACAAGACACCAGTTGTCGCAATAACATTTACTTAAATGGCACCTTTTACATAATTAAACATCTCAAGGCGTTTTACAGGAATATTATAAAACAAAATGTGACACTGATTGATATAAGGAAACATAAAGGCTTGGTTGAGGAAATAGGTTGAAGAAGTGTCTTTATGGAGGAAAAAGAGGTGGAGAGGTTTAGGGAGCCATTTCCAAAGCTTAGGGTCCAGACACCTGAAGGTACAGTCACCAATGGTGCAGCAATTAAAATCCGGGATGCTCAGGAAGCCAGAACTAAGTAATTGCCGATATCTTGGATTGTTGTAAGACTGGAGGAAGTTACAGAGATAGGGATGGAACTTAAAAACAAGGAAGAACATTTTAAAGTGGCTGCATTGCTTGACCAGGAATCAATATAGGTCAGCACACAGATGAGTGATGGGTGAATGGCACCTGGTGCAAGCAAGCACATGGGCAGCAACATTTTGGTTGACCGAAAGGGTAGAAAATGGGAGGCCACTTGAGGATTCATAGGAATAGTCAAGTCCAAAGTCCAAAGATAACAGAGACATGAATGGAGGTTTCAGTAATAGATGAGATGAGACGGGGTGAAGTTGGGTGATGTTAATGCGCTGGAAATGGGCTTTCTTTATGATGGTGTGGATATGTGATTGGAAGCTTATCTCTAGGTTAAGAGTAGCAGCAAAGTTGTGAATGGTCTAGTGAAGTCTCATACAGTTTCCAGGGTAAAGGATGGAGTTGGTAGCAAGAGAATGAAGTTTGTTCCGGGGACCGAAAACAGTGTCTTCAGTCGTTCAGTTGGAGGAAATTTCTGATCATCCAGTACTAGATGTTGGATAAGTAGCCGGATAATTTAGCAACAGTTGAAGAGTCAAGAAGGGTGGAGGTGAAGTAGAGCTTGTTGTTGTCAACGTACATGTGAAATCTAATGCTGTGCTTTTGAGTGAAGGCACTGGGACATGAAAGGGCAATGCAGGTGGAGAGTGATATAAATAATGACCCTGTTACGGGACTGTCACGATGTTTTCTTGTTGTATTTAACACTATCATTCCCCTCAAGTAGCCAGACAAAGTTGCGAAGTGATTTCAAGATAATGTATTAACAAACGGCAGTGTTACAGCACTCCCAACTAAGTCATTCAGACCAGTCAGAGTACAGAATTCAGAAATACACAAGCAACTATAGTTTCAACTTCAATTACAAGTAATTAACATATACCAATAAAAGTACAGGAGTTATCTCTATCCAATCACAATTATTGATTAAGGTTGCATCATGCAGACATAAGGGTATATGCTGGAATTTTACTGCCTTGCCCCCGCCCAAGGCTCGTAAGATCCCGCCCGAGACCAATGGAGAATGCCGTTCTGCAAGCCTCGCCCACCCCCATTCTGGGATGGGCGTGCCGGTAATATTCCGGCAATAGTGTCCAATTAAAATCTGTGCATGTTCTATTGCCAAGCAATCATAGCTATATCTCTGACCAATGGTATGTCAACCTCTCTTTCCATTGTTCCTTGTTCTAACGGACAAATATAAGCTGCAGCTGCACATCGTTCAATTTAATGGTCCCTGCTTTCATCAAGACTTGTGGTTTTCATATATTTTCCCTGTGTGACTGAGATATAGCCTGTAGCTTATATGATTTTTAAACTTGTGTGATTTTTAACCCTTTCAGACCCTATCTACGTTTGATACAATGGATGCACTGTCCTAGGCCCAAACATCTTCAGTTGCTTCATCAATGACCTTCCCTTCATCATTAGGTCAGAAGTGGGGGTATTCACTGATGATTGCACAAAGTTCAGCACCACTGGCAATTCCTGAGATACTGAAGCAGTCCATGTCCAAATGTAGCAAACCTGAACAATGTCTCAGCTTGGGCTGACAAGTGACAAGTAACATTCGTGGCTCACAAGTGCCAGGCAATGACCATCTCCAACAAGAGAGAATCTAACCATCACAATTTGACATTCAACGGCATTACCATCACCGAATGCCCTACTACCAACATCTTGGGGGTTACCATTGACCAGAAACTGAACAGGACTAACCACACAACTACTGTGGCTACAAGAGCAGGTCAGACGCTAGTAATGCTAGTAACACACCTCCTGACACCCCAAAGTGGTAGAACATGCCTCAAAGAACAGTGGATGCCAGAGGAATAGGGTGTAAAGATAAGCTGTAATTTGTTGCTGAGTGCCATACTGCCAATCCTATTGGAAGGTCACGCGATGAAAGATACATCCAGATGGGGAGTCTTTTTGGTCGGAAATGTCATCACCTCTCACGCAGATTTTTGTCGGGGCAATGGTGTTGAAGCAAACATCCACAATAAGTTATGGATGGCAAAAGCCTTGTTCACAAACGAACAGACCTACTGGAGGGAAATGTGGAGACGTACGGTGAGAATTGATCCACTGGCAAAGTCCACAGAATCAGCAGTAGGAGGAGTGAGTCGGACGGGAAGATAATTAATAAGATGAACAATTGACTTGGGATGGGTGCCCACCGGGATGGGTGCCCACCCTATTTCACATGCCACATTCCCCCCTCCCTTGCGAGAAACACCCCCCCTCCCCCCTCCCCAACCCGGCGCCCCACCCGGGCCACATACAATTCAACCCCGTTTTTGGAACTGATTTGACATGCATGAGCTAACATATTAAAGTGGACCCCAAAATTGTATGCCCTTACAGAGTCAACTTTCCACCTTCCATTTTGAAAGGAATGCCAGCCTGATTCAGCTGACTGTGTTCTGACATGGTTAAGTGGATTTCTGTATAGAATGGGTGCGCTGCCAGCTTTCTACTTTCCCCCTCCCTTTCCAGTCAACACATTTTAAATTGATTACATATTACATCAGGACTATGATAAATTGTGAAAATAGAAGGTTGTTGTTAATACGACAATTGTTCTGTATTATATCCCATATAATGTGTCAGCGCTGGCTTTCTCGGTAGGATTTTTGCCTTTGAATTACAAGGTTGTGCGTTCAAGTCCTATTTCAAGTCAGAATGTATTGGTTCCCCCAAGTAGGGCTGTAAAATTCCGCCTGTGTCCTTTCTGCTGTCCGCTCATGATTTTAAGGTGAACGGATGAGGTCTAAGGCAGTCCATCTTTCCTCACCCTAATCAATGGCTGCTTCCTGCACAGCTGCAATTTTCAGCCTGGCTGGAGAAGGTCAGGGATGGGATGTTAGTGTGCCTCAGGCCTGGGTGGGAAAAGGGCTGCACCTCCCTCTTGGGTCCCCTTTCCCAATCTGGCCCCTTCCCGCAACAAAGTCTGCCCCCCCTTCCTTGGTTTCCCTTCCACCCCAGCCCTTTGCAATCCACTCCTCTCGACTACTTCCCCCCTGACCCCCAACCCTACCCCTTCAACGGGCCTTCACTTTGGCCCCTGTATCTTGAGTCCCTGGCTGTTACTTGTTCTGTAGGACTTGGGGTAGTCCCAGCAGTGGTCACCACACCCATTGCTGGGATTAGAAACTGCCAGCTCACCATATTGGCCAGCAGCTCTCTGCCTTCCCCAGATTTCTTTTTCATTTGTGCGCAGGATGTAGGTCTCACTGGCAAGACCAGCATTTGTTTCCCATTCCAAATTGCCCTTTGACAGCAGTTCAGAGTTGCTGGGGGTCATGAGTCACATGTAGGCCAGACTGGTTATCAATGACTGATTTCCTTCTGTCATGTCGATAAGACATGAAAAAGATCATAAACTCTTTAAATCAAACCTTTCTTTCTGATTATTTAAAAATGGACCAAAATCATGGCTGCTATAGGTCACATTTTAAAGTTGGCTACATTTCTGGAAACTTCCCATGGTAATTACAGGACAAAGCATAACACCCATCCTTCAGGAGTTTCACACCTATCTCCATGGGGAACCATGATAATTAACAAAACAAGGGAGCAGTAGGTTTTCCTTCTTTCCAGCCTGGACTTACAACGAAGAGAGAGCCAATGAAATGTGTTATACCCGTGGAGGCACTAATCGCCACCATCTTTCTCCTAAGGTGAACAATTAACCTTGACTGAGACTTAGAGACCTATTGTTCACCTGAAACTGTCTCATCAATGGACAACTCCACATGACCTAAGCTTCCTTGGCTTTTGGAAAGTTTTAATGTTACATTTCTGGACTCCCAAGTCAGTCTGCTGTTTAATATCCAGTCTCTCAACAGCAAGGCAGGATTCCAGGCAGACAACAAAGACAGCCTCCTTGAAGCCTGGTTCTCTGGATGATTCCTGTCAACGCCTGTAGACTGGAACAAGCATCTGAATGCAAACCTCACTTGTTCATCATCAACAACTTTAAAGGAATTCTGCAACTCCTGCTGTCAGCTAGCTAAACCCACCTGAACTTTAGTTCTTTTGTGAGGGGACCCTCACTGGACTCTGACATTAATATCCATATCTTGTCTTTGTATGTTAAGTTATTCCTGGTTGTAAAATTATTTTCTTTCCTGTCTCCTTCTTGTGTGCTTGAATGTGTATATGGAAACATAGAAGATAGGAGCAGGAGGAGAGCATTTGGCCCTTTGAGCCTGCTCCGCCATTCATTACGATCATGGCTGATCATCCAATTCAATAGCCTAATCCTGCTTTTTCCCATAACCTTTGATCCCATTCGCCCCAAATGCTATATCCAGACGCCTCTTGAATACATTCAGTGTTTTGGCATCAACTGCTTCCTGTGGTAATGAATTCCACAGGTTCACCACTCTTTGGGTGAAGAAATGTCTCCTCACCTCTGTCCTACATGGTCTAACCTGAATCCTCAGATTGTGACCCCTGGTTCTGGACTCCCACACCATTGGGTATATCCTCGCTGCATCTACCCTGTCCAGTCCTGTTAGAATTTTATAATCTCTATGACATCCCCCCTCATTCGTCTGAACTTCAGTATGTAATTGTGACAACAATCCCCCAGGTTTGAATTTATGAATAAATAACACTTGATTTAACTCTAAAGAGAGTTTGTTGCGAGTCACCTTTAAAATTAATGTTACAGACAGAAGATTTGTGTAAACAAGGCTCGATTTTAACAATTATAATACCTCTGCTTATGGACAGACAGTGAGAAGAGTAGAAGAATTTGGTTTGCTTCCTTCCCCTGTCTGCAATACTTCCCCCGCAGGCATTAGTGAACCCGATAGTTTTTTTTTCACAACAATCAAAGATAGTTTCATGGTCACCATTAGAGAATCACTTCAGTCTCAGGTTTATCAATTAATTTAATTCAAATTCCACCAGCTACCATGGTGGGATTTGAACACATGTCCCCAGAGGATTCAGCTCTGGATTACTAATCCAGCAACATTACTACTTCACCACTGCCTTCCCCTCCATAGTGGAAAAAGCCATGAGCCAGAGCACTATATGTCCACAGGGCAACTGCCAGGAAGGGGGTGTGTTCTCCACCAACTTTTTCAATAGTGGGAAGGAAGCCCAGCCATCCGACAAATCATTACATCAAGATATCCCACCCGCATCACAGAGTTTTGGGACTGTTTAGAAAAACGATAGATACCAGGACATGTAAGGTATGAACTCAATAGGACAGTTTCATATGCTAATTACAGTCCTATCAGTAATATAACAGGAACAAATGGCTGGATTGAGGGTGGGCTCCCTGCACCCCAGCAAAAATGCCAAGGGCGAGCATGCCTTCGGTTGGCTTCCACTTTTCAGGCTGGCGCGAGGGCGTTGGAGAGGAGGGGTGGATGTCGTGTTGGTCAGGGATAGGTGGGAATGGGGGATGTAGGGAGGGAAAACTGTGTGTGGAGGGGGACTTCCAATTAGTTGTAGGGGTCCTCAAAAAGTAGGAATTCCCCTTTCTCCCTTTGACAGGCTGTCATCCTGCAGGGTCAAATCTACTGGGCTATATATTAGGCCCGGGCCTCTCCAATATAACAAGTGGCTCCATTTTAATAGGTGGCAGTATGAAGTTGTTAAGTAAGCATTAATTGATCCTTTAATGACCTCAAGTGGCCCAAGGTGGGTGGCCCTCCCACACCTCTCCTGCCGCTCTTGAAATTACGGTGGGGTGGGCTGAATGAGTAAGCGGCGGGTACGTTGCTGTTGGCAAGATGCCCAATTTCACAGGGCCCAACCATCCGTTTCCCTGCCCATAGGTTACTTACAAACCCCAGCTCAAACAGCACAATCCTCGAAACTGAGCCGGGGGTGCAGTTTGAATAGATTGGTGCCTTAGGATGTAAGTTGTTCTGCAAAATAAGCATGGCTTCACCACAATGAGTCCAAAGTTTATTTCTCCTTATACAACTTGCAACCATTGGATGATGGCCTGAGATCTGTAAACTTCTGTCTTATGAGGGAAATAGACAGATTTAATTTGACAATGCCGATCATTGTTGGGAAACAGAGAGGTGTAAAACGGATTATTTGGCATATCAACGTTTGTTTATGTTGTGCCCTCCTTTCTCTGATGACTGTCCTGCTCCCCATCCTCTTCCTGTGCGGCTTTCTCATGTGCCGGTAATGATGGCCTTTCACCCTAACCCATCCCATCTTCATTATCATCCCCTACGGCTTCCAGTAATAGCAAGCTTTTCTTTATTGCAATATAACACATGACAAAGATTCTGGAAACTTGAACTCCACACCCAAAACAGATCAGAATGCCAAAGTCTGTTCTTTGACGAGCCCTATGTGTCTGTTATCTTCCTGTTAATGGAATCAAAAACTTTGGGTGATAGCTGTGATCACCAAACAACCATCTGAGCTGCAGAGCTGGTTTGGTAGGTTGTTGCACGATGGACGTATTACCATTCTGGACAAATGGCATTCACATTCACAGCAAGGAGATTAGCATTGCACCCATTCGCTATACAGCAGTTGAATAAAGTCTCTCCTGTTCATGAAATGGAGTGATTTGTCCCATGTGCTTTGAGTGTCGCAGATGTTCAGTCAATTGCTCCTTCTTGTGTGGGAATCTTGCCAATCCCTAGGACTGAATAGGTGTTCCTCGCTGTTTTGTTTCTGTGATTCCGTTGGGAAGAAAATGAAATCCACAGCTCATCAAAGAGTATCAGTGAACTTCTTCAACAGATGCTAACTGACTGATGTGGCAATTCACTGTTCTGACTCCCAAAGGATAGGATTTGGCTGTATTGTTGGCGGAGGACGCAATATGCCTCCATTTTACACAACTAGCTGCCATAGGGTACGTTTACGAACATGTGAATTCGGAGCAGGAGTCGGCTACTTGGTCCTTCGAGCCTGCCCCGCTGTTCAATAAGATCATGGCTGATCTGATTGTAGCTTCAACTCCACATTCCCACCTATCCCTTGCTTATCAAGAATCTATCTACTTCTGGCTTAAAGATATGCTAAGACCTCACCTCAAATATCATTTGAGGAGAAGAGTTCCAAAGACTCACGACACTCTGATAGAGAATAATTCTCCTCATTTCTGACTTAAACAGGCAACTCCTTTATTTATACAATGACCCTTAGTTCTAGATTCTCCCACAAGAGAATCATCATTTCCATATCCACTCTGTCCAGTCCCCTCAAGATCTTATGTTTCAGTCAAGTCGGCTCTTACTCTTCCCAGCTCCAGTGGGTACAAGACTAGCCTGTCCAAACTTTCCTCATTGGAGGGGGGAGGTTTAACACAGATATCAGAAGGACATATTTTACACAGAGGGTCGTGGGGGCCTGGAATGTGTTGCCGGGCAAGGTGGTGGAGGCGGACACACTGGGAACGTTTAAGACTTATCTAGACAGCTATATGAACGGAGTGGGAATGGAGGGATACAAAAGAGTGGTCTAGTTTGGACCAGGGAGCGGCGCGGGCTAATTGTTCTTTGTTTCTCGTTTCAAGGCTTCATTCTATGATCATCTTGCTGGTGCCAGTACAGAGCGAGACTGCGGATAGTTGGGAACCTGTCTCGGGGGCAGGGAATTCAGATGGTGTTCGTAAAGCAGAAGTGGAAATGAATAGGGTTGGGAAGCATTTTCTGATCAGGGCCAGTGTGATCTCCTGGACTCGTTTCGATCGCCTCAGGGGGTCGGAGAGGAATTTCCCAGAGTTTTTTTTCCCCATATTGGCCCTGGGGTTTTCACTCTGGGTTTTCGCCTCTCCCTGGAGATCACATGGTCTGGAATGGGGGGGGTGGGGGTGAGTTAATAGGTTGTGATGAACAAAGCATCGTAGCTGTGAGGGACAGCTCGGTGGATAGGATATTAGGATGTAGATAGGCTGGAAAATTGGGCGGGGATCCTGGATTCAGGATTCAATCCTGGACCGGGGAGCGGCGCGGGCTTGGAGGGCCGAAGGGCCTGTTCCTGTGCTGTATTGTTCTTTGTTCTTTTGTTCTTTGAGGTATTAGTCTGGCAAACCTTCTCTTAGTTTAACGGTCAAGTGTGAATATTGGTGAATGAAGGAATGAGAATGGTAATAGGTGGGTGATGTGGGTACATAGATAGGGTGGTAGAAAGAGTGGCCAATAGGTGAGTGGTAGATAGATAGGATGGCAAGTGGGTGAGCTGGTGGGTGAGTGAGATTGTAGCTGGTCGGGTGGTAGGTAGGTGGTTGCTCATCAGGTCAATTAAGTGGTGGGGGAATAGTCACGTCTGATCAGTGGGGTAGCTGAGTTGTTGAGGTAGTGTGGTTGAAATGGGTAGTTGGATCGGGTTGGGCCGCACAATGGCACAGCGGTTAGCACAACTGCCTCACAGCTCCAGGAACCTGGGTTCGCCTCCCAGCTTGGGTCACTGTCTGTGTGGAGTTTGCACGTTCTCCCCGTGTCTGCGTGGGTTTCCTCCGGGTGCTCCAGCTTCCTCCCACAGTCCAAAGATGTGGGGATTAGGTGCATCGGCCATGCTAAAGTGCCCCTTAGTGTCCCAGGATGCATAGGTTAGAGGGATTAGCAGAGTAAACATGTGGGGTTATGGGGATCGAGCCAAGGTGGGATTGTTGTCGGTACAGACTCGATGGGACAAATGACCATCTTCTCCACTGTAGTGATTCTATAATCAGGTTGAATTGGGGGAGGTCGTCGAAGGGGGAGGGGGGGACGGTGAGAGAGGGCAGTTGGATGTTTGGTAGGGTAGTTAGGGTGTCAGGGAAGTAGTTATATATTTAAAAAGGTTGCAGGTTGCTTTAAGAGCTGATCACATGATTTGATGGTGATGTCATTAGAGTGTTAGTTTGACTCTACATGTGCAAACCACATCTTTTCTTTTTGTGTAAAACCCACAACCTCTAATGTAGTTCAAACATTACTCTGTGTTAGCTTAGGTTTTAATCTGTCTACCATTTCTGGGTTAGTATGCAAGTCATTCCCATGGAATTGTCTGAAGTTTCTGATTCTAGCTTGGAGTCAGAGACATTCATGGAGTGTTTATATGTGTGTAAGTCAACCTTATTCAGTTTTTGCTTCCGACAATCAGCATTCCTTCCTGAAACATGCAGAAGTCTCATTAAAATATTAAATTGAGATCTTATAGCATTTTTAGGACCCCATTGCAATATTTGGAGTATGAATGGACAGAGGGCAAGCTCCCTCTCATTGAGATGTGTGTTCAGTAGCCAGAAGAATGGCGATTAACAGAAATAAGCAAAATACCACAGCTGCTGGAGATCTGAAATAAAAATGCAGCATCTGGCAGCGTCTGTGGAGAAAAAAACTAAGTTAACATTTCGAATCCAAGACCATTGACCAAAATCTGAACTGGACTAGGCATATAAATACTGTGGTCACAAGAACAGGTCAAAAGCTAGGATTTCTGTGGCGAATAACTCACCTCCTGATTCCCCAAAACTTGTTCACAATCTACAATGCACAAGTCAGGATTGTAATGGCATACTCTCACTTGCCTGGATAAGTGTAGCTCCAACAATATTCAAGAAGCTGAACACCATCCAGGACAAAGCAGCTTGATGACTGGTACCCCTTCCTGACTGATAGCCCTTCATCAAATACTCCCTCCCTCCATTACCAATGAACAGTGACAGCAATGTGTACCATCTCCAAGATACACTAAGGCTCCTTCGGCAGCACCTTCCAAACCCACAACCACTACCATTTAGAAGGACAAGGGCAATAGATACCTGGAAACACCATCACTCGGAGATTCCCCTCCAAGTCACTCACCATCCTGACTTGGAAATATATCACCGTTCCTTCAATATAGCTGGGTCAAAATTCTGGAACTCCCTCCTTATAGGTGTGCCTAAACCACATGGACTGCAGTGGTTTATGAAGGCAACTCACCACCACCTTCTCAAGGCAACTAGGGATTGCAATAAATGCTGACCTAGCCAGTGACGCACCCATCCTGAAAGTGAACTTTTAAAAATGACTCTTCATTGGAACTAGGTGATTAACAGATGCTCGTCCTTTGTATTTTAATTTCCCATCGGTTCCTCCGTGGACCCCTCCCTGCGGAATATTTTATCCAGCTCTTTAACAACCTACTTACACCTTGTCTACATGGAAGAGATTTGAGATATGCTAATTCCCTAGTCAGCGAGCTCCCTTTTGGTACTGATCCAATAGTAGAACTCAGAGATATAGGCCTGAATTCTCTGATCTCACTTGCCGCTGGAAGTCTTCAGTCCCGCTGCTCTGAATGGAGATTTGGCTGAGTGCCAAGTGCTCCGTTCTTGCTGGCAGCAGCAGCAGGACGTACGGGACTGGAGAATTCTGGCCATAATCTCAATGAGGCCCAACCAAGAAAATGTATCAGGTATTTGGTGAGTTTCATTAGGCAGATGTTACAATTGAATACTGAATGCCGAGAACGAAAATCATCTCTTATCTGTAAGTTTGCTGGAAACGTGTAAGTATGCCATTGTAGTACTTTGAAGAGTATGGGAGTTCTCTCCATTGCCTGGTCACTATTCGTCCTTCAGTATATGGCTCCTGCTCTGACCAAGACCGCAATAAACTACAAAGGGTTGTGAATGTAGCCCAATCCATCAGTCCAGCCAGCCTCCCACCTATTGACTCCATCTACACTTCCCACTGCCTCGGAAAAGTCGCCAGCATAATCAAGGACTTCACGCGCTCTGGGCATACTCTTTTCCACCTTCTTCCGTTGGAAAAAATATACAAAAGTCTGAAATCACGTACCAACCAACTCAAGAATAGCTCCTTCCCTGCTGCCATCAGACTTTTGAATGGACCTACCTCGCACTAAGTTGATCTTTCTCTACACCCTAGCTACGACTGTAACATTCTGCACTCTCTCCTTTCCTTCTCTATGTACTTTGTATGCTTTATCTGTATAGGGCACAAGAAACTATATATTAAGTTGGTGTTTCTCTACACCCTTGCCATGACTGTAACATTACATTGTACACCCTCTCCTTTCCTTCTCCCCTATGTACACTTTCAACAGTATGCTTTGTCTGTAAAGCGCAACAGAAACAATATTTTTCACAGTATATCAATACAAGTGAGAATAACAAATCAAATCAAAAATCAAAATCAACACGATAAAAACAGATTACATGTTTATTCATTTCACTGCTGTTTGTGAGTCCTGTTTAATGCAAACTGGTATTTGTCTACACAGCAATAGTAAATGCACTTCAAAGATTATTCACTGATTTGAAGGAATGAAAGGCACTACAGAAATGTTTTTTCTTTATTTCTTTGACAATTTATTCGGACCCAATCTACATGTATAGTAAACACACCATATAGAGAATACATAAATCTTTCCTAAATACTGGGAGAATCCTTGCTACAATCAGATTCTGAAATAAAAATTAATCAAATATCAAACTTCATTCGGTTATGTAGTTCAAAATAAACCTGTTGTGAAGTTCTCTAAACTCAATTAATGCACAGTGCACACAATGTAATTACATTTTCAGCCAATGTGAACCCTATATCAATGCAATGATGATGCACAACACTTTTCAGTGTTTTGGACAATGAGCTGCATGATGGCATGTGGCATCCTTGGGGATTAAAGAGTTAGTTAACATTCAACAAAGTTTGAGGTCGATCATATGTCCAATCCTTCCCAGCATATTTCAGGTTGACGGTGAGTGATTCAGTGACCTCTGGTTTTGAAATGGGTTTTGCCACTTCCTCAAAAAAATGATCACATTCAACAGGAATCACTTCCTCATATTTGATCACGACAGATACAGCATCCTCTTCCATCTTCATGTCCACATATGGGTTTATAGCCTTAACAATAAGCATCTGGGAAATAGAAGTTGTAATTTTAATTCATATTTAAAGCATGACTAAACTCCATGCCAATATACAAATCAATTAAGATCCATTAAATTAATAATCGTTAATGCTGCTGAGGTTTACCCTCAATTGTTTAATGACTACACGTATACATTTTAATTGTTACGCTGGGAATTCCAATGTTTTGGGAGTTGGAAATTGGTTAAATCACCCATGGTAGTAACCTCACAATTTGGGATGGAATCCCGATTTGAAATTCTACAAGTTCTGTTGTTAGCTCAGTGGAAAGAATGCCAGTTTAGCAGGACTGAGTTCCATTGTCAGCCCAGTAAAGGCCCCAAAAATCAGCATAAAGCTGGTAGCGTGAATGGCGCCAGTTTTTGCGACCGACGCGATTTTAGGACACCTGGATTTCCGGCACGGTCAGCCTCTTGCAGGAAATGGGTCAGAGGCTGATTAATTTATTTAAATTCATGGAAATAGTCATCTACATGTGTTCAGCGAGCTCAGCACTCAATCATCTGGCCTCGCTTGCCTTTATGGCCTTGCTGGGAGATGTTCTCTCCGCTGAGTAAAGCACCTGCTCCCCATGAATGGGGTACAGCCATGTTGGCCTTGCTGGTGGAACCGGAGGCCATTGAGGCCCCCCACAGCGGGGCCGAGTGCAAGGCGGTGTGCCCCTTGGGCAATGCCAGACTGGCAATGTCACCCTGGCATTGCCAGTGCCAGGGGTGGTGCCAATGGAGGCAGGACTTGTGGGGTGGGGCCAATGGGGCGGCCAGTGGGGAGGGGCCAATGGGGCGGAGCCTGTGGGTCTCTGAGCTTCCGACACAGGTCCAAACCCCTGGCCCTATATGTCATCTTTTAAGACTACATTAGAATGGCGGTTGAAAAATAGGTGACTTAAGGGCCATGGGAATAAGCTTTCGGGGAATTAGCAGCGTAAATATGTGAGGTTACGGGGATAAGACCTGGGTATGATACTCTATCGGAGAGTCGTTGCAGACTCGATGGGCTAAATGGCCTCCTTGTGCACTGTAGTGATTCTACGATTAAGACTGCTGCACATATGGACATTATCATCCAACATGGACTCGTTAAACTGAATGGCCAGATTCCATATTGTAATTTTAATGAAATACTGCAGGTACTACATAGATCTTGTGCCGTTTTCAATTTCTATCTTCTGTAGAGATACATGCAAGATGGATATTTTTGAAACATTTGCCACATGCTGAAGAAATCCTCTTCTGAGATTTTAGGATAAGACCACAGCGTTGAAATCTTACATGAGCCATTGTGCAAAATACTGCAAATGTGTAGTAAAAGTAATATTTTTCTAATATTGCGTTTATAAGACTGAGGAAGGGGAACATGTCTGGAGAATGGGACGTTGGGCACCCAGTTTTTGTGTCAAGCACCTAGAAGTTATGTAACACAATCAGATGTGATGTCGTTACCTAATAGCCGTGAACACAAGGGAGCATCCCTCCAAATCATACCTTTCTTAATACTGTTGGTTAAATTATCAATCAATTTCCCCCTATCATCAACTAGGATTTGGATTGGAACTACTCAGGCTCATTTTCCTGAGGATTTCCAGAGCTAACAGAAATCGGAAATATTCATTCATTCAGTGTGCGTTTGGCTAATTCCTTTGTAACCTCTACTTGTATGATACATAATAACTCACCAAGGATTTTGGCAAGACTAATTCCTTCTTTAGAAGTTTCCAGATCATGCTGGCAACAACGAGCCCCAAAGAAAATGTGATCACAACTAGAAGAATAATTAGAGTTTCTAGAAGACAAAAGAAGAAACAAAATTAAAACATTAACTCAGGCATAATAAACCCCTGAAAGGTGAGATTGGAATTGTACTATTGTTGTGCACAAAATGTGACGCAAAATGCTGCAGCACTCCTGAGAACAATGATATTACTTCAACCTATACCACAGGGCAGAATGCAGTATATCTTCCCTTATGAGCATGGTCAAGAAATTCAGAAATGAACTCCTGAACCTCTACCTAATCTTAGGGTCAAGGGCTTTCTACATATAAAACATTAATTTAATATAAAATATAAAAAGCATCATAAATTGGTACAATTCAAGCATACCAAATCATGTGAAATAAATAACAAAGTGCATTGAGGAGCCGATACAAACGGCAATGTTAGTGGATTCATGCACCTTTATAGCATCAGTAAAATCATTGTTACAGTGGGGTGGCTACAAACTCGCACAAATAAAATTCTGTCCATTGTCTGTGGCATCCAACACAAAGTTCATTGAATTTATTCTGACTCACTTTGGCCATGGCATCGTCTTCAGAGTCTCACTCTAGATCAGATGAGGTGCTTGTAGGTTAGGTGGATTGGCCATAGTAAATGTGTGGGGTTACAACAACTTGCTGTTACTCTGAAATCTTTGCTGGACTCGGGGTTTGATTTGACCCACTTAAGTGTGTATGTATATATTATATTTATATACACACAGATCGCATTTCTGGTGACGATTGCATGATACATGCTTCTCAAAATCAGGTCAGTGGCTGGTCCCTGCTCTCATGGCGTACTTGGTCTTGAGCAACATCTGCAGGAAGGATTCTTCCTTCTTCTATTTTCACACCAGTTTTTTTTCAATACTGATGGCGGGGTTTTCTGGCTGCACTCACCCCGGAACTGGAAAATCCCACCCAAAGTTAATGGACCTTTCCATGGTCCGCCCCTCATCCATTCCGATTCCCATGGCGGGTGGAATGGGAAAATTCACCCCTGAATTCCTCTCTGCAGCTCAGTTATTTGATGGATGAGCAAATGTTACAAATTTTAATTTGAAAGCAGCTTTGTACTTCATTCTTTTTGCTGGAGGACCCATTTCTGTTGGTGACTCGCCATGCCATGTTCTGTTCTGTGTGGGTCTGCCTCACAACCTCTTCACAATGCAGCCCGTGTGACTAAGATACTAAGGTGAGTATAGCATTTCATAGCTGAAAAGGAGATTGAATTATACAGCAAGTATTTGTAAATGCATGATTTTGGTGACAAAGCATTCTTTCTGGTTGTACCACAACTTGGTGTGGCTCCTGCTCTGCCCAAGACTGCAAGGAACTACAAAAGGTCGTGAATGTAGCCCAATCCATCACGTCCCATCCATTGACTCTAAGTCTACATTTCCCGCTGCCTCGGCAAAGCAGCCAACATAATCAAGGACCCCACACAGCCCGGACGTTCTCTCTTCCACCTTCTTCCTTCAGGAAAAAGATACAAAGGTCTGAGGTCACATACCAACCGACTCAAGAACAACTTCTTCCCTGCTGCAGTCAGACTTTTGAATGGACTTACCTTGCATTAAGTTGATCTTTCTCTACACCCTAGCTATGACTGTAGCACTACATTCTGCACTTTCTCATTTCCTTCTCTATGAACGGTATGTTTTGTCTGTATAGCGCGCAAGAAACAATACTTTTCACTGTATGTTAATATATGTGACAATAATGACTCAAATCAAATCAAATCAAATAAATGGGGTATCTTATACACTGGGTTCACTTATACCCTGTGATCTATGATATGTCATCAATTTTATTTTCAGGTCATAATAAAAGTCAGGAGCGTGCATGTGAGATGCAAAAGCTCAAAAACTCAATCGGCGGAATTCTACCGCCTTGTCTACCACGGGAGATGGAGTGGACGAGGTGTGGACAATAGGAAGGTCCGTTGATCTCGGGCGGGATTTTACGGTTTTGGGATGAATGACGCCGTAAAATCCCACCCAATAAGGTGAAGCCTTAAATGAGAGTAGTCACTTTTATCATGAACACTGAGATTCGAGATTAACATGGAAATGGGGCTAGATTTTCCCACAGGCTTTGGGATTCTGACTTTGGGACCAAGTGGGTTTCCTGAGCCTGCATTTACCAGCAGTATGCTGATGTCCCAATCTTCCCAGAGCCAGCCTCCTAATTGGTCACTTTTGTGCTCACAATGCTATTAAGGACGGTGGGTGGCCTCTCAATAGTTCTGATCCAATCAGAGGGCAGGAGCCCCAGCAGCTCAATGTTGAGCGACTGTAGAATCATACAGTCCCTACAGTGCAGAAGGAGGTCATTCGGCCCATCAAGCCTGCACCAACAACAGTCTCACCCAGACCCTATACTCATAACCTCACGTATTTGCCCTACTAACCCCCTTGACACTAAGAGGCAATTTAACATGGCCAATCAACCTAACCTGCACATCTTTGGAGTGTGGGAGGAAAGCGGAACAGCCGGAGGAAACCCACACTTACATGGGGAGAACATGCAGGCTCCACATAGACCCAAGGCTGGAATTGAACCCGGCTCCCTGGCGCTGTGAGGCAGCAGTGCTAACCACTGTGCCAATGTGCCACCCATTAATGGGTGATGCTGAGACAAGTTGGCATTTTTGACATGGAGGTGCCTGTGGAAGTATGTTTTAACACTCGAATCATTAGGGGCGAAGCCATTAGGCCCCTCAACCTACCAAGGTGCATTGTTTATGCCATAGGTATAATCTTCCCTACCTGTGGCTCCATCTTTAGGGTGTGGAGTATCTGGCTCCACCAGCCCCTCCAGCATGTAACAGGGAGACTGCCTCTATAGTGATGGTAGCATGCAGCTACCCTGTCAACAGCAACATGCCAGTGCACCCAACAAATTGTACTTCATTGAGTATGAGATCAGCTTACATGACTACATGCCTCCGTGATGTGTTCAGCCATTCCAGATCTCTGCCTGCCCACTGGAAACTTCCAGAGTGGCGTAATTCATCCTGACACAGCTCTCCCATACTTTCCCAGGAGCCTCTTTCCCCAGCTCCAAGCCCGCTATCAGGGGGCAGGAAAACAATTCAACCTTAAGTCTTTGTCTGATGTCTTTAGCCATTTATACAGACATTTGAATAGCAGCAATTTACTATGCAAGTCTGGATATAATTCCAGTTGTGTTTTATATATCACTGCATTACCTTGCAAATTTAAGGACTGAACCTGGAAACATTTTGTTGTTGACCATTCTGCTTCCATCTTCCATTTCTTTGAACTCACTTGAGCAGTCACACATAAAGTAATTCTTGACTGTGTTATATTAAGCTTCAAGTTTGATTTCCTATTTGAACAAATTTTCTTTGGCTGGAAAATAGTTTAATAAAAGAGTAAGATTACAAAGTATCTTATTTTTATTGATATATATAATTTATAATATGTCTGGGATTAGTTTGACCTTTAGTAGTTGCCACCAAAGGTCAGAATGATCTGCTTCCTTGAGGTATCAGTGTATAGTGGAGAATAATGGCCTCATCCGCTTTGCTCAGTGGTAGAGGTTGTGGGATGAAGATCATGGCCTCATTGAGAGAGTGGCCACTGTGGGGGAGAGAAAAACAAGATAAGGAAGAAGGACAGATAAAGTGTAGGAAAGATAGATGAGAGAAAAAAAAGGCAAACAATAGATCAGAAGGAGAATGGATTAAAATGGGGAAGAATAAACAGGAACAGGTTGTGAATAAAATGTGTGAGCTAAAGGCACAATTTCAACAGGACATAATGGGCAGAAATTATATATGATTAGCAAGGACATGACTTGTGTTAGGCAGGTTGATCAGAAAAGCAAGGAGGCAGTCTTTGTGATGGATAGGATACTGTGTCAAAATGTTCATTTATGGTCGTACAGTAAGGTTGCAAATGGTCTGGTTTCAGCTTCAGACAGTGGTCAGGGAGAGAAATGGACCTTGCTGGTCAACCAGTGACTTCGGTTTTCCCAATATTTATGGTGAAGAAATTAATTTCTGCTCATTCAATACTTGATGTTGAACAAACAGCATGTGCAATTAGAGGCAGTGGAAGAGATAGGAGAGATGGTGGTGAGGTAGAGCTGGATATCATCAGTGAGCATGTAGAAACTAATTATGTACTTCTGGGTGATGTTACTGAGGGGCAACATGTAGATGACAAATGGGTGGCTGTGGAAAGGGTAAATCCTTAGGGAACATTAGACCTACAAATAATTTGTTAAGTCACAATTAGAGTGCTAAGTCCAGTTTTACATGTATTATTTTAGGAATAATACCAAAATTATGAAAAGGGTGCAAGAGAGATTCACCAAGGTGGCAACATTGGCATTAATTATGAAGAGTGACCAGAGAAACTGTCTCCTTACTCATTCAATCTTCTCATAGTCGAAACATTTCATTTGTGCTATGATTCTAATAAATATCTTCTGCACAATTTCTGTGGAATTGACATAATTCTTAAAGAAAACTAAAAATATTTAAGATATTCCAAATTCTGAAATAAACTGGAGAGATATTTCCACTGTTTCATGAGCCTGTAACCAACAGGACATAAATTTCGGTTAATCAACAATAAGGTTAAGTGCAAGGTTGAGAGTTTTAAAAAATGCAATTTAAGAACATGGAATACTCAAGAGCACTGGCAGCAGAATAAGGTTTTTAAAAGGATGAGGATAAGTATTTGAATAACATTTTTGAAAGAAGATTGGGAAAGGGTGGGAGTAAGGGACTTAATGAATAGCTTCAGAACAACCCATTCTAAACTGTAAAGTTTTATAATTCCTTGGAACAAAATAAGAAGCACAACTAAATAAGGATGAATTGTTTGTACATGATCAGTGAAGTTACGTCAGCAAGTATTAATAGCAGTTAATTGTTCGAGTGTACATACCAATTCATGAGGTCCTTTCTGCTCAACACAAATATTACATCTAAAGTCACGGTCTACTTTCCGGCCAGTCACTGTAATCAGGTTCGGAACAACAGGGTATATACATCTCAAAAATATTTGTTGTCCACGGACCTTAATGTCGACAGTGGGAGCACCTAATGTGGCTGTGAAAACATAGAAACAATACGCAATTAAATTACATTAAATTCATATAGGAAAGAAGTTATTTTTCACAATAATTAGCAGATCAATGCTTCATGTGTTTGTGTGACGCATTTTGTATCTTATCTAAAGTTGGCATTGACTTTCTAAAAATAATGGGATTAATGCCTCAGTTAAATTAGTGAGTTCACCAGGGTGCCATGCTGCCCAATGTGTCACAGTAAGAGTTTTAACAACACCAGGTTAAAGTCCAACAGGTTTATTTGGTAGCAAATACCATTAGCTTTCGGAGCGCTGATCCTTCGTCAGATGGAGTGGAAATCTGCTCTCAAACAGGGCACAGAGACACAAAATCAAGTTACAGAATACTGATTAGAATGCGAATATCGACAGCCAACCAGGTCTTAAAGATACAGACAATGTGGGGAGGCCTTCCTTGTCGAGCCTGAGGGAGATGCACCACTCACTGACCCATAAGGAACTCAACCTGAAGCAAATTGTCTGTATCCACTGTCTGGATCTTTAAGATCTGGTTGGCTGTCGATATTCGCATTCTAATCAGTATTCTGTAACTTGATTTTGTGTCTCTGTGCCCTGTTTGAGAGCAGATTTCCACTCCATCTGACGAAGGATCAGCGCTCCGAAAGCTAATGGTATTTGCCACCAAATAAACCTGTTGGACTTTAACCTGGTGTTGTTAAAACTCTTACTGTGTTTACCCCAGTCCAACGCCGGCATCTCCACATCATGCCCAATGTGTCAGGCAGATTTTTCTACAACTTAGATATTTGCAGTTGAGCAACAAATTCTTAAAACTATATTCCATAGAATCCCTGCAGTGCAGAAAGAGGCCATTCAGCCTATTGAGTCTGCACCAACTCTCTGAAAGAGCATCCAACCCAAGCATATCCCCTCCTCCCTATCCCCGTGACCCCCTGCATTTACCATGGCTAATCCTAACCTACACATTCCTGGACATTAAGGGACAATTTACCATGGCCAATCCACCTAACCTGCACATCTTTGGAGTGCGGGAGGAAATGAGAGCACCCGGAGGAAACCCATGCAGACATGAGGAGAATGTGCAAACTCCACACAGTCACCTGAGGCCGGAATTGAACCCGGGTCCCTGGCGCTGTGAGACAGCAGCGCTAACCACTGTCCCACTGTGCCAATCCAATATTGATCTTAATGATGCAGTCTCACTTAAATAAATGTTCTTGACTAGACACTCAGCCACAACAGACCAGTGAATGAGTTTGAGAACTTGGCTGGGAAAGACACTGTTGTGGATTTGTGGGAGTAGGCCCCAGCAGTCAAATCCTGGAACTCATTCGCTAACTTCACTGTGGATGTCCAAGAGCTCAAGAAGGCAGCTCACCACCACTCAATCAATGGTAATAAAGGGATGGTTAATAAATCCTGGCCTTGCTGGTGATGCCCACGTTCTGTGAATGGATGAAAAAAGTCAGAAGTGGATGCAATCAGGGCAAATCTGGGTTGGGAGGCCTTCCATGTCGAGCCTGAGGGAGATGCACCATTCACTGAACCGTAAGGAACTCAACCTGAAGCAAATCTTTTAAACTTATTTTACTTCAGTTAGCAATCAGGCTAGTCAGCTGCTCACCTTGTGCTTCTGCTTCTGAGCTGCAGGCTGTGTGGTTCTCTCCCCAAGGGAAGTTAACGCTGTTGTTCTGATGATGTCATTTGACCTTGACCTCTGTGTATTGACTAGGCCTCAATCTGTCTTTAGTGGAAGCCTTACCAATGGTTTGACTTGCTGTCATAAAAATGACGCCGGCTGGGAATGAGATGGGTTAGAGCCGGGAGATAGAGTTTTTGGGTGGGTTGGGGAGTGTATAAAGTGTGATGCCATGGTATCACAATTCTATGACATAGATTGAATGGGCCAGAGAGTCTTTTGTTGTCTGTCATTGTAGAATGGAATGACAAGAGCAATTCAGCTAGTCCCACACCTCTGCCTTTTTGTATGTTTGTAGATTTATTTGAAAGTAGCTTTATCTTAGAATCATAGAATCCCTACAGTGCAGAAGGAGGCCATTTGGCCCATCGAGTCTGCACCACCAACAACCCCACCCAGCTCCTAACCCTGTAACCCCACGTATTTACCCTGCTAATCCCCCTGACACTAGTGTCAATTTAGCATGGCCAATGCACCTAACCAGCTCATCTTTGGACTGTGGGAGGAAACCGGAGAACCCGGAGGAAACCCACGCAGACACGGGGAGAACGTGCAAACTCCACACAGACAGTGACCTGAGGCTAGAATTGAACCCGGGTCCCTGGCGCTGTGAGGCAGCAGTGCTAACCACTGTGTCACCGTGCCGCCCTTGTTACAATTCATAGCAATGCCATCCATATTTTCTTACACATATTTATAAATCTCAATCTCCGACAGACAAAATCAACTTACCATTCTGTTTAAAACTGAATCTCTCTGTGAAAGTGAATTGCGACTGATGAAGCTGTGTAATTGCTTTGATTTTTGTATAATAGGAATTTGATGCAGTAAGGTTCACGCTGAAAGCTTTGGTAACATCACAATGATGCAAAGCAATGTTTGAACATGGTGGGAACAGCTGCCAATGCCCAGTTCTATCAATTAAAAAACAGGAATAGAAATCCAGTTCAGCTTATGGTGTTCCAAATTATTTGAAATGATTTTAATCAGTTAAAAATCAAAATATATACACACAGGTAATCCTTGAAATAGACAGTAAAGTTTGCTTTTTCAGGTGTCTCATTTACATAAGCCCATGTTAAGATAGTCTTAAAGTTGTGAGATATCAAAGAGAGGTTCACCGGACAAGGAAGTTGATAACCTGCAAAATAAATAATATTTAAATGTAAGAACAATGGAGGAATCCAGATTCACAAGAAACACTGCAAGCTTTCCTTTAGTGTTACAGATTCATTACCGTCTACCAGGACGTGTTGACATTCTGTTGATTCATTCAAAGGAAGAAATATGTGACTTGGTTTAAGCAAATTTGAGACCAATATGTCTGAATAATTTCCCAGTCATGGTGCTTTTTATTTCACAAACAGTTAAATTGCTCTCAAGTCCAAACAAGAACATTGGCGGAATTGTCCCCAAAAAACACTGTCGTAGCAGCGGTAATACCAGAGCAATCCGCACTGGTCCATCAGGCGTGCTCTGGACTGCAATCGTCCCACAACTTTTTGAAGAGTGGTGAGTTGCATACTGGTACATGGGACGGGGGCTAAACAGGCCAGTGAGACCGGCTGTAGGGCACCCGGGTGCCGTTTCACAAGGGCGCCCCAATCTCACAGTGCACTGGGAGATCCCGTCCCTCCCCCCATGGACACTGGGACCCACCACCATTAGCTGCATTTTATCCCACTCCCTCCCCAACATGGGCCGCTGGCATTGGAGCCCTCCCAATGTGTGTCCCCCACCTGACTCCTGACATGCCCCCATCATGACCCCTGACATGCCCTCATCATGACCCCCAACATGCCCACGTCATGATCCCTGACATGCCCCCATCATGACCCCTGAAATTCCCTCCCATCATGGCCCCCGACATGCCCTCATCATGACCCCCAACATGCCCCCATCATGACCCCTGAAATTCCCTCCCATCATGACCCCCAACATGCCCCCATCATGACCCCTGACATTCCTTCCCATCATGACCATCACATGGCACCATGAGGAAGCACGAGAATAAATTTTATAAAAGGGATATGTAGCACCTGGTGAAAAATTGTGTTATTTAAAAGAAGCTTGGTATAAAGAACATAATATAAAATCATGTCTAAATAAAACAATGGAAATGCCTTCATCAGTTGTGATGTAAGGTCATCAACCTGAAATGTTAACTCTGTTCTCTCTCCACAGATCCTGCTTGAACCACTGAGTATTTCCAGCATTTTCTGTTTTTATTTCAAATTTCTAGCATCCACAGTAGTTTGCTTTGGAATGAAATTTAATTTCCTTTTTCTCTTTTTCTCGTAATGTGTGCACTGAAGCACTTTATTACTAATTATGATAACGCCAAAACTCTATAATTACATATTGCTAACATTTTCACTCAGTGCTTGACATGGTCAAGTTGGCGTTAATATGTCTGCAATTTATTGTTTAAAATTCTACTTGAGAATTGCCTCAGGAATTTTTCCAATTAGCAACCATGATTTCAGAGGAACCTTGACAGAATATCTCTTCACACATCGACCTAGAGGTCCCCCCAATCCTGTCATTATTCCATGGTAGTAAATCAGACAAATTCCTGAATAAGTTCCCAGTGACTCTCTTTGATAAGTTGTGATACTCCTCTCACTATAAAACAAGGTATGTCACCATCAGCAATGCAACTGGAGCTCCATTAGAGTCATAGAGTAATATAGCATGGAAACAGGCCCTTCAGCCAAACCAATCCATGCTGCCCTCCCAGCTAGTCCCAATTGCCCATGTTTGGCCCATATCCCTCTAATTGTTTCCCATCCACGTACTTATCCAAATGCTTTTTAAATGTCGCTATTGCATCTGCCTCAATCACTTTCTCTGGCAGCTCATTCCATATACAACCACCCTCTGCATGAAGAAGTTGCCCCTCAGGTCCCTTTTAATTCTTTCCATTCTCACCTTAAACCTATGCTCTCTAGTTTTCAATTCCCCTTCCCTGGCAAAAAGAATATGGTAAGAAGTTTAACAACACCAGGTTAAAGTCCAACAGGTTTATTTGGTAGCAAAAGCCACACAAGCTTTCGAGGCTCTGAGCCCCTTCTTCAGGTGAGTGGGAATTCTGTTCACAAACAGAACTTATAAAGACACAGACTCAATTTACATGAATAATGGTTGGAATGCGAATACTTACAACTAATCTGATATTCGGGTAAGCGTTCTCCAAGGCGGCCTTCGCGACACACGACAGCGCAGAGTCGCTGAGCAGAAACTGATAGCCAAGTTCCGCACACACAAGGACGGCCTCAACCGGGATATTGGGTTTATGTCACACTATTTGTAACTCCCACAGTTGCGTGGACCTGCAGAGTTTCACTGGCTGTCTTGTCTGGAGAGAATACACATCTTTTTAGCCTGTCTTGATGCTCTCTCCACTCCCATTGTTTTGTTTCTTAAAGACTGGATTAGTTGTAAGTATTCGCATTCCAACCATTATTCATGTAAATTGAGTCTGTGTCTTTATAAGTTCTGTTTGTGAACAGAATTCCCACTCACCTGAAGAAGGGGCTCAGAGCCTCGAAAGCTTGTGTGGCTTTTGCTACCAAATAAACCTGTTGGACTTTAACCTGGTGTTGTTAAACTTCTTACTGTGTTTACCCCAGTCCAACGCCGGCATCTCCACAAAAAGAATATGGGCAGGTTTTTACGGCCTCGCTTGTCCCAAGACCGTAAAGTCCCCACTCCCCCCCCCCCCCCCCCCCCGAGGTCAATGGACCTTTCCATGCTCCGCCCCTCACCGGCTTCAATTCCCGTGGTGGGCGGGACAGTAAAATTCCAGCCTATGTGCGTTCATCCTATCTATGCCCCTCATAATTTTATTCACCTCAACAAGGTCACCCCTCATTCTCCCATATTCCAAGGAATAAAGTCCTAGCCTGGCCAATTCCTCCCTATAACTCAGGCCCACTAGTCCTGGCAACATCCTCGTAAATCTTCTTTGCACTCTCTCCAGTATATCAATGTCGTTCGTATAACAGGGTGACCAAAACTGTACACAATACTCCAAGTGCGGCCTCGCCAACGACTAATACAACTGTAACATAAGTAATGTAAAAACACACAGCAAAAACAAAACAGCCTGGGTCTGTGGCGGGAGGAACTTAAAAACAATTACAATCATCAGGGAAGGGGTACTGAGAAAACTATTAAAGACTAGAAGTTGACAAGTCCCCAGGACCTGGTGCCTTGCATACTGGGGTCTTAAAAGAAGTGGCTGAAAGATGGTGGAGGTGTAGGTTATAATCTTCCATAATAGATGATCTGGAGGAGGGGACTGAATCTAGGGTATTCAAGTTTGCTGATGACATGAAGGTGAGTGGGAAAGCGAATTGCGTGGAGGACGCGGAAAGTCTGCAGAGAGATTTGGATAGGCTGAGCGAGTGGGCGAGGTTCTGGCAGATGGAATATAACGTTAGCAAATGTGAGGTTATCCACTTTGGAAGAAATAATAGTAAATTGGAATATTATTTAAATGGAGAAAAATTACATCGTGCGACTGTGCAGAGGGACCTGGGGGTCCTTGTGCACGAATCGCAAAAACTCAGTCTGCAGGTGCAGCAGGTGATCAAGAAGGCGAATGGAATGTTGGCCTTTATCGCGAGGGGGATAGAATATAAAAGCAGGGAGGTCTTGCTGCAACTGTACAAGGCACTGGTGAGGCCGCAACTGGAGTAGTGTGTGCAGTTTTGGTCCCCTTATCTGCGAAAGGATATATTGGCCTTGGAGGGAGTGCAGAGAAGGTTCACCAGGTTGATACCGGAGATGAGGGGTGTAGTTTATGAGGAGAGATTAAACAGATTGGGTCTGTACTCGTTGGAGTTTAGAAGGATGAGGGGTGATCTTATAGAGACATATAAGATAATGAAGGGGCTGGATAGGGTAGAGGTGGAGAGATTCTTTCCACTTAGAAGGGAAACCAGAACTAGAGGGCACAGCCTCAAAATAAGTGGGGGCCGGTTCAGAACAGAGTTGAGGGGGATCTTCTTCTCTCAGAGGGTGGTGAATCTCTGGAATTCTCTGCCCATTGAAGTGGTGAAGGCTTCCTCGTTGAATATGTTTAAATCACGGGTAGATAGTTTTCTGATCGATAAGGGAATTAGGGGTTATGGGGAGCAGGCGGGTAAGTGGAACAGATTCGCTTCAGATCAGCCATGATCTTGTTGAATGGCGGGGCAGGCTCGAAGGGCCAGATGGCCTACTCCTGCTCCTATTTCTTATGTTCTTATGTTCTTATAATTGCTTAGATTTTGGAAAGCTCCCAGCAGATTGGAAAATAGCAAATGTAACAGCTTTATTCAAAACAGTAGGGAGACAGAAAGCAGGAGGCTATAGGTCTGTTAACTTCACATCCGTTATAGGAAAATTGTTATAATTAAGGAGATTACAGTGGGATACTTAGAAAATCCTAAGGGATCAGACAGCATCAATATGGTTTTGTGAAAGGGAAATCATGTTTAACACTAATTTATCAGAGATTTTAGGACGTAACAAGCAAAGTGGATGAAGGGGAACCTTTAGATGTGGTGTACTTGGATTTCCAAAAGGCACTTGATAAGGTGCTGCATCAAAGATTACTTCATACAATATGTAGGGGATGAAGGATTGGTTAGCTAACAGAAAATAGTGGGATAAATGGATAATTTTCGGGTTGGCAAGCTGTACCCACTGGAGCACCACAGGGATCAGTGCTGGGGCTTCAGCTATTTATAATCTATATCAATCATTTGAATGAGGGGCCAAATGTCTGATAGCAAAATTTGCTGATGAAACAAAGATGGCTAGTGGGTTATGAAGAGGACAGAAATCTGAAATGGGATTTTAAAAAATTTGTTTATGGGATAGGGGTGTCACTGGCTACGCCAGCATTTTTTGCCCATCCCTAATTGCCCTTGAGAAGGTTGTGGTAAGCTGCAGTCACTGTGGTGTTCTGGGTGTACAGTTCATGAATCTCAAAAAGACGGTATGCAGGAACAGCATGTGATTAGGCAAATGGACTTGGTGTATATTGCAAGGAGAATCCAGTTTTTAAGTAGGGATGTTTTGTTACAGTCGTACAGGGTTTGGTTAAGCCACATCTGGAGTACTGTGTACAGTTTTGGCCTCTTTACTTAAGAAAGGATATACTTGCAACTGAGTCCTGGGATGAAAGAGTGAACTTATGAGAAAAGTTTGAACAGGCCGGGCCTGTATCCATCAGAGCTTAGAAGAATGAGAGGTGATCCTATTGAAACATATAAAATACTGAGGGGACTTGACAGGGTGGATGTCGAGAAGATGATTCCCATTGTGGGAGAGACTGGAACTAGGGGGACAAAGTTTAAAAATTGTGAGGGTCTCCCATTTAAGATGGAGATGAGAAGAATTCTTTACTCTCAGTGGCTTGTTAGTATGTGGGATTCTCTTCCCTAGGGAATACTGGAGGCTGGGACACTGAATTAAGGCTGAGTTGGATAGATCCTTGACTGACAAGGACGTCCAAGGTTAGACAGGTGGACAGGAAAGTAGAGTCAAGCCAACAATCGGATCATTCATGATCTTATCAAATGGCAGAACAGGCTCAAGGAAAGAACAGCCTACTCCTGCTCTTAATTCATATGATTGTATGAATGATCGTTTGAGTTCAAATAGTTAGGTTTGCAAGGAAGGCGCCGTATATTCAGGAGAAACATTCGTATTAATCATTTTATCCTTCTTTGCACTGCACAGTACAGCACCCTTATCTGTAAGAAATTTTCCAGAATCAGATTTGGAACCAAAACAAAAG
Organism: Mustelus asterias; assembly: GCF_964213995.1. Taxonomy (NCBI): domain Eukaryota; kingdom Metazoa; phylum Chordata; class Chondrichthyes; order Carcharhiniformes; family Triakidae; genus Mustelus; species Mustelus asterias. The sequence continues at coordinate 51,651,160 of NC_135805.1, forward strand.
AAAGATATTTTGCTTTTGTGTTTGTTTTGTTTGATAACATATTGACTTAAGAATTTGGATTTCACAAAGAGCTAATTGAGCAACAGTGCTCCTAATCTCTGCCAAATACTAGTTAAGACAGATCTTATGGTTGGAAATTCCCACTCTTTTGAGTTTAAACAAGTAAACTAAATTAAATAAACAGAGGGACAAAGCAAGAAGGGCAGCCCCTTAAAGGGAAACTGCCCAAAATAGAAACAGATTACAAATGTAACTTCAAACATTAAGCCAAAAGGTGATTAAAGGGGTTGTTAAGGCACCCTGCCCTTGTAGTGCCCAACAAGTACGGAAGGCCTTGATGGTGCCCATGGACACTGCATGCTCCCTCTCCAGGAACATCCAGCCATGAATATAGCCGCAGTAGAGGGGCAGACAGTCAGGTTGGATGACCCCCTCTATCACCCATTGCTTGGACCTGTTGATAGCAAGTTTGGCCAGGCCCAGAAGCAGGTTCACGAAGAGGTCCTCCTCCTTCCCCGCCCTTCTCCACACCGGGTGCCCGGTTGGAAATTCCAAATTTCCAAAATATCTGACTGGTTACTGTCCAGGTAATTAGCATGAAAATATTCACCCTGGCTCTTCATCAATACAGATGTATGTATGTTGGCTGCCAAGATGGAATTTCTGCCTATTTTTGTTAGGTCCATCATAGGGGAAGATGCAGGATATAAAGCTGCCACAGAGATGCATCCTTAACTCCATCCGATCTTCCTGCCTTGGCCTCATTTCAGCATTGGTAATGAACAGAGTTTCTGCTAAGCTGCACCCATGTGTGACCTCGCAGCAGCCCGGTGGCACTGACCTTGTTCCATGTGAATACAGTGTGCTCACAACCACAGAAAAAGGCATCTTGGCTGCTTCCAGGATACCAGCTCTGAGCATGGTCACACACCAACTGGATGTTGAGGGAGTGGAACCTGTTCCTTTTGTAGCACAGCTCTGAATGTAGAGATATGTGTGCAGTCAACTGCACCCTGCACCATGGGGAAGCCCACAATTCTGGTGAAGCCATGTGCTCACTCTATCTGCTTCTCCTGGGGGCGGTGGGGGTGGGGTGGGGGTGGGGAGAAGAGGATGAAATGCAATGTAATGAAAATGTAAATGTCCCTTTGCAAACAGAGCCTCAGTGACCTCAGTTATGCAACTGCGGACAGCAAATTTGGAGATGAAAGAAATATTGGCTGGAGATTTCCCCGTCCCACCCACCGTGGGATTCATAGTGAGCGGGACAGATAATTCAGTGGAACATTTAAAGGTCCATTGAGCCAGAATGGGAATTTCCCATCTGGAAAATCCTGCCCATTCTCTCTGCAGCCAGAATGGAGGCTGATGCAAAAGATTCAGTGCCCCGGCCATCTTTACACCCATTGGCAACATTGTCCTCACCACACTTTGAGGCTGCTGTTCAGACTCCAATGACTTAACACTTTTCAGTGAGCACTTGCTGAGAATGGCAACTGTGGGAATCGCTCTTGTGCAAAGATGTGCGAGACATTTGTTTAAATGCTAAAAATGATTGAATTAAACAAAGCTGCAGTCTGATCAAAATCCTATGCATTATTTAGGATGTCACCAGCCATCCTATTGTTGATGGGTGTTAAAAGCTAATCTTTCTAGCCTCTCTGGTTGTGTGATTGGAGCTGTTCTGCTCACTTAGTCATCATTGCAATTCCATTAATTGTTATCCCATTCAATTTTGTTGCTTGCAATTGCGAATCTGTGTGGCATACAGAAGGCAAGCAGGACCCGGACAGTCTGCTACTGCTGTTGTTGTTTTCAGTCTCTTCCAGTAATGAAGCACCCTACAGCAGGAGCTGGACAGCGTACCGGCTAGAGCTAACAGATGGCAGCTCACATCGCACCACATCTTAGACCACCTTCAAAAAGAAAATTCACAAGCAATTTTTCTGACTTGTGATGGCATCAACATATCTGAATCTCCCATCATCAACATTACAGGTTAGTGTTTGATTGGGCCAGGCAGTTTAGCATGGTAGCACAGTGGTTAGCACTGCTGCCTCACAGCGCCAGAGACCAGGGTTCAATTCCAGCCTCGGGTGACTGGCTGTATGGAGTTTGCACATTCTCCCCATGTCTGTGTAGGTTTCCTCCGGGTGCTCCGGTTTCCTCTCACAGTCCAAAGATATGTGGGTTAGGTTGATTGGCCTTGCTAAATTGCCCTTCAATGTCAGGGAGATTAGCGGAGTAAATATACGGGGTTACGGAGATAGGACCAGGGTGGGATTGTTGTTGGTGCAGGCTCTTTCTGCACTGGTAGGTATTCTATGAGTTAACATTCACTTCCTCCTGCACCACAGTGGCTGCACATTTTACAGGATATGCTACAGCAACCCTGTGAGCAGGATTTTCCCGCGTGCTTTGGGATTAATTGTCCACCTCTGTGCTCATTGTTCTATTAAGGAGGCGGGCAGGTTCCTGGTGCTGCCAAGGCTGGCTGTTCTGGAGTCTCAGCAGGAGACTCCAGAACTGCCACTAGGAGAGGTCGGCACTGCTGAAACTTGTGGAAAGGCACTAGGGCTCCTCTATTCCCAGTCACTGGCCACAAATATGGGGTGTTAAAGGGACCAAAAGAGTAAGGACAAGCAGACAGGTAGGAGAAAGCTCCCCATAGTAAGGAGCACTGTTTTTCCTGTTGAATGGAGCCTCAGGCTCTGATAGTTCCTCCGAACTGCCGTGTGGAGGCTGCCTCCATTGAGTTGGTGGCCTCATCATGTAGTGAGGGGCTCCTGAGACACCTCTGTGGAACAGACAACTGCTTTAGGTTCTTGCCCATAACTTTCCCTCATAGTGGGAATGTTTTGGGGAGTTGTCTTGATGTAGCATCTCACCTATATTCCTGGTCCAGCTGTATCCAAGCCTGTCAGCACTGAACCAGGAAAATTCAGCCCTCTAAGTTTTCTTTGTCACCGGTACGAAGTTCCTTACTCTGCACCACTGATAAAGACATGTTTCCCAGTGCTTGGCATTGGACCAGAGTCCGATTTGGAAGGGGATGATTCACTGAGTCCTGTACTCGCCTTTGAGAGACACCCTATAATGTGTCTTTCATGTAATTAATGTTTACTCAGCGGGAAGCCAGCCAACAGCAGTGAAAAATGGCCGGCAGCACACTCAATCATGGATGGAAAGTGGGATTTCACTTTACACATGCACGGGGTGGCAGCAGTCCCGATCTCAAAACGTAAAATTCAGCTTTTGGGAACAATCATATCATCGAATGCTCTTGTCTCCAAGTATCACACCATGGGAGTTGGGGCACACATCGCCATTCTATCATGGCCACTGATATCTTGGAATTTGCTACCTCTCACCATATTTGAGTAGAAGGACTGCAAAGCTTCAAGGAGAAGGGCCTCCAATTTCTCGGGGCAGGTAGGAACTTGCAATAGAATGTGTTTTGACAGCACTGGCCACATCCCTAAGAACAAATTTTTTAAAATCGTGGTTCTCACATCCTCTTGTGGAAAATGGGTAAGGTTTATTATAAAAATGATCCGTGCTTCCATGGAACTGAAACGGAGAACTCTACGTCATGGGTTAAGGAAGTGAGATTAAACCAGGACAAACCTGTTCCACTGAGGGCATTGTACACAATTGCCAATGCAAACCATATTAAAGTGAAGAAGTACTGAACATAAACAATTTTCAGTTTTTATGCTTTAATTATCTTAAAAGTACATATAGCTATTACCACCATAATGGTTAATAAAAGCAAAATACTGCAGAAGCTGGAAATCGGAAATGAAACTGAAAATGCTGGATAAACTCAGCTGTTCTGACAACATCTGTGAAGAAAGAACAAGAATTAACTTTTCAAATCCATATGGACCTTCAACATAATATAAAAGCAAAATACTATGGATGTTGGAATCTGAAACAAAAACAGAAAATGCTGGAAAATCTCAGCAGGTCTGACAGCATCTGTGGGGAGAGAATGGAGCCAACGTTTCGAGTCTGGATGACCCTTTGACAGAGCTAAGAACAAAGAGAATCAGCAGAGATTTATACTATGAGGGTGGGGAGGGGGGTGGAATGGGGCAAAGGGAATGTAATTGAGGATACAGAAGGCTGAGAAGGTGCTAAAAGCGTCCATTAAGTGATCAGAATGCGAGAATGGCAGAACAGAGGTACAGATTGTTAAAGGACTGCCTGAGGAATGTCGCAATTGCCCTGATAGGTCGGGAGAGAGGGGGCAAGAAGGAGACCTGGAATGGAGAAGTGGAAAAATGGAAGTGATAGAGAAGGATGATAAATGGATGAATAGGATGAAACAAAATGAAATAAAATAAATGGCCATCTGGTGAAGGTGGAGGGGAGAGTTCATGCTCTGAAGTTGTTGAACTTAATGTTCAGTCCAGAAGGCTGTAAAGTGCCCCAATCGGAAGATGAGGTGCTATTCCTCCAGTTTGTGTTGGGGTTCGCTAGAACATTGCAGAAGGCCAAGAACGGATATGTGGACAGGAGCGCAGGGTGGTGTGTTGAAGCACCTGCCCCATCAGAGCTCGCCCCATCAGCCCTCGCAGAGCTGTTGTTGATTTATTTAGTGAATGCCAAGTTCCGAGGTAATAGCTATATGTACCTTTAAGATAATTAAAGCATTATGCTTTGAAGAACTGAAAATTGTTTATGTTCAGTACTTCTTCACTTTAATATGGTTTGCATTGGCAATAGAGTACAGTGTCCTCAGTGGAACAGGTTTGTCCTGGTTTAATTTCACTTCCTTAACCCATGATGTAGAGTTCTCCGTTTGTTGAAGCAGCAAGTGACAGGAAGGTCTGGGTCCTGCTTGCGGACGGACCGAAGGTGTTTTTCGAAACAGGTCACCCAGTCTGTGTTTGGTCTCTCCAATGTAGAGTAGATCGCATTGGGAGCAGTAAATGCAATAGATCAGATTGAAGGAGATGCATGGGGAGCGGTGCTTCATCTGAAAGGGGTGTTTCGGACCTGGGACGATGAGCAGGGAGGAGGCAAAGGAGCAGGTGTTGCACCTTCTATGATTGCATGGGAAGGTCCCGTGGGCAGGGGGTGAGGTGTTGGGTGTGATGGAGGAGTGGACCAGGGTGTCCCAGAGAGAACGGTCGCTGCGGAATGCTGACGGGAGTGAAGGGAAGATGTGTTGAGTAGCGGCATCATGCTGGAGTTGGCGGAAATGGCGGAGGATGATCCTTTGAATGCAGTTGGCCTTAACCAGGATCTTGGGTTCATGTCACTATTTGATCTGGGCTTGCAAAATCCTACTAACTGTCCTGGCTTGAGACAATCCACACCTCTTTAACCTGTGATTAAACCTCTCTCCAGTCGCATTGTCTGTACCTGTAGAGACTTGATTACCTGTAAGGACTTGCATTCCAACCATTATCTTGCCATTGAATCTTTGTCTATATATGCCCTGTTTGTGAACCCAACTCTCCACTCACCTGATGAAGGAGCAGCGTTCCCAAAGCTCGTGCTACCAAATAAACCTGATGGACTTTAACCTGGTGTTGTGAGACTTCTTATTATTTCAACCCTGGCTACAGTAAAATCTTACAAACCTGAAAATCACTTCAGATGTTTTTCTGGCATCTCAGCCTTCCTCTCAACTCTGTCTATCTTTACTGAACAGGTCTCTGTTCTAGTACCTTAAACCTCAGACTTCTTGGAGACTTCTCTTTGTTTCTCTCGTTCTCTTAACTAGCTGTTCTTTAGATAACCATTATTCTATGATATGGCTTTTCTTACAGCAACGCTGAGGGAGATGTCCCCTTCCAAGCCTTCTAAACCGAATACTTCTAGCAGAGCTGTTTTTGATTTATTTAGTGAATGCCAAGTTCCGAGGTCAAGCAGTTTCTTCTGGTCCTGCTGTGTTGGGTGCAGATAGTCCTCTGCTGGGCATTCTTCTATAATGGGCTGCATAGTTTGCTCTCTGCCACAGGCACATAGGAGGCTGGCACTAATGCCTCATCTCACAATGTTTGCCTCACAAACCTTACTGAGTTCTTTGAGAAGGTGACCAAAGAGGTGGATGAGGGTAAAGTGGTTGATGTGGTGTATATGGATTTCAGCAAAGCATTTGATAAGGTTCCCCATGGTAAGCTTTTGCAGAAAATACGGACACATGGGATTGAGGGTGATTTAGTGGTTTGGATCAGGAATTGGCTAGCTGTAAGAAAACAAAGGGTGGTGGTTGATGGGAAATATTCATCCTGGAGTTCAGTTACTAGTGGTGTACCGCAAGGATCTGTTTTGGGGCCACTGCTGTTTGTCATTTTTATTAATGACTTGGATGAGGGCGTGGAAGGATGGATTAGTAAATTTGCGAATGACACTAAAGTCGGTGGAGTTGTAGACAGTGCGGAGGGAAGTGGCAGGTTACAGAGGGACATAGATAAGCTGCAGAGCTGGGCTGAGAGGTGGCAAATGGAGTTTAATGCGGAAAAGTGTGAGGTGATTCACTTTGGAAGGAGTAAGAGGAATACAGAGTACTGGGCTAATGGTAAGATACTTAGTCGTGTGGATGAACAGAGGGATCTGGGTGTCCATGTGCATAGATCCCTGAAAGTTGGCACCCAGGTTGATAGGGTTGTTAAGAAGGCGTACGGTGTGTTAGCTTTTATTGGTAGAGGGATTGAGTTTTGGAGCCAGGAGGTCATGCTGCAACTGTACAAAACTCTGGTGCGGCCGCATTTGGAGTATTGCGTACAGTTCTGGTCGCCGTATTATAGGAAAGATGTGGAAGTGTTGGAAAAGGTGCAGAGGAGATTTACCAGGATGTTGCCTGGTATGGTGGGAAAATCGTATGAGGAAAGGCTGAGGGGCTTGAGGTTGTTTTCGTTAGAGAGAAGAAGGTTAAGAGTTGACTTAATAGAGGCATACAAGATGATCAGAGGATTAGATAGGGTGGATAGTGAGAGCCTTTTTCCTCAGATGGTGTTGGCTAGCACGAGGGGACATAGCTTTAAATTGAGGGGTGATAGATATAGGACAGATGTTAGAGGTACGTTCTTTACTCAGAGAGTAGTAAGGGCGTGGAATGCCCTGCCTGCAGCAGTGGTGGACTTGTCAACGTTGAGAGCGTTCAAGTGGTTATTGGATAAACTTATGGATGATATTGGAATCGTGTAGATTAGAGGGGCTTTAGATTGGTACCACTGGTCGGTGCAACATCGAGGGCCGAAGGGCCTGTACTGCACTGTAATGTTCTATGTTCTATCTGTGAAGGTTGACCAAGCAGGGGCTGTGGCTGGTCCTGAACCTGTTGTGATTGGACCAGTCTTTCCTTGGAAGGTTGAAAGCAAACAGCTGTTGGGTTGAGTTTGAGACCAGGTACTTGTTTGTCATGTCCAATGATTCCCATTCATTTGTCCAGGTGGAATTTGCGTTGAGGTTCTGTGTGGCAGGGTTTTTCTCGATTGGCTTTCTTGATGGGAGTCATATTTTGGGTGGGCTGAATAGATCAGCATGAAGTGTCAGGTGGGAGTCATTGTGAACTTTTTCTATCATTTTGTGGGTTGTTGCAAGTCAGCGGGTATGTGGAGGAGCGATGTTTGCCAGGACAGGGAGGCAAGGGAGTGGTGTTGAACATAGTGTTCCAGTGATGATACACATGGTAGCATTCAGCTTCCAAAGAGAAAATGCTGGAAAATCTCGGCAGGTCTGGCAGCATCTGTAAGGAGAGAAAAGAGCTGACGTTTCGAGTCCAGATAATCATTTGTCAAAGCTCTGCCAGAGATGCTGAGATTTTCCAGCATTTTCTCTTTTGGTTTCAGATACCAGCACCTGCAGTAATTTGCTTTTTATGTAACATTCAGCTTGGTGTCAGCGCGTGAGAGTGTGCGTGTGTGTGAGTGTGTGTGTGTGTGAGCATGTGTGTGTGAGCGTGAGTGTGTGTGTGTGAGTGTCTGTGTGCGTGTGTGTGAGCGTGTGTGTGGAGCATGTGCGTGAGCGCGTGTGTGTGCGTGTGTGTGAGCGTGCGTGTGTGAGTGCGTGTGTGAGTGTGCCATGTGAGTGTGCATGTGTGAGCGTGTGTGTGTGCATGTGAGTGTGTGTGTGAGAGCGTGTGCAGTGTGTGTGTGAGCTGCAGTTTTTTGATCTCCCTGGAAGGTCAGTGTTCTACCGAGGGTCACTCTGAGGTATGTTGAAGTTGAGTGGTGCTTTAGCATGTAACCATTCATTCGGATGTTGAGCTCTTTATTGGCTTTTGCATTGTGAAGATGGAACAAACTGGATATTGTGTTTGCAGGGCTTGGTGTGAGTCGCCATGTGTTGCAGAGCTGCCTTTTCTCTCAGCTCATCTCTCCAACTGTTCTAGCTTCCAGTTCGAACTAAGAACAAAGGAAGATGGTCTCCTGTTGCTAAGCAGCACCGCTGCTACTACTATTTACTCTTCGCGCTGTGGCCCTCTCTAAGCACAATGGAAACACAGTTGAAACTTAACCAACCCCCACACATACAAACATCTTTGTCTAGCATGAATCTTACGATAAGATTTTACACTTCCAGGCACAGAAACATTAAATTAAATCCATTTAAAACGACACCTTACTTCTAATGTTTACCAATACAAATATAATTCCCTTAAAACTACCTTGATTTTCCTGACTTTAACAGTGTAACATCTAGCTAGATTCAGGCAACCCTGACTCCAGTGTTGTATAACACCTATGAAGGCCCAAAAAATCATATTGGGTTTGAGAATTAAAGTGTAAATGGATCAGCAATAAACAGCTTGTTGTATGACAAACCAGTTTAGGCTGAAACAAGGAAGGGCAAAACCATGGGGAGTAGAGATAAGCAGTAAAGTTGGAAAAAGCTTTGTCCATACAAATGGCACCTTTGATTACTGTTGATTGGCATGGGAAGAGTCTAGATGTTTTGTTTTCCCCCAGTCCCAAGATATTTTTCTCTATTGCTGCCATGTTCTTAAGCTTAAAACTTCAGGAAGATACAGCTTCTATTAAATTTTGGAGTATTAGTTTGTGGGACGGGGCAGAGGTTATACGGCAGAGATTAAACACCACATGCTGAAATGGTTGCTTATCAGTCACCCAGATTGTGGTGAAAAGCTACCAGACATCTCTCAATTGGCAGAACCAGACTGATATGACAAGAGGCTGTTTGAGTTTTCCTCTTTTAAAATGAAGCACAGGACATTGATGTGAAGGAAAATGGTAGGAGATCAATGAATCACGTGGCTGTATTAAATGGTGAAAGCTCAATTCAACTTTTATCACTGACTTATGCTTCAGTAGTATCAGAATGAAGGAAACACAGTCAGCTCTGCTACCTCCAACTCCAGAGGTCCCAGCAGGAAGAGTGATTGCAACTCTCCATTTGCATTACTAACCAAGTGCTAGTAACACTATCACTAATTATATTATGATAATTGCTTACAGGTTACTTAGCTAAACCTTAGGGCAGAAATTAACTGTACCTCAGACTGGAGGGCTACAATTTTGGGGCATACTTCAGATCCATTTCTTGTTAAACCCAAATTTCAGGAAGGTTCAACACCCATCCTCCCTTACTTACTGCTTTGGAATGCATGTCTGCGGGGGCGGGAGAGTTCCTGAGGGCCAGAATTTTAAACTATATTTATTGTCACAAGTAGGTTTACATTAACACTGCAATGAAGGTACTGTGAAAATCTCCTAGCCGCCACACTCTGGCGCCTGTTCGGGTACACTGAGGGAGGATTTTAGCATGGCCAATCCACCTAACCTGCACATCTTTGGACTGTGGGAGGAAACTGGAGCACCCGGAGGAAACCCACGCAAACATGGGGAGAATGTGCAAACTCTACACAGACAGTGACCCAAGCGAGGAATCGAACCCAGGTCCCTGGCGCTGTGAGACAGCAGTGCTAACCACTGTGCCACCGTGCCGCCCCATCATTCAACCCAAAAGAACTCAATGCTCCTGGATACATCAGCAGCAGCAGTGCTGCTTAGAAAAAGCAAAGGACTTACACCTTTGCCAGTTTGTTGTTTCATTTGACTTCAGTTGCATAAATTTGGTTGTGTAGGGTAGGTATTCCTGCTTATAAAGCTATTGCTGCTGTTTAAATTGCTCGATCAATGTTATCTTAATAGAACATGTCAGTTCAGACACCAGGGCTGGGACTTCCGACCAGAAGATCCCGTCGGCAGGAAGGGCTGGAAAATCTGTAGGAGTTTCCCTGAACATGCCAACATTCAAAGTGTTAAGAAGCATTTCTGGCCAGTATGTATTTAAATGTAGCTGAGTAGATCTGAAAATAGTTGTTGTATTTCCTTCCCAACGTCCTCTGAGCAACAGATGTGAGTGATCTGTTCAAAATGTTACAACAGACACTCAAATGACTGTTGTAAATTATGTCAGAGTAAAACCCAATTGATAAAGAGTGGTGGGCACAAGGTGTTCCTCAGATCGCAAGTGACTCTGAGGTGAGCCTTTCTGTCATAGTGCTGCACTGTTCCTGATGCACTGTGTGGGACAGATCGGTCCCTGCCCTCCATCTCCATGCCGAACTGGTCTTAATGGACAGCGCTGCATGCTTCTTGCACTCCCTCTTCCAGCCATTGCAGTGCTGTTGCTGCAGAGGCTGGGGAGCTGCCAACTCTTTTGTTGAAAAACAATTAAACTAAATTAGAAAAACTGAGGGACAAAGTTGCCTCTTAAAGGGATACTGCCCTAAACAAAAACAAATCACAAATGTAGCTTAAAATATCAAAGCAATCTAGGAGGGATCTTGACATAAAGGTATCGCTGTAGGGTTTGAAGATGGATGGTCGCCACCTGGATACGAAGGCACACCAACACCTGACTGCCCTCCCTAAGTGGGTGACTCAGAGCTTCAGCGGTGACCCAGTGCGGTCTTTTGCCCCAGAAGAACTATACAAGCCTTCTCTGGATGTTTGTGACAAAATCGGGGGAGGGGTCAAAGTGACACAGCATGGAGGCAACCAACTGGTTTATGACCAAAACATGACCGCTGTAAGACAGCCGTCAACTTTCCAAAGTGGGATTTCTTCCAGAGTGAGTGGCTGAAGTCCCACCTAATGCCAATCAACGCTTGTTAGAGTGTAAATTGGCAGCGGAGCAATCAGATGGTGGGGCGGGGAGGTGGGGGGGGGGGGGGGTGCAGCCTAATAATTCAGTGTTACGTGTAAAGCCCTTGAGTTCTGCAGCGCCTTTCACAGCCTCAGTATTTCCCACAGCCACTAGAGTACAAATGTTGCCACTGGTAATGTATTGCATTCCAGCTGATGAGTTGTTGTCAGGCCAGTGAGCTATCCAACACAAAATGCAGCTGGTGTTTGAAGAAATTTCTAATGTGCTTAATCTTTTATCCCTTAGCACTGATGACTATCTGAGGAATGCTGGTAGCTGAGCCTACTTGAGAAGTAATGAGAAACACATCCAAACAGTTGTCTGAGATTCTGCCATCAACAAATATCCATGACACCATACAGGGAAGGCGAATGAAAATTGTAAACCTTTCTATTGTTCCTGCCAGTTCCCAAAATTAATCTTTGTTCTATTATTATTATTTTTAGTTACACCGTGTACCGTCACAGAGCTCCAGTTCAAAAATGACGCACAATGAATGCTGAATGGCAAGTGCCCAACGTTCCCTCAATCACAATACTCAATGCCAATCAATTTTCTTACAGCATTATATTCCATTCCAGAGGGGGTTCTTCACCAAATTAATCCAACACTCAAGTTGGCTCGGCAGCTCTGTGGTGAGTTGCAGTCTGATTTTCCAGACTGGTGATAATGTTGTGACATTTCCTTTCATCTTCAGGCAAACAGATAGAAATTAAAGAGCATGGGATTTGGGGTAGTGTAGTGAGATGGATAGAAAACTGGTTGGCTGACATTAAAAGAGAGTATGAATAAAGAAGTTTTTTTCCGAATGGCGGAGAGTGACTACTGGGGTACTGCAGGGATCGGTGCTGGGACCCCGGCATTTCATAATATATATTCATGATTTAGGTGAGGGAACTAAATGTAATATCCCCAGACATGTAGATAGCATAAAGCTGAGTGGGAGGGTGAGTTGTGAGGAGGATGCAGAGATGCTTCAGTGTGATTTGGACAAACAGAGGGAAAATGCATGGCAGATGCTGTATAATGTGGATAAATGTGAGGTTATCCACTTTGGTAGCAAAAATAGGAAGGCAAATCATTATCTGAATGGCTATAGAGTAAGAGAGGGCAATATGCAACGAGGGGTGACTGTGTGGGTTTCCCCCAGGTGCTCCGGTTTCCTCCCACAGTCCAAAGATGTGCAGGTTAGGTTGATTGGCCATGTTAAATTGACCCTGGTGTCTGGGGATTAGTAGGGTAAATATGTGGGGTTACGGGAATAGGGTCTGGGCAGGATCGAGGTCGGTACAGACTCAATGGGCCGAATGGCTCCTTCTGTACTGTAGGGATTCTATAATTCTATGAGACCTGGGTGTCCTTGTACAACTAGTCCCTGAAGGTAAGCATGCAGGTGCAATAGGCGGTAAAGAAGGCAAATGGTATGTTGGCCTTCATAGAGAGGGTACAGGAACAGGGATGTCTTGCTAGAATTATACATATGTGGTGAGACCACACCTGGAATACTGTGCACAGTTTTGATCTCCTTATCTGAGGATGGATGTTCTTGCTATAGAGGAAGTGTAGAGAAGGTTTACCAGACTGATTTCTGGGATGGCAAGACTGATGTATGAGGAAAGATTGAGTCGATTCGGATTATATTTGTTGGAGTTTAGAAGAATGAGGGGGGAATCTCATAAAAATCTATAAAATCCTAACAAAACTAGAATGGGTGGTTATAGTCTAAGGATATAGGGTAAACCTTTTAGGACTGAGATTAGGAGAAATTTCAGCACCCAGAGAGTGGTAAGCCTGTGGAATCTTTCACCACAGAAAGCATTTGAGGCCAAAATATTGTATGTTTTCAAGAAAAAGTTAGATATAGCTCTTGGGGCAGAGGGGATCAAGGGATTTAAGGGAAAGATAGGATCAGGCTATTGAATTGGATGTTAAGTCATGATCACAATGAATGGTGGAGCAGGCTCAAAGGGCCGAATGGCCTACTCAAAGAACAAAGAACAAAGAACAATACAACACAGGAACAGGCCCTTCGGCCCTCCAAGCCCGCGCCGCTCCCTGGTCCAAACTAGACCATTCTTTTGTATTCCTCCATTCCCACTCCGTTCATGTGGCTATCTAGATAAGTCTTAAACGTTCCCAGCCTCCACCACCTTGCCCGACAGCACATTCCAGGCCCCCACCACCCTCTGTGTAAAATACGTCCTTCTGATATCCGTGTTAAAACTCCCCCCCCCGTCACCTTGAACATATGACCCCTCGTGAACGTCACCACCGACCTGGGAAAAAGCTTCCCACCGTTCACCCTATCTATGCCTTTCATAATTTTATACACCTCTATTAGGTCACCCCTCATCCTCCGGCTTTCCAGTGAGAACAACCCCAGTTTACCCAATCTCTCCTCATAACTAAGCCCTTCCATACCAGGCAACATCCTGGTAAACCTCCTCTGCACTCTCTCTAAAGCCTCCATGTCCTTCTGGTAGTGTGGCAACCAGAACTGGGCGCAGTATTCCAAATGCGGCCGAACCAACGTTCTATACAACTGCAACATCAGACCCCAACTTTTATACTCTATGCCCCGTCCTATAAAGGCAAGCATGCCATATGCCTTCTTCACTACCTTCTCCACCTGTGTCGTCACCTTCAAGGATCTGTGGACTTGCACACCCAGGTCCCTCTGCGTATCTACACCCTTTATGGTTCTGCCATTTATCGTATAGCTCCCCCCTACGTTAGTTCTACCAAAATGCATCACTTCGCATTTATCTGAATTGAACTCCATCTGCCATTTCTTTGCCCAAATTTCCAGCCTATCTATATCTTCTGTAGCCTCTGACAGTGTTCCTCACTATCTGCAAGTCCAGCCATTTTCGTGTCGTCCGCAAACTTACTGATCACCCCAGTTACACCTTCTTCCAGATCGTTTATATAAATCACAAACAGCAGAGGTCCCAATACAGAGCCCTGCGGAACACCACTAGTAACAGGCATCCAGCCGGAAAAAGACCCTTCCACTACCACCCTCTGTCTTCTGTGACCAAGATGTGGAGATGCCGGCGTTGGACTGTGGTGAACACAGTAAGAGTTTTAACAACACCAGGTTAAATTCCAACAGGTTTATTTGGTAGCAAATACCATTAGCTTTCGGAGCAGCGCTCCGAAAGCTAATGGTATTTGCTACCAAATAAACCTGTTGGACTTTAACCTGGTGTTGTTAAAACTCATTCTGTGACCAAGCCAGTTCTCCACCCATCTAGCCACCTCCCCCTTTATCCCATGAGATCCAACCTTTTGCACCAACCTACCATGAGGGACTTTGTCAAACGCTTTACTAAAGTCCATATAGACGACATCCACGGCCCTTCCCTCGTCAACCATTCTAGTCACTTCTTCAGAAAACTCCACCAGGTTAGTGAGGCATGACCTCCCTCTCACAAACCCATGCTGACTATCGTTAATGAGTTTATTCCTTTCTAAATGCGCATACATCCTATCTCTAAGAATCCTCTCCAACAACTTCCCTACCACGGATGTCAAGCTCACCTGCCTATAATTTCCTGGGTTATCCTTCCTACCCTTCTTAAATAACGGGACCACATTAGCTATCCTCCAATCCTCTGGGACCTCACCTGTGTCCAGTGACGAGACAAAGATTTTCGTCAGAGGCCCAGCGATTTCATCTCTCGTCTCCCTGAGCAGCCTTGGATAGATTCCATCAGGCCCTGGGGATTTGTCAGTCTTTATATTCCCTAAAAAACCTAACACTTCCTCCCTTGTAATGGAGATTTTCTCTAACTGGTCAACACTCCCCTCCGAGACATTCCCAGTCAACACATCCCTCTCCTTTGTGAATACCGATGCAAAGTATTCATTTAGGATCTCCCCTACTTCTTTGGGCTCTAAGCTTAATTCCCCACTTTTGTCACTGAGAGGTCCGATTTTTTCCCTGACAACCCTTTTGTTCCTAACGTATGAATAAAATGCCTTGGGATTCTCCTTAATCCTGTCTGCCAAGGACATTTCATGACCCCTTTTTGTCCTTCTAATTCCTCGTTTGAGTTCTTTCCTACTTTCTTTGTATTCCTCCAGAGCTCCCTCCGTTTTTACCTGCCTGGACCTAACGTATACCTCTCTTTTCTTTTTGACCAATCCCTCAATTTCCCTGGTTATCCACGGTTCTCGAATCCTATCCTTCCTATCCTTTTTTACAGGCACATGCCTATCCTGCAGCCCTAACAATTGTTCCTTAAAAGACTCCCACATGCCAGATGTGGATTTACCCTCAAACAGCCTCTCCCAATCAAAAGCTGCCAATTTCTGCCTAATCCCACTAAAGTTAGCCTTCCCCCAATCCAACACCTTACCCTTGGGACACCACTCATCCTTTTCCATCACTATCCTAAAGCTAACAGAATTGTGGTCACTATTTGCCACATGTTCCCCTACCGAAACTTTGAAGACCTGACTGGGCTCATTCCCCAGTACTAGGTCCAGTATAGCCCCCTCTCTAGTCGGGCTATCTACATATCACTCCTGCTCCTATTTTCTATGTTTCTATGTAATAAAGGGAAACAAAGGAAATAGATACTTTGAACATTATGTGATCACTAAATGGTAATTTAAAAGATGTCCAAAACAATTAGGGTTGTAGAAGGGAATCATTTAGTGATGGTTGTGGTGGTTTAAGGAGAGTATAGTACAGTGAATGTTATGGCAATGTTATGGAAGGATAGAGCAATGAAGTTACAATGATGTTGTTATGACCTGCCTAGAGACCTATAACCTTTAAAGAGAAATTTGATCTTCCACTTATTAATTGAAAGGGTGACATGTCAAGATTCCATGTTTTAAAAAATTTACTGTAACAATTGACTAAAAAAACTATACACAAGGCACCATTTTCTTGTGTAGGCCATTTATACTTTAAACTATAGAAATAAATTGTTACTTATTACTTATCACACTCCCCAGAATTACAAGTCTCATAGCAGTTCCTAGCTTCCAGTGGGCTGCTTCCTTCTTATTTTTGCACCTGGATAATCTCTAATCCCAGAACTGCCTCTCAATGTAAAGGTTACACTGTAGATTTCTTCCTCCAGCTCCACGTATTCCAGCCTCCATTAACTCCTCACAAACTCGGTCTCCAAACTGAGTGCAAACTCCCACCTGCCTGGCCATGTCCCCCTCCCCCAGAGGCTATACTTATCTTTACGCCCTCAAGAAGACCCCACTGATAGGTACACGCCAAGATGAACCTGCTGTAAACCGCCCCGACTTGACATCACGGGGGCATGGTTTGAAGATATGGTGAGGGGTCAAGATACGACAGAAAGGGGGAGTTTAATTATATTAAAATACATGTAAAGCAGGTTCATGCCCATTATGGGTGTGAACCTGATGACATCGCTGGCGAGGGACAGGACAGATCCATAGTCACGTTCTTGCCGGCAAGAACTGCAACTTCCGGACCTTGAGCCGTCAGCAACCTTGTGGATGGTGAGTGTGGACTCAAATTCCACCCATTAGATTTGTGTCTAAGCAGAAATGCTTATTAGTTATCTTAGATACCAACTGTCCCTTTATCTTAAAAGTGAATGGATAGTTTATATCACCATTGTTTTCACCTTTCTGGAGCTTCAGGAGGCTTGGAGCCTATTCATTAAAAAAAGTTTATTTATTAGTCACAAGTAAGGCTTACATTAACACTGCAATGAAGTTACTATGAAATTCCCCTAGTCGCCACATTCCGGCACCTGTTCGGGTCAATGGACCTAACCAGCATGTCTTTAGACTGTGGGAGGAAACCGGAGCTCCCGGAGGAAACCCATACAGACACAGGGAGAACATACAGACTCCACACAGACGGTGACCCAAGCTGAATCGAACCCGGGTCCCTGGCGCTGTGACGCAGCAGTGCTAACCACTGTGCCACCCCTGATATATTCAGTACCTGTTGGCCATGGTGGCATGTATAATTCAGTCAAAAGTGTCAAATAACGGGCAGGCGATGGCCTAGTGGTATTATTGCTAGACTATTAATCCAGAACTGGAACTGTTCTGGGGACCTGGGTTCAAATCTCGCCGTGGCAGGTGGTGGAATTTGAATTCAATAAAAATATCAGGAATTAAGAATCTACCGATGACCATGAAACCATTGTTGATTGTCGAAAAAACCCATCTGGTTCACTAATGTACTTTAGGGAAGGAAATCAGCCGTCCTTACTTGGTCTGGCCTACATGTGACTCCAGAGCCACAGCAATGTGGTTAACTCTCAGCTGCCCTCAGGCAACAAAGGATAGGCAATAAATGCTGGCCAGCCAGTGACTCCCATGACGCACGAATTAATTAAAAAAAATTGAGTGATGGCCTTCTAATTTGAAACATCTGATACCAGTCACTTTGAAGTTACTTTCATTTGCAACCTAGTACCCCTCAACATTCAGTTAATATGTGACTAAACACATTGACGAAGGGAAAGCGGTAGATGTGGTTTATATGGATTTTAGCAAGGCGTTCGATAAGGTCCCCCATGCAAGGCTTCTCGAAAAAGTGAGAGGGCATGGGATCCAAGGTGCTGCTGCCCTGTGGATCCAGAACTGGCTTGCCCAAAGGAGGCAGAGAGTGTGTATAGATGGATATTTTTCTAAATGGAGGTCGGTCACCAGTGGTGTGCCCCAGGGATCTGTCTTGGGACCCTTGCTGTATGTCATTTTCATAAATGACCTGGATGAGGAAGTGGAGGGATGGGTTGGTAAGTTTGCCGATGACATGAAGGTTGGTGGGGTTGTGGATAGTCTGGAGGGATGTCAGAAGTTACAGAGGGACATAGATAGGAAGCAAGACTGGACGGAGAAGTGGCAGATGGACTTCAACCCAGATAAATGCGTAGTGGTCCATTTTGGCAGGTCAAATGGGATGAAAGAGTACAATATTAGGGGAAAGACTCTTAGTACTGTAGAGGATCAGAAGGACCTTGGGTCCGGGTCCATAGGACTCTAAAATCGGCCCCGCAGGTGGAGGAGGTGGTTAAGAAGGCGTATGGTGGTTTGGCCTTTATCAATCGAGGGATTGAGTTTAGGAGTCCGGGGATAATGATGCAGCTATATAAGACCCTCGTCAGACCCCACTTGGAGTACTGTGCTCAGTTCTGGTGGCCTCATTACAGGAAGGATGTGGAAATGATTGAAAGGGTGCAGAGGAGATTTACAAGGATGTTGCCTGGATTGAGTGGCATGCCTTATGAGAATAGGCTGAGGGAGCTCGGTCTTTTCTCCTTGGAGAGATGTAGGATGAGAGGAGATCAAATAGAGGTATATAAGATGTTGAGAGGCATAGATCGGGTGGACTCTCAGCGGCGTTTTCCCAAGGTGGAAATGGCTGCTACGAGAGGACACAGGTTTAAGGTGCTGGGGGGTAGGTACAGGGGAAATGTTCGGGGGAAGTTTTTCACACAGAGGGTGGTGGGCGAGTGGAATTGGCTGCCATCAGTGGTGGTGGAGGCAAACTCAATAGGGACTTTTAAGAGACTCCTGGATGAGTACATGGGACTTAATAGGATGGAGGGTTATAGGTAGACCTAGATGGTAGGGATATGTTCGGCACAACTTGTGGGGCCGAAGGGCCTGTTTGTGCTGTAGTTTTTCTATGTTTCTATGGCTGAGTATTTCCAAAAGTATTAATCATCCTAAAATGGTGACAATCAGTTTTACAAGATTATGACATATTTCTGTCCTCATGTGGTAATATACATGCACAAAATGGAAGGTGCTTCCTGTGTGAATAATGGATACGGTAAAAAATGAGCCAAGAGTGGGTTGGGTAACAGGTCTCTATCTGAGTTTCCAAACAAGTTCATACTGATTTACATTTAAGTTTGAGAAAATTTGATCAGTCATTAATGAACTGTAGCTCTGAATATAATCAGTTAAGAAATGTTTGCGCTGAAGTTGTTTCTGCCAGGCAATTCCACAGAACTTGATAAATGTTCTTGATGTAAAGATAAAGCTGAAGGCCCATGCTAGTGGTTTTGGGGGAGGAGTTGAGAGGAGGATCTCAGTCTCTTTCACTTATATTACATCAAAGCTAATTCTTTTTAAATGAGCTTTTTGAGGTAAGGAATTTCCCCTCTGTGCAATGGAACATGTTCAGTTTTAGTTGTGAAATATCATGAGACATCATTCACATAACAAGGAGCACTGCTCAAAACAAAGAACAAAGAACAAAACAAAGAACAATACAGCACAGCAGGCCCTTCGGCCCTCCAAGCCCGTGCCGCTCCCTGGTCCAAACTAGACCATTCTTTTGTATCCCTCCATTCCCACTCTGTTCATATGGCTATCTAGATAAGTCTTAAACATTCCCAGTGTGTCCGCCTCCACCACCTTGCCCGGCAGCGCATTCCAGGCCCCCACCACCCTCTGTGTAAAATACGTCCTTCTGATATCTGTTAAACCTCCCCTCCCCTCACCTTGAACATATGACCCCTCGTGAACGTCACCACCGACCTGGGAAAAAGCTTCCCACCGTTCACCCTATCTATGCCTTTCATAATTTTATACACCTCTATTAGGTCACCCCTCATCCTCCGGCTTTCCAGTGAGAACAACCCCAATTTACCCAATCTCTCCTCATAACTAAGCCCTTCCATACCAGGCAACATCCTGGTAAACCTCCTCTGCACTCTCTCTAAAGCCTCCACGTCCTTCTGGTAGTGTGGCGACCAGAACTGGGCGCAGTATTCCAAATGCGGCCAAACCAACGTTCTATACAACTGCAACATCAGACCCCAACTTTTAAACTCAATGCCCCATCCTATAAAGACAAGCATGCCATATGCCATATTCACTACCTTCTCCACCTGTGACGTCACCTTCAAGGATCTGTGGACTTGCACACCCAGGTCCCTCTGCGTATCTACACCCTGTATGGTTCTGCCATTTATCGTATAGCTCCCCCCTACGTTAGTTCTACCAAAATGCATCACTTCGTACTTATCTGGATTGAACTCCATCTGCCATTTCTTTGCCCAAATTTCCAGCCTATCTATATCCTTCTGTAGCCTCTGACAATGTTCCTCACTACCTGCAAGTCTAGCCAGTTTTGTGTCGTCCGCAAACTTACTGATCACCCTAGTTACACCTTCCTCCAGATCGTTAATATAAATCACAAACAGCAGTGGTCCCAATACAGAGCCCTGCGGAACACCACAAGTCACAGGCATCCAGCTGGAAAAAGACCCTTCCACTACCACCCTCTGTCTTCTGTGACCAAGCCAGTTCTCCACCCATCGAGCCACCTCCCCCTTTATCCCATGAGATCCAACCTTTTGCACCAACCTACCATGAGGGACTTTGTCAAACGCTTTACTAAAGTCCATATAGACGACATCCACAGCCCTTCCCTCGTCAACCATTCCAGTCACTTCTTCAAAAAACTCCACCAGGTTAGTGAGGCATGACTTCCCTCTCACAAAACCATGCTGACTATTGTTAATGAGTTTATTCCTTTCTAAATGCGCATACATCCAATCCCTAAGAATCCTCTCCAACAACTTCCCTACCACGGACGTCAAGCTCACCGGCCTATAATTTCCTGGGTTATCCTTCCTGCCCTTCTTAAATAACGGGACCACATTAGCTATCCTCCAATCCTCTGGGACTTCACCTGTGTCCAGTGATGAGACAAAGATTTGCGTCAGAGGCCCAGCGATTTCATCTCTCGTCTCCCTGAGCAGCCTTGGATAGATTCCATCAGGCCCTGGGGATTTGTCAGTCTTTATATTCCCTAAAAAACCTAACACTTCCTCCCTTGTAATGGAGATTTTCTCTAACTGGTCAACACTCCCCTCCGAGACATTCCCAGTCAACACATCCCTCTCCTTTTTGAATACCGACGCAAAGTATTCATTTAGGATCTCCCCTACTTCTTTGGGCTCTCAGCATAATTCCCCACTTTTGTCCCTGAGGGGTCCGATTTTTTCCCTGACAACCCTTTTGTTCCTAACGTATGAATAAAATGCCTTGGGATTCTCCTTAATCCTGTCTGCCAAGGACATTTCGCCCTTTTTGCCCTTCTAATTCCTCGTTTGAGTTCTTTCCTACTTTCTTTGTATTCCTCCAGAGCTCCCTCCGTTTTTAGCTACCTGGACCTAACGTATGCCTCTCTTTTCTTTTTGACTAATCCCTCAATTTCCCTGGTTATCCACGGTTCTCGAATCCTACCCTTCCTATCCTTCTTTTTCAGTCTGTCTCAGCAAAATAACACAGTAACTTTTCACAGTAATTTCATTGTAGTCTTAATGAAAGCCTACTTGTGACTAATAAATAAACATTTTTTACTTTACTTTACAACAGTCCATTTAAACTCGGCTTCACAAAAGAGATGGGCGGCATGGTAGCACAGTGGTTAGCACTGCTGCTTCACAGCTCCAGGGTCCCGGGTTCGATTCCCAGCTCGGGTCACTGTCTGTGTGGAGTTTGCACATTCTCCTCGTGTCTGCGTTGGTTTGCTCTGGTTTCCTCCCACAGTCCAAAGATGTGCGGGTTAGGTTGATTGGCCAGGTTAAAAATTGCTCCTTAGAGTCCTGAGATGCGTAGATTAGCGGGTAAATATGTGGGGGTTGGGCCTGGGTGGGATTGTGGTCGGTGCAGACTCGATGGGCTGAATGGCCTCCTTCTGCACTGTAGGATTTCTATGAATGTCTATTGCACCAGGCTGATTAAAAAACATTTTCTATACCCACCATTCCTTGGAAAGCCATTTTCAATGTTATTGATTCTGGACTACTACCATATACGTTATCTTTAGTGGCAAGTCATGGACATTTATCAGTGAAATTGTGATTAAATGCTGAATTGCGCACTGCACTGAGTCCAAATGTCTTAATAATGAGGCAGAGAAAGAAGAAAACAAAGCAAATTCTGCACTCCAGATCCCACTAACTCATGAGACGTACTAACTCAAGCGCCCAAAGAGCTGCACTTTGCGAATCAGCCTGTTCAGTCACGCAAAGACGTGGCAGAAACCCGTGGTCCCTGAGTATGCGTCACCCTCCAACGAAGGGACAGCTGTGTACCTGCAGCAAAGGCCACCATCTTACCTGGACCTGCCAATGTGTGGAATGCAGATTGGTGTGGAAAGAATACAAAGTAAGGCCAAGAGGAGTTAAAGTGACAGAACACTTAGAGTCATAGAGATTTACAGTACGGAAACAGGCCCTTCAGCTCAACTTGTCCATGGCGCCCTGTTTTTACCACTAAACCAGTCCCAATTGCTCGCATTTGGTCCCTCTATACTCATCTTACCCATGTAACTGTTGAAATGCTTTTTAAAAGACAAAATTGTACCCGCCTCTACTACAGCCTCTGGCAGCGTGTTCCAGACACTCACCACCCTCTGAGTGAAAAGATTGCCCCTCTGGACCCTTTTGTATCTCTCTCCTCTCATCTTAAACCTATGTGCTCTAGTTTTAGACTCCTCTATCTTTGGGAAAAGATGTTGACTATCTAGCTTATCTATGCCCTTCATTATTTTATAGACCTCTATGAGATCACCCCCAAGCCTCTTGAGCTTCAGGAAAAAAGTCTCAGTCTATCCAGCCTCTCCTTAGAACTCAAACCATCAAGTCCCGGTAGCATCCTCGTAAATCTTTTCTGCATTCTTTCTAGTTTAATAATATCTTTTCTATAATAGGGTGATCAGAACAGTACACAATATTCCAAGTGTGGCCTTACTAATGTCTTGTACAACTTCAACAAGACGTCCCAACTCCTGTATTCAATGTTCTGCATGCTGAATGTCCTCTTCACCACCCTGTCCAGCTGTGATTCCACTTTCAAGGAGCTATGAACATGTACCCCTAGATCTCTTTGTTCGGTAACTCTCCCCAACACCCTACTATTAACTGAGTAAGTCGTGCCCTAATTTGATCTACCAAAATGCATCACTTCACATTTGTCTAAATTAAACTCCATCTGCCATTCATCGGCCCACTGGCCCAATTGATCCAAATCCTGTTACAATCCTAGATAACCTTCTTCACTGTCCACTATGCCACCAATCTTGGTGTCATCTGCAAACTTACTAACCATGCCTCCTAAATTCTCATCCAAATCATTAATATAAATAACAAATAACAGTGGATAACAAATAACACTGAGCCCTGAGGCACACCGCTGGTCACAGGCCTCCAGTTTGAAAAACAACCTGAATTCTGAATTCTCTGAATTCTGTCATCAAGCCAATTTTGTAACAGTTCAGTTGTTGCATGTTCCTGACTTCTTTGACACTGACTGTTGTACAAGTGCACATGGAATGCAATTTTAATCCAAAAACAACTAGAATCTAGCAGATTAATGTTAATTCAAAGCCCAAGCCGAAGGCACTGATCCACAGTGTAGCCTGGGGTAGCTGCATCTACTCTGTTCGATTGCTGGCTGGGGTAACTTGTTCTGGGAATGGCAATTCTCCTTTGTCTCAAATACTCCTCAGAGCACCCTGTCAGCAGGATCCTGTTGCATATCTCACAAGCAACAACGTCCACTGAAGCCAAACTGTGTGGTGGAATGTCTACTGCATTGTTCACTTCTGATGCGGAGATGCCGGCGTTGGACTGGGGTAAACACAGTAAGCAGTTTAACAACACCTGGTAAAGTCCAACAGGTTTATTTGGTAGCAAAAGCCACACCTTTTGTGGTGTGGCTTTTGCTACCAAATAAACCTGTTGGACTTTAACCTGGTGTTGTTAAACTTCTTACTTTGTTCACTTCTGCCAGCTCTCTGCAAAAAACTTCCCATTCCTATTGAGCCTGTTCCACTGTTCGGTCTGATCATAGCCGATATCTTAATCTTAATTCCATTTACCTGACTTGGCACCATTCATTCTCCCTGATTTTTGGACGTGGGGGCCACAATCCACAGGCTGCATGGGCACATTGGGAATGAAATGTTCAAGACACAAAGTTTGTCAGCCCATCTCAGTTCCATGGCTGTAGTGTGGCTACAAGCAATTTGATCACAGCTCTGGATTCTGGGGCATCCTCTGTTCATTCCAGGGGAACGAGCAGCACTGTGAAAAAAAACACATTCTCCGGCAGCCTTCCTTTTTGAGAGGCATTGGAAATTGCAGCAATGCTGGATGATAGTATTTTACCACTGAGGGACAAGGTGTATGGCACACCCAGGGTAAGGAGCCACTGAGGGACAAGGTGTATGGCACACCCAGGGTAAGGAGCCACCGAGGGACAAGGTGTATGGCACACCCAGGATAAGGAGCCACTGAGGGACAAGGTGTATGGCACACCCAGGGTAAGGAGCCACCGAGGGACAAGGTGTATGGCACACCCAGGATAAGGAGCCACTGAGGGACAAGGTGTATGGCACACCCAGGGTAAGGAGTGGGCTAGAGTAAAAAATGGGAAATGTTGGAAATACTCAGCAGATCAGGAAGTGTGCCGAGAGAGAGAAATTTTACCGCCCGCCCACCACGGGAATTGGGGGGGGGGCGGTGGTTGGTAGGCAGACCATGGAAAGGTCCGTTGACTTCGAGCGGGATTTCATGGTTTTGGAACAAGCAAGGCCGTATGTTTCTGATTGATATCCTTCAGTTCTGGTTGCTGCCTCAAGCTGTTGCCATCGAGTCTGTGTCTGCTGTTATCCTGTCTGTGTCTGCAGCCATCCTGTCTGTGTCTGCTGCCATCCTGTCTGTGTCTGCAGCCGTCCTGTCTGTGTCTGCTGTTATCCTGTCTGTGTCTGCAACCGTCCTGTCTGTGTCTGCTGTTATCCTGTCTGTGTCTGCTGCCATCCTGTCTGTGTCTGCTGCCATTCTGTCTGTGTCTGCTGCCATTCTGTCTGTGTCTGCTGCTGTCCTGTCTGTGTCTGCTATTATCCTGTCTGTGTCTGCTGCTGTCCTGCCTGTGTCTGCTATTATCCTGTCTGTGTCTGCTGCTGTCCTGCCTGTGTCTGCTGCCATCCTGTCTGTGTCTGCTGTTATCCTGTCTGTGTCTGCTGTTATCCTGTCTGCGTCTGCTGCCATTCTGTCTGTGTCTGCTGTTATCCTGTCTGTGTCTGCTGTTATTCTGTCTGTGTCTGCTGCCATCCTGTCTGTGTCTGCTGCCATCCTGTCTGTGTTTGCTGCTGTCCTGTCTGTGTCTGCTGCTGTCCTGCCTGTGTCTGCTGCCATTCTGTCTGTGTCTGCTGCTGTCCTGTCTGTGTCTGCTATTATCCTATCTGTGTCTGCTGCCATCCTGTCTGTGTCTGCTGCTGTCCTGCCTGTGTCTGCTGCCATCCTGTCTGTGTCTGCTGCCATTCTGTCTGTGTTGCTGCTGCCCTGTCTGTGTCTGCTGCCATCCTGTCTGTGTCTGCTGTTACCCTGTCTGTGTCTGCTGTTATCCTGTCTGTGTCTGCTGCCATCCTGTCTGTGTCTGCTGTTACCCTGTCTGTGTCTGCTGTTATTCTGTCTGTGTCTGCTGCCATCCTGTCTGTGTCTGCTGTTATCCTGTCTGTGTTGCTGTTATCCTGTCTGTGTCTGCTGCCATTCTGTCTGTGTTGCTGCTGTCCTGTCTGTGTCTGCTGCCATCCTGTCTGTGTCTGCTGTTATCCTGTCTGTGTCTGCTGTTATCCTGTCTGTGTCTGCTGTTATTCTGTCTGTGTCTGCTGTTATCCTGTCTGTGTCTGCTGTTATTCTGTCTGTGTCTGCTGTTATTCTGTCTGTGTCTGCTGCCATCCTGTCTGTGTCTGCTGTTATCCTGTCTGTGTTGCTGTTATCCTGTCTGTGTCTGCTGCCATCCTGTCTGTCTCTGCTGTTATCCTGTCTGTGTCTGCTGTTATCCTGTCTGTGTCTGCTGCCACCCTGTCTGTGTCTGCTGTTATCTTGTCTGTCTCTGCTGTTATCCTGTCTGTGTTGCTGCTATCTTGTCTGTGTCTGCTGCCGTCCTGTCTGTCTCTGCTGTTATCCTGTCTGTGTCTGCTGTTATTCTGTCTGTGTCTGCTGCCATCCTGTCTGTGTCTGCTGCCAACACATCTGCGCCTGCTGCTGTCCTGTCTGCATCTGCTGTATTTCCGTCTGTGTCTGTTATCCTGTGTCTGCTCTTATCCTGTCTGTGTCTTTTATTCTGTCTGGGTCTGCTGCTATCCTGTCTATGTCTGCTGTTATCCTGTTTGGAGGAGGAAGAGGAGGCAGGAAGGGGACAACTTTCACCATGAGCCACTGGATGGAGTGAGGGGGTCCACATAGTGTGACATTGCTTTGCTTAAAAAGAATTCCCACCATCTACACGGATCCACCATTCTCTAACAATACATCCATTTCAGGCTGCCCCCCCCATTATAAAATCCCTTTGGCCAACATCACTCAATAAAGGCCAGCTGTAAAAACCTTCAACAACAAATTTATTCATCAATATGTCATCAATATTATAAAGCAATAACAGAACCCTTGTACAACCCCTTGTCATGTGGGCACTCTTACCGAAACAAGCTCTCCCGTGATGCTAGTCCCAAGCCACAGCATCGCCAGTAGGAGACTGCAAAGAGCCTTGGAGAATGACCTCTGAGAGAGGACAGTAGAACTCTGCCACTCCCACGGGACAGTATCCCAGCACTCCGCCATATCTAAATCTAAAGCTGGAGCTCAGAATACTTTTTTTTATTCATTCGTGGGACATGGGCATCGCTGGCTGGCCAGCATTTATTGCCCATCCCTAGTTGCCCTTGAGAAGGTGGTGGTGAGCTGCCTTCATGAATCGCTGCAGTCCACATGCTGCGGGTTGACCCACAATGCCGCTGAGGAGGGAATTCAGGATTTTGATACAGTGACTGCGAAAGAGAGGCAATATATTTCCAAGTCAGGATGGTGAATGGCTTTGAAGGGAACTTGCAGGTGATGGTGTACCCATGTATATGCTGCCCTTGTCCTTCTAGATGGAAGGGGTCGTGGGTTTGGAAGGTGCTGCCATGGTGAATTGCTCAGTGCATCTTGTAGATATTACACACTGCTGCTACTGAGTGACAGTGGTGGAGGGAGTGGTTGTTTGTGGATATGGTGCCAATCAAGCAGGTCCATAATAAGACCATAAGACCATAAAACATAGGAGCAGAATTAGGCCACTCGGCCCATTGAGTCTGCTCCGCCATTCAATTATGGCTGATACTTTTCTGATTCCCCATTCTCCTGCCTTTTCCCCATACCCCTGATCCCCTTATTAATCAAGAACCTATCTATCTCTGTCTTAAAGACACTCAATGACCTGGCCGCCACAGCCTTCTGCGGCAAAGAGTTCCACGGATTCACCACTCTCTGGCTGAAGAAATTGTTTCTCATCTCTGTTCTAAAGGATCGTCCCTTTAGCCTGAGGTTGTGCCCTCTGGTAGTAGTTTTTCCTACTAGTGGAAACATCCTCTCCACGTCCACTCTATCCAGGCCTCGCAGTATCCTGCAAGTTTCAATAAGATCCCCCCTCATCCTTCTAAACTCCAATGAGTAAGCTTCTTGAGCATTGTTGGAGCTGCACCCATCCAGGCAAGTGTGGAGTATTCTGTCACACTCCTGACTTGTGCTTGTCGATGATGCATAGGCTTTGAGGAGTCAAGAGGTGAGTTACTCACTGCAGTATTCCTATCCTCTGACCTATCCTTGTAGCTATTGTGTTTATGTGGCAAGTCCAGTTGAGTTTCTGGTCAATGGTAACCCCAAGGTTGTTGACAGTGGGGGATTCAGTGATGTTAAAAACATTAAATGTCAAGGGGCGGTGCTTAGAGTGTCTCTTGGTGAGGGTCATTGCCTGGCATTTGTGTGGCGTGAATGTTACTTGCCACTTGTCAGTCCAAGCCTGGATATTGTCCAGATCTTGTTGCATTTGAACATGGACTGCTTCAGTATCTGAGGAGTCGTGAATGGTGCTGAACATTCTGCAATCATCCGTGAAAATTCCCACTTCTGACTTTATGACAAAGGGAAGGTCATTGATGAAGCAGCTGAAGATTGTTGGGCCTAGGACACTACCCTGAGGGACTCCTGCAGAGATGTCCTGGAGCTGAGATGACTGACCCTTCATGACCACAATCATTTTCCTATATGTCAGCTCTGATTTTAAGATCATACACAACCAACCAGTGGAAAATGCTACTCTCCATCAACCCTATCAATTCCTTTCAGAGTCCTAAAAACCTTCATCAAATCACCTCTTAACATTCTATGCTCCAGGTTCTGTAATCTCTCCTCAGAATAAAACTGCTGGGGCCACTTGATAACGTGGATTTGCACTGCTCTTCATCCCAGGCTGGTGGAATGACTTCAGCAAGGTCCGTGAGTTGGATCGGCTGCAGTATAAGCTCCCTAATTGAGACCTGGTAAGGCTGCCCAATAAGGGAGCTCTACAGAGACATATAATGTGGAGTGTCTGGGTCACTGACATGCAGGGTGAATACTCTGCACTGGGAAGCAACTTCATAGAATCCCACAGTGCAGGAGAAGGCCATTCGGCCTATCGAGTCTGCACCAACCACAATCCCACAGAGGCCCTATCCCCACAACCCCATGCACTCACCCTAGTTGGTCCCCCTGCATTGAGGGGCAATTTAGCATGGCCAATCCACCTAACCCACACATCTTTGGACTGTGGGAGGAAACCAGAGCACCCGGAGGAAACCCACGCAGACATGGGGAGAACTGCAAACTCCACACAGACAGTCACCCAAGCCGGGAATCAAACCCAGTCCCTGGTGCTGTGAGGCAGCAGTGCTAACCACCGTGCCACGCCATAGCATCCATAACTTGCTGCTCTTAAGGAGATGCGATCCAGGCTCGATTACCAGCACTACCTCAGTCTGGGACCTACCAATTCCCAGTCCCTTCCAGTGCCAGTTTTGCAGCAGTGTCTGGTGCTCACCCCCTTTCACAGCCAACGGCAGTTTTACTTCCCTGTTTTGCTCTTTGGAGAGTTTGCAGCTCCACATGCAGACACACGATTTGCTTATTCCAACCACACTCGTTTAGCAGAGCAGCATCGACCACAGGCTTCCGGCAGCAGTGCCTTCCAACCTTCCTGTTGTCTATTTCTTCATGTAGCTGACTGAAGGAAGTGCGTTTACCCTCATGAGCAACATTAATTTCATCAATCAGACACTCAGCTACTCGGGCGAGCACCGCTGCTACCGCAAAGAAAGTGTGAATTAAAATATGGTTGGAAACTTCTCAGAGAAGTGAAGAAACACGTGGTTTCCCACTGACCTCAACAGTCACTGAGACTCACTGTCACAAATTCAATTTAAAACATCTGCTGATATGTCATTAGTTGGGACATAATAATTAAAATGATTGTATAATTCATTAATAACAGACATTTTTGCTCTGAGCTCTGACGAAGGGTCATCTAGATTCGAAATGTTGGCCCTAATCTCTCCCCACAGATGCTGTCAGGCCTGCTGAGATTTTCCAGCATTTTCTGTCTTTGAATAAAAAACTGAGTGCAATATTTATGGCAATGGTACCTCAAAGAATCTAACCAATCTCCCATTCTGTTCAGAATAAAATGAAAGTGAATTTTGTGAAAATGCAAGCATTTTTCAAATGGAAACTAGAATCAGGAGTAGGCCATTCAGCCCATCAAGCCTGCTCCAACATTCATCTCGATCATGGCAGATCATCAAATTCAATATCCTGATCCTGCCTTCCCCAAATATCATGTAACAGCAATTTGATTCAGACACAGGAACAAGTGGAATCACAGAATCCCTACAGTGCAGAAGGAGGCCATTCGGCCCATCGAGTCTGCACTGCCTCTCTGACAGGGTATCATACCCAGGACCTTTCCTCCGTCCTATCCCCTTAAACCCACAATTTTTTTTAACATGGCTAATTCATCTAATCTACACATCCAGGGACACTAAGGGGCAACTTAGCATGGCCAATTCATCTAACCTGCACATCTTCAGAGTGTGGGAGGAAACCGGAGCACTCGGAGGAAACCAATACAGACACGGGGAGAATGTGCAAACTCCACACAGACACTGACCCAAAGCTGGAATTGTACCCGGGTCCCTGGCGCTGTGAGGCAGCAGTGCTGACCACTCTGCCACTGTGCTGCCCATGATCCCTATAGCCCCAAGAGTTATATCTGCCAAATGAAAAATTCTGTGAATGTTAATAAGAATTGAATACATTTTTCAGGAAGGTCATATTTGGGAGCACTTCTTTCTCACTTCCATGTGAGAATGTGATCTTCATCGAACCCAAGATTCAAATCACTTTGATTTTGGCTTCTCATTCAAACTGAAAAATTAGATTGACAGTCCAAAGAGTAAGAGGGAAAACAAGATGAACAAGGTGAAGAAATAGGGTCAGAACTTGTGAGGAGTGACAATCACAGAGTGATTGGCATTCTGCTGCTTTTAACTTGCACCAACCTTCCGACTTTGCCGGGATGAGAATAGTGCAGTGTGGCGAGGTCCTTCAGTCAGCTGCAGCGGTGTTGGGGGAAGTGAGGCCACGCTCTCCTTTTACAGGCCTAGTCGCTGTAAAGCAGGGATGTTTAATGGGAGAAACCACTTTGAGAAGGCAGGAGAAGGTAATTGGGTATCTAGTGGGGGTCAGTTGGTTGGTCGGAGGAGGAGGCAAGGCAGTCGGGATGTGGTTAGGTGGTTAGTTGGGGTTGCAGAGAAAGGGTGCTGATTCGGGGTGTCCGTGGGGGTCAGCTGGTCAGTCAAGGGACAGTCAGGTGATCAGTAGGAAAGGTCAGGTGGCCATAGAATCATAGAATCCCTACAGTGCAGAAGGAGGCCATTCAGCCCATTGAGTCTGCACCGACCACAATCCCACCCAAGCCCTATCCCCACAACCCCAGTTATTTACCCTACTAATCCCCCTGACACTATGGGACAATTAAACTAACTCGCAAACCTTAGGAAACCGGAGCACCCGAAGGAAACCCACTCAGACACGGGGAGAACATGCAAACTCCACACAGACAGTGACCCGAGGCCAGAATTGAACCCAGGTCCCTGGTGCTGTGAGGCAGCAGTGCTAACCACTGAGCCACCGTGCTAACCACTGAGCCACCGTGCTGCCCATATCAAGAGGGTTTGGGATAGTCGGGGGGGGGGGGGGGGGGGGGTGGAGTCTGGTGGTCATTGAGGGTCAAATATGCCAGGTGGTCAGTTGGGGAGTCAGGTGGTCAGTGGTGGTGGTCAGTTAGATGGATAGTCATGGGATCAGGAGTGTAGGGCGGGTGTGGATGTAGTCAGGACATCGGGAGGGTAGTCTGCGGGAGGGATCGCATGGTCAGCCAGGACAGGTCATGTGATCGGTGGGCAGAGGAGGGTATGTGGAAGGTTAGGGAGGGTGTATTGGGCTCTGTCGTGGGAGTTGGGGTGGGGGGGGGAGGGGGATCGTGGCCTATCAGTGGGGTAATTGAGAGGTCTGGGGCAGAAGGGGTCGGAATCTGGGAGGGTCAGGAAGGTATATGGTGATGTGCCGCACAGTTGAGTGTGGGAATTTAGTCGCTCGCTGATAGGGCAGTGGAGGAGATGTGGGGGTTTGGGGATAGTTGTCTGGGGGTCAGAGGGGTAGTTGGGGATGTGGATGTAGTCGAGGTCAGGAGAGTAGTCAGGGGGTTGGGAGGGTGGAGTCGGTGGGTCCAATAGGGAGTTTTTGTTGGGGGTGGAGGTGGGGGGGGGATCAGTACTATAGTTACCCCGGAGTTAAAAGTGGTTTTAATTCTTCTAACTTTTCCTGGGTGACTATTACTATAAGACAGTGGGAATCATTGGAGTTTCCAATTTGAACCTGAAATTTGAATTTCCTGGGCAAACGCTGTGCTGTCCTTATGTGGGGACTTCCTGGGGGGCAGGAGGCAGTGCCTCTTCTGGGGTCCTCCTGGGTACAACTATCTGGGGATCCGAAATTATGAACCATTGTGTCTTGACAACAACAAATTCAGGTTTAAAGGTCAACTCTGGGAGAAATGGGGGCCAAGTGTATATTCTCGGAGTACACCAAATGTTATGCTGCATTAAACGGTTACAACATTTTGACAGATTTTTTAATCTTAAAAATGGGCTAGGGTCAGAAGAAAGTATTTCACCTGTGACAGTTCATGTCTCCCATATCAACTCTCCCAACATAACAACTAACTATATTTAAACAAACCTGAGTATTTCCCACTTTAGCCTTGCCTGCTAGACTATTCTGAACATTTTATACTGAGTACTTTTTCCTAATATTTGTTCGAAATATATAGGTTTCACTAAGTACCATTCCTCTGGTCCTAGTCTTTTGGTAAATTTTGATCAATATTCAGAGAATAGTTTAGCTGGATCATTTAATAATGTATATAATTCGATCAGATTCAATCTTTGGCTATAAACTGTTATTGGCAATGTTGGACAAAAGCTTATTAATCGGGCATCAATTCTTCTTCGTTCTCTCAAGAAAAGCATTGACTTGTTTAAACCAAACTGAGTGGTGCCCCCATTAAAATAGCAGAGGCAAATTTAATATTTAATTTTAATAGGAGAGTATTCCCGGAATACTATTCAGTGTGTTGTAATGCTGCCATCCCCTGGTCATATTGGTCTTTGCACCCTTCTGAAAACAGGCCAGGATTAAGTGGAAATCTTGGTAACTGAATTTCCTGCCAAGCGCACATACAAGTATACATGGGGAGGTGATTGCCTCGTGGTATTAGCGTTCAACTACTAATCCAGAAACTCAGCTAATGTTCTGGGGACCCCGGTTCGAATCCCACCACAGCAGATGGTGGCATTTGAATTCAATAAAAAAATATCTGGAATAAAGAATCTGCTGATGACCTTGAAACCATTGTTGATTATCGGAGAAACCCATCTGGGTCACTAATGACCTTTAGGGAAGGAAAACTGCTGTCCTTACCTGGTCTGGCCTACATGTGACTCCAGAGCCATAGAAATGTGGTTGACTTTCAACTGCCCTCCAAGGGCAATAGGGATGGGCAATAAATGCTGGCCAGCCAACGATGCCCATGTCTCATGAATGAATGAATAATGAGGGAACAAGTCAAGAATGCAAGTTAATTGCAGTCGATTTTGTGTTTTCTACAAATTTTCTTTTGAGAGCTTGACATGTACTGGTATCAATTCTGGTCACCACACAGAAAGTACAGAAAAGGTCTAGCAGGATGTTGCCTGGTATGGTGGGTATTAGCTATGAAGAGAGATTGAATAAACTGGGATTGTTCTCCCTGGAAAGACAGAGATTGAGGGGTGACCTGAAAGAAGTTTATAAAATTATGAGGGATTGATGCGCGTTATCACACACGAGGCTTGAGATGCTCAAGGAAATAAAGGCTTTTATTTACTATTACAACGAAGCTACCATGTATAGTACACGATCCCAGACTGAGGGGTCCCAGACAGAGCAGTGACCTTTATACCTCTCCCAGGAAGCAGAGCCCGACTGGGATGTACCATAATAACTATAATACAGGTGTAACAGCCCAACCCTAACCCCAACAGCAACAAGTAGAACAACCCATCCCTAACCCCAACAGCAACATATATACATACTAGTAGTACTGGCCAGACCCTGGCTCAGTACTACCTAGTGGGAACCAACGATGGTTCACCACAGGGATGTAGATTGGGTGAACAGTTGGAGGCTTCTCCCAGGGCAGAAAGGACAATTACAAGGGCGCACAAGTTCAAGGTAAGGGGGGAAAGGTTCAGTGGAGATGAACGGGGGAGATTTTTTACACAGAGGGTGGTGGTGGCCTGGAATGCATTGCCAAGTGAGGTGGTTGTTACTGACATTTAAGACTTATCTAGATAGACACATGAACAGGTGGGGAATAGAGGGGTACAAGTGGTTAGTCTCGATAAGACAACGTGATCGGCACAGGCTTGGAAGGCCGAAGGGTCTGTTCCTGTGCTGTACTGTTCTTTGTTCTTTGTACTGTTAAAGGAGTAGAGGATTTATATTGAATGTGCAGAATTAAATAGCAGGCATGTAATTAATTTAACCTTTAATTTTTTTAACAATCATCCTCACAGGTCTAACATCTGCAGCCCCTTCTGGAAGGAACATGTATAAAAAGATTTGCAATGCCCATGCACACGGCAGAAAAACTGTGCAATTATGTTGTACAGCTTATGTGAAACTGAAAAGCAAAAGTGCTATAAAATGTGTTACACACAAGATGAGTATGCAGGAGGAGAGGGTGGTAATTGAACAGAAGTCTTGCAGACAGGGCTAGTGACTAGAATTTTTCCATCATTCATGAGTATTTTTTCAACGTTCACCTACTCTAAACCATTAGTGATCGGCACATGCAGAACTCTGCATCTAGCTACACCAGCAAGAAGGGTTTGGCAGCATGGTGGCACAGTGGTTAGCACTGCTGCCTCACAGCGCTAGGGACCCGGGTTCAATTCCAACTTCGGGTGACTGTCTGTACGGAGTTGCGCATTCTCCCCGTTTCTGCGTGGGTTTCCACCGGGTGCTCCGGTTTCCTCCCACAATCCAAAGATGTGCGGGTTAGGTTGATTGGGCCAGGAGGGTAAATATGTGGGATTATGGGGATAGGACCTGGGTGGGATCGTTGTCGGTGCAGACTCGATGGGCCAAATGACCTTCTTCTGCACTGTAGATTCTATGATTCTATGATTCAAAAGCTCACATGCCATCCCAATTTTAAGTTTGAGCTGTATCCTCTGTATCACCCAGTTATTGGGAAATTGCTTGCTGATTCACTTGCAAAATACATTGAATCCAATCCTTACACCACTGATTTATCATATTCATTCCAATTGACACCCAGAAGATCGGTACTATCACCCACAAGATAGGAAATGTTCCAAAAGGCTTTATTACCAAATTATAATGCAACAGGTACCAGTCTCAAATTGTTTTTCCGATGGCTGTACCTTGCTTTAGATGATGCAAAGCTTAGTGGCAAACACCTAGCCCTGATGCCCCCTAGCCCTAGAATTTTTAAACAGCAGAAATAGTCTCTCTTGATCTATCCTAAATTATATTACCTGTAATATCTTGAAAATTTCAATCAAATCACTTCTTGACCGTCTAAATTCCAGGGTGTACAAGCCTAATTTGTATAATCCCTCATAATTTAACCCTTGAAGTCCAGGTATTATTCTGAAAAACTAGCCTTGCCAGAGGGGCCTTCAAGGACCGATTTACATCTTTCCTAAGATGTGGAGCTCAGACACAGTTCTCCACATGCTCCATAACCAGCACTTTGTATGGCTAAAGCAGGACATAAGAAACCTGCACAGTGGCACTGCTGCCTCCCAGCGCTAGGGACCTGGGTTCAATTCCAGTCTTGGGTGACTGTGGAGTTTGCACATTCTCCCCGTGTCTGCATGAGTTTCCTCCCACAGTCCAACGATGTGCAGGTTTGGTGGATTGGCCATGCTAAATTCTCCCTTAGTGTCCCAAGATATGTAGGTTAGATGGGATTAGCCATGGTAAATGTGTAGGATTACAGGGATAGGGCCAGTGTAGGATGCTCTGTCAGGGAGACGTGATGGACCAAATGGCCTCTTTGGCACTGTAGGGATTTTATGATTCTATGACATCTAACCCCTTGTTTTCTCATTCTTGAGGTATAAAGGCCAGCATTCCTTTGCCTATTTTCAGTATCTGTCATCATGTTTTAATGATCTGTGAACCTTGACTACCACGTCTCTTTGGAACTCCACCTTTTCCAACTTTTCATCACTTAGAAATTATTCTTTCCTTTCATTTTTAGCTCCTCATATTTTCCTGCATTTAAATTCATTTGCCACAGTTTTGCCCATTCATTTAATCTATTAATATTTTTCTAATTTTATGCAACCAACTACACTAACATCTACAAATGTGATTGGGTGACTTTCTATCCTCTAAACTAAATTGTTGATAAATATGGTGAATAGTTGAGGCCCCAGCACTGATCCCTGCACTCACCACTGGTCACATTCTGCCAATTAGAGTATCTGCCCATCATCCCAGCTTACTGTCCCCCGTCACTCAGCCAGTTCCCGGGACAAGTCATGAGCTTCAACTTGAACTAATAGTCTTTGTCAAAAGATTCTAACAAATGCCTTCCAGAAGTCCATATGAAATCCAAAGACATTTCCCTGTCCACTAAATTCATCAACTCTTCACAAAATTCAATCCTGTTCTTCAGGTATAACTTGCCCTTTACAAGTCCATACTCCCTCTGAGCAGTGGAAACTTTTGTTTAGTCACCCTTGTGTTCACTGTAGACTCTGGAGATTTCCCAACAACTGATGTTAGGCTTGATTGTCTGTAATTCCTTGATTTTCTTTAAATATTAGACATGCACAATTTTCCAATCCAAAGGAATAGTACTCAAATCAAAAGCACTTTGGAAGCTTTTAATTAGGGTATGAGCAATTTTACCACCACTTCCTTGAAATCCAGGGATGGAACCTTGGCTTTACCTTTGGCAAATAGAGGTATCACATCTTAGGTGTGTAAACTGGTTCTGTGTCACGTTAAATTCTCCTGCACTTTCCGTGTGAACATCTGCCTAGCTCTCCAGTATCTGCAATATTTTGCTTTTATTCTGCACACTATCAGTCACACTTAATCCTATTCTGATAATCCGTCATTTTACCCAATGATAGACTTACCCAATTTACTGCAGACAATCTCTGTCTCATTACATTGAAGTGGAAATGCCAGCGTTGGACTGGGGTAAACACAGTAAGGAGTCTAACAACATCAAGTTAAAGTCCAACAGGTTTATTTGGTAGCAAACGCCACTAGCTTTCGGAGCGCTGCTCCTTCATCAGATGGAAATAAACCCGTTGGACTTTAACCTGGTGTTGTTAGACTTCTTACTGTCATTACATTGAAGTCAGCCTTATCTAAATCTAGAACTTTAATAGCTGTCTTGTGCTTCTGTCTTTCAAACTCTACATTGAACTAACCATATAATGGTCACTATTAGATAAATGTTCAAACTGTTTGGCTATAAATTAAATCTGGCTCGTTTCTATATCGAATACATCTTGCTTGTTTATTCTTTTGTAGAAAACTATCCTGAACTACATCAAGAAATTTATCACCAAATGTCTGCTTTTCCGAATCCGCTCTGCCTTTGCTGGATGCTTGTCTATTCTCTGCATTTGTACAATCTGCTATTTCCCAGCTATTACCATGGAGCCTATACACAACTCCCAGGATAGTCTTAAATCCTTTTCCTTAGTTCTAAACAAAGTCTCTACTTCTGGCTTACATCTCAGTATATCCTCTCTTGTCATTGAAATTTTTATCCTTTATCAGTAAGCCTACCTCTTCCTTGCTGCCATTTCCCTATCTTTCCTGTAGATCTTACAGCTTGATACATTTACTTCACAATCCTAAATGTCTTGCAGTCAGTTAATGTTACTCTGTCGTACCTTCCAAAATGAATCTGCGCCTGAACTTTGTTCAGTTTGTTCATTATACTCTGTGCATTTGTATAGAGAACATTTATTTGGAGCCACACAGCCTAATCTGTGCCTCTGCTCTAATATTTTACTCATGCTATTACTTCTTTCTCCTGGTTTAATAACATCACATCTTTTAGTTTTCTATTTCCCCGTGTTGTGTAAAGTGCGATTTCTGATGGTTATTCTACTCTCTTCCGTTCTACGTGTTTTTGAACTATCATTAACACAACATTTCCATCTCCGTCCTCCCACGTGGACCCTGCCCTCATTTACTAGCTTAATTCTTGTGTCCACCGTATTAATTCCCTATATTGACTGGGACTCACTTAGTGCTAACCAATGAGGTTAGCTCATTGCATGAGGTTGGCATGCTTGCCTTCATCGGCCGGGCCATTGAGTTTAAAAATTTGCAAGTCATGTTGCAGCTTTATAGAACCTTAGTTAGGCCACACTTGGAATATAGTGTTCAATTCTGGTCGCCACACTACCAGAAGGATGTGGAGACTTTGGAGAGGATACAGAAAAGATTTACCAGGATGTTGCCTGGTATCGAGGGCATTAGCTATGAGGAGAGTTTGGAGAAACTTGTTTTGTTCTCACTGGAACGACGGAGGTTGAGGGGCGACCTGATGGAAGTCTACAAGATTATGAGGGGCATGGACAGAGTGGATAATCAGAAGCTTTTTCCCAGGGCGCAAGAGTCAATTACTAGGGAGCATAGGTTTAAGGTGCGAGGAGCAAGTTTTTTTACACAGGGGGTGGTGGGTGCCAGGAACTCGCTGCCGGGAAGGTAGTGAAAGCAGCTACAATAGTGACTTTTAAGGGGCGTCTTGACAAATACATGAATAGGATGGGAATAGAGATATACGGTCCCCAGAAGGGCAGGGGGTTTTAGTTCAGTCGGGCAGCATGGTTGGTGCAGGCTTGGAGGGCTGAAGGGCCTGTTCCTGTGCTGTAATTTTCTTTGTTCTTTGTTCTTTATCCTTTCCCACTCAGGCCCTGGTCCCAGCCTGCTTCAGGTAGAACATAGAACATAGAACATTACAGTGCAGTACAGGCCATTCGGCCCTCGATGTTGCGCCGACCAGTGGAATCAATCTAAAGCCCCTCTAATCTACACTATTCCAATATCATCCATATGTTTATCCAATAACCATTTGAATGCTCTTAATGTTGACGAGTCCACTACTGCTACAGGCAGGGCATTCCACGCCCTTACTACTCTCTGAGTAAAGAACCTACCTCTAACATCTGTCCTATATCTCTCACCCCTCAATTTAAAGCTATGTCCCCTCGTGCTAGCCAACACCATCCGAGGAAAAAGGCTCTCACTATCCACCCTATCTAATCCTCTGATCATCTTGTATGCCTCTATTAAGTCACCTCTTAACCTTCTTCTCTCTAACGAAAACAACCTCAAGCCCCTCAGCCTTTCCTCATACGATTTTCCCACCATACCAGGCAACATCCTGGTAAATCTCCTCTGCACCCTTTCCAACACTTCCACATCTTTCCTATAATACGGCGACCAGAACTGTACGCAATACTCCAAATGTGGCCGCACCAGAGTTTTGTACAGTTGCAGCATGACCCCCTGGCTCCGAAACTCAATCCCTCTACCAATAAAAGCTAACACACCGTACGCCTTCTTAACAACCCAGGTAGAGTCCATCCCAACAGCAAAGTTTCTTCTTGTGCCAGTACTGCTGTCAGAGTCTTGTGAAACTTAACCACTCTCTTTTTTTGTATACCTTTTGGTACTTTTATTCCAACCAAAAATTTCAATTCAAATTAAATCCAATTCATGGCCCCCACGTGAGGGAAGAACAAGATACAAGCTGACAGGATGAGGCATTGCTCCCCCTCCCATGCTTGATGTGACACTTCATCTTAGCCAAAAGGCCGAGATAGCTTTGAACAATTGCATCAGGTAAAGCCTCGGTTCAACCTCATTGACTACCCTGATCCTTTACTCTATCCTAACCTGGGCAAACCCAGAACCCCCCAATTGCAATGGGCTAGCCTCATTACCAGCCTGATTGTAGTTTCAGCCCTACCAGGTAAGGCTACAGCCACATGTTCACCTCCCTAATCTGTTTAACCCCTACACAAATGTACATGTGGTTTGGGTAGTAATCCAGAGATTATCGTCCTTCAGATCCTATTCTATAACTTAGCTTCTAGTTCATGGTACTCGTGCCTACCCTTCCCAGTCTTGGAGGTCCCAGCATGGAACACAACAACAGAATCCTCCGCCTCCTTCTTCAATAAAGAAATTCAAAATAGAGAACAGAGTTCATAGTCTGAAGTTGTTGAACTCAATGATGAGTCTGAAGTTCTGTAACGTGCCTAATTGGAAGATGAGATGGTACTCTGGCTCCTCCAACTTGTGGTGGGCTTCACTGGAATATTATAGCAGGCCAAGGATAGAAATGTAAGCATGAGAACAAGATAGTGAATTGAAATGACAGGCGACCAGACTGAGTGAGGGTGTTCGCCAAAGCAGTCACCAAGTCTGCAGCTCACTGAGTTGATCACTCAAGTCACTTTGCTTTTTCAACAACATAAAACCCATCATGCTCCTATCTATCTTAATTTGATTTGATTTATTATTGTCACATGTATTAGTATACAGTGAAAAGTATTGTTACTTGTGAACTATACAGACAAAGCATAGAGAAGGAAACGTGAGAGTGCGGAATGTAGTATTACAGACATAGCTAGGGTGTAGCGAAAGATCAACTTAATGCAAGGTAGGTCCATTCAAAAGTCTGATAGCAGCAGGGAAGAAGCTGTTCTTGAGTCAGTTGGTATGTGACCTCAGACTTTTGTATCTTTTTCCGACAGAAGAAGGTGGAAGAGACAACGTCCGGGGTGCGTGGGGTCCTTAATTATGCTGGCTGCTTTTCCGAGGCAGCAGGAAGTGTAGACAGAGTCAATGGATGGGAGGCTGGTTTGCGTGATGGATTGGGCTACATTCACAACCTTTTGTAGTTTCTTGCGGTCTTGGGCAGAGCAGGAGCCATACCAAGCTGTGATATAACCAGAAAGAATGCTGTCTATGGTGTATCTGTAAAAGTTGGTGAGAGTAAGAGCTGACATGCCAAATTTCCTTAGTCTTCTGAGAAAGTAGAGGCATTGGTGGGCTTTC
The DNA here is from genome assembly GCF_964213995.1 of Mustelus asterias. Classification (NCBI taxonomy): domain Eukaryota; kingdom Metazoa; phylum Chordata; class Chondrichthyes; order Carcharhiniformes; family Triakidae; genus Mustelus; species Mustelus asterias. Next base: position 51,691,872 of record NC_135805.1, read on the forward strand.
TTAACTATAGCATTGGCATGGGGGGACCAGGACAGGTTGTTGGTGATCTGGACATCTAAAAACTTGAAGCTTTCCACTCTTTCTACTTCATCCCCCATTGATGTAGACAGGAGCATGTTCTCCATTGTGCTTCCATTGTCTATGACAATCTCCCTCGTTTTATTGACATTGAGGGAGAGATTATTGTTGTCACACCAGTTCACCAGATTCTCCATCTCATTCCTGTACTCTGTCTCATCATTGTTTGAGATCCGACCCACTACGGTGGTGTCGTCAGCAAACTTGAAAATCGAACTGGAGGGGAATTTGGCCACACAGTCATAGGTGTATAAGGAGTATAGTAGGGGGCTGTGAACACAGCCTTGTGGGGCACTGGTGTTGCGGATGATCGTGGTGTTGTTGCCTATCCTTACTGATTGTGGTCTGTGAGTTAGGAAGTTCAGGATCCAATCACAGAGGGAGGAGCCGAGGCCCAGGCCACAGAGTTTGGAGATGAGTTTCGTAGGAATAATGATCTGGAAGCTGAGCTGTAGTCAATAAATGGAAGTCTGACATTCGTGTTTTTGCTATCTAGGTGATCCAGGGTTCAGTGCAGGGCCAGGGAGATGGCATCTGCTGTGGACCTGTTGCGGCCATAAGTGAACTGTAGTGGATCTAGGTAGTCCAGGAGGCTGGAATTGATTCGTGCCATGACTAACCTTTCGAAGCACTTCATAATGATGGATGTTAGAGCCACCAAACGATAGTCATTGAGGCATGTTGCTTGGCTTTTCTTTGGTACTGGGATGATGGTCGTCTTCTTGAAGCAGATAGGGACCTCAGATTGTTGTAAAGAGAGGTTGAAGACGTCTGTGAATACTCCCGCCAGTTGATCCACGCAGGATCTGAGTGCATGTCCGGGTACCCCATCCCGCCAGTCGCTTTCCATGGGTTGACTTTCGACAAGGCTGCTCTGACATTTGCAATGGTGACCTCAGATATATGTTCATCCGAGGCTTACAGGGTGGAGGGTATGCTCTCGCTGACCTCTTGCTCAAAACGGGTGTATAATGCATTGAGCTCATCAGGGGGGGTGCGGTGGAGCTGGCGATTTTACATGCGTTCATCTTGTAGCCTGTTACGTTTCATAGACATTGCCATAGTCGGTGGAGATCCGTGTGGCTAGCCTAGGACTCTAGCTTGGTCCGGTATTGTCTTTTGGCATCTTTGATGGATCTCCTTAGATCGTATCTGGCTTTCTTGAATAGGTCAGGGTCACCTGACTTGAATGCCTCAGACCTAGACTTCAGAAAGCAGTGGATATCCCTGTTCATCCATGGTTTCCAGTTGGGAAACACGCGGATTTGCTTCTTTGGCACACAGTCTTCGACACACTTATACACTTACTCTCTACACTTCCGAAAAAGAGTTGTATTGGACTCAAAACATTGGGGCAATTTTCTGGCCCTGTTCGCCATGGACGTGAGTGAGCCATAACAGGGAGATCTCAGAATGAGATCATCCCACCCTGCCGGCGACATATTCGGATTCATGGCCAGAAAGTATGCTCAGCGCCCAGCGTATCGTCACGCTGGCACATTCACTGCTGGTTTCCAAAAATGGAAACTTGGAAGTGAGTATAACCCCCAGGTGGTGAGGGACATGGCTGGGCAGAGCACTGCCACTGCCCCCTGGCACCCTGAGACTGCCTTTCGGGGCCTTCAGGAAACACCATTGAGGGCTTCCCATTATGTAGGGGAAGGGTTTGTGCCTGCGTTGTGACGGTGGGGGAGTGCGGAGAAGTCAGCATTGCCGATGGAGGGGCATGGGGGACGCCTGCTGGGGGAGGGACTCTGATGCCAAAATGCCGGTGATGATGGGGGAGGGGGGGGTTTAACTTTAATTTGAGATCAGGTGCCCTATTTAAAGGACCTCCCATGTCTGTTGAGCCGGTCTTGCCAGTGTCTTTAAGCCCTGCCCCTCAGGAATGATGATGCAAAACATGCCCAACCCCTGCTTTTTTTTAAATGTCAGACGACCTAAGGAGAAACATGTCGGTTTTCAGTCAGAACCTGATACTTTGCTATTTTTTTGGGAAATTCCACCCATTAACTGTGTTTTTCTCTCTCCCGTACTTTCTATGTGTGAACCCATCTGGTTCTCCAGTATCTATAGCATTTTGCTTTTATCCTGCACACTATCAGTCACATTAACCCCATTCTGAATCGACTCCTTTCTGCAAGATTTAGCTGAAGTCTGGGACAAACTGTCCAGATACTGCTCTTCCACCTTTATGTGTTAAACTGTCTCCAACTTGCACTCCAGCTCAATGAGTCTGAGCTGGAGAGATTTGAGGGACAGAGGCATCAACTATGCAAGGTTTTAATTTATTTATTTGTGTCACAAGTAGGCTTACATTAACACTGCAATGAAGTTACTGCGAAAATCCCCTAGTCGCCACACTCCGGCACCTGTTCAGGTACACTGAGGAAGAATTTAGCATGGCCAATGCACCTAACCAGCTCATCTTTGGACTGTGGGAGGAAACCGGAGCACCCGGAGGAAACCCACGCAGACACGGGGAGAACGTGCGAACTCCTCACAGACAGTGACCCAAGCCAGGAATCGAACCCGGGTCCGTGGTGCTGTGGGGCAGCAGTGCTGGTTTCCACTGTGCCGCCATGGGTTTGCTTTTGGACAGTCTGATTGTCCACAAACTCCCACATGCTGCTGAGAATGTTCTGCCATACATATCTGGGTCTAGATGATTTATATTATTTATCCCTGCTCTTTAAAATTGTAGTTTTTTCCCTTCTGCACTAACTCGTACTAATCACGAGACAAAAAAATTAAAAGTTTATTGCCTCAAAAGCTTACTCCAACAAATACAAGTAGTGGTGGCAAAAGCAACACCTCTTTCCCTCCCCTCTGGGCTCTACATCAAATTTTCCTTCTGTGCTCTATTAATGATGTTTCTCTTCACTGCATACAGACCACAGTGTCAGCAAACACATTCTGCCCAAGCTGACTGATCCCTGTTCACAGTGAGAAGCAGCTATTCAACTTACAACTCCCATTGACCTGTTCCTGTTAACCAGTTTACAGTGTTTGATTCAAACGTTAAACTCGAGTTTCAGTTTGAGATGTATTCACCAATACCCACCAGAGAATTCCCACTCTCCCCAATTCCCAACTCAATGGGTTGATGATAAGCCACCGACTGTCAGTCACACACTGACTTGGAAAATGAAACAGATACCTCTTGACCTGTCCTGTTTTTCAGTGTTTCCCAGAAGATGAATTAACCGGAGCACAGCAACACGAATCGCCCAATGCTTCCGACACACTGAACGGCATGAAACCCAAAAGCCAAACAAGAAGGTGTTTCACTAACTTGCATCGAGGATGTTCTCGCTGGAGTTGCTCTCCTGAAGAAGGGCGGAGACCCGCACACTGTCCTGGGACACACGGCACAGCCACAGGGTGAGAGTCAGGGCCACAAACCCACTCCGAAACATCCCGTCCAACCGACTTCATTCACAAAGAGACACTAAATAGACCAGCCAGAGGAGCGGCAGTGCGAGGGGGACAGTTTCACTTTCTGTCTTCTTCATTTCCACACATTGGCTTCCCGGTACTGATGATGAGGGTTTACCCGGGGCTTTCTCTGCTCCACACCATAAAGAGAAGTAGGATTTCAGTCACAAGCCCGCTGCTCGGTAGTTTCAAACTTTATCGTTAACTAAAAATGGGCATTTCCCTACCTAGGGGTGCCCAACCTTTTGGGTGAGGTGTAGAACTAAGCTGTTTTTATGTTGCCCTGCTAGGTACCTTCAGAGGGGCAGTCACACCGCAGCTGAGGAGGCAGAGAGGGAATGGGTGACCACCAGGCTGTCCAAGAGGTAGATTAGGAGTCCCCTGGGGTCCTGCTCACTGATTGGTTTTCTGTTTTGGAAGCTGGTGAGGATGCTGGAGTGCCGCCAGAGCCAGGTTTGTGGCACCAGGGGTGGTTTGACTGTACAGGAGAGGAGGAAGAAGAAAGGTAGAGCAATAGTGATCGGGGATTCGTTAGTTAGAGGAACAGACAGGTGTTTCTGTGGCCATAAACGTGACTTTAAGATGGTCTGTTGCCTCCCTGGTGACAGGACCAAGAATGCCACAGACCAGCTGCAAGGCATGAGTGCAGAAAAGATTTCCCTAGGATGCTACCGGAACTTGATGGTTTGAGTTATAAGGAGAGGGTGGATAGACTCGGACTTTTTTCTCTGGAGCGTAGGAGGCTGAGGGGTGATTTTATAGAGGTCTATAAAATAATGAGGGGCACAGATCAGCTAGATCAACATCTTTTCCCAAATGTAGGGGAGTCTAAACCTAGAGGGCATAGGTTTAAGGTGAGAGGGGAGAGATACAAAAGGGTGCAGAGGGTCAATTTTTTCACACAGAGAGTGGTGAGTGTCTGGAACGAGCTGCCAGAGGTAGTAGTAGAAGCAGGTACAATTTTGTCTTTTAAAAAGCATTGAGACAGTTACATGAGTAAGATGGGCATCGAGGGATATGGGCCAAATGTGGGCAGTTGTGACTTGCTTAGTGGTTAAAAAAAGGGCGGCATGGACAATTTGAGCCAAAAGGCCTGTTTCCATGCTGTAAACCTCTATGACTCTATGGCAATCTTCTGAGGGAGGGTCCAAATAGCCAGAGGTCTTGATCCATATTGACTTAGGTGGGTAGGAGGATGTGATCCTGCAGTCAGGCTTTAGGGAACTAGGTAAAAAAGTAGCAAGCAGCACCTCAAATGTCATAACCTTTGGATTATTCCCAGTGCCATGTGTAAGCAAGTACAGAAATAGAAGGATAAGGTGGATGAATGCATGGCTGCTAAAAAAAATGGTGCAGGAAGGAGGGCTTTAGATTCCTGGGATTCTGGGACTGGCTCTGGGGTGGGTGGCACCTGCTCAAGCCAGATGGTTTGCACCTGAACAGAGCTGGGACTGAGTTTCTTGTGGACTGTTTCGTTAGTTTTGTTGGGATGGCTTTAAACAAATTCAGCAGGGTTGTGGGAACCAGAAGAAAATATTACACAGGAATATGAGGATGCATAAAATACCGGGAGAGTGAGATAGAGCTAATATTCTAATAGGATTAGACAGGGTAGATTCAGGAAAAATGTTCCCGATGGTGGGGGGAGTCCAGAATTAGGGGTCATAGTTTGAGGAAAAGGGATAAATCTTTTAGGACTGAGGTGAGGAGAAATTTCTTTACCCAGAGAGTGGTGAATGTGTGGAATTCACTACCACAGAAAGTAGTCGAGGCCAAAACATTGTGTGATTTCAAGAAGATATAGATATAGCTCTTGGGGCTAAAGGGATCAAGGGATATGGGGGGAAGGCAGGATCAGGATATTAATTTTGATGATCAGCCAGGGGAGGGCCGAATGTCTTCTATCTTCTATGTTTCTATATAGAGAATAGTAAGTTAATAGGTTAAGTCAGGGTTACTGTGCATGTATGTAAAGGCATCGAGGATACTAAATAAGATTGGGGGGGTTACAGGTGCAGAATGCCATGTGGAAATATGATGTTGTAATGATAACAGAGATCTGGCTCAGGAAGAGCAGGACTGGGTGCTAAACATTCCTGGGGAAAAGACGTTCAGAAAAGACACTCTGGCAATCACCCATTCCCTCTCTGCTGGCATACTCCTAAATTGAGTCTGTGTCTATGTACGCCCTGTTTGTGAACACAACTCTTCACTCACCTGAAGAAGGAGCAGCGCTCCGAGAGCTTGTGCTACCAAATAAACCTGTTGGACTTTAACCCCTGGTGTTGTGAGACTTCTTACTGGGCATACTCCTAACCTGCACAGTACCTGTCTCCTTAAACATGCTATCCATGTCATTTTTGCCTCATGGATGCCACGGTGATTCAAGCCATCTCTCGCATTCTGAAACCCAGAGTTTACGTTTCAGCAGCTGGTGGCATTTTCTATACAGGTGTTCGTCTAGGCCACATGAAGCATCCACGACTCACCACATGCCATAGGATGTACATTCCATAAAGCTGAGCTGCCCAGCATACCGTCAGCTTATTTTTGGACTATTTACTATAAACTGGAGACCAGAAAGTAGAATTATTCACCCTTACTCATCAATCAGTTCCTTCTCCTATGCCTATAAGGTAGATACTTCGCTCCAGGTTAATCTCCAATAGAGGCAGATAATGATGGAGGCAATTAAGGATGCCCTTATTTTCTGGCATGAATGGTCAGTTGGCTGCCAAAGAGAGTTGTGCACCAGAGTGCAGTGGGGCTGCTTCCCCTGGCTTCGGCAGGCATGGTGACTGGTTGCAGACAATTATTATTAGCAGCTTCGCTACTCTAATTAACAACAGTTAGCTGCTTTCCCACCAAACAGTGCTCATGCAGAAACAGTGCCCAGTACTATTGGCATGGCAGAATGCTCTTACATTATGCTGCCAACTCTCAGGATACTGGCACATGTGTCCCCTCCTATCAACCTCCCCAATGTCAATAAATGTGACGGATGATACAGGATCAGGCTGTCCTTGTAGCGGTATAAAAGACGAAGCCTGAAATAATTTTCTCTCAGGATCTAGTTGTTGTAAAATGAGGGCAAACCCGATATCTCGAGGCTTGTGCAGGAAAGCAATAGCCAGTCAGCTTGTGAATGCCTGATATTTATATAGCATGAGGCTTGGTTTAACAGGTCATACACTTGCACAGGGGAGACACAATGGATTGAAACAGTAGCCACATGCACCTCTTGGGATTTATGGTTGTAATTCGCACCTAATAACATTGGACACCCATTTTTTTCAATTAATTTTATAGGATGTGGGCGTCACTGGCTGGGCCAGTGTTTATTGCCCATCCCTAACTGCTCTCCATTTCAGAGGGGCATTTGAGAGTCAACCATGTTGCTGTGAATCTGGAGTCACGTGTAGGCCCTACTGGGTAAGGACAGCAGGTTTCCTTCCCTAAAGGACATTAGTGAACCAGATAGGCTTTTACAACAATCGACCATGAGGTCATCATTAGACGTTTAATTAAAGAATTTTTAAAAATTAATTCAGATTTCACCATCTACCATGGTGAGATTCAAACCCAGGTCCCCAGATCATTACCCTGGGTCTCTGGATTACTAGTCCAGTGACAGCAGCTGTGACTAATGTCCAGTGGGATTTGAGATGTAGGATATTGTCACATCATCACTGCCTCATTGAAGTGTGTTTGTCCTATTTGGCTGGGTGATTCTGGCACTCAGTGGCAGTGCCACCAGAAAATTCTTGGCATGCAAAAGTGAGCAGGGATCCCACTCTGTTTTGGGCTCCCATCCTCCTCAGTTTCATAGAGTCATGCCCTGTTTGTGAACACAACTCTTCACTCAAAAACCATAGAAAAGTTGTTTTCCAGCCACTTAAAGTTAAGCTATCGTGGGTGTGAAACCAAAGAGACACTTCCTGGAGATATTTTCGCACTGTCAAACCTCAGGGAACCCTCAGACCAGTGAGGTGAAACCACAGTTATGCCATAGTGTTTGCTTAAATGCAGCGCACCGACACAGAAACTGAATTATCATAAAAATCTCCAGGGCGGGACAATCCCCCAAAATATATGACATTCCCTCCCTCCCTAATTACTGAACTGATTACTGAGCTTCAGGGACCCATCATTAGACCATACAATGTAGGAGTAGAAGTGGGCCATTTGGTCCAATGTGTCTGCTCCATCATTCTATGAGATCGTGACTGACCTGTTGAGATAATCCTCAACTTTACTTTCCTACCTTATTCCCATAACCCTTGATTCCCTTACTGATTTGAAATCTGTCCATCATAGTACTGTCTATCTCGCTGCATGGGTATTAGTTCTAACTGTATAAACTGCAAATGGAGCATGCTTCACTTAAGGACTTACTTTCCAGCTTGCAGTTTTGGGGAAATTGGGATGATGGTACAAGACAAAGGGAGATGATATTGGGACAAGAAAAGAGAAAATGGCGGGTGAGGTCAGCCTGGGGTAGATAATTAAAATAACAGGCGGCAGGTAGCTTGGGGGTCACACAAAATGCAAGTGTTCCATGAAGTGGTTACCCAATCTGCATTTGGTCTCTGCAACATTGAGGAGATTGCAAGCTCCCGGTTTAGTATATTGGACCGGCTGCTCACAGTGCAGTCTCCTCTACACTATGGGGACGAAATGCAGGCTGGGTAACCACTTTGCAGAACACCTACTTTCAGTCTGAAAGTGTGAGCCTGAGCTTTTCTCCTGGAGAACCAGCACCAGGATGAATTAAAGTTGCTTTGTCTCCACAGAGTCCGGGATCGGAATGATGACACCCTTTATAAAGAACAGCTTTATGAGTTTGTACGCATCTTGCTTGGAATAATTACCCCCTTTCCAAATTTAGGGGATAGCCTGGCTCTATTGTTTCAGTTAAAATATAAATTATACAGAATTATGTAAAAATCTTAACTTAGAAATATGCCATTCATGTGCAGGATAGTGTTTATCCTGCACATGAGCATTCGTCTTAATACACATGTGTCCCTTCTTCCCTCATATTTCATTATTTCCTTTCAATCAACAACTCAAAATATTCTTAAATGTTGGCTGGTCTCTCCTGCAATCATTAGCTCTGGTGATGCACACCTCACAACTCTCTGTACTTAAAAGAAGAAGCCCTCCTGCCTTCTGTATTAAATCTCTTACATTTCATCTTGCATCTTGGTGCCTTTGTTCTGGATTCCTTCCCATTGCAAACTATCTGTTTTTGCATACACCATGTCCTGTGATTTTAAAAGCTTCTATTAAATTACCATTGAATCTTCCCTGGGCTAACAAGACCACACTCCAATTTTTAAGTCAGTTTTGTGTTTCCTAATACCAGGCAGCATCTTAGTCAATCCACATGAATACCAAACCTGCAAACAGAATCTTACTAGGTCGTTGTAATAACTCAGGAGTCAGCTGTAAAGATACGGTGTTTTAGTTCACAAAGTAAAGGTAAAACCACAAGCCTGTGGTGAACATATACAAGTCGCATATGGGACGATAGAATAATGGACCCGCTCAGGTAGCTGCTTTATAAAGGGCTCAGGATACAAGTTCCATCTGTTAAAGTAATTACAAATTACCAGGGAACTCATATTCTACGTGTTCCACTGGGAGGTCATAGAAACATAGAAACTAGAAGCAGGAGTAGGTCACTCAGCAATTCGAACCTTCTCTGCCATTCATCTTATCATGGTTAATCATTGAATTCAATATCCTGATCCTCCCCTTCCTCTCTTGATCCCTTTAGCCCAATCAGGGATTCCCCATGTAGGGCTGGAGGTTATCAGTCTTACAGAAATTCATTGTGTGGAAATTAGTGTTGGCGACGGGGAGCCCCATTTGTTTTTATCTGTAAGGCCCAATGCAATTACCATGTAATCAGGCACTTACCTGCTCTCCTATTGGATTAAGTCTCCAAGAGGTCAAAATCCCTCCCCAAGCATTGCTGACCAATCAGAGGCATTGATGGCCGCTGCTAGTCCCACACTTGGGGCTTCATCAAGGATCATTGCTGGATCCCTGGAAAGAGGTGAATGTACGGTGGGATGTGAGCCATGGGAAGGGAGGTGTAATGACAACAGGGGTTTGTGAGAAGGGCGAGGTCATTGGCAGGGGGAGTGGTGTCTGAAGGGCAGAAAGGTTGTTCTCAGAGAGTCACTCTCCCTCTCCCGGGTATCTTGATCGGCACTGAGTACCTGCAGAAGATTAAAACCTGTGGAAGGTTACATCATCATTACAGATACAATGGAGACGGGAAAAGTAGGAGAATGGATTGCAACCAACTCCCACCTTGACTACACTTTGTCACCCCTGCCTCCTGTAAGTATCCATTCTCCCAGCATGATGTCACCACTAAACACATTTCCCCCTCTCCCTGTCTCCCCCTCCCCTCCCAGCATTCCGAAGGGACCGTTCACTCCATGACACCCTGGTCTTTTCTCAATTGTCCTTCAAACAACACTTTCCCATAGAAGGAGATGTAACACTTGCCCCTTTATTGCCTCACTGCTTCACCACCCAACGCCCCACAAACTCCTTCCAGGTGAAGTGATTTACTTGTACCCCATTCAGTTTTGTACACTGTATTTTCTGCTCACAATGCAATCTCTTTGACATTATATTGGGAAACAAATGGTGGCCTAGTCAGTGACACCCACACCTCATGAAAGAATGAGAATAAAAGTACATCGAGGAGAGGAAATGTAGATTGGGTGACTGCTTTGCAGAACACCTCTCTCTGCTCAGTATGCAAGCAGGAAACTGAGATTTTGGTCACTTGCCATTTTAATTTGTTACCTTGCTCATATTTCTGTCCTCAGCCTGCTGCAATGTTTCAGCGGAGCTCACCGCAAGCTCGAGGAAGAGCACTTCATCCTCTGATTAGGTGCTTTATAGCCTTCTGGACTCAACATTGAATTCAACAATTTCAGACCATTGACCCATTCCCCCCATTTTGATGTATTATTTTATGCCATGTTTAAGTTTATTTATTAGTGTCATAAGTAGGCTTACATTAACAAAGCAATGAAGTTACTGTGAAAATTCCCTAGTTGTCACACTCCGGCGCCTGAGGTACACTGAGGGAGAATTTAGCATGGCCAATGCACCTAACCAGCGCGTCTTTCGGACTGTGGGAGGAAACCGGAGCACCCAGAAGAAACAGACATGGGGAGAATGTGCAGACTCAGAACAGACGGTGACCCAAGCTGAGAATCGAACCCAGGTCCCTGGCACTGTGAGGCAGCAGTGCTAACCACTGTGCCACCATGTCTTGTTTTTCCATGATTTTGCTTTTGGACAAATCTGTTCCTTTCACTTACACTCAGAACAAATTATTTCTTTCTTTATAACAACCATTAGGACTCCCTTTGCCTTTTGTAGTGACATTTTTGTCACTCAACCTCTTCTGCCCTCTATCCCTCCCAAACCTTTCCTTTTGTTGTTCCTCCCCTCCCGCCATTCAACAGCATAAAACCTGTCACATTTCTGAAGTAGAGTTGCATTTGGCTTGAAACATTAATTCTGTTTCTTTCTCCACAGGTGTCGCCAGATCTGATGAGTATTTCCAGCAATTTCTGTTGTTATTTAAACTATTTTGATCAAAGGCAGCTAAATAGTGGTAGTGACCAGTCATGTTCTGATTGAATATTGGAACAGGCTTGAGGGAATGAATGGTCTCAACCTATTCTATATTGCTGGGCACAAGCATACAGGAATTTATAACCCCAAATTGTGGCCTAGTTATGTTCTATCAATGAGCCTTAAATGATCACACGTTATACCATGAAAAGCCACTTGATGTCACTATAATATTGTTAGCTGGAAATTTATCCTTATCCTTCATGAAGATTAACTCTATGGAAAATCCAATGTAGCAGTGGCATTATGCAACCAGAGGCAAAAAAAATTAAAGAATCACAAATATATTAAAAAGTATAAACACTTGTTCATTTAATTCCTTAAGGATTTTGTTTTTGATTTGATTTGATTTATTACTGTCGCATGAATTGGGATACAGTGAAAAGTATTGTTTCTTGCACTCTATACAGATAAAGCATACTTTTCATAGAGTACATAGGGGAGAATAAAAGGAGAGAGTGCAGAATCTAGTGTTACTGTCATAGCTACGGTGTAGAGAAAGATCAGCTTAATATAAGGTAGGTCCATTCAAAAGTCTGATAGCAGCAGGGAAGAAGCTGTTCTTGAGTCGGTTGATACGTGATCTCAGACTCATTGTATCTTTTTTAGTTTCTTGCAGTCTTGGGCAGAGCAGGAGCCATACCAAGCTGAGATACAACCAGAAAGAATGCTTCCTATGGTGCATCTGTAAAAGTTGGTGAAAGTTGTAGAGGATATGCCAAATTTCCTTATCTTCCTGAGAAAGTAGAGGCATTGGTGGGCTTTCTAAACTATAGCATCAGCATGGAGGGACCAGGACAGGTTGTTGGTGATCTGGGCATCTAGAAACTTGAAGCTCTTGACCATTTCTACTTTGTCCCCATTGATGTAGACAGAGGCATTTCCTCCACTACGCTTCCTGAAGTTGATGACTATCTCTTTTATTTTACTGACATTGAGGGAGAGATGATTGTCATTGTATCATTTCACCAGATTATTTATCTGTTTCTGTACTCTGTCTCATCATTGTTTGGGGTCAGGCGCACTACGGTGGTGTCATCAGCAAACTTAAAAATGGGATTGGAGTGGAATTTGGCCACACAGTCAGAAGTGTATAAGGAGTATAGTAAGGGGCTGAGGACACAGCCTTGCGGGGCACCGGTCTTGAGGATAATATTAGAGGAGGTGTTGTTGCCTACCCTTATGATTGTGGTCTGTGGGTTAGGAAATCTAGGATCCAGTCATAGAGGGAGGAGCCGAGTCATAGGCCACGGAGTTTGGAGATGAGTTTCGTGGGAATAATGGTGTTGAAGACCGAGCTGTAGTCAATAAATATGAGGCTGACAAAAGTGTACTTGATATCCAGGTGTTCCCGGGTTGAGTGCAGGGCCAGGGAGATGGCATCTGCTGTGGACCTGTTGCGGCGATAGGCAAACTGTAGAAGACCCAGGCAGTCTGGGAGACCAGAGTTGATCCGTGCCATGACTAACCTTTTGAAGCACATCATAATGATGGATATCAGAGCCACCAGGTGGTAGTCATTAAGGCACGCTGCCTGGCTTATCTTTGGTGCAGGGCTTATCTTTGGTGCAGTTTCAGTCCTGATCTGCCTTTCACACTTCAGCCATTGACTATCCCTCATTTTACTGGCATTGAGGGATCCTCTCTTTTTGGAGGTGGTCATTGCCTGGCACTTGTGTGGCGCGAATATGACCTGCCACTTGTCAATCCAAGCCTAGATATTTTCCAAATCTTTCTACATATGGACATGGACTGCTTTGGTATCCGAGGACTCATGAATGGTGCTGAACATTGTGCAATCATCAGCAAACATCCCCACTTCTGACCTTATGATGGAAGGGAGGTCATTTATGAAGCAGCTGAAGATGGTTGGCTCTGGAATTTTCCTGACGAACTCCTGCAATGACTTCCTGGAGTTGGGATGATTGACCTCCAACAACCACAACCACCCTCCTAAGTATGACTCAAACCAGCGGAGGGGTTCCCCCTGATTCCCACTGACTCCAGTTTAGCTAGGGGTCCTTGATGCCATACATCTTGATGTGAAGGGCAGTCACTCTCACCTCACCTCTGGCATTCAGCTCTTTTGTCCATGTTTGAACCAAAGCTTTAATGAGGTCAAGAGCTGAGTGACCCTGGCAGAACCCAAGCTGAGCCTCAGTGAGCTGGTTATTGCTGAGTAAGTGCTATTTGATAGCACTGTTGATGACCCCTTCCATTACCTTAGCGATGATTGAGAGTAGATTGATGGGGTGGTAATTTTCTACGTTGGATTTATCTGCATTTTGTGTACAGGGCTTTGCTAGTCAATTTTCCACATTGACAGTGTTGTAGCTGGACTGGAACAATTTGGCGAGGGACACAACAACTTCTGGAGTATAGGCCTTCAGTATTATTGACGGAAGATTAGCAGAACCCATAATATCCAGTGCCTTTAGTTATTTCTTCATATCACTTGGAGTGAATCAAATTGGCTGACGTCTGGCATTTGTGATGCTGAATGTAAGATTTTGATAATTCTCCTAATTTTTATAGTTTGTAATATACTTGGATTTCATTAATTAATCACTTCTAAAAGAATCAGTTTGAATTTCTGTCGGCCGCTAAATAGTCAAGGGAGTTGGGGAACAGGAAAGTAGTTGTTTTTGAAGAAACAGAATTGTTTTATGGTTTTACGATAGAGCTACTTTGAGTCTTGAGCTACAGCAGTTGTAAGTTGTCTTAATGGCCACAATACAATTAAGTGTCTTTTTAACATCAGTTTAAAGGAATGGTTAAAAGTAGCCTGAACTTAAGATGACACTATGTTAAACAAACTATGCATTGCTTTAATAGATCCATCCCAGAGAGGAAACCTTTATTCTCCGATGTTATGATAGGAAGTGATCTAACTGTTCATTTTAATAGATTTAGTGTGGGGCTTGGGTAGAAATATGTTGACAAGAGAATGTGACTTTATTTATTGCTTCTCTGTATCTGGGAGGAGATGTACATTTGTTTGTGATGGAATGTAAACTACTAGAGTCTGAGGAAGTAACCCACGCATTTACCATGACTAATCCACCTAAGCTACACATCTTTGGACATTAAAGGGTAATTTACCATGGCCAATCCACCTAACCCCCACACAAATAGTCACCCAAGGCCAGAATTGAACCTGGGTCCCTGGCACTGTGAGGCAGCAGTGCTAACCACTATGCCACTGTGTCTCCCATTTTTAAGTATGCCTGGTTTTGCTCCTGGCATGCCCTTCTCCATTCTTCATTTGAACCAAGATTGATCCCCTGGCTTGGTGATAATGCTGAGCCATGAGGTTACAGATTGTCATTGAGTACAATTCTGCTGCTGCTGATGGCCACAATGCCTAATTGTTGCCCAGTCTTAAATTGCTAAATGTGTTCAAACTCTATCCCATTTAACATGGTGGTAATGGCACACAACACAACTGATATCCTCAATGTGAAGATGAGACTTTGTCTAGTGATGAAGTATTATATTTTTGAATATTTTTCTAATATCACTGTCGTATATAGAAACATAGAAGCTAGAAGCAGGAGTAGGCCATTTGGCCCTTCGAGTCTGCTCTGCCATTCATTTTAATCATGGCTGATCATCAAATTCAATATCCTGATCCCCCTTCCCCCCATATCACTTGATTCCTTTAGCTCCAAGATCTAATTTCCATATCTAATTTCTTCTTGAAATCAGACAACGTTTTGGCCTCAACTACATTCTGTGGTAGTGAATTCCACACATTCACCACCCTCGGGGTGAAGAAATTTCTCCTCACCTCAGCCCTAAATGGTTTACCCCTTATCCTCAAACTATGACTTCTAGTTCTGGACATCCCCACCACATGAGTGAGTATGGGTGTGAACAACTTAATTAAACTGAAAAGAGTAGACTGTGAGGTTTAGAACATCAATGGGCAAGCGGGGGAAGGAAGGGTGTGAAGGCAAATAGTTTGAAGTGGATGTGAGCAGAGCTGGAATGGAATACTAGAGGGCGGTATGAATGGAAATTTACATTAGGAAGGTAAAGGAAGTGACTTGAAGTTAACTACTGTGTTTCAAAATGAACAAATACAATAGACATGGATTGTAAATGGATGGAGCAGAGTGATAAGTTAACTTTAGCATAAAAAGTAATCTCCTATTCACTGTTAAAAATATTCTCCTATGCCCTTGCCATCTAAGATACTTTCTCCAAATGGGGATTAAAATGGGGGAGTACTGATTCATCAGCTGAGGGGGAACAGTACATAGTAGTCAGCAGGAGGATTCCTTCCCATGTTTGACCTGATGCCATACCCTCCCGACCATATACCACTGTGCTGCCACCTCTGCTGTCCCACTGGTAGGGTGTCTGGGACATTATCTGCAAGGTTCGATTATGTCAGGCTGTTGCTGAACGAGTCTGCGAAACAGTCCTCCCAATTTTGGCACAAGTTGAGAAGGACTTTTCGGGGTTGACAGGGCTGAGTTTATTATTGTTGTTTCGAGTTCCAAGTGGTCTGTCTGGTTTCATTCCTTCAGCGGGCATTTAATAGTCAACCACATTGCTGGAGTCATATGTAAGGAGTACAACCAGGTAAGGATGGCAGATTTCCTTCCCTAAAGGAACCTAACAATTTATTTTAATCCAGATATTGATTGAATAGCTCCGTGGTTAGATTTGAACCTGGGTCCCTAGAGCATTACACAGGGTCTCTGGATTACGAGTACCCCTCAACCGAAAATTGACCCCTCCCTCTAATCATCGGCCCCTTCTCTATAGGTGAACCTGTTGTCAAGGGGAGGGGGCAGGTTAATTATATATAAATCTATTCAAATGCATGTAAAGCAGGTTTATGTTCGTTATGAGCATTAACCTGATGATGTCACCAGTGAGGGGCAGGGAAGATCTGAAATCGCAAACTCGCCGATCAAGAGCTACGACTTCCGGATTTTGCACCCCCCACTGGCCTTCACATGGACAGCGAGCGTGGGCTCAAGATCACCCATATAATGTTTGTTCCAATATTAATATCTCATTTATTTAACAGAATATATTCTGAGAAGAAGTTAGGAGCGTGGGTGTTGTGAAAAAGAGACCAAAGCAGTCTCCTAATGTCCTGGGAATGACAGGAATAACGTTCATGGTCAGAAAATGTGAGGTACATTGTCTTTTAAACACAGAGCACTGTGCTTATTTTAAGAACGCAGTAAGAAGTCCCACAACACCAGGTTAAAGTCCAACAGGTTTATTTGGTATCACGAGTTTTCGGAGTGCTGCTCCTTCATCAGGCGAGTGTTACCGTGCCCACCCCAGTCCAACGCCTGCATCTCCACATCATGGCTACCACTTTAAGAACACAAGAACGAGTAGCAGGAGCAAACAATGGCTGATCTCATCTTGGCTTCATCTCCACTTTCCTCCCTGCTCCCCATAACCCTTCATCCCGCTACTCATAAAAAAATCTATCTCCTCCTTATTTTTGAGACACTGCACTTTGTTCGGGACATGCATCAAAATTGTTTACATGTTTAAGCTGAAATGAGTAATTCTGACGTCAAATGAATCAGATAGGACTGATAGAAGAACTCTCAAAAGTGAAGTGAGAGAACAAAAGCAAAACGGTCTGGTGAAAAATGGTTCATTTTAGAACCAAGGTGACCCTGTCCTCTGCTCTTGCTCAATATGAAATAGTTCCTACTAAATTAGGCTGCCTGCTGTTACGAGTTGGATATCTGGAAGCGTTTGGCATTATTAAAAGGCTGACGCATGTACAAGTGGATGCTGACCATGAAAACTCCTTGTGGAAAGACAACACCCGGCTGTACCCAGGTTTCATTGTTTACACGCTGACGTTGCCAGGGAGTTTCGGCACTTTGGGTTTTTTTCATATTCTCCACCACATGTGACCATTTCTGGAAACTTCAAATGTCAGCTGATCTCTCAGAGTACATGCAACCACAACTCAAAGTTGTTTTCAGCGTTTGCTGTTGCTATGGTGTTTAAGCTGTGTTTCCAAGTGGCTTTGTCAGCTGTTAAATCACACCAGTTACAGGTTTTACCAGGTTCATTGTACAACGAAAACTAATGAAGTTTTAACAACTCAATCAATGAGGTGATTTAGCGTTAGATTAAACTCCAAAGGCGTGAATCTATATTACGTATAAGCACCTGCTTTGATTGCAGGCCATAAATGTTCCAATAGGAAATGAGTTAGTTTGAAAACCTTTGTTCTAAAAACCTGAAGCAGCCCAAATCTTTTCCTACAGCTTATTTCAAGATGTTCTTGCCACTGGAGCTCTCTGAACTTTTCAATTGAGTGTTAATAATGTTTTTTTTGTGTACAGCAGTATAAATCACAGCCACATTGGAGTGCTGCCACTCAAAGATCCAATTTTTTGAGGACTGGAAAGAATTCTCAATGTATTACTGACACGTCCCAGTCTCCCACTCAATCTTCTGCAAGTGTTAGGATCTCTGGATGGGGATCTTGGAACTATGGTGCGTGACCTTCAGATATTAATTTCCAGATATCTTTTTGATTTCTGCAGTAGGTTTTCCTATCCAACAGCCAACCAATTTGACAAACTTGCATTTACCCAGTGCCATTGATAACCTCAACAAGTCCAGAAGCACTTTACACCCAGTGAAGTACATTTGAAGTGTAGCCATTGTTGTAGTGGAAGGAAAGCAAGCGGGGAGCAGATAGCAGACAAATGGGACAGGGTGGGGAATGGGGGGATTTGGAGATCAGCCTATCACAGACAAGGGAGAGGTGGTTTAGAGTGAATCGGGGGTTGGGTGGTGGGGAGTCGGCAGGCCAGTGGGATGGAATCAGTGATCCCAAGAGTTTGGAACTCATGGAGGGGAGTCAGACATTGGTTGGAGA
This sequence comes from Mustelus asterias, assembly GCF_964213995.1. Taxonomy (NCBI): domain Eukaryota; kingdom Metazoa; phylum Chordata; class Chondrichthyes; order Carcharhiniformes; family Triakidae; genus Mustelus; species Mustelus asterias. The sequence goes on from NC_135805.1 coordinate 51,709,945, forward strand.
TTGAAGGAGTTGAGGATGGAGGGGTGGGGGACTCAGTAGCGAACATCGAAGATAGTGCGGGCAAGGGAGGTGGGGATTAGTTGGATAGCTAGTTGTGCCTTGAAGAAACTCTTCTGCTCTTTCTAGTGCACCAGAAGCACTTTAGTTTGATTTGTCTCATGAAAGGACCTTCCTCGCCTCCATTCATCCTGAACCCTAGTTTAAAGTTTAAGTTTATTTATTCATGCCACAAGTAGGCTTACATTAACACTGCAATGAAGTTACTGTGAAAATCCCCTAGTCGCCACACTCTGGTGACACTGAGATTTTGGTCACTTGCCATTTTAATTTGTTATCTTGTTCATGTTTCTGTCCTCAGCCTTCTGCAATGTTCCAGCGAAGCTCAACGCAAGCTCGAGGAAGAGCACTTCATCCTCTGATTAGGTGCTTTTAGCCTTCTGCACTCAACATTGAATTCAACAATTTCAGACCATTGACCCATTCCCCCCCACCATTTTGACATATTATTTTATGCCATTTATTCGTGCCACAAATAGGCTTACAATAACATTGCAATGAAGTTACTGTGGAAAATCCCCTAGTCGCCACACTCCAGCGTCTGTTCGGGTACACTGAGGAAGAATTTAGCATGGCCAATGCACCTAGCCGGAACATCTTTCGGACTGTGGGAGGAAACCGGTGCACCCGGAGGAAACCCTGGGAAACCTGACCTCCATGGGTTAAAATGCCATCAAAGTGAAAGTACAAGATCTCCTGAGGATGGATTGGTTGTTCCCCACGCCAACCTACCTCCATTAAAACCGAAAGCGTGCTGATTGGAAATGGGTTTGAAATTTTAAGAAAGAAAGCGCAAGTACCCCATTGGCTGTAAATCACTTTGGGACGTCCTGAGGTCATGAAAGGTACTTGATAAATACAAATCTTACATCTTTCTTCAGTCCTTCAATGTAGGGGAAATGGGTGAAAGAGTTTGAGCGTGCCTTGACAGCTTTTGATTTCCCACAGTGCGAAACAGAGCTTTGCTTTCGCATAATGGGATAGAATATTTGCAAGATATATTTGACAAGCTGTCTAATACTGTAAATAACACAGACTCTATAAAGGCTAAGAATGCCCTAGCTGATCATTTCACTCCTAAACAAAAAAAACAACAGATAAGTCAATCATATTTTGATAGTCTGTGCTGTAAAGTAAACCAGTAGCTGCCGATGGCACTTGTTCATGTCAACAAGCGGTAAATGAAATTACACTGTCACAGGTCATGAAACCAAAGCAAAGATTAGTGAAGGAGATTCTGCTGTCCCCGTTCTGAAAAAAGATTGTACTTGGATGTGTTGTTAGAACTAAGAGCTGAAATCCTCCAGACTTACAGAATGAATGGGCATTGGAACCAATGCTGGGTCCTGACTCTGTCCTAGTTATCTGCCCACCTGCCTGTGGTCTGCCAACCTGCATGATTTTATGACAAACTCAGGGGCAAAATTCAAATTTGACCATTGACTGTGGTAGGATTTGAACCTGGATCCCCAGCACATTGCCCTAGATTTGTGGGTTACCAGTTCAGTAATCTACCATTAAACCACAGGGGGTTTCATTTGTGGCAAAACAAAGGACCAATTAAAAGAAATGAAACAGACCGAGGGACAAATTAAAGGGGCAGGCCCTTAAAGGGGTACTACCTGAACCAAAAAGCAAATCACAAGTGAAACGTCCAACATTGGGGGCAATTTTCAGCCCTCGTTCGCTGTCAGAGAGAATGGGGACGCTGACTGAACATCCGGAGAGAATCGTGTTTCCCAATTCTCTCCGGAGAGATCGTGCTCCGCGATTTTCCCGCACCTCTCCAGTGAGGTTCACACCCACAGAGGGCAACAAAATAATTTTAATGTATTTACATAAATTTTAATATAATTATCAGCGCCTCCCCCCACCCCCCTTCCATATATTCCACCCTGGCCGTATTTTCAAAGTTTACAACAGGTTTATTCAGATGTGAACCTGTCATGGGGATCTCTGTGGGGACGCAAAGGTGAGCATAGCTCCCACGGGAGAGGGACATGTTCAGGCACTGCCAACCTGCACTGGGGGCAGTGTCCGGGGTGGATCCTAGTGGGAGTCTCATGGGCGGAGTCAGGTGTGTGTAGTTTTGGGAGGGGTGTGCAGTTGCGGGTGGGAGAGAGCATGTTCTGAATGGGGGAAGAAATGCTGATGATGATCAGGGCACGACCCCAACACAGAGGTTTTAGGGACTCCCCCCTCCCACTAAGTTGTCACTCCCTCTCTCCGGCTGGGATCAGCTAACTCAGAATAGATCAGAGACTGGAGCTGCCTATTGTGTCTGCACTGTGTCTCCGCTTGAACATTTCACCTAGTGTCAACCTCCTGCTTTCTTCCCGTAACCCTGCACATACTTCCTTATCAGATAACTGTCTAGTTCCCCTTTGAATGTTCTGATTGAACCTTCCCCCACCATCCTTTCAGGCAGTGAATTCCAGATCTTAACCACTCACTGTGCGAAAAAGTTTTTTTTTCTGACTTGCTGTTTGCTTTAAGCAAGCAAATTCTACAAAGTTTGGGAACACAACATCCACGGGCTTTCCATCTGTTAAGCAAAGCATTTCTGTTTTATTTTTGGCTTGGTGCAGGTTGCTGATTAATTGATCTGTCCCTTCTGGGCCTGCTATCTGGAAATCTAAGAAGACCTTTCATCCTTCTCTTTACAGTTCGATGTACTTAGTGGAAAAGAACCCTGGAAAATTCAGTTGTGCACACAGGATATAATGCAATCAGTTCAGTGTTACAGGCAGCCACGTTTCAATTCTAAAAAGCAGAAGTGTTCAATAACGGGATTGGGTTTTTACGCTGCCTAATGATAGTAGATTTTCCACTAAAGATGACCGTAAACATATGTAAAAGTAGACCCTGGATTTTTTAATGCCTTTTCCACAAGTGATGGGTGGTCTAGATGCCAAAACAACTCCATGGTCCAATGGTCCAACATCCTACCATAAATATTAGAATGGTTGTGCCCCTGATATCTGGCACTGACTTTGTTAACCTCCTGGAGTCAGTGAAGGTCACTTAATTTGAATAAAGCAGATGGGTGCCCTAGAGGTGAATCTCAGATGCCCATTCTGCATGAGAATACCCCCAAATTATGACAGAATATGCTCATCTTAGAGGGGCTGCAAGCTTCCCAAAATGATCCACACTTTGCCTCAGTGGCCTCCTTTATAAGGAAGAAAAACAAGTTCTTTAAGTTTCTTACCTCTTTGGCAACCCAAGATGTTTGGTTTGGTCTGAACATTGCTACAGTCTTAAATTCATTCAAAAACTTTACCAGGGAATTGGTAGGGGGCTTTGTGCCATGGAGGACAAAGTTATGTTCCAGTTTGCAGTAAAAATAGCATTCCCTCTAGCATGGACTCTAACTATGGCTTTGAATTTCTTTGCATAGGCACTATTCCAGGGTGGCACAGGTGACATCTTAAAACAACTGCTAGGTTTGTAGTTGCCTATAGCCGGTGAGCAATGCCCTGTTTGTGTGAATACCAACATCAGAACTTAGAATTCAGGAATTTGGCAACCGCCACAGCACCTAAACTGGTGCACAGAGGACACAATTTCAAGGTGAGGGGCAGGAGGTTCACAGGGGGATGTGAGGAAAATCTTTTTTACCCGGAGGGTGGTCTGAAATGCGCTGCCTGGGAGGGTGGTGGAGGCGGGTTGTCTCACAACCTTTAAAAAGTACCTCGATGAACACTTGGCACGTCATAACATTCAAGGCTATGGGCCAAATGCTGGTAAATAAGATTAGGTGGGAGGTCAGGTGTTTCTCATGTGCTGGTGCAGACTCGATGGGCTGAAGGGCCTCTTCTGTAATACATGATTATATGATAGGTAGGTCCGGGAGAAGGACTGTGATTAAATGAATTAACATAGACAGAGCGGACATTCTGAGTGGCCTGGCAGACTTAAAAGTGGATAAATCTCCAGGGTTGGATGAAATGTATCCCAGATTATTGAGTGAAGCAAGAGATGAAATAGCAGGTGCGTTGGCAATGATTCCTCTCTGGCCACATGAGAGGTGATGGAAGACTGGAGGACAGCCAAGGTGGTACCGTTATTCCAGAATGGAGGAAGGGATAAACCAGGAAACTACAGGCCAGCCAGTCTAACCTCAGTGTCAGGGAAACTATTGGAAGCAATTCTGAGAAACAGAATTAATCTGCATTTGGAGCTGCAAGGATTAATTAAGAATGGTCAGCCTGGCTTTGTTAAAGGGAGGTCATGCCTGACCAACTTGATTGAATTCTTCAACGAGGTGACCAGGTGTGTAGATGAGGGCAATGCATTTGACATAATCCACTTGAGCTTCAGCAAGGCTTTTGATAAGGTCCCAGATGTGAGACTGATTGCAAAGATAAGAATGGGATCCAAGGAAATTTGGCAAATTGGATGCAGAATTGGCTGAGTGGCAGGATGCAGAGGCCAAGGGGAGTTTCCTGACTGGAAGCCAATGTCCTGTGGGATCCCACAGGAATCAGTGTTGTGACCCTTGCTGTCTGTGGTTTATATAACTGATTTAGACTTGAATGTAGGATTGATCAGTAAGTAGGCGGATGAAACAAAAATTGATAGGGTGGTAAATAGTGAGGAGGATAGTCTAAGATTACAGGAAGATATAGATGGGCTGGTCAGATGGGCAGATCAGTGGAAAATGGACCTCAATTCAGATAAGTTTAAGGTGATGCACTTGGGCAGGACAAACAAAGCAAGGGAATACACGATGAACGGCAGGATCCTGGGAAGCATCAAGGATCAGAGGAACCTTGGTGTACATGACACCTGTCCCTTAAGGTAGCAGGACAGGTGGATAAAGTAATTAAGAAAACAAATTGTATTCTTGTCTTTATTAGGCGATGATGTGGATTTGGCATTTGCTACCAAATAAACCAGGTTGGACTTTAACCTGGTGTTGTTAAAACTCTTACTTTATTAGGCGAGGCATAGCGTTTTAGAGCAGGGAGGTTATGCTGGAAATATATAGAGCATTTGTTAGGCCACAGCTAGAATATTGTGCGGAGTTCTGGAATCCACATTATAGAAGGATGTGATAACATTGGAAAGGGTGCAGAGGAGATTTACCAGGATGTTGTCTGGGATGGAGAGTTTTAGTGATGAAGAGAGATTGGATAGACTGGGATTGTTTTCCTCGGAGACTGAGGGAGACATGATTGAGATGTATAGAATTATGAGCAGCATAGATAAAGTAAACAGGAAGAAACTTTTTCCTTGGATGGAGGGATCAATGACTAGGGGCGTAGATTTAAGGTAAAGGGTGGGAGGTTTAGAGGGGATGTGAGGAAAGACCTTTTCACCCAGACGGTGGTGGGAATCTGGAACTCACTGCCTGAAGGGTGGTGGAGACAGAGATCCTTATAACATTTAAGAAGTATTTAGATGTGCACTTGCGATGCCAAGTTATGCAGGGCTATGGGCCAAATTCTGGAAAATGGGATCAGAATGGTTAGGTGATTTGTCTTTAATTGGCAATGACGCAATGGGCAGAAAGGCCTTTTTCTGTGCTGTATACCTCTATGACACTGTGACCCTGCCAGTAGCCCCTGAGTCACAGGATTTGTGATCTGTACAGGAGAAGCAACAATAATGGTCCCTGTTTGTCACACTTACATTCAACTGACCTGATTTGATCATTTATTGGAGGAGGAGGTCTGCTTCCCAAAGTCTTAATAATATCAGTTGCTGCATTCGAGAGGGATAGTAGGATGATTACAATGTCCTACACCATCAGAGGCTGTGCTGCAGATCTGTCCTTGAACTGTCCATGCTTGCAGGTGGATTGAATATAAGAACATAAGAACTAGAAACAGGAGTAGGCCATCTGGTCCTACGAGCCTGCTCCGCCATTCAATAAGATCAATGCTGATCTCTTCGTGGACTCAGCTCCACTTACCCACCCACTCACCATAACCCTTAATTCCTTTACTGTTCAAAAATCAATCTATCCTTGCTTTAAAAACATTCAACGAGGTAGCTTCAACTGCTTCACTGGGCAGGGAATTCCACAGATTCACAACCCTTTGCAAGAGGTGAAGAAGTTCCTCCTCAACTCAGTCCTAAATCTGCTCCTCCTTATTTTGAGGTTATGCCCCCAGTTCTAGTTTGACATGCCAGTGGAAACAACCTCCCTGCTTCTATCTTATAAACCAGGTTGGACTTTAACCTGGTGTTGTTAAAACTCTTACTTTATTAGGCGAGGCATAGCGTTTTAGAGCAGGGAGGTTATGCTGGAAATATATAGAGCATTTGTTAGGCCACAGCTAGAATATTGTGCGGAGTTCTGGAATCCACATTATAGAAGGATGTGATAACATTGGAAAGGGTGCAGAGGAGATTTACCAGGATGTTGTCTGGGATGGAGAGTTTTAGTGATGAAGAGAGATTGGATAGACTGGGATTGTTTTCCTCGGAGACTGAGGGAGACATGATTGAGATGTATAGAATTATGAGCAGCATAGATAAAGTAAACAGGAAGAAACTTTTTCCTTGGATGGAGGGATCAATGACTAGGGGCGTAGATTTAAGGTAAAGGGTGGGAGGTTTAGAGGGGATGTGAGGAAAGACCTTTTCACCCAGACGGTGGTGGGAATCTGGAACTCACTGCCTGAAGGGTGGTGGAGACAGAGATCCTTATAACATTTAAGAAGTATTTAGATGTGCACTTGCGATGCCAAGTTATGCAGGGCTATGGGCCAAATTCTGGAAAATGGGATCAGAATGGTTAGGTTCCCTTCATAATGTTATATGTTTTTATAAGATCCCCCCTCATTCTTCTAAATTCCAATGAGTGTAGTCCCAGTCTACTCAGTTTCTCCTCATAAGCCAACTTTCTCAACTTCTTAATCAACCTAATGAATCTCCTCTGCACACTCTTCAATGCTAATACATCCTTTGCCAAGTTAAGAGATCACAACTGTACACAGCACTCCAGATGTGGCCTCACCAGCACCTTATTCAGCTGCACCATAACCTACCTGTTTTTAAACTCCATCGCTCCAGCAATGAAGGAGAACATTCCATTTGCCTTCTTAATCACCTGCTGCACCTGCAAACCAACTTTTTGTGATTCATGCACAAGGTCCCTCTGCACAGCAGTACACTGCAATTGTTTACCATTTAAATAATATTCTGGAACCCTTGCAATTGTACCTTACACACGTGTGAGCTGGACTCTATTCTATCCGTCAGGTGTTAGAAACTGGAAGGAGCATCCACCAATGACTCAGACAATGTTCATACTTCTTCTTTCAAAAGTAAGCATTCTTCTTTTAAACACCAGGTCCTGGAGATCAAGATTCTTGATCTCCTCAGCTATAGTCACAGTGACTTTATCATCTTGTCCCTCTTTTACCCCGGAGCTCACCTGTGCTCAGTGCAACACTTAGTGAGCTTTGTTCAAACTGATCATGCAGAACCCTTGTGGTTGTTGTCTCCAAGTTGGTGCTTGTACATATAAGACACATATAATATCAGATGCAGAATATCAGAAACATCTAATAGGGATCCAGTGCTGTGATCAGCCCCTATCATGTCCAGCTGCCTGCTTTCCTTACTATCTAAAATCAGACATAACCAGTGAGGAGGTGTCAAGTACATTAAGGATTGGAGGTATTGGGATTCACAGCTTTATCATTAAGAGGTAACTAAGAATGAGGTTTATTTATAAACTCATCTCAAATTTCATACTATTAAATCCATTACATGAAAGTGAAAATAGAAAAGAATAATTCAGGAGTGTAAAATAGATTTTTTGATGTTATTTGATTTGATTTATTATTGTCACATGTATTAGTATACAGTGAAAAGCATTATGTATATAGAGAAGGAAAGAAGAGAGTGCAGAATGTAATGTTACAGTCATAGCTAGGGTGGAGAGAAAGATCAACTTAATAAGAGATAGGTCTATTCAAAAGTCTGATGGCAGCAGGGAAGAAGCTGTTCTTGAGTCGGTTCGTACATGACCGTAGACTTTTGTATCTTTTCCCTGACGGAAGAAGGTGGAAGAGAGTATGTCTGGGGCGCGTGGGTCCTTAATTATACTGGCTGCTTTTTTGAGGCAGGGGAAAGTATAGACAGAGTCAATGGATGGGAGGCTGGTTTGTGTGATGGATTGGGCTTCATTCACGACCCTTTGTAGTTTCTTGTGGTCTTGGACAGAGCAGGAACCATACCAAGCTGTGATACAATCAGAAAGAATGCTTTCTATGGTGCATCTGTAAAAATTGGTGAGAGTCGGAGGGGACATGCCAAATTTCCTTAGTCTCCTGAGAAAGTAGAGGCATTGGTGGACTTTCTTAACTATAACGATGGCTTGGAGGTACCAGGACATGGTGATTTGGACACCTAGAAGCTTGAAGCTCTCGACGATTTCCACTTCATCCCCATTGATGTAGATAGGGGCATGTCCTCCACTACGCTCCCTGAAGTTGATGACTATCTCCTTTGTTTTGCTGACATTGCAGGATTTCCTGTACTCGTTGTTTGAGATCTGACCTACCATGGTGGTGTCATCATCAAACTTGAAAATCGAATTGGACGGGAGTTTGGCCGCAGAGTCATAGGTGTTGAGGATGATCGTTGAGGAGGTATTGTGCCATCTGCTGACAATAACTGGAATAGCAAATTCAAAGGGAAAGAGGAAGTTGGTTTTATATAACATCTTTATTTATTTAGATTTTATTTAGATTTCCAGGAGGCCGTTAATGAGGTGCCGCAGTTAAGAGCCCATGTTGTTAAGGATAAGATCCTGGCATGGAAAGAGGAATGGCTGACTGGCAGAAGGCAGAGAGTGGGGATAAAGTGATCTTTCTCAGGATTGCAGCCGGTAACTAGTGGTGTGCCTCAGGGATCAGTGCTGGGACCACAACTTTTCACAATATACATTAATGATTTGGAAGAAGGGGCTGAAGGCACTGTTGCTAAATTTGCGGATGATACAAAGATATGTGGAGGGACAGGTAGTATCGAGAAAGCAGAGGCTGCAGAAGGACTTGGACAGGTTAGGAGAGTGGGCAAAGAAGTGGCAGATGGAATACAATGTGGAAAAGTGTGAGGTTACGCACTTTGGAAGGAGGGATGGAGGCATAGACTATTTTCTAAATGGGAAAATGGTTAGGAATCAGAAACACAAAGGGACTTGGGAGTCCTTGTTCAAGATTCTCTTAAGGTTAACATGCAGGTTCAGTCGGCAGTTAAGAAGGCAAATGCAATGTTAGCATTCATGTCAAGAGGGCTAGAATACAAGAGCAGGGATGTACTTCTGAGGCTGTATAAGCTCTGGTCAGACCCCATTTGGAGTATTGTGAGCAGTTTTGAGCCCCCTATCTAAGGAAGGGTGTGCTGCCCTTAGAAAGGGTCCAGAGAAGGTTCACAAGAATGATCCCTGGAATGAAGAGCTTGTCGTATGAGGAACAGTTGAGGACTCTGAGTCTGTACTCGTTGGAGTTTAGAAGGATGAGGGGGGATCTTATTGAAACTTACAGGATACTGCAAGGCCTGGATAGAGTGGATGTGGAGAGAATGTTTCCACTAGTAGGAAAAACTAGAACCAGAGGGCACAACCTCAGGCTAAAGGGACGATCCTTTGAAACAGAGATGAGGAGGAATTTCTTCAGCCAGAGAATGGTGAATCTGTGGAACTCTTTGGCACAGAAGACTGTGGAGGCCAGGTCATTGAGTGCCTTTAAGACAGAGATAGATAGGTTCTTGATTAATAAGGGGGTCAGGGGTTACGGGGAAAAGACAGGAGAATGGGGATGAGAAAAATATCAGCCACGATTGAATGGCAGAGCAGACTCGATGGGCCGAGTGGCCTAATTCAGCTCCTATGTCTTATGGTCTTGTGGTCTTATCTCATCAGGTTGTGAAAATGTCTCAAAGCACTTTACACAAAACGTGTGATCAGCTCTGAAAGCAATCATGCAACTACTTAAATATATAAAATCTATCCCCCTTTTCTTCTGTGGTTATGACATAGGATCAATAATACTCTAGACACAGTACTGTGCAACATTTATCATTATACATAGTCAATAAGAAAGTCTATTCCTCTTTGGTGGTATACGATGTTCCGGAATTTCGCTGTCCTTGAACCTAGAAGTATGATTTGGAACGTCAATAAACACTTCTTCTCTTGGAACTAATTCTGCATCATTCTCACATTGTATCATAGTAAAGACACAATCATCAGGCAACTCAGATTCAACTAAGTCTTCCGTAGTATTATCCGTAGCGACTAAAGAAGTTGGTATTTCTGGAGATGATTTGGTAAAACAGTTGGTCAGCATGACGTCACCAAACTAGTTCATCTTCAGTTTGAACATGTAAGAAATTAGACCTGTTTTTGCTGAAGCAATGGCTGGTACCCATTTCTCACTCTTGGCATAATTACACATTAGCTCGCTATCTCCTTGTTGAAATGAGTGTTGTTTTGCCATCGCTTCTTGTCTAGCAACTTGAGAATGTTGTTGATGCTCTATTATCTCTGATGTTTCTGGAGGTAATAACAAATCAAACATTGTTCTCAACTTTCTCTTTAAGAGTAGTAATGCAGATAAACTTCGGGTAATTTCATGAGTATTATTTCTATAAGATGTCAAAAAGCTATTCACATGATGTGATGAATTTAAATTCAGTTAATAAATCTGGAATTAGAAAGCTAATCTCAGTAATAGTAACCATGAAGCCATTGTCGATTGTCATAAAAACCTCCTTATTCACTAATGCCCTTTAAGGAAGAAAATCTGCCATCCTTGTCTGGCCCGTCCTACATTTGACTTCATACCCACAGCAATATGATTGATTTGAAATGGCCTAGCAAGCCATTTGGTTGGATCAAAACCGCTATGAGGCTTACAAAAAGGAATTAAACCAGACGGGGTAGCTGGCATTAACCTCGGCACCAGAAATGACAATGGCAAACTCAGCCATGTTGACCCAGAAAATTCTCTTTATTAACATTTGTTCCAGTACCGTTATGATACTGGCATCTTCCCGGCAATTTGGAAAACTGCCCAGAAATGTCATAGAATCATAGAACCCCATAGTGCGGAAGGAGGCCATTCAGCCCATCGAGTCTGCACCGACAATAATCCCACCCTATCCCCGTAACCCCATGTATATACCATACCAATCCCCCTGACACTAGGGGACAATTTAGCATAGCCAATCAACCAAAAGAGAAAATGCTGGAAAATCTCAGCAGGTCTGCCAGCATCTGTAAGGAGAGAAAAGAGCTGACGTTTCGAGTCCAGATGACTCTTTGTCAAAGTTTTTACAGGTTAGGTCTCCTTACAGATGCTGCCAGACCTGCTAAGATTTTCCAGCATTTTCTCTTTTGGTTTCAGATTCTAGCAGCCACAGTAATTTGCTTTTAACCTGGATATTGTCTGGGTCTTATTACATTTTAACATGGACTGCTTCGGTATCTAAGGAGTACAAGTCTACCCTTGATCATCAGCAAATTGATGGAAGGGGTCATCAACAGTGTTATCAAGCAGGACTTGCTCAGCTTGGGTTCTGCCAGAGCTACTTAGCTCCGGACATCATTATAACTTTAATCCAATCATGAACAAAAGAGCTGAATTCAAGAGGTCCTAAAGAGTGAGTACAAAGTGAGTACAAAGAGCTTGGAAGGAAGTTAAAAAGCAGGACCCCGAGGGTAGTAATCTCAGGATTGCTACCTGAGCCACATGCCAGTGAGGGCAGGAGTAGGATGCTTGGGCGGATGAACACGTGGCTGAGGAACTGGTGCACAGGGCAGGGTTTCCAATTCTTGGATCATTGGGACCACTCTGGGGCAGGTGGGACCTGTACAAGAGAGACGGGTAACACGTAAACTACAAGGGGACCAATATACTTGCAGGGAGATTTGCTAGTGTTATTGGGGAGCGTTTAAACTAGATTTGCAGGGGGATGGGAACCAGAGTGCCAGAGCAGATAGTGGAGCAGGGGTAAAAAGACAGGTTAGTTCAAGCAAAATCACAAATGGAAGGGTTGAGTGTGGTGGAAATAATCTTTTGAGGTGTGTCTATTTCAATGCCAGGATTATTGTGGGGAAGGCAGATGAGCTGAAGGCGTGGATAGACACATGCAAATATGACATTATAGCCATTAGTGAAACTTGGCTACAGGAGGGGCAGGACTGGCAGCTCAATGTTCCAGGGTTCCAATGTTTCAGGCGGGATAGAGGCAGAGGGATAAAAGGTGGGGGGGTGGCATTGTTGGTCAGGGAAAATGTTACAGCGGTACTCAGGCAGGATAGATTAGGGAGCTTGTCTACAGAGGCCCTATGGGTGGAGGTGAGAAACAGGAAAGGTATGACCACATTAATGGGGTTGTATTATAGACCACCCAATAGTCAGCGAGAATTGGAGGAGCAAATCAGCGGAGAGATAGCTGACAACTGCAAGAAACACAAATTTGTGATAGTAGGGGATTTTAATTTTCCACATATAGATTGGGACTCGCATACTGTTAAAGGTTTAGACGGGGTAGAGTTTGTAAAATGTGTTCAGGAGAATTTTCTACATCAGCATATAGAGATGCCAACTAGAAAGGATGCGATATTGGATCTCCTATTGGGAAATGAGTTAGGGCAGGTGATGGATGTGAGTGTGAGGGAACACTTTGGATCCAGTGATCATAATGCCATTAGTTTCAACCTGATCATGGATAAGGATAGATCTGGTCCTCGGGTTGAAGTTCTGAACTGGAAAAAGGCCAAATTTGATGAAATGAGAAGGGATCTAGGAAGTGTGGATTGGCACAGGCTGTTCTCTGGTAAGGATGTAAATGGAAAGTGGGAGGCCTTCAAAGGAGAAATTTTGAGAGTGCAGAGTTTGTATGTTCCTGTCAGGATTAAAGGCAAAGTAAATAGGAATAAGGAACTTTGGTTCTCGAGGGAGATTGTAACACTGATTAAGAGGAAGAGAGAGTTGTATGAAATGTACAGGCAGCAAGGAACAGATCAGATGCTCGAGGAGTATAAAAAGTGCAAGAAGCTACTTAGGAGGGAAATCAGGAGGGCTAAAAGAAGACATGAGGTTGCTTTGGCAGACAGAGTGAAGGAAAATCCAAAGAGCTTCTATAGGTATGTTAGGAGCAAAATGATAGTGAGGGATAAAATTGGTCCTCTTGAAGACCAGAGTGGTAGACTGTGTATGGAACCAAAAGAGATGGGGGAGATACTAAATGGTTTTTTTGCATGCGTATTTACTGAGGAAACGGGCATGGAGTCTACGGAAATAGGGCAAACAGGTAGGGAGGTCATGGAACCTTTACAGATTAAAGGGGAGGAGGTGCTCGCTGTCTTGAGGCAAATCAGAGTGGATAAATCCCCAGGACCAGACAGGGTATTCCCACGGACCTTGAGGGAAGCTAGTGTTGAACTTGCAGGGGCCCTGGCAGACATATTTAAAATGTCAGCATTCACGGGGAGGTGCCGGATGATTGGAGGGTGGCTCATGTTGTTCCATAGTTTATAAAAGGTTCCAAAAGAAATCCGGGAAGTTATAGGCCAGTAATTTTGACGTTGGTGGTGGGCAAGTTATTGGAAGGTGTGATAAAGGGATAGGATCTACAAATATTTGGATAGACAGGGACTTATTAGGGAGAGTCAACATGGCTTTGTGTGTGGTAGGTCATGTTTGACCAATCTATTAGAGTTTTTCGAGGAGGTTACCAGGAAAGTGGATAAAGGGAAGGCGGTGGATGTTGTCTACCTGGATTTCATCAAGGCCTTTGACAAGGTCCCTCATGGGCGGTTAGTTAGGAAGGTTCAGTCGCTAGGTATACATGGGGAGGTAGTAAATTGGATTAGACACTGGCTTCATGACCCACTATTTGTAACCCCACAGAGTTTCACTGGCTGTCTTGTCTGGAGACAATACATATCTTTTTAGTCTGTCTTGATGCTCTCTCCACTCATGCTGTTTTGTTTCTTAAAGACTTGATTAGTTGTAAGTATTCGCATTCCAACCATTATTCATGTAAATTGAGTTTGTGTCTTTATATGCTCTGTTTGTGAACAGAATTCCCACTCACCTGAAGAAGGGGCTTGCAGCTCCGAAAGCTTGTGTGGCTTTTGCTACCAAATAAACCTGTTGGACTTTAACCTGGTGTTGTTAAACTTCTTTCAATGGAAGAAGCCAGAGAGTGGTTGTGGAGGATTGCTTCTCTGAGTGGAGGCCTGTGACTAGTGGTGTGCCACAAGGATCGGTGTTGGGTCCATTGTTGTTTGTCATCTATATCAATGATCTGGATGATAATGTGGTAAATTGGATCAGCAAGTTTGCTGATGATACAAAGATTGGAGGTGTAGTGGACAGTGAGGAAGGTTTTCAAAGCTTGCAGAGGGATTTGGACCAACTAGAAAAATGGGCTGAAAAATGACAAATGGAATTTAACGCAGACAAGTGTGAGATATTGCACATTGGAAGGACAAACCAAAGTAGAACGTACAGGGTAAATGGTAGGACTCTGAAGAGTGCAGTTGAACAGAGGGATCTGGGAATACAGGTACAGAATTCCCTAAAAGTGACGTCACAGGTGGATAGGATCGTAAAGAGTGCCTTTGGTACATTGGCCTTTATAAATCGGAGTATCGAGTATAAAAGTTGGAGTGTTATGGTAAGGTTATATAAGGCATTGGTGAGGCCGAATTTGGAGTATTGTGTACAGTTTTGGTCACCTAGTTACAGGAAGGATGTAAATAAGGTTGAAAGAGTGCAGAGAAGGTTCACAAGGATGTTGCCGGGACTTGAGAAGCTGAGTTACAGAGAGAGATTGAATAGGTTGGGACTTTATTCCCGGGAGCGTAGAAGATTGAGGGGAGATTTGATAGAGGTGTATAAGATTTTGATGGGTATAGATAGAGTGAATGCAAGCAGGCTTTTTCCGTTGAGGCTAGGGGAGAAAAAAACCTGAGGGCATGGGTTAAGGGTGAAAGGAGAAAAGTTTAAAGGGAATATTAGGGGGGGCTTCTTCACGCAGAGAGTGGTGGGAGTGTGGAATGAGCTGCCGGATAAAGTGGTAAATGCGGGGTCACTTTTAACATTTAAGAAAAACTTGGACGGGTTCATGGATAGGTGTGGAGGGATATGGTCCAAGTGCAGGTCAGTGGGACTAGGCAAAAATGGTTCGGCACAGACAAGAAGGGCCAAAAGGCCTGTTTCTGAGCTGTAATTTTCTATGGTTCTATGGTTCTAGATGAAATGAGAGTGACTGCCCTTGAAATCAAGCCACCTATAGGGACATCTAGGAACCTTAGCAAAACTGGAGTCAATGGGAGTCGGGGGGAAGCACACTGAAGCACCAAGGAAGATGGTTGTGGTTGCTGGAGGTTGATCATCTCAGTCCCAGCTCATCGCTGCAGGAGTTCCTCAGCGTAGTGTCCTAGGTCTAATCATCTGCAGCTGCTTCATCAATGATCATCCCTCCAGCAAAAGGGGACATTTGTTGACGATGGCGCAATGTTCAGCATCATTTGTGACTCCTCAGGTGTTTAAGCCGCTCCAACAACACTCAAGAAGCACAACACTTGGCAGCATTAAGCAACCCACTTGATAGGCACCCCATCCACCACCTTCAACATCTACTCCCTCCACCTCTGATGCACATTTGCAGCAGTGTGTATCATTTACAAGATGCACTGCAGCAACTCACCAAGGCTACTTCGACAGCACCTTCCAAGCAGTTACCTCTACCACCTAGAAAGACAGGGGCAGCAGGTGCTTGTGAACACCACCACCTGCAAGATCCCCTCCAAGCCACACACCATCTTGACTTGGAAATATTTTGTCATTCCTTCACTATCGCTGGGTCAAAATCCTGGAATTCTCTCCCTAACAGCACTGTGGGTGTACCACATAGACTGCAACAGTTGAAGACAGCTCACCACCACCTTCTCAAGGTGATGGGAAATAAGTGTTGGGCTAACCAGTTAGCCACATTCCATGAAAGAATTAAAGAAAGATTCTCCTGTCTCTGTTACCCGACCACAGGAGTGAAATTCTGGGCTGTTATATGCAAAGTAATTATTCAACTTGCCCACCATTTCCTTATTTTCTTTAATGATATCATCATGATTGGTTTTCAAGGGGCCCACAATGCTCCTCTCACCCTCCTTCTCCTAATATAATTCAAATCTTTTTAGTGTTGATTTGTATTTCGCTTGTAAGTTTCTTGATTCATTCCCCTTTGGTGGCTGTTGCTATCTGTTTTGTCAACCTTTGCTATTCTTTGCATTGCTTCTGTTCATCAGAATCTGTACTTTATTTTGTATTTCTATGCTTTTTGTGCTGTCTCTTTTAGTTAGCTGTTCTTCCGACAAGTAAAGCTGTTTTCCCCCTTTGAGGTACAAAGTTGTTCTGTGTGTATGCCTCCCAATGATATTCTGTCATATTACCCATTCACAGATTTGCCCTATTTACTGTGGGCAGACAACTCTGTCTTATTGCATCGAAGTCATCCTTACCTAGAATCTTTTCATGGGGTGGATTACCCAAATAAAGGCCCCTTAATGGCCTGAGGACAGGCAGGCTACCTGATGTTTTCCTACCCACTAAAATATGGGAGACAGGTCGGTGGTAGGTGGGAAAGCAGTAAACAGACCACCCACTTTATTTTATGAATCCCACCTTTAGTTACGCTGGCAGGGGTTGTAAAATTTACCCCTTTTCTTTCTTTCAGACATTGCATTGAATATGATTATGATTGCTAGTAGATATATATTTCCATACTGTTAGATTGTTAACTAACTCTGGCTTATTATCCATTATTAAATCTAATATGTTTCTAGGACATAGGGTTGGGGAAACCTCTCCTGTATGCACTCAGGAAATTCATCACCTGACTACCTGTCTGCTCAGCTCTATCGGAAAGTTAAAATTCCTTAGTTAAATAATTTCCCTTTGCCAAGTGTCTATCTGTTCACATTCCACTATTTTACAACTACTTCCAGAGGGCCTATACATAACTGCCACTACAGTTTGAAATCCTTTTGCATTTCTTGGCTGCGATTCTCCAAAAAGCGCTGAATTGGTGGGAAAACTGTTCTCGATCCTGACTGTTTTCGGAGTTCAGCTTCTCACCTGAATCTCCGCACTCTGTGCACTGCAGAGGTCCCAGTTGTGAATCTCATTGAAAACCCAGGGGGGCGGGGCCTATTCGCGCCGGAGTTTGACAGTCCTGGAACTCTGCGCATGCGCAGTGGCCTCGATCTGTCAGTCTCCCTGTTTGCTGGCCAGATCGATCACTGGCCAGCCTGGGACCCCCACAGTGCTGCCTTTCCAGCCCCCCCGACAACTTGATCGCGGCCCCCACGACAATTCCCGAGCCAGCCCTGAACCCCCACCCCTGCCCCGGAGCACCCCGATATCCAGCCCACCCCTCCCAGCAGTGGTGATCCCCCCACCCCCTCATGTCGGCAGAACCCCCCCTCCGTTGCCCCCCCCCCCCCCCCCCCCCCCCCCCACCGTGGTCAGACCTTCCCCAGAGACAGTGCCCCCCCCCCTCCCCCGGCAAACCACCCTCCCCCAGCCCACCTCAATCACTGCCCTCCCTCCATCCCAGACCAATCCTGTCTGCAGAGTGGCAGCAGGACTCCCCAACCCCACCAATCGCCCCTAGGCCCCACCCATAATAGGCCCCACCCCCTTGGGACTCTCCGATGGCCAATGGGTAGTGCCAAGGTGTCCCCTGGGCATGGGTGCTTTGCCCCTTGGGCAGTGCTGGGGGCACAGGCTGGCAGTGCCAGAGTGCCCATGCCCAGGGGGCACCACCCCCACCGCCCGACCCCCTGGGAGGCCCTGAATGCCCCCCCCCCATTCATTCCGGCGGGATCTCCTGTTAGTTCCCCGAACGTAGGGAGCTACTCTAAATCTCGCTGGAATGAAGTACTACTGGCGGGGTGGGAGATTCAATCGGGACCTGAAAGTTCCCAATAATTAGATTTAAAACATATTTTAAATACATTTTTAAAAGATTTGAATGACTTACCTGCCTTCCCGTCGGTTTCCAGCGTGGTCTATTGTTCTCCGGCTCTGGGAGATGCGCATGCGTTCCCGGCGCTTGCGCAAATCCTGGAACAAGGCCGGCGACGCGCATCTCCCACCACGACCTGTCAGAAAAGTTTCAGGTCGCGATGGGAGAATCATGGCCCTTATTTCTACCCACATATTCTCTGCTGTCTGCTTACCCCACATTATTTCCTCTCTTATCATTGAAGTGACTTCATATTTAATCACAAAGGCCCTTCTAAAACTCACCCTACCTTTTTTGTGAATTACAACCTGATATATTTATCTCACAATCCTGACCATCTTGCAGTCATATCTCAGTAACAGGCCCTGTGTCACACCCTCCAACCTGAATTGCGTTGCGCCTGCAATACATTCAATTTGTTCCTTTATGTGTCTGTGAATTTGTATAAGGAATGCTCATTGGCACTCTGCACCTTAACCTGCCTTTTGCTTTACCCTCACCCCACCGCTCCCAAAATGCTTTATCTTCAAGTTCAGAAAGCACAGCTTAAAGTTTAAAGTTTTAAAGTTTAAGGTTTATTTATTAATGTCACAAGTAGGCTTACATTAACACTGCAGTGAAGTTACTGTGAAAATCCCCTCGTCGCCACACTCCGGCATCTGTTCGGGTACACTGAGGGAGAGTTTAACATGGCCAATACACCTAACCAGCATGTTTTTCGGACTGTGGGAGGAAATCGAGCACCCGGAGGAAGTTCACACAGACACGGGGGAGAACGCTTACAGCAGTCCCCTAACACTTCTGTCTTCTACACCAGCTGCTCTGTGTAAGGTTTTCTGATATGGGTCTATTCATGGAAAGTAAATGTTGGCATTGTGCATATTCACACCTACAGGCACTAGGGAATAGGTTGAAACTGGCCAAATTAATTTAGCTAACGAGCTTTACAACTGGCAGCAGGATCACACTTACATTTTTTCTGTGAATTGCTCTTGAGCCCAGTGAGCTCTTGCTCCCAGATTTAGCAAAGTCCAAAGCCGCACACACACACATACACACTAATCAGAGTTCATCCTCAGTGCCAGAGTTCACCCTCCACGTCAAATGGGTCTGGCCAAACAGTTACTCCTCTACAGGATTAAGACTATGGAAACACCAAAAAATGTTACGGTGCTTAGCTCAAACTTCCATGACAGTACCTTGAAGAGAAGGGATACACCCTAGTGTTCTGCATCGATTGAAAATATTGGCTCAAGATTAACAACAATGAGGTCTCACACTGCTTTTCCTTGTTGTCAAGCTTGGCTACTGTTGCTACATGGAACTCTAATCTTTGTAAGCTCCACAATTCAATCAGATCATCATCGATCAGCACCTCAAGGCCATTTCCCAGCCTTTGCTTCATTTTCCTTAGGAACATAAGAACATAAGAATGAGGAGCAGGAGTAGGCAATTCATCCCCACGAGCCTGCTCCGCCATTCAATACGATTATGGCTGATCTCATCTCGGGCTCGACTCCAGCTTCCTGCCCGCTCCCCATAACCCTTCATCCCGCTACTAATTAAAAACCTACCTATCTCCTTAAATTTGTTTAGTGTTCAGACATCCATTGTATTCTGGGGTAGAGAACTCCACAGATTCACAATCCTTTGAGTGAAATAATTCCTCCTCATTTCTATTTTAAATCTGTCATCCCTTAACCTAAAACTATGGCCTTACATTCTCGAATAATAATAATAAGCATACTCGTTTAACAAAAGTGCCTGGAAAATCTGCTTGCTCATTGATACTCCTGACAATTTCTCCAAGGTTCAGTGTTAAATTTGAGACATAACTGTCTTCAGTACTCTTTAAAGTTTATTTATTAGTCATAAGTTGGCTTACATTCACACTGCAATGAAGTTACTGTGAAAACCCCCTAGCTGCCACACTCCGGTGCCTGTTCAGGTACACTGAGGGAGAATTTAGCATGGCCAATGAACCTAACCTGCGCATCTTTGGACTGTGGGAGGAAACCGGAGCAGCAGAGGAAACCCATGCAGACACGGGGAGAATGTGCAAACTCCACACAGACAGTGACCTAAGCCGCGAATCGAACCCAGGTTCCTGGTGCTGTGAGGCAGCAGTACTACCACTGTGCCACTGTGCCGCCTTGGTTGTATTGTCATGTAGTATAAGAAAAAAAAAGTTAAAATCCAATCTGCAATGTTAGCAAACTTTCAAATTGTCAGTACTGACTTTGTTTATAAATAACTACTTTTTTTGCTCTAATGTGATACTTTAGGTTAAGGTCCTGTGCTAGATCTGTCCTTCAGCAACGATCTAAAAAAAGATTGAGTAAGAGGGTTGTTAAAGAGTGACTGTTCCTGTACAAAGGCAAATGTAGTTATCCACTTGTGGGAGAATGAATCATTGTTTCAGTGCTATGCACCATGTGGATATAACATGAAAATGAGATAATTAGGTTTTTGCTACACAAACAATTTTTCACAGTTTTGCCACATTAATTTGGCTTTGTGTTACTGATAATATTGTTCCTCAGATTTACAAACCTGGTTCAAAAGCTCCGCCCGACAACAATGGGTTAAAGGATGACAATGCCTCTTTATAACTCCCCATGTGCCAGCTGGCCTCTTGATTGAGACTGCCACCGTCACTGGATTTCCAAAGTTTTTTTTCTCTGATATTGATATTTCTTCACGTATTCTTGGCACACACCACTCACTGCTACTCCACTCATAGCAACCAGCAGCGGTAGTCCCTGAGAGCCAGAGCTAGTCGCATCCTGTTTCATTGCCGAGCCTTGGACACAGGGCAAGCTGACAATGCAGATTGGTAGGTCTGCCACTGCATGGTAGTGTCTCCTTATTTTAAAAAAAATCTCACTTATAAATGACACTTTTAATTAGTTGTGTGTGGGTATTTTCAGATGAATGCATATAGATAAGTCGGTGTTACAAGGCTTTAGTTACATCCCATTTTCCAATTTCACGGATGGGTTTCACAGAAAGATCTCTCATTATTGATGCAGTGGCAGTCACACTGTATTTAAGTTAAACAAGGCAATGAACAACAGAAGAGATGTTTAAATATCCAGTGACTGTGCCAATGTACCTCCAGGACTATAGAACCACATCCTCCTCCCACCAGCAGGCATGAGATTGACATTGGGAATACAGTGTTTATTGATAGAGCACTGTGCAGTGTTCTTTCTGGGGAATGTTGAAAGGTGATTTTCTTTCAATTGCATAGACACTTGTTTAATTCCCTGCTGTTCCATTGAATCTTATAGTAGAGCCTTTCTCTGCTAAACTATGCAATTTTTAAAATTAATTGTTTCCATTCAAATGTAACACCCATAATATGTTAATCTGGTTCATTTGCTAGCATGCCTGGGGTTTCGAAATGTAGCAGTTTGGCAAACTGTCTTTACCTAAGGTCTAGGTATGGTATTAATTAAAAATTCTGTTTAAACGCTTGCTAAGTGTGACAGAATAAAAATCCAGTCACATTAAAGCTGAATAGATATCAGAATGAAAAGAAATATTTTCAATCGGAAGTGCAGATCTAGTGAAAGAACAAGAGCCCTTTGCTTCTGCACTGATGATTCAGGATGTGGATTTTAAGGCTCTTAGTGTCTGTTAGTATCAATACACCCCCATAACTTAGCATTTGTGAGTGGCTTATTGCTGTAACCATAAAATAACTCAACCAATTAGTTACAAGCTGAATCTGTTTAAAATGAAATCAGCTTAACAAATGGGAATAAGCCGCTTGACCTCTATCAATGACTCCAGCATTGCTTGCACTTCTGGTCATGGAGCGAAAATGGCAGACAAAATGTACAATTCAGTAGCATGAGTGTGACCTTTGCATCAAAGAATCTCTCCATTAGAATAGGGCAATGATCTTTAAAGCCATGGGTGCAAAAACCTATGAAGAGAAATGTTGGTAACATTAATGAGACATTCCAAAGATGTGTGGGTTAGGTTGATTGGCTAGGTTAAAAATGACCCCTTAGAGTCCTGAGATGCGTAGGTTAGAGGGATTAGCGGGTGAATATGTGGGGGTAGGATTTGTGGTCGGTGCAGACTCGATGGGCCGAATGGCCTCCTTCTGCACTGTAGGGATTCTATGAATTCTATGAATTCCAAACTGTGAAGGATATCATGGATTGCTAGAAGCATGGGTAAAGACTTGGAGTGATCAGTCAGGAATAAAGGAAAACCAGCAATGAAACTCCAAGGTGAAAGGTGCAGTGGGAACAATGGGATCCACTGTCCATCATTGATGGAAAGTAAGGTGACCATCACTTGTATGGGAGGGAGAAAGGGATCATATTCTACCAGACCTCGGCAACCTTTTTTTTTGAAAGAAGGGACATTTTTGCAAATTAATCATTGTGGGCCTTAACGGGTGTTTCAAGTTGAGAGTGCATGGATGCTGACGATCTTTTATGACATAGTCACTAGTGGGTCCATCCCATGTTCTTAAGCAGGGGAAGGAACACCTGGTACTCCATTTCATAGGAACAGCACTTGTGACAAATTTTAAAGTATTTCAAGGCAGCCTGTGGGTCCACTCCCACTAATCAGATGGACAGCAAAGGACCTCCCTCTGACTCCACGAGCTTTATTAAGTGCTGGATGTTGTTGCCAGGTGACTTCCAGCTCTTCAGCTGGGATAAGTACCAAGTGCCATTGAGCCCTTTGCAAGCAGTGAAAGCGTTCATACCTCTACTGAATACTTTACATAGCTATCTTATCATGTTCACACATTATAGTCGCATGGATTCATCGAGTGCAATTCTGCAGGCCCTTTTGCCGTGAGCAAAAATCCCAATATGGCCACTAAATGTCGTGAGAGGACGATAATGGGATTAACAGTTTGAGATTTTCCCTGCCTCCTCCTCCCACTATCGACGTAATCTAGTTCACACCCAGATAGGGAATGAACCTGATTCCTATAAATTTGAATTAATTTTAATATCATTATATAGCTTAACGCCATTGCTTCTGGCCAGGTTAAATATTCACCCCCTCAGGCATGGTGTCAAAAACGATGACAATGCTTGGGGCACAGACGTGAGTATAGTCTCTGGGTGATGAGGGACATCACAGTAAGAAGTCTCACAACACCAGGTTAAAGTCCAACAGGTTTATTTGGTAGCAAAAGCCACTAGCTTTCAGAGCGCTACTCCTTCGTTAGGTAAGTGGGAGTTCTGTTCACAAACAGGGCATATAAAGTCACAAACTCAATTTACAAAATAATGGTTGGAATGCGAGTCTTTACAGGTAATCAAGTCTTAAAGGTGCAGACAATGTGAGTGGAGAGAGCGTTAAGCACAGGTTAAAGAGATGTGTATTGTCTCCAGTCTGGAGACAATACACATCTTTGCCCTGTTTGTGAACAGGACTCCCACTTACCTGACGAAGGAGCAGCGCTCCGAAAGCTAGTGGCTTTTGCTACCAAATAAACCTGTTGGACTTTAACCTGGTGTTGTGAGACTTCTTACTGTGTTTACCCCAGTCCAACGCCGGCATTTCCACATCATGATGAGGGACATGCCAGGTTGGCGCTGCCAGAGGGGGGCCCTCTGGGTAGCCCCATTGAGGGAGGGGGGGTTCTTCTTATGAGACGGTTGATGGAGAAGGGGCTGTTCATGCATTGGGGTGGGGGTGGAAACTGTGAATGTGGGGTAGGTATAGAGACTGTGGGGAGGGGGGGGGTGGGGGGGTGGAGGGAGGGGTGATGGTGCTCCGATGCCGGCAGAGGGTATGGGGGGGATCTGGTCATCCTGATGCCTGCATGTTGTTAGGTGGTTACCCCTATGATTGAATGGTGGGGAGAGTTTCCCTTCTGCATTCAAGGGTTGGGGATGTTCCCCTTGTCCACTGAGGATCCTGATATTTGTGGAAGGGGAGGGAGGACTTTGACTTTATTTGAGATCTGGATACCCTTTAAAGAGGGCACCTGATCTCAGTGAAGCCAGTGCTGGGAGCTCTATCAGGCTCTGCACTATCAGAATGATGGCACAAAACATGTTCCCAATCTTTGAGAAAACATCTGAAGATCTGGTGAGAAAATTCGGCTGTGTTTCTAGACAGAAACTCTCAGGTTTTTAGTCAGAACCTGACACTTTGCCATTTTTTTGGAAAATGCCACACATGGAGTGTAACTTGGGGAATGGACACTTCTTTTAAAACAAATTGGAGAACAGACACTCTGACCAGAACTTTATAGCTGTTCTTGCTGGTGGGATAGTCCAATCCCATCCTCTTTTGTAATCATCATTGTTTCTTGTGTGTGTGTGTATGCATCTGTGGAAGTATGTGAGTAGGTGCTTTGCAAATACATGTCAAGTGTTGAGTCTTAAACATTTTATCATTCTTTTTTAAAAATCCTACAAGAAAAGCTGCCATTTGTTTATTCTTATTAGTCACCCCGCTCGGTTTAAAAGCAAACTTATTTTTAATAAACACGTTTGACTTTGGTCAGTCAAAAGATGGAAAAAAGGGGGAACCATCCTACCATCTCTCCCCTGTCCATAACAATCTTAGCGGATGACCATTTTGTTTGCTTCTCAAGATGGGACAGAGAAATGTCTCATCTACAAAAGCTTCAAACAGCTGAATGAAAAATTATTAATCCACCACACTGACCAAAGTATGCCAATGCTACACCTGACCTGCCAGTACTTAATGTTGACATTGGAGGCAAGAAACATAGAAAATCTTCATAAGAAAATCTCTTATTGTGATGAGCACAGAGTTAAAAATATTCTGAAAACCATCTGCCATCCAGGAAAGAGTTATTTAGTGAACCACTTTATTATCTTGCTGATTGAGAAGGCTTCACTATTAAATAAGAAATGTCAAGCTCACAACCTAGTCTATGTGACCTCCTCCCACTTCCCAATTGATAATGGTTTGTGCCCAGGCTTTGCCTCCTGTTGTGACTTCATGCATTTAACAGCTTGAATATCTCTGACATCTGTGTTGATGATTGCCCCTTGTGGGCACCCATATCACATTTAACATCATTTAGTTTGACTGAGATGTATAATTTCAAATTTTACTTTTTAAAAAAATGTTCCCACATGACATGAGAACACTGTAATGTAGTGTTGTATTCTTATCTTCAATACACCTCTGACCAAACAGTTGATTAAAACGTTCAGCCACAATTCCAAAAGAGAATCCACTGGAGCCATTAGTGGCTACAGTACTGCCGATAATACTTTCAACTTCAAATAAGGTTTTAGAATGCAAAATCCAATTGGGAGTTAGAATCAATCAAGGTCAGTTAATACGTAAGAATCTAAAATAATTTTCCTAAATTTAATGCATTATCATACATCTAAGATGTAGCTAATTCCAGAAAATTGGCAGTGAAGGTGGTGGGGTAGTGGTGTTGTTGATGAACTGGTAATTTGGAGACCCAGGGTACTGCTCTGGGGACCTGGGTTTGATTCCCAACATGGTAGATGGTGAAACTTGAATTCAATAAAAAATCTAATGCTGGTTATGAAACCGTTGTCGATTGTCATAAAAACCTTTCTGGTTCACTCATATCTTTTAGGGAAGGAAATCTATCTGGCCTACATGCGGCTCCAGATCCATAGCAGTGGGGTTGACTCTGAAATGGCCTAGCAAGCCACTTAGTTCAAGGGCAATGCAGGATGAGCAATAAATGCTGGCCCAGCATGCAATGCCAAATTAATAAAGAAAAGCCTATCCAGAGCTGCTGGGTATAGGAAGTTTTTAAAAAACATGGTTTCACACTGATTTATATTCATCAGGGTGATATGGTGGCACAGTAGATGGCAATGCTACCTCACAGTGCCAGGGACCTGAGTTCAATTCCAGCCTTGGGTGACTGTGTGGAGTTTGCACTTATGTTTGCATGGGTTTCCTCCGGGTGCTCCTGTTTCCTTTCACAGTCCAAAGATGTGCGAATAAGATGGATTGGCCATGCTAAATTACCCCTTAGTCAGGGGGATTAGCAGGGTAAATATGTGGGGTTATGGGGATAGGCCTGGCTGGGATTGTTGTCAGTGCAGGCTCAATGGGTCGAATGACCTCCTTCTGCACAGTAGGAATTCTATGATTTGAAGCCTCAGATTAAATCTGCAGTTATGCCGTAAATCGTGACCTTTGAGCTTGCAGTGGCTACATAAACCAGAATTATGATCTAATTTAATTTCTTTATTTTTTTCCATGATTACAAAACTAATTCCAGGTTCCAGGACACATGCAATCAATGGATATAACTGTGTTACTGCAAATGTGTATGAACGCAAAATACTAAAAGCAAAAAATGAAAGAGAAAACTCAAGGAAAAGACTTTTGTTGATCACACGGGGTTATACAGACAAATACCATTCTGACAGCCTCGAGTCCGAACATCACTAGTCCTGGTGTTGTGATGGAATGTGTTCAGTCCACATCCCTTCATGCTCGCCAGACCTGGTTACCAGGATTATACCACTGCCTGCAAACATCAAAATGGATCAGGAAGAAAAATCTCCTTCCAGCACTGAAAAGTTAGGCTGCAGAAATGGAACTGGAAAGGGAAACAAGAAGACTTCTTAAAAATAGATAATTATCATTTTCAAATTTTGTATTCTTTCTCAGCTAATTACAATAGTAATTGCCCAATAAACATTGCAATGGGTTGTTACTCTACAAACTAGAGTAACATTTTAAATCAGGGTTTTAAATTAAAATTTAAAAAAACCCATTGAAGTTATTTCTAAAAACTCACAGGGTGTGCTGTTGTTTCCCATTATGAGTTTTTAAAATTTTGAAATCCAGTGAATGTTATTTTTTGATATGTTATGGCAACATAATTTTGGAGTAACCAAATTAGTGCTGCATTGCGCTGCTCAATCATCCAACATTAATGGATATTATCATTAAAATGTTGTTTTTGAAATTTAAAAATAATTAAATTGTTACTTTCTTATATCAGAATTGCTTATTCGGGAAAATCAGTTGTGACCAACAGTGACTAATCAGAAAACAATGATAATTTTGATGAAATGTCGCACCTAAAATGTTAATCTACCTTTCCTCTTTCAGATATTAACCTGGCCCGTTGTGCTCTTCCAATATTTTCTATACTTACTCAGACGTTTGTGATTTCCCTTTCTACCGCACCGTACTAATATAGCACTGCCAACAGCGGTGTAAAGTACCAATACTTTGTGTCTTCTTTACCAGAGAAACCAGTGTTGAAATATTTATTCGCAACCAAACCCCGCTGTGACTGCACACCACAGCCCCAGGGTATTATTTTTTTTAAACTGATAAGAAAAATCAAAGACAGTCATTAAAAGGAAAGTCGGAACGTGTTTTTTCTGCATTACTGAAATGATATGTTCGAGTTATCTATTTATCCTGTCTGAGCTATTTATTCAATGAGGCTTTAACAGAATTTTAAATAAAAGAATCTTTCATTCTGTAGACCAAGAAATCTTGTTTTTTAAATGCGATTTCATACATTTTTGTTGCACGGTAGGCTGAGCAGCATTCTTCTGTTGTTGCCACGGATGGGAATTGTTAGATATCATGTCACACATAACGTTGTATTGAATCCCCATGCTGGGCTGTGAACTGATCCCATGGTCACTCTTGTGACATTTCTGTGGAAACAAGAGGGAGTGTAAAGCAGGGGCACGCAGATTCATTCTCTGTCTCCTGTTTCTGCCTGTGTCTGTCTCCAACTCAAGTCTTTTCACTATTCAATTTCTCAGGGTTATTCATGGGTGGATCACAGGGAAAAGTCATTCGAAAACCAAGCCACCTCAGTGCCATAAATTACTTCTAAGTACTTTTTAAAAAAATATATAACTTCATGTAAGACCTTCCCTCTCTTAATTTTAAATGTTGGTTTATTAATCACAGAGACATTGAAAAGTCTGTGCCCCAAGAGAAATTATGATGAGGAAAAATATTTTAAAAAGCTGTCACTGGAATGTTAGGAAACTGAATATTACTTTAACCCTGACTGTTTAAAGGGGCAGTGTGTCACTGTGTCACTGTGTCTTGCTAACACACAGAAGGTTTAGATCAAAGACAGAGTGCAGTGACTTAACGATTCATGTTTGTTGGTGCATTTTTATTACCTCTCTGTTAATTTTAGTATCATTAAGATTTGCATTTCATTCGGTTTTGAGAGTTTTTTTTCTGTTTTGTCCAAGTTGGCAGCCATTTGACTATCATTTAAAAGCAGATTATTTCAAGCCATTGAGGATCTAAAAGCCTTTTGTAACTTCCCAACGCAGGCTTTAAAGTTTAAAAGTTGTATTTATTAGTGTTACAGTAGGCTTACCTTCACACTGCAATGAAGTTACTGTGAAAATCCCCCAGTCGCCAGACTCCAGCGCCTGTTCGGGTACACTGAGGGAGAACTTAGCATTGCCAATGCACCTAACCAGCACATCTTTCGGACTATGGGAGGAAACCGGAGCACCCGGAGGAAACCCACACAGACAATGACTCAAGTCAGGAATTGAACCCGGGTCCCTGGTGCTGTGAGGCAGCAGTGCTAACCACTGTGCTACCGTGCCGAGGGACACATCCTCTGTAAGAACATTTTTATAATATCTACTTTCCCTTTGAGTGTTAAACTGTGGGCAATGCAGCAGGTACAGGGGCTTGCGATGTGCATCATAAAACAGTGTGATGAAAGTTGAGTTCATAACACTTCCCAAGACGAAAATCCAAAGTCTTGTTGCAAGCTCCCTCAGGTAAGTTGGCAAGTGGAGTTTTTTTTTCATGGGATATGGGTATCGCTGGTAAGTGGAGTCTTGAAACTTCTTTCATGGGATGTGGGTATTGCTGGCTGGGTCAGCATTTATTGCCCATCCCTAATTATCCATAAATGGCAGCATTTTTTTTACGTGGTCACCTTTCAGTTCCAGATTTTTATCAAATTCAAATTTCACCATCTGCCATGATGGGATTCAAATCCTGACCCTCAGATCATTACACTGGGTCTCTAGATTCAGTGTCAATACCACTACCCCACTTACTAACTCACCTGACGGGGGCTTGTACCAAGGCTTAATTTTGACCTTGGGAAGTATTCTTTCATCACACTGTTTTATGGTGCACATCGCAAGCCCCTGAATCTGCTGCACTGCCCACAGTTTAACACTCAAAGGGAAAGTAGATATTTTAACAATGTGCTCACAGGGGAGGTGTCACCACATTGGGAAGTTTTAAAAAGTTATTTTCTTTATTAATTTGTGGGACATGGGTATCACTGGTTGACCAGCATTTATTACCCATCCTTAGTTGCCCTTGTACTGAGTGGCTTGCTGGGCCATTTCAGGGGGCAGTTGAGAGTCAACCACATTGCTATGGCTCAGGAGTCACGTGTAAGCCAGACCAGGTAAGAATGGCAAATTTCCTTCCCTAAAGGACATTAGTGAATCAGATAGATTTTTCGGACAATCGTTTCAAGTATATTCTTAATTCCACATATTTTTTTATATTGAATTCAAATTCCACCATCTGCCGTGGTGGGATTCGAACCTTGGTCCCCAGAACATTACTGAATTTCTGGATTAATAGTCTAGCGATAATACCACTACGCCATCACCTCTCCGGATCTTTCAACAGTTTTAAATAATTTGGTGCAAAAGGATAGCCTCACCATAGCTTCCATTGAGGACTGGAGGGAGGAGGAAATAGGTGAGATATGTTGGCCCTATTCTCACTCCACAGATGCTGTCAGACCTGCTGAGACTTTCCAGCATTTTCTTTTTTTGTTGGTGAGATACTTTGGTCAACTGATGTTGACTTTTCTACCAGTACCTAACTACAGAATGCATGACCAGGGAGCTAGTAAAGGTGCATAATATAGTTGGGGGAGGGGTGGGGGGGGGGGGTGCATAAATGTAGAGAAAATGGGAGTAAAGTTTACAGTTAGTAAATTAGTTACTAAATGGTATTTCCAACATCCCAATACCTACAATAAGGAACGTTTCTCCTGAGGAATTTGGATTGAGGTTAACACATTGTGGCCCTAATTCCCTGATCCTCAGTCCCTGCAAACTCCCTCCTTTCTGGGAGTTCAGGATCATGGAATAACCTTGCATAAAAACAAAACTACACAAGTTCCGTTTAGCAGCCAAATTTCACAAGGATTGTGATTCTTCATGGGCATTTGCCCTTTCAGTTTCTCTGCAAAATATACTTCTAAAGGAGTTCCAGCTTTGATGTGCTGGAAATTTGAATTATTTCCCAGGTATGTTGAAAGTGTTACATGATATGGGCCAGATTTTCGCCATGGAGTTGGGATGCTTGAGTCGGGAAATCTCCTGACTCAGTCTCAAATAACTCCCCATATGCACAATTTTCACTCTGGGGTTGTGGGTGGGTGAGGGGGGGGGGGTGTGATTGAGTTGGGCCTGTGCCTTTGGAGGCAACTTGAAGGTGACCAGGAAGGTGCACGAATTCCGAGGCGGATTAATTAGAAAGCAGGCCTCAGTTCTCTAAGCCTTCTCGTTCTCACCCCTCATTT
Organism: Mustelus asterias; assembly: GCF_964213995.1. Classification (NCBI taxonomy): domain Eukaryota; kingdom Metazoa; phylum Chordata; class Chondrichthyes; order Carcharhiniformes; family Triakidae; genus Mustelus; species Mustelus asterias. The sequence continues at coordinate 51,740,546 of NC_135805.1, forward strand.
CCCCAACCATGGCCTCTCATACTCCCATGCCATCTCACACACCAGTTAAGGCCCCCTGAACAGCTAAAATTGCATCTGTTTGACATTAGCATTAATTCCAAATGACCCTGTTGAGTTCAGGTGTCTTGCCTATGTGATTCACACCCACCCACTTCCCCAGTTATCAAAAATAGGATCTGCTGAAAATGGGGGTAGGATTTCCACATCCAAGTTTTACCCACTGTTTTTAAAGGCTTGGGATAAAAGCAAATTACTGCGGATGCTGGAATCTGAAACCAAAAGAGAAAATGCTGGAAAATCTCAGCAGGTCTGGCAGCATCTGTAAGGGGAGAAAAGAGCTGATGTTTCGAGTCCAGATGACCCTTTGTCAAAGCTCAAAGCTTTGGTTTTTAAAGGCTCCTTGGGTTGGCCCAACTCTTCTGAAAATATTGCCCAGTGTCTTCCACAGAAACTCAAGAGGTGTCTTACTGTAAATCTTTCATATCTCAAATTCTATGTGCTCTTCATCATAATACTTGCTTTTTCCTCTGCAACTCAAACTTCGATTAAAAACAGGAGCCCTGTCTGTTCTGCCTTTCTAGTCACCCCGTAATGGTTAGAGAAATGCTGTCAAACAAGATTTCAGGATGTGTATGTACCAGTTGCTCCTTAGAAGGCTGTGTGAGAAGAGGAGCTGCAATCATCCTGAGGTCAACACCCATTTAGTGAGCCAATCAATAGCACAGGTTGAAAACTGCTCAAGAATTGTGTGATAAAGTCTAGCATGGCAACAAACCCCAACCATTGGCCTCACATGTTAATGCATCCATATTCTTTCAAAAGCCAATGGATAACACATCCATCATATTCTGCCCCTCGCTATGCAATTCCAGAGTTAGATAACGGTCATGATCAAATGAACAGCTCATTATTTTACATATAATAAAAGCAAAATGGGACGGACACTGGAAATCTGAAATAAAAATAGAAAATGCTCGAAAAACTCAGCAGGTCTTGCAGCATCTGTGGAGAGAAAAACAGTTGAGTCGAATATGACTCTTCTTTGGCACTGGAGAAAGGTAGAAATGCAATGAGTTTTATGTTGTTGAAACAAGGGGGAGGGTGGAAAAAAATCAATGGTCAGAGACAGGTTGGAGGGCAGGAGATATTAAATGACAACGGTGTCATGGAGCACATGACAAAAGGATTGGGAATGATCGTACTAAAGATGAAAATATTGATCTTGAGTAGATGTTAACAGAACAATAAAGGTCAGCACTGTCTAAACATAAAATGGCAGAATGTGTTGATGTTAGAGAAAAGGTGAGCACTGTCTGAAAGCAAAGCCATGAGAACAAGATACAGACTGGCACTGGGGGGGAAATAAATCAAAATGGGGGAATGGAATTCATGGTCTGAAGTTGTTGAACTCAATGTTAAATCCAGAAGGCTGCGAAATACCTGCAAAGATGAGGTGGTGTTCCTCCAGCTGGAGTTGGGTTTCACTGAAACATTGCAGCAGGCCGAGGATCAAGAGCAAGAACTATTAACTCATTATATTAGCTTCTAATGAACTGACTGTAATGGAAGATCAAACAGGCATCTAACATTTGTGCTTCAAAAGTGGAATCAGTAGACTGAACTTACGCTTGTGTCATAGTGGCTCCTAAAACTGAAACAAGTTAATTGGGAAAGCTTACCATAAAATGTTAAGCTGCTGCTGAAACTGTTTCTGGTCTTGTGACAGAAATTGCCCTTGATGATTTTGCAGCCAGTATAGATCTTGTTCCTGCTGTTGATCAGTCCCTATGTTTTAACTGAGAAATTGTGTTCTAATGATCAGAGCAAAGACAGATATAGAGGCTGATGGAGAGGCAGAAAGGAAATAAAAATGGGTGGGATTTTATGGCCTCGCTCATCCCAAAACTGTAAAATCCCGCCGGAGGTTGATGGACCTTCCCAAACTCCACCCCTCGCCCACTCTGATTCTTTTATTTTTACTTTTTAACTATGTTCTTCCCACTCTTGTGTTGGAGATCTAGGTGGCAGTGGCTACCTGCTCAGCAGCAGAAAGTAACCAATTACTTCACTTTTGGCTTCAATTAGTGAAAATTAGTGGAAATAAATGCAGCCGCCACCGACATCTTCCTGACTTCGAAAGGACCCCTCACTGTGGCCAAAGTCTGACTGGTGTTTGGAGGTGGCCTCGCATTGGCAGCTCACCTTAGTGTCTCCTCTAAGTTCCCCCATCCCAGAGCCGGTGGTGGGGGGGGAAATCTGGGGGCCACAGCAGCGACCTAAACATTGGCATGGCAGCTGTGTCCCTCCCTCATTTTTAGATTTGAATAAGACTTCAGAGAACACCTCTGTTTTGAAATGCCCTCACAGTCCATCACATGCTCCAGCAGTTGTCCACCTGCCCACTCAGCTTCCAGACCTCTGATTGGCTACTTACCTTCCAACACTCGCTCACCATTCCTCACTGATTTATGAATGTGGAACCAGCCTGTGGGATAATTACACAGGTGGACAGCCCCCAGAAACTAGTCCGATCCGGATCCTGAAATGTTCCTGACATCTGAAACTTTTTAAAGAGCAGGATATTCCAGCTAAGAAATCAAAGGATAGAATGAATCGTACAAGGAGGCTTTTCAGCCTATTGAGCCTGCACTGACAACAATTCCACCCAGGCCCTATCCCCTTAACCCCACCTATTTGCCCTACAAATCCTCCTGACACTAAGGGGAAATTTAGCATTGTCAATCCCCCTAACCTGCACATCTTTGGAGTGTGGGAGGAAACTGGAGCACCCGGAGGAAACCAACGCAGACATGGGGAGAACTTGCAAATTCCACACAGACAGTGACCCAAGGCTGGAATTAAATCCGGGTCCCTGGCACCCCAAATTTTAACACCAAATTGCTTTGGCATCAAGGGTTGGCCATGGGGTAAGAATTACTACGGTCACAAACAGTCCCAAGACAACTATCAGTCCTTGTGCATGCAATAAGAACACTGATTAAGAGACATGATGCCTCTATAACAAGCCCTCCATCAATTAGAGAGGGCAATCTAACCCCACATGGAGGTACATTCTTGGAGCTTGATCATGATTCTGATAAATCCAAGCAATAGAATATAGATAGCAAGCTGTTCTGTGACGTAATGGTCAACTATTTATCTGCTTAGATATTAGGCCTTCCACTGTGTGTCCTGTCAGTTTTGTTATAATAGAAAGTATAGTGACAATGTTGCTTTATCTGCAGATACTGGAAACCTGAAATAAAACCGGAAATACCAAAAACAGTCAGCAGGCTAAGGCACATTTGTAGAGAGGGAAACAAAGTCAATCAGCCATAATGTCCGAGAAAGGGGCAATTGAGTTGCCATTCCACTCGAAAGTTCTTCCCTTGAAATCGAGCTAATCTTAACTTGCCTCACCTTCTGACTGAAGTCCGGTGAAGTCTGTGTAGTGTAGTGCATCCCAGGGGCCTACTGTCGAGGGCTGTAGAGTCGCTGGTAATGAAACCGCACTCCCTTTTTTACAGCACTAGATGCCGTAAACCAGGTATGTTTAGAGGTCTAGCCAGGGTTAAAGGTCCTTGGCAAACCAGGGAGAAGATAAGTGTGCAAGGGTAGTGTATAAATTAAGTGGGTAGGATTTAGGAGGTGTGGTTTTGGGTCTGGTCAGGTCGGGCCGGGCCTTGTTGGGGGAGCGTTGCATTGAGTTGGGTCAGGCTCTGTTAAGCCAGATCAGGCCTTGGAGGGTGGTGTCTATTTGGGGTGGTGGGGGAGGGGTTCTTGGGTCGAGTGAGTGTTGGGTCAGGTCGGGCCTTGGTGGGGGTCTTGGGTGGGAAGGTGTGTCACGATGGGGTGTGGGTTTCAGGTCGGATGGGTATCATGGAATCGCCCAGCCTTGGGGGAAGGTGTCGGGTCAGGTCTGAACTTGGGGAATGAGGGGGGTTAGGTTTCAGGTTGGGACAGACCTGAGCACGGTGTCAGGTCGAGTTAGGTCAGGCCTGGGGAAGTTTATTGGCTTCTGCCTTGGAGGACTATGTGGGTGGGAGTGAGAGTGGGCTTGGCACTGGCGTTGAGGGAAGTTGGGCCTCTCAGGTTGGGGAGTTCCCGTCGGAAAGGTGGGTATAATCCTGTGAGGTGGGAAGTCCCATGGGGGATGTGGCCAGCAGTCTTGGAGTGGAGGGATGGGGAAGAACTCTGGGGATTTGTGGGGAGACTTGTAAGGGGGTGAGGGGGGTGCTTATGGACTGTACTGGTTACCCTGAAACTACACTGTTGCTAGAACCCAGTTGAAACCATTGCCATTTTTGAATATTTCCAATTGCCCCGGGAAATTTGCACTTCCCAGGCAGTTGTCATGCAATCCTTACCTGGGAAACTTTGGTGGGGGTTCCACGCCTTACCTTTGTGCTACCCCCACCCACCCCCCAATCTGACAATTTGGAGCTACAGCCCAACTTCTCCTGCCTATAATCTTGTTTTTAAGAATGTTCTGGCAATACTACATTCTATCTACTCATTGTAAAAGTAATCTAGATGATTTATTTAAATATATATCAGAAGGCAACAGATTATAAAAGGAATGGAGTAAAATAGACTTCTCACCCCCTCACCCGCAAGTGACCATGTAAATTTTATTCATGCCTCTGTACAAACGAGTTACACCAGATCATTACAAATCACCCTCGGTTTCAAAATTGATAGCTAGGAATCACAAAAAAGAATTCCGTATACTTGCTTATTGCAAAAAAAAGAACTAACTTCGATTCTAGAAATGAGCCCCACAGATTATTCTAGAATCATTTCTACAAATAATCTGGCAGATTTTTTTTCAATTTAAGGAGCTCTGACACAGTAGAAGTGTTCGGTATGGTAACAGGAGGGGTGCAAGTTGCTTTGAGCTTAACCTGCTGGATGCAGGAATAACAATGTATGTGCTGTGATTCTACTAATGTCAGAAACGACCAGGAAGCTTCCCAGGAAGTGGCCACAAGGGAGAACACGGCAGCTTAAACATAGCATTTTTATTTTTTTTGTTTTTAAAAAGATTTGAAACAGGTCAGAGATTTCCATGGCTCAGACTCAGTTTCCTGATGATGAAACAGAGCATACAGAAAAGATGTTGCAGTCCTATTTACTTCAAAGCCACGTTCAATCCAGCAGCCTTGAGTTGGTTTAAAATATGAGTTTTTTTGAATATAAAATTACTCTTTGCAGTCAACACCCCAGAGCTGACAGGAGGTCCAGCCCTATAGAACTCCATGAGAAGCGCCACTTGCTCTGCAGGGAGAATGAGCTGGGCTAAGCCCTGATTCACATCTCCTTTGTCAATGGCATCCAGCCTCTGGCCTTGGGAACTGACTGGCGGCAGTTTGCAAGTGTATGCGCTTGGCTGGGAGCCTGCAGTTCATATTGTTATGTGAAAGCAGGGGACCTAATAGGGAAGCCGGAGCGTGTCATCTCCGACTGCCAGGGTTTCCAAGCAGCAACATGATGGGCAACTTTTCAGACAATATCAAACATGAACATTCAAGGCTTTCCCTATTATTCTGCTAGACATCAGTGCTGATTCCACATGCTGTTTTCCAGACCTTATTGCTGTGGCAACAAGGAACACAGAATATGGATTTCACTGGACCTGAACCAGGGAAGCTGCTTAAAGTACATCTAAAGCTTTCATGGCTACGAGTACATAGGGTAGCTATTGAATGGCTGTTTTGCAAGCTTTATGGACATTAACCCTTTGAGAGCAAATGTTTCCTTGGGCGTATGCTGCAAAATAGCATAGTCATTTAAAAAGTTTTAAACCTTAAATTGCAATGTTATTTAAAGGAATAGAATTAAATTGTAATCAGAAGATATGAGGCCAGGAACAACTGTTGGCAGCTTTATTGTACATATTTCTCTGTTTAATAGAGCCATTAACCTATTTAAGGCTTGCACTTTCATCAAAATAGCAGAGAGGGGCTCCTCATTCAAACCAAAACATCACTGATTATTTCCAGCCTATTGTTATGTAATAAGATGAAAAAAAATCACCCAGATTCAATTTTTATATTTAACTCAATTGGAAAATAATTAGACTGTTTCAAAATTATATTTCATCCTTGTATTAAACCTACAGCTGTGCAATTAACAAAAAAGCCTTTAGTACAAATGTTTCAAGCAAGTTTTCCATTCTTCGAGCTGTCTTCTCTCCCTCCTGTTCTTCAAAGGTCACAGAGGGGTAGAACTGCAAGGACTTGCTGTTAAAGGAAACACCACAAATCTGGAAGCAAAGCAGAAAATGGAAACATACCACTCGTCAATCAGTATATGAAAGAAATATAGGTTTGCGTTTTGGTGTGGTCTATTGTCCAACCACACAGCATTCTTCCATCGCATGTTCGACTCAAACACTTGGGCAGGTTTTTGGAATAGAACACACACTTGCACATTAAGTCCGAATGCAATTTTGCTCAATAGTATAAAAATTCTCCGTAACAAAAGCGGTAATGTTTTATGACTTGTTACTCCTATGCTAATTATGTAATTTAAATTAGCAAGTACACAGACTTCTCGGTGTAAGATAAAGATCCCAAAACTCAAGGAAACTTTTACTTGGGATTGAATGAACCAATGACTTCATCATTTTATTCAGAATTATACCTGCAATAATAATTTACATTCTTATGGATAAATGGTTTCAGGAAGGAGATGGATATATTTCTGATTTTAAAAAGGGGTTAAAGGGATATCGGGAACAGGTGGGGAGATGGATTTGAGACCAGGAAGAGATCAGCCATGATCTGATTGAATGGCAGAGCAGGTTCAAAGGGCTGAATTGCCTGCTTCTGCTCCTAATTCCTATGTTCCAATGTTCAAAGGCATCTCAGGAAATCTTACAGGGGGCGGGGGAGATGTGCAATGGAAAGGGGAAAAACTTACCTGAATTGTCGTGCTCCAGGTATTGTAAGGTGGTACGGTGGCACAGCGGTTAGCAATGCTGCCTCACAGCACCAGGAACCTGGGTTCGATTCCTGGCTTGGGTCATTGTCTGTGTGGAGTATGCACGTTCTCCCCGTTTCTGCGTGGATTTCCCCTGAGTGCTCCACTCCTGCCCACAGTCTGAAAGATGTGCTGGTTAGGTGCATTGGCCATGCTAATTTCTCTCTCTGTGTACCCGAACAGGCACCGGCATGTGGCAACTAGGGGATTTTCACAGATTTTGCAGTGTTAATGTAAGCCTACTTGTGGCACTAATACATAGACTTATTGTAGTCTTATCACATGTTTATTAGTACTGGGGGAAATAAGCAATTAATTTGAGTCACTGATAATATCTACAACAATTTTTCTTCAACTTGCAGTTTTCTTCTCCGGCCAGAGTAAAATCCAGACATTGGCCACACTTTAGAATGTTACTATTCTTCCTGCATGTGCTTCAACAATAAATATTGGAAATACTGTTTGACTTTGGAGGACAAACACAAATCTGCCATTGTCCAACATCGATAGAAATGCGCAATCCAGCACCACCCACACATAGCATTCAGGCACAGCAACATTTTTATATCCCAGTCCCAAAATGATTGAGATCCATTCTGGATCTCGACTACTACTCATCTCAGCATTAACTGGGACTTTGACCTACATTAGGCAGTACAAACTGAACCATTGGGACAAGAAGTCTTTTCACCTCATAAAAAAATATTTAAAAATACTTGTGATTACTTCTGAACATGCTCAGACAGGACAAATACTCCTGAAAATTTGTTTGGGCCCAAAATCATCAAAGTGCTCGGAGCAGAAGCTGGATTCACGAGGGTTGACTAATATTGAGTCTTGGACCTCATAATTCTGTCAAGATATAAATGCTTGCCATGCCTCCAGTTCTGACCTCCAACATGGGCCAGCTGCCTCACCAATGCTGGTGCCTAGGTGAGCTTCAGGAAGGGATGGGAGTGTGCAGAACAAGAAGAGGGGCATCATGGGCCAGCAGTGCCCCTCAAGTGTACTGGGGAGCCAGGAGGGGTATTCTTCCTCCAACTGGCTCCCAAAGATCCTACGTTTCATAATAAGGGTTACCTTTTATTGTTGACAGCCAGTGGTTAGAATCACAGAATCCCAGTGCAGAAGGAGGCCTTTAGGCCTATCGAGTCTGCACCCACCACAATCCCACCTAGGCCCTATCCCATAACCTCTGCTAGTCCTTCTGACACTAAACCACACACTTACCCACATTGAACCTCACCTGCCACCTATCTGTCCCCTCCCCCAACTTATCTATGTCCTTTTGAAGTTCTACACTAACCTCACAGTTTACAATGCTTCCAAGTTTCATGTCATCCGGAAACTTTGAAATTGTCCCTTGCACACCAAGATCTAGGAGCAATTTACCATGGCCAATCAACCTAACCTGCACATCTTTGGAATGTGGGAGGAAACCGGAGCACCTGGAGGAAACCTATGCAGACAGGGGGAGAACGCACCCGTGTTCGATTCCCGGCTTGGGTCACTGCCTGTGCGGAGTTTGCACGTTCTCCCCATGTCTGCATGGGTTTCCTCCAGGTGCTCCAGTTTCCTCCCACACACCAAAGATGTTCAGGTTAGGTGGATTGGCCATACTAAATTGCCCCTTTGTGTCTCAGGATGTGTAGGTTAGGGGGATTAGCGAAGTAAATACTTGGGGTTACGGGGAACAGATCTGGGTGGGATTGCCCCTTAGTGTCAGGGGGATTATGTGGGGTTACAAGGATAGGGCCTGGGTGGATTGTTGTCAGTGCAGACCAGATGGTCCGAAATGGTCTCCTTCTGCACTGTAGGGATTCTATGATTCTATGAAAAATTGTGAAGTAAATATTTCCGATATATTCCTTTCAATTGGTGCCGACATTAATAACGCAAATATATCAAAATAAAAGTTGAAATTTCAATTACACATTTAATGGAATGGTAGAAAAAAATGGAATATGGGAAATGAAAATAAAATCCAACAGTATTTCAAGCCTTCAATAATAAAGGAGCGAGTGAATGCTGGTTACAATTGTCCACACCAAAGATTTTAATGAATTAGCAAGTGCGAGGCAACATTTGATACAATAGTTTATACTCAATCGATGACTGCATGCTCTGTAAGCTCTTTGCAGCTTGGCAGAGGAGATCAAGTTTGATTTGATTTTAGTCAATTATTTACATGATTAAAAAACTGCTCTGCACATTCATCAAAGTAAACATATTCAAACAGATTCGTGAAGGCACGACTGCTACTGTTAAAGAAAAACAAAACCAGAAATTGAATCAGTTGAACCATAAAGGCTAGGGCTGCAGGAAGCCCCATCCGTCTCTCCACACTTCTGCTGTCATTCCTTTTGTAAGTAAAACATTATTCAAACCATAGGATCTAGGCTCCCAGGTAACTGGAAACAGTAGGAGTTCTGGTTTGATACTGAGCATGTTGTTTAAGTGTTGGCGCACTTATAAGTAAAAAGCAATATTTCATTACAATGTGATATTCGCTGGCTAGTTTCTAAAAACAAACATTCTGGAATTTTTTGCAGCTAGGTGACTGAAAGCAGAAAAATAGATTGGTTGGTAGACTGCAATCTAAGCAAATTGCCTCAGTCTTCCTTAAGTTCTCTATCCCACTGAAGGATTTTGTTCGAATATAGAAATCACACCTTACTCCTTGCTGAGCAGATTGACTAGTCCATCAGCTTTATTTAGGATTAGAGACTCCAGCCAGGCCACTAAAGAAAAGAGTGGGCTTTTCAAAAGGCAAGCGACCCTTGACCCACAGTCATCATTTTAGCCATCAGGTCAACAGTTGGTTGACTGCACATTGCCAATTGTCTTTATCTGTGTGTCATGATGCTCTTGAAACATTATACAAGGATAATTAAGGGCTCAATATGGGTCATTGTGGACAAATAAATCAAACTGATAGCTTGAACACTGAGTGTGAATACCTTGATTTAACAAAAACAACAAATACTCCACCATGCTTGTTACTGGAGCCCTTAATGTTAACTTGCTTTCTTAACATCACATCTAATGACATCAAGCGTGAAAGCTTGTGAAGAATAAAAAGCTGAGCAAAGAAACATGAGGTTTAATTGTCGATCTTTATCTCAGAATAAAGACATGCAGTGCATCAGTGCAGCTTGTTTATGTGGTGTACCATGTTCAGCCTCCTCTTTGGGATGACAATTTCATTCAGGGGGCAAAAATTACTGGAGCACCTTAGCTGGCGGGATGCAGTCCTGTAAGAGTGATTGAGTTGCTCCAACAGATTTGACCAACTAACTTTCTGGCACCCTTTTGGGAACTGGGTAGGGGAGAAATACGAAAGTGACATTATTAAATTCCTGATTGTAATTCAGATTTAAAACCTGTGTGAGGTTGTTTCAAATCCATTATAATGATGCCCACAGAAGGAGGAAAATCAATTCAATCCAAGATGCGGAATGTCTAGAATGTCTACTTTTGAGTAGCGAATGCCACTTCCCTTCTTGCAAAATACACTTGTTACTGTCCATGTGATAATATTATCCTCCTATTCTACCCCTTCATGTTAAATATGAAAAATGAAATTTGAGAAATTAGAGGATTTTTAACTCAATTTTGTCAATGTGCAATGAATAAAGATATTTTGAATCCATTGTTTTTTTTAAATAAATATAAGTTTACAGTTTTGTCACCGGACCGGGTGTCAGGGAGGGAGGGAAAATTTTCCTTCCCTCCCTGACACCCACTCTGAATAAACACAAAAAGTACCAGGCCCAGACATTTTCAGTTAACCCTATCAAAAGTTTTTTAAACTAAAATGAAAAATTGTAACAATGTTAAAAACTGAACTTTATTCGAAGATTATTGTAAGGTTAACCAGCTGATTTTTGCCTGAAAAAATGGTATCTGGCCCTTAAAAAGCGAGGGGCCAATTCTTGAACAGCCAAGGCCTGCCTGATTTCCAAGCAGGCCGATAAATAGGAGACTGTATGATAATGCTGCTTTTTTATCAACCTGGAAGATAGGGGTCTAAGTCCATATACCTCCCATTTGTACCAGGCACTGAGTGGTCAAACCACTAGTCCTAAAAGAATCCTTGGCTACCGCAATCTTTTTTTTGAGAAAAAAATATTTTTCTCGGTCCACTCTGGGCTTCTGGCTCCATAAATCTACCTCAAAATTTTATCCAAATGAAATAACAGTTACAGGGAGCTATTGATGCAATTTCCTAATTACAAATGGTAATTACAGTCATCAAAAATCTAGAATCAGTCACAAACACTTTGTGTCCCTCTGACACTACCTTTTCCCAAAAGCTGATTATTGGTTAGATTTTGTTATTTTATAAATTTTATTTTAGTTTTATTTCACTGTGTAGTCAATTGCTTTCAGCAACCCGTAGCCTCCCAAAGCAACATTTTTGCTGTTGTGAAGCTACCTTCTCCAATAATATTTTGTGTCATGATTGTTTAGTTAGAGACCTCTTGAAATTTCACTGGGCATTTTGTGTCAATTATTCCATGCAAATATTCCACAACTAACAGAATATTGGGCGGGATGTTCCGGCTCCACCGCGGCATGTTCCCCCACCGCTACTGCAACAAGCCAGCCAAAGATCCATTGACTTTGACGGCACCGATGAATCCCACTGGCGGCCAATACCGCAAAATCCCACTGATCGAGTTGGGAGAATCAGGCCACAAGCTGAACATTTTGGGTATTTCGAAGTTTCTCAGGGGATTTCATTACATAGTAGGCGGAATTTTCCCGCTTTGGAAGGAAAATTTGGAGGAACATTTAATGGTCCATTGACCTTGAGCAGGAATTTCTGGTCTTTGAGCACGTGCAGCTGGAAAATCCCACCCAAAGTTTCTTAGAAGTTTTATGATTTGACTTTGTTTGGTAAGAGGATCCTTGAGTAAGGCTTTCAAAAAAAATGCACATACATATTGTTGCAATAATAATATGGGGTTTTTGTGATGTGATCAGATTTGCTGTAACTTGCATGAAACTGATGAAGCGTGATAACTGGGAGAAACTATGAACAGGTTGGCTCCTGGGAGATACTTGGGGGGATGTGTCTACGTTGTGTGAAAATTTAAAATGGTCGAGAATGAGTCAGCAGTTTTACATCTCTCCCGCTGTAGGCTCCATCGACAGCACTATCCAACACATGGCCTCTATCGTCTATAAGGACAGGAGCAGCAGATACCTGGGAACACTATCACCTGCAAGTTCCCTTCCAAGCCACACACCATTCTGACTTGGAAATATATCGTTCCTTACTCTCGCCAGGTCAAGATCCTGGAACCCCCTCACTAACAGTACTCTGGGTACACCTGCACCAAATGGACTACAGCAGATTAAGAATGTGGCTCACCAACATCTTTTCAAGGGCAATTAGGGATAAACAACAAATGCTGGCCTTCCAGTAACCCTCGCATCCCAAGAACATTTTTTTAAAAATCATTGAAAATAAGGAGGGCGATAAATGCTGGCCTAGCCAGCAATGCCCACACCCAGTGAATAAACAAGTAAATAAAGAAATTAAGAAAAACAAATAAATAATTATTTTCAGGGGTGCAAACCCAGAAGTAATCAGCTATATGAAAAATACATAAGCAAAAAGAAAGTATTCAGCAATTTACGCTGCTGCAAATACTATGAAATATTTTAACTGTACTTCATGTTGTCCAGAAAACAGCGTTATTCAAGTTCATTTGCTATTCACTTGTATTAATTTCAATTTAGGATTAACTCTTCTTCCTTTCCCATGAAGTTTAGGCGGTCTCAACTTCAGTCTGACTCAGAAGGTCCTAAGAGAAAGCAATGGTGATTTGCAATAAGGGGTTGGGTTTTTGTGGTTGGGGTCAGCGGGGTCATGGGAGAATGGTGGGCAAGGAGAAGTGCTTAAATCTTCAGGGAAATAGCATCTCAAGAATATGAAAGAAATCGATGCCTTGTATCTTGGATTCAGTCCCGCGAGATAAAAATAAACAGTCCATTAGCTGTAGAACCATCAAAAAGGAAACAGCGCAGAAAGAGGCCATTAAGCCTATCGTGTCTGGGCCAGAGAAAAAAAGAGAAGAATAAAATAATCTAGCTGCTCATTTTAATCCAATTTTCCAGCACCTGGTCCATAGCCTTGCAGGTTACAGCAGTTCAGATGAAAATCCAGGTACCTTTTAAATGAGTTGAGCACTTCAGCCTCAAACGCCAATTCGAACAGTGCATTCCAGATGCATTCCACCCTCTGGGTGTAAAAGTTTTTCCTCATGTCCTCTCTAGTCCTTATACCAATCACCTTAAATCTATGCCCCTTGATAATTGAGTTCTCGGCTGAGGGAAACAAGTTGTTTCTGTCTCCCCCATCTAGGCCCCTCATAATTTTGTGCACCTCAAATGGATCACCCCTTTGCCTCTGTTCTAAGAACAGCCCTGGCGTGTCCAATCTTTCTTCCAGCAGCAATTTTCAAGCCCTGGCAACATTCTTGTGAGTCTCCTCTCTACCCTCACCTCACTCTCTCTGTCACCTTTTTGATTACTTTTCTACGGTATTTAACAAGTTGTGTGCATGAACTCCTAAATCCCCTTGCTTCTCCACATTCCAAGTCTTGCACCATTAAGAAAATGCTCCAATTTTTCTTTGTTGGATCAAATATCAGATTATCAAATATGTCATAATGGATTGACTGAACTGCAAACTTCTATCATTAAGTGCGACAGCTTGGGGGCATCGTGGTTCCAGACATACCCTGTTTGCTTCCACCCCAAGGAAGATAGTCATTACAGTCTGAATCTTTTTGGATGGTGGGATACCTCTTCCTGCCATCTGAAGGGTTGGGGTGGTGGGGGAAGGGGGGGGTGGGGGGTTGTTCTGAGTGTGCTGCAGCCATGTCACACCTGAACGAGAGTAAGCTGGCTGCAGGCCAAAGTTTTGCCCCTTGAGTCCCATCCTAGAGAGCCGCTGACCACTCTGATTGGCCAGCAGCTCTCCAATCTCTGCAGCAACAAGTGGATGGAAGAGGAACTTCAGGAAGATGCCAAAGCCTAAGTCCTGGGACCAGAGAACAAGGGTAACTTTAAAGGATCCCAGGGTGGGGAAAGTAGGGAAGACCTGAAGAGGTCCGGAGGGGACAATCGAGGTTTTGAGTTGAAGGCCGGGTTGGAGGGGGGTGTTGGGGGGGAATTCCATTGGGGGTGGGGTGCCTACAGTCAGAAGTGGGCTTCTGATGGAGGCACCCACCCTCCAAACCTCCCGAATGGTTCTAACTCCTGACTCCCCAAAGCCTATCTATCATCCACAAGGTACAAGTCCATTCTTTTTCACGTTTCTCCAAGGTCCGATAAATCCTTCCGGCAGCCTAAATATTGAGGCTCGGCAGGAACCGACCCTTAAGTGGCCTCTTAGAGACTTCAGCTGGGGCAATGGCAGGCATTGTGTCCCAGGTTTTGCCCATCCCAGCATTAGATCGCTGTGAATCGGCCCAGAGAGCTGTTTGAGGTCCCCACCATCCTTCCCCCGGCCTAAAATCCAGGAATGTGTGAAATGCAGACTTAGATTTCTATTAAACAACTGACGAGCATTCATTAGCAAAGCACAGGGGCCAGAAATTCTGCATGAGCTGCATCATAAGTATCATAGAATCATAGAAACCCTACAATGCAGAAGGAGGCCATCAAATCTGCACTGACAACAATCCCACCTAGGCCCTATCCCCATAACCCCACATACTTACCCCGCTAATCCCTCTAACCTACGCATCCCGGGACTCTAAGGGGCAAATTAGCATGGCCAATGCACCACTCATCAAGGTCATGCACCACAAGTAGCATCACTCTTCATAAAAATACATGACTACATTATCACCATCCTCCTGACCACTGAATAATTATTCTTCCAGTTAGAAGTTCAGAGTTTCAGATGCAACTGATCGCTTCTCTGCAACCCAGTCACAATAGAAAATAGACATTCAGTAAATTATTTACTAGAATCCTTTGGTGTTCTAGATAACTAAGTTGAATGCCAGGTGCCAGGCTTACCTCTTACCAATTGCTTGACTTAGGTCCTTATATGGAAGGCTGTCCCTGTTATGTCTTTGACTTCAACAGGTTGCAGTCCCATTTTTATTTTTCTCATAAGTCCACCTTACACCTTGATTCTGGATCTCTCGAATGAATCAGAATAAGCTTTCTATAACATACCTAAGAGTCCTGAACTTCGGAGAACTCGACGCAGGTCTCATAAATCACAAGTGGGGTTGTTGTGTAAAGCAGTGGCTAATATTTTAGCAAAAAGGAGCACTGATGTGATAAGTAAAACGGCCTCCTTCTATGCCGTAAACCTTTATGTTTCTATAACATGCACGTTATATCTTGCATCACCCTTTTCAGTGTTCTCTGAACCCAACTCTATTGCCTCAATGACCTTTAGAAAACAAAGTAACAAAAACTGATGAACCTAGCCTGGAAATAAATTGTACTAATGCTTAAAATATTTGTTATATATCCCTCTGCTATTTTAATGGAAAATGTTAACCCGCTCTTCACTGGAACTGGATACAAAGAAATTTGGTATGAACCCATTAGGGGCTGGATTTTGCTAAATGAGAGGATATCCTGGCATGCGCTGAGATCAATAAGTCAGGTGCCCACACGGGCGGGAGGCGAGACTTCCTCAGTGTTCTTCCCATCTACATCCTAAGAATGTCCGACAGTCAGGGGAACTGGTCAATAACTGGTGGCATGTAAGAGGAAGTTCTGATTGGTCAAAGAAAATTGCCCACATTTAAAGGCCAATCTGCAACCTTTACGCAGGTTGCCCACACAGAGGGTGTTGAAATGGGCACAGAGCTGGGGAGGCTGTGCAGGGTAGCTCCATGGTTCAGTGACACCTCCCTGGTGATGTTCCTGCAGGCAGCGAGGGAATGGAAAAAGGCGCTACTCCTGGTAGCAACCCTCATCAAGGAGGTCAGCAGCCGTGAGCTGTTCACACAGTCTTTCCATGGCTGGTGCAGTCTGACAAGGAGAGAGGCAAGTTCATATCCTTGCATGTGAAACAATGTGGCTGACCCACATATCAGGCATGATCCACATTGACCAGCATCCACACTGAGATGCAGAGTGCCTCACACTTTAAGACTCGATTGCTGCACTGACAAGACTGAATGGCCATTTTGCGGCAGGCCTTCCAGTGATGTTAGACATTTTAAGTGGTACAGGTTGATAAGCACAGTTGGGCTGAGAGAAGAGTGACACTGTGCATACATATGGCTGTTCACAATGCTAGGGAGCCAGAAAAACAGGAGCTGATGCACCATTCATAGCTGCAATGACTCTGATGGAGAATGGATTGCAGCAAGACAGGCTGTTGGTGAGGGTGAGGTGGGTGCAGGGCTCATATCATCACGGAATTATATGATGGATTTAGCTATTAAACCTTCTGATGAATATTAGATATGGTTTATCCAAGGGCCCAGTTTAACACAGGAACATCTAGATCAAGGGAAGGCAGCAGAAGTTGCTTGAAAGCACAACATTCTAATGTCACTTTTGTCTCTCCCACAAGTCCAGGACTGGATGAGAGACTGGTGACGGTTCTGGAACCACATGAGACCTCAGGGATGATCGGCTCGCTATCTGAAGAGACAGCATCATTTTATTTGATTTGCTTTGATTTGATTTGATTTGATTTATTATTGTCACATGTATTGGGATACAGTGAAAAGTATTGTTTTTTGAGCACTAAACAGTCAAAACATACCGTTCATAAAGCACATAGGGGAGAAGGAAAGGAGAGGGTGCAGAATGTAGTGTTATAGTCATAGCTAGGGTATAGAGAAAGATCAACTCAATATAAGGTAGATCCATTCAAAAGTCTGATGGCAGCAGGGGAAAAGCTGTTTTTGAGTTGGTTGGTACATGACTTCAGACTTTTGTATCTTTTTCCCAACAGAAGAAGATGGAAGAGAGAATGTCCGGGGTGCGTCGGGTCCTTGATTATGCTGGCTGCTTTTCCGAGGCAGCGGGAAGTGTGGACAGTGTCAATGGATGGGAGGCTGCTTTGCATGATGGACTGGGCTATGTTCGCAATCCTTAGTAGTTTGCTACGGTCTTGGACAGAGCAGGAGCCATACCAAGCTGTGATACATCTGGAAAGGATGTTTTCTATGCTGCACCTGTAAAAATCGGTGAGAGTCGTGGTGGACTTGCTGAATTTCCTTAGCCTCCTGAGAAAGTAGAGGTGTTGGTGGGCTTTCTTAACTATTGCTAGGAGTGGAGGGACCAGGGCAGGTTGTTGGTGATGTGGACACCTAGAAACTTGAAGCTCTTGACTATTTCCACTTCATCACCGTTGATTTAGATAGGCGCATGTCCTCCATTATGCTTCCTGAAGTCGATGACTATCTCTTTTGTTTTAGAGGCAGGGATTATTATTGTTGCACCATTTCACCAGATTCTCTATCTCTTTCCTGTATCCTATCTCATCATTGTTTAGGATCTGACCCACTATGGTGGTGTCATTAGCAAACTTGAAGACGGAGTTGCAGTGAAATTTGGCCACACGTTCATCAGTGCAGTGCACCCTTTCACCAGCACAGATACACTCACCATGTTTCAGCATTGTCACGTGTGTAGAAAAGGTGGCACCAACTGGTGAACATGGCACAGATATGCTCGAGTAGGTAACAGAGGCAGCCCCTGCCTTGTCAGACAATTGATGAAAGGCCAAATGATGCTCAGATTCCTGCTGATGGTGAGCCTTGAGTGTCATCAGCAAAGTGGCGGATGATGGAGCAGCTGCTTAAAGTCTGTGGACAAATGTCAGAGTTCCCAGAGGCTGTTGGCTGATGTGCAGACCATGGAGGGGTCCATCCGTGCAATGAGTGGTGTCTTGTGCCTGATGTGTAGGTGGCATGGCCTCCTCCAGAGAGATCATCTTGCAGCAGATCAGTGAATGGATGCAGAAGGTGTGCACTGATCGTCACTGTATGGCCTCATCCATGAGCAGTGTTGAGTGCTGGGTGGATGGGATGGTCCAGACATACATGGACACATTGCCATATGTCTAACCAGCCCAGGTGAGCTGGGAAGAGCAGGTAGGCATTGAAAGGGTTGAGGAATGATTGACTGAAGCTAATGAGTGTTTTGAAGGTGCTTCATAACTTCATGGAGGAAACTGGGCCGAATTGACCGTGAAACGATTGCTGCATGCAGCACCGAGACAGAAGCTTCCCCTGCACATGTGCAGGTGGCCCTGGGTGTGCCAGGTCCCTCTCGTGCTCAAGCAGCCACAGGCTGTCTGCCTCATGCACCTTGTGCACTGGAACAGAAAAGGCAGCAGCCTTCTTCCACATGTACTGCGCAATGTAGGAGCATCTGGGAGTTTTAGCCTGAATCCACCTAGTTGCATTTGAGGTCTCACAGGGTGATTTTTTTCTTGTTGAATGTCAAAGCGTCAGATGTTTGTGCAAATTTGAAGGTTTTGTAATGCATGTTTTAACAGATCATCTGTTCATTTCCGCACTAGTGGGCTGTCACCAGATATTGAGCACATGAGACACAGGAGATGAAAATGTGTGCTCAGAATCAGGGCAATGGTGAATATAAGCCTTGGAATGATGTAATGACGGGGCCAGTATGACAGTAATGGTGTTTAATGATATGCCACCAAGGCTCAGGGGGAAGACTGAATATTTGCCAAGGTGTTTAACAATATCCCGGGAGAAACATATGGTTATAATTGAGTCCCATGTCTCCCTGCACATCAGTGCCCATTGACATCAGACTCATGGATACATTTGAATTGGCTGCTGCAACTCATTGTCCTGCTGAGGCACCTGGGACTGCTACAGAACTTATGAATTGTAGCAGGTTCCTGAGAACCATGCACATCTGGAAGATGCTTATTTTATTTATTAGTGTTACAAATAGGCTTACATTAACACTGCAATGAAGTTACTGTGAAAATCCCCTAGTCGCTACACTGTGGAGCCTGTTCAAGTACACTGAGGGAGAATTTAGCATGGCCAATGCACCGAACCAGCACGTCTTTCGGACTGTGGGAGGAAACTGGAGTCCCTGGAGGAAACCCACACAGACATGGGGAGAACATGCAGACTGCACACAGAGAGTGACCCAAGCTGGGAATTGAACCCGGGTGCTTGGCGCTATGGGAGCAGTGCTAACCACTGTGCCACCGTGCTGCCCCCTAGTGCAGTGGTTGCTGACTACTAACACATTAACCGAGTGGAACCCCTTCCTGTTAATGCTGCTGTGCAGTAGTTTTGATGGTCACAAGTGGGCGGGTGACTACCACCTGTCCAGTGATGGCCTTTAATCCAATCACCCTCTCAGCCGGCCTAGTCTGATTGATATGAAACCTGTATTGCCCTGTCCTCTGGTATATGACATTCATCACCTGCTTGATGAAGTGAGAAGGCCACTGACTGAGAGATCCCTCTTTTGTCTCCAGATGATGCCTGAAATGGGCCTGAGGAGCAGAGGCTGTGATCCATGGTCACATTCACTGCAACAGGCTATAGGTAGCCACCACATCACAGTGGCTCCTCTTATCCTCCAGCATTTCTGTCTGCCTGGACTGTGCAGTGTTTGGAGACAGTGGAGCCCCAACACTTCCTAAATCTGTGTCTGTATAAACCCTTTAAACTGTAAAATGCCTTTCGCAACCACTAGCCTTCAGTATTGCCCTCTGCACCCTCCTCATTTGTATCCCATCACACTCTCATCAACCTGCTGCCCCTTTGGCTACTCAATAGGCTGGACAGCTGGTTTGTGACGCAGAGCGACTCCAACAGCATGGGTTCAATTCTTGTCCCAGCCGAGGTTATTCATGAAGACCCCGCCTTCTCAAACTTTCCCCTCACCTGAGGTGTGGTGATCCCCAGGTTAAATCACCATCAGTCAGCTCCACCACCGCCCCCCCCCCCCCCCCCCACCTCCCCCCCTCAAAGGGGAGAGCAGCCTATGGTCACCTGGGACTGTTGTGACTTTACCCTTACAAAATCTTTCTCTCTCTCTCTCTCTTCATCACTGGAGGAGTTCATCTCAAAAGTGCAGAGCACCTATTGAAATTTGGAGCCTTCATGGCTCAATGCCTCTCAATGCCTTAGTACCCTGAGAAACTCTTCAAATAATTGCTCTCTGTTAGGCACTCACACTCTGCAATCCTTCAAAATGTCGGAATCTTTGCCTGTCTGAACTTCAGCTTGCCTAGTTGACAATGCAACTATATATCAAATGGCTGCCAGTTGCAGACAACACTCAGCTGCTGCTGTGTCCTCACTTACATTGAGCAGGGGAGCTCCCTGGAACCTATGCATCTTCAGGAAAGCTTTAAAATCCTGTTCAAAGCTGCTCTCAATTGACTGCTTCACAGGTTCAATTGCCCACCTGCTGGGATTCTGCACGTCCCGGATCCCTTTCCAACTACCGCTGGGAAATTTGGATGGGTGATGTGAAGATTCCACTTCAACATGTCACCCAGCCATCCCCCCCCTCACCCCCAAATTTTATAGACCCCTTCCCCACCTACAAGATCATCGCCACAGGGCCAGTAAAATTGAACTCTACAAGTTTGCATGATAATGTCAGAGAGCATGATTTGCAGCTCAGACTCCGTGTGACTCAGACAAGATCAAAATGTATACTTGAACAGTCTCCACAGTGTGGCGACTAAGGGATTTTCACAGTAACTTCACTGCAGTGTTAATGTAAGCCGATTTGTAACACTAAGAAATAAACTTAAAACTTAACTGTCCATGGCAAAATGCATTTTAAAAGTTCCACCTTTGTATGCAGTACCTAATACGCTCATAGGTGGCGCTTGCAATTGCTGCCACCTCCCCATCAAGCCCAATGAGCAGGTTTGGTGAGCTTGCCAGTGGTTCCACATTTTACTTGGTTCCAGGTACCACCTGCATCACAATCTGCCATTTCTTTTTGCTGTGGCTCGCTTTTGCTGACCAATGTCCTTTGCGCTAAATTCCCTTTTCGACACTGACCAAGTTGGCTCCACTGCAGTAAATACTTGGATCTTGCTGTGGACTAGAGGCTGGTGGAATGAAGGGCTCTTCACAACCGTCCCACCCAATTTAACAGCTGGCCTGGCAGACAGAAATGCAATTCATTGATAGCCACCCTTCCTTTGTTTCCATGTCTGCATCCACCCACACTACCACCTTTTCTCCACTCCATCCTTGTTCTTGATCCTTTCCTCTTCTCCTAACCTTGTTTCCTTTTCCCTCACTATGACCCTCATTGTCCAAAACCTTCTTCTCTTCCCTATCCCCCCCACTTCTGATCTCTCCCCCAGCTTCTCCCTCTGAATTCTCTCTCCCCTCTCTCCCTTTCCCTCGCCTTCCTTTTTTACTCCTTTTCTCCCCATCTCCTCCACTTGCATCCTCTCTTCCCCATATGGATCAAATAAACAGCCTGCCCGCTAACCCTGCTTGACCAAAGCTTTCAATTAGTTTAAAATCTGTGTGCAACTCCATCAGGGAGAGTGACTATAGTTTATTCTGTCATTCTCTGATATTGCTACACTTCATTCATTCTTCCCTTCTGGTGTTCTTTGACTGCTGGATCATCAGCTTTAATTCTGTTTGCATTTCCTCCCGTACTCTTCCCTGGTTGATGTCTTTTTTTGGGCTGTAATTCCATTATGATTTGCTACCTCATCAGCGAACATCCCCATCTTTCACGGGATGTGAGTGCCGCTGACAAGGCCAGTAATTGTTGCCCATCCCGAACTGCCCTCGAGAACTTGGTGGCGAGCCATCTTCTTGAAACACTGCAGTTCATGTGATGTCACTACTCCCACAATGCTGCTAGGAAGGGAATTCCATGATCTTGACCAATGATAGTGAATGGTGCTATAGATCCAAGTCAGGATGGTGTGTGGCTTAAAGGGAAACTTGCAGCTGGTGGTGTTCCCATGCATCTGGTGTCCTTGTACTTCTAGGTGGGAATGGCTGTGGGTTTGGAACGTGCTGTTGAATGGAGCTTGGTGAGTTGCTGCAGTGCATTTTGTAGATGGTGCACTCAGCTGCCACTGTGCATCAGTGGTAGAGGGAGTGAATTTTTAAAGGGGTGGATGAGGTGTCCATTAAGTGGCTACTTTGTCCTAGATGGTGTTGAGCTTCTTGAATGTTGTTGGAGCTGTAAAAATCCAGACAAGTGGAGAATATTTCATCACAATCTTGATTTTTGTCTTGTAAAGGCTTTGGGGAGTCATGAGGTGAGTTACTCGCCACATGATTCCCAGCCTTTGACCTGTTCTTGTAGCCACAGTGTTTAAATGGCTGGTCCAGTTCAGTTTCTGGTTAATAGAACATAGAACATTACAGCACAGTACAGGCCCTTCGGCCTTCGATGTTGCACCGACCAGTGAAACCAATCTAAAGCCCCTCTAATCTACATGATTCCAATATCATCCATATGTTTATCCAATAACCATTTGAATGCTCCTAATGTTGACAAGTCCACTACTGCTGCAGGCAGGGCATTCCATGCCCTTACTACTCCCTGAGTAAAGAACCTAGCTCTAACATCTGTCCTATATCTCTCACCCCTCAATTTAAAGCTATGTCCTCTCGTGCTAGCCATCACCATCCGAGGAAAAAGGCTCTCACTATCCACCCTATCTAATCCTCTGATCATCTTGTATGCCTCTATTAAGTCACCTCTTAACCTTCTTCTCTCTAACGAAAACAACATCAAGCCCCTCAGCCTTTCCTCATACGATTTTCCCACCATACCAGGCAACATCTTGGTAAATCTCCTCTGCACCCTTTCCAACACTTCCACATCTTTCCTATAATACGGCGACCAGAACTGTACGCAATACTCCAAATGCGGCCGCACCAGAGTTTTGTACAGTTGCAGCATGACCTCCTGGCTCCGAAACTCAATCCCTCTACCAATAAAAGCTAACACACCGTACGCCTTCTTAACAACCCTATCAACCTGGGTGCCAACTTTCAGGGATCTATGCACATGGACACCCAGATCCCTCTGTTCATCCACACTACCAAGTACCTTACCATTAGCCCAGTACTCTGTATTCCTGTTACTCCTTCCAAAGTGAATCACCTCACACTTTTCCACATTAAACTCCATTTGCCACCTCTCAGCCCAGCTCTGCAGCTTATCTATGTCCCTCTGTAACCTGCCACTTCCCTCCGCACTGTCTACAACTCCACCGACTTTAGTGTCATCCGCAAATTTACTAATCCATCCTTCCACGCCCTCATCCAGGTCATTAATAAAAATGACAAACAGCAGTGGCCCCAAAACAGATCCTTGCGGTACACCACTAGTAACTGAACTCCAGGATGAATATTTCCCATCAACCACCACCCTCTGTTTTCTTACAGCTAGCCAATTCCTGATCCAAACCTCTAAATCACCCTCAATCCCATGTGTCCGTATTTTCTGCAAAAGCTTACCATGGGGAACCTTATCAAATGCTTTGCTGAAATCCATATACACCACATCAACTGCTTTACCCTCATCCACCTCTTTGGTCACCTTCTCAAAGAACTCAATAAGGTTTGTGAGGCACGACCTACCCTTCACAAAACCGTGCTGACTATCCCTAATCAAATTATTCCTTTCTAGGTAATTATAAATCCTATCTCTTATAATCCTTTCCAATACTTTGCCCACAGCAGAAGTAAGGATCACCGGTCTATAATTACCAGGGTTGTCCCTACTCCCCTTCTTGAACAAGGGGACAACATTTGCTATCCTTCAGTCTTCTGGCACTGTTCCTGTAGACAATGACGACACAAAGATCAAAGCCAAAGGCTCTGCAATCTCCTCTCTAGCCTCCCAGAGAATCCTAGGATAAATCCCATCCGGCCCAGGGGACTTATCTATTTTTACCCTTTCCAGAATTGCTAACACCTCCTCCTTATGAACCTCAATCCCATCCAGTCCAACAGCCTGCATCTCAGTACTCCTCTCGACAACACTGTCCCTCTCCAGTGTGAATACCGACGAAAAATATTCATTTAGTGCCTCTCATATCTCTTCAGACTCCACGCACAACTTCCCACTACTGTCCTTGACTGGCCCTAATCTTACCCTAGTCATTCTTTTATTCCTGACATACCTATAGAAAGCTTTAGGGTTTCCCTTGATCCTACCTGCCAAAGACTTCTCATGTCCCCTCCTGGCTCTTCTTAACTCTTTCTTTAGGTCCTTCCTGGCTAACTTGTAACTCTCAAGTGCCCTAACTGAGCCTTCACGTCTCATCTTAATATAAGTCTCCTTCTTCCTCTTCACAAGAGATTCAACCTCCTTAGTAAACCACGGTTCCCTCACACGTCTGCTTCCTCCCTCCCTGACAGGTACATATTTATCAAGGACGCATAGTAGCTGCTCCTTGAACAAGTTCCACATTACAATTGTGCCCATCCCCTGCAGTTTCCTTCCCCAACCTATGCCAGCTAAATCTCGCCTAATCGCATCATAATTTCCTTTCCCCCAGCTATAACTCTTGCCCTGCGGTATATACCTATCCTTTTCCATTGCTAAGGTAAACGTAATCGAATTGTGGTCACTGTCACCAAAGTGCTCACCTACCTCCAAATCTAATGGTAACCAGCAGGATGTTGATAGTGGGAGATTCAGTGATGGTAATGCCATTGAACTTCAGGGGGAGATGCTTAGATTTTATTTCGATGGTGATAGTCATTGCCTGGCACTTGTGTGACATGATTGTTACTTGCTAATTATTAGCCCAAGCCTGAATGTTGTCCAGGACTTGCTGCATATGGAAATGGACTGCTTCAGTATTTGAGGAGTCATGAATGGTAATTAATTTTATACCATCATCAGCGAACATCCCCACTTCTGATTTTTTGATGGAAGGAAATTCATTAATACAGCAGCTGAAGATGGTTAGGCCTAGAACTTTGGAGAGGGTACAGAAAAGATTTACCAGAATGTTGCCTGGTATGGAGGGCATTAGCTATGAGGAGAGGTTGGAGAAACTTGGTTTGTTCTCACTGGAACGACGGAGGTTGAGGGGAGACCTGATAGAAGTCTACAAGATTATGAGGGGCATGGACAGAGTGGATAGTCAGAAGCTTTTTCCCAGGATGGAAGAGTCAATTACTAGGGGGCAAGGGGCAAGGTGCGAGGGGCAAGGTTTAAAAGAGATGTACGAGGCAAGTTTTTTACACAGAGGGTGGTGGATGTCTGGAACTCGCTGCCAGGGGGAGATAGTGGAAGCAGATACAATAGTGACTTTTAAGGGGCGTCTTGACAAATACACGAATAGGATGGGAATAGAGGGATATGGTCCCCGGGAGGATAGGGGTTTTAGTTCTGTCAGGCAGCATGGTCGGTGCAGGCTTGGAGGGCCGAAGGGCCTGTTCCTGTGCTGTAATTTTCTTTGTTCTTTGTTAACACTACCCTGCGGAACTGCATCAATGTTCTGGAACTGAGATGATTGACCTTCAACAGCGACAATTACCTCCCTTTGTGCTGGGAATGACTCCAATCAGTGGAGAGTTTTCCCCTGATTCCCACTGACTTCAGCTTATCTGGGGTACTCCTCATTGCCATACTCGGTCAAGTGCTACCTTGTTTTCAAGAGCAGTTACTCTCATCTCACCTCCGGAATTCAGCCCTTTTGTCCACGTTTGGACCAAGAGATTGATTAACATTAGGAAGAATCATACTTAGGATGGTTTTTATTTGTTAGTGAATAGTTTTCAATTTAATTTACTTTTCTGTGCGATTGTGTTTCATGAACCCTGGAATATGTTAGGAACCCCACTGATGTAACCAGTGAGAGTGTCTCAAAACCCAGAAAGTTAACTTGAAGCACTGGTTCTTTGTGGTGCATATTTGTTTGGAATAACATGAGGAACAATGTACAACCCAGTCAAGGAACCAGTCCAGTCATTGTGTAAACAATTAATAAAGAATATTTATTAAAGCAAAGGAAAGAAAAACACACAAGGAAGATTAATTTACACTATGACAATTAAATATAAAAATAACTAAACTAACTTATCTACAATTGCCTCTTGTTCCTAAAATATATCCACATTTCCTGAACTCATTGAGACACCCCGTTTCCCAAACAACATCTAATTTAGTAACTTTATAAATCAAATCCAGTTCATAGTTACCACACAATGCAGCTTAGATGACCAAGTCTGCGAGAAATGTCTTTTCCTTGTTCAGCAAAGGCACAAAACTGCGGCTGGGTTTCTCCAGTCACGTTGCAATGAATGGAGACTTGGCTGAACAGCAAATTCTCCGTTCCCACTGGCAGCGGCAGTAGAGCATGAACCGCTAGAGAATTCCAGCCCTGTGTCTTTTAGGGGAGAATATTTGCAATCTGCCGTAGTTCTAAATGTTAGAAGGAACAGGCTTCCGCGGCTCTGATCACAGATGGAACTGGCCCCTCTGAAGGTTTTGGCCTGTTTGACATTTGGATGGAACAATTAGCCTCTTCCCCAAAGAGAGTGCTGGCAGTTATATTGTTCAGTCATTTTGATACCTACCCTATGGGTTTGGCTGTCTACATATCTCAAATTCCTTGCTTTTAGAAATTATTATTTGTATAGCCCCACTGATTTCTGGTAAGCAGTTTTTCTGATATGGCAATTCACACCTCAATTTTTCTAGACATCTGCTAATCTTGTTACTAGGCAAATTGCATCTCATTATTCCTCTATACATCTGCCAATCTTGTCACTTGTCCTCTTCCTGGTGGCAGTTATAAGTGAGAGAGGAGAGAGTGAGTGACAGCATGAGCTCCTTCCAACATGGAGGCACCCTTGACCCTCTGGTCTCTTATATGCATGGATACTTACTGGATGGAGGCCAAAAGCCAATCTTTCCATTTCCAATGGCCCTCTCCCACCTCACCCCTGCCAGCTGGATTGCCTGCTCCTTAAATTCCTTACTGTCTTCAGGTATGGACAATCCCCGCCCTGTCTTCTCCATCTCTCGGCCATTATGGCTTAACCTCTCTGTGCAAACAGAACAGAGGAAATGGGATTAAGAGGAATTATATTTAGCATCCAATTGTACAGAGTGGTTTCACGTATCTTTCTGATGCTTCCAGTTGTAGAGATGACCCATTGGATTGTGTGGCGTGTGACTGATGCACTGCAGGTTGTCCAGAAGAGTGCTAGGACCTGCAGAGCAGTGCGCCCATCTAGATAAAAGGATAAGGCTCAAAGAGACATGCCATCTGTGGAGCTTGCTGGTACCCTCAATGCCTGAGCCCCTCTCCTCCACTCCACACCACCCCCTTCCAGCTGTCTGCGCGATACATTGGGAAACGTCCAATGGCATAATTAACGAGGCGAGGATCACACAATATGGCACAAATTCCCAGCAGCCTCTGCGGCAGGAAATAGTCCTGGTCCCCACCCCACCATGGGACTTAGTCCAGGACAGGACAACTCTACCCAAAGTTCTCAATATGCAGAAATACTGGGGTGCTAACATAATGCTTCAGGTTTTTCGACAGTGGTTTTAATACATCCTGAGAAGTTAT
The DNA here is from genome assembly GCF_964213995.1 of Mustelus asterias. Taxonomy (NCBI): domain Eukaryota; kingdom Metazoa; phylum Chordata; class Chondrichthyes; order Carcharhiniformes; family Triakidae; genus Mustelus; species Mustelus asterias. The sequence goes on from NC_135805.1 coordinate 51,768,081, forward strand.
AAAAATTATAACTGAGTTAGCAGCCTTGTAAAATTCCCATAGGGAACTCACTATTGACTTTAATGAGGAGCAGCAGTCGGGGGATAGGAAAGAGGAGGTTTGTATGCAGCACACATTAGCAGTAAGTATGAAATTGCACATTGGGGAGTTCTTTGAGGCCTATAGTGATCCTTACTGCTGGCCACTATTCTTTCCTATCTGTCATAATTTAAATTGTGAAACTGTTCATTTTTTGACAAGTATGTTCCATTTGCTTTACTTCCGAAAACTGATGTCTTCTTTTCTGTACCAAAGACTAACAGACTGTAAGATATATTCCGAGTGGTTTTATTGTCTCGGTGCATCACATGTTTGTGTGCATATGCTCTTTCTTCAGCAATTAATCAATTTTAACATGCAATAAAAAGTAGCCCTTTAAATTTATAAATCAGACATGCCCATCACATCCCTATTAGGAGAGGCTACTTTGACACAACAGCATTAATTTATTTCTCAGTTTACTTGATTGCGCCTTTCATACTTTACATGAATACAGAAGTTCTACCGTGATGGCCTTCGTCAATTTGTAAAACGCCTTTCAAACCTCTTGCCAAATCTTTGCTGTGACAGGTCCTTAATTCACATGGTTTGTTTTGTGTTGCCATACTTTCTGTCTCGCTTCTATCGAAGTTGATCAACCTGGCGTACTGAAAGTGTCACTTCTATTCTCGGTAATGTTATCTATTGTCACCTCTGTGTTCCATCTGTAAATCAAACTTTACAAAGTGGACACCAAGTTGGAATTACAAAGTTTAGCTCACTGTAACTCATTTGGCAGATAAATGAACCAAAGATGCATTATCAATATTGGCTAGGTGGCAAGATTATTATGAGTGCGTAAGGAACAAAAAAAGATGCAATTACATTGCCAGGTGTTGTCTACAGGCCACTAACTAGTGGGAAGGATGTAAAAGAACAAATTACAAGAATATTACAGAGACGTGTAAAAATGATAGGGTAGTTATAATGGGGGACTTTATCACCTGACTATAGACTGGGATAGTGGTAGTGTAAAGTACAGTGAGGGGTAAGGGTTCCTAGAGTGTGTTGAGGAAAGTTTTCTACAGTAATATGTTTCCATTCCAACAGGTAAACCTGGACCTTGGCCAGACTGTGGAAAAGGACAAAGAATTACCCAGAGTAAGAATAATGAACTGAACTGGTGGAAAGCCAGCTTCAATGGAGTAAAGATCCACCAGGGATGAATAAATCGGAGACAAAGGTTGACAGGCAAAATGATATCTGAGGTATTTCAGGCACCGTCAAAGTATATTCCCTTGCAAGGGAAGGGTATGACAAACAGAGCCAGAGTTCCCAGGGTGACAAGAAAGATAGAAACTAGGATAAGTAAAAGTGTGACAAATCCTGTGGATGCTGGAAACTGAAACGAAAACAGAAAATGCCGGAAAATCTCAGCAGGTCTGACAGCATCTGTGGAGAGAGAATAGAGCCAATGTTTTGAGTCCGGATGCAGATTCGGAACTCTAGCTCTATTCTCTCATCACAGATGCTGTCAGACCTGCTGAGATTTTCCAGCATTTTCTAAGAAAAAGTGTGCTTCTGTGTCAGGTAGAAAATACAGTTGAGAAACAGGCTGAACATAAAAGGTTCAGAAGTGGGGTGAAGAAGCAAATAATAAAAGCAAAGAAGGAGAATGAAAGTAGACTAGCGGCCAACAGAATCCAATAGTGTTTGTAGGCATATCAATAGTAAAAAGATGGTAAAAGGAGAAGTGGGGCTGATTAGGGATCAAGAAGGAGATTTGCACATGAAGGCTGGGGTATCAAATAGCTGAGGTATCAAATGAATACTTTGCACCGGTCGTTAAAGGAAGAAGATGTTACCCAGGCCATGGTGGAAGAGGAGCTAAAGAATGGTTTTGATGAGTAGGTGGTATTGGATAGGCTATCTGTACTTAAAATTGATAAGGCATCAGGACCGGTGAAATGCATTCAAGGATACTGAGGGAAGCGAGAGTGGGAATTTTGGAAGCACTGGCCATAATTTTCCAATCTTCTGAAGACTCGGGTGTGGGGGGGAGAGGTGTTGGGGGGGGGGGGGGGGGGGGGGGGTGGTTGCCAGAGGACGGGAGAATTTCAAACGTTACACCCTTGTTCAAAAAAGGGTGTTAAGATCAGCCCATCAATGACAGGCCAGTCAGTTTAACTTCGGTGGTGGGGAAACTTCTAAAAACAATAATTCAGGACAAAATGAATAATCATGTGGGCATATATATGGGTTTATTATAGAAAGTCAGCATGAATTTCTGAAGAGCAAATTGTGTTTAACTAACTCTCTGGAGTTTTTTGATGAGGTAACAGAAAGGGTTGATGAGGGCAATGCTGTCGATGTGGGCCGGACTCTCTGACCTCGCCTGCAGCTGGGACTCTCCAGTCCTGCTGCAGTGAATGGAGATTTGGCTGAGTGCCAAATTCTCCGATCTCGCTAGCAGTGGCAGCAGGGCGTGAATGATTGGAGAATTCCGGCCATGGTGTACATGGACTTCCAAAAGTCTTTGATATAGTGCCACACAATGGACTTCTGAGCACAGCTATAGATCATAGAATAAAAGGGACAGTAAAAACACTGATATGGAATTAGCTGAGCAAAGGAATTCGAGAGCAGAATGTTAAAGCCTGTTGTGGTGGGGCAGGGCTGTAAAATGCAGCAAGCTGTTTACAAGTCCATTGACTTTGTTCGGCAGGACCATAAAATCCCCGGAAAAGTTCCCCCAGACATTACTGGTTAATGGATGTTTTTCAGGCTGGAGAAAAGTTTGGAGTAGAGTTCGCCAAGGGTCAGGTGTTAGGCCCTTTGCTTTTCCTGAGATATATTATTGACTGAGACCTTGGTGTACAGTGCACAGTTTCAAAGTTTGCAGATGATACAAAATTTGAAAGTATTGTGAACTGTGGGGAGGATAGTGCGGAACTTCAAAAGATAAATGGGTGGAGAGGCGAAACATAGAAAATAGAAGCTGGTGTAGGCCATTCGGCCTTTCGAGCATGTTTCGCTGTTCATTTTGATCATGGCTGATCAACAAATCAATATCCTGATCCAACCTTCTCCCCATATCCCTTGATCCCTTTAGCCCCAAGAGATATATGTAATTTTTCCTTGAAATCACACAATGTTTAGGCCTCAACTACTTTCTGTGAACGTTTTGAGTTGGCATCCGGACTCAAAATGTTGGCACTATTCTCTCTCCACAGATGCTGTTAGACCTGCTGAGATATTCCAGCATTTTCAGTATTCATTTCAGATTCCAGCATCTGCAGTATTTTGCCTTTGTGACACATTTTCTTATCCTAGATTCTATCTTCCTTGTCATCTGGGGAGATCTGGCTCTGTTTGCCATTCCTTTTCCTTGCAAGGGAATATGCTTTGACGGTGCCTGAAATACCTCAGATATCATTTTGCCTGCCAACCTTTGTCTCCAATTTATTCATCCCTGGTGGATCTTTACTCCATTGAAGCTGACTTTCCCCCAGTTCATTATTCTTACTCTGGATAGTTCTTTGTCCTTTTCCACAATCTGGCCAAGGTCCAGGTTTACCCGTGCTTTCTTACTTGTTGGAATGGAAACATACTACTGTAGAAAATTTTCCTCAACACACTCTAAGAACCTTTATCCCTACTGTCCTTTACGCTACCACTATCCCAGTCTATAGTCAGGTAATAAAGTCCCCCATTATAACTACCCTATCATTTTTGCACCCCTCCATAATATACTTGTAATTTATTCTTTTACATCCTTCCTACTGGTTAACGGCCTGTAGACAACACCAGGCAATGTAATTGCACCTTTCTTGTTCCTTACACATTCGCAATAATCTTGCCACCTAGTCAACATTCATAGTGCATATTTGGTTCATTTGTCTGCCAAATGAGTTACAGTGAGCTAAACTTTGCAACTCCAACTTTGTAAAATTTAATTTACTTACTGAATTTCACAGATGCACCACTCTCTGGGTGAAGACATTTCTCCTCACCTCAGTACGAAAGAGTTTACCCCTTATCCTCAAGCCATTGGGAACATTCTTTTTGAATCTATCCTGTCTAATCCTTGTTAGAAATCTAATCCTGTTGGAAGTTCAACACAGAAAATTGTGAAGTGATTCATTTTGGTAAGAAGAACATGAAGAGGCAACATAAAATAAAGGGCAGAGTTCTAAAGAGGATGCAGGAGCAGAGGGACATACATGCTTATGTGCATAAGTCATTAAAAGTGGCATCACAGGTTGAGAGAGTGGTTAATATAGTATCCTAGGCTTCATTAATAGGAACATAGAGTACAAGAGCAAAGAGGTGATGTTGAACTTATAGAAGACACTAGTTTGGCCTCAGCTGGAGTACTGCATCCAGTTCTGGGTGTCACACTTCAGGAGGGATGTGAAAGCATTGGTGAGAATGGAAACAAGATTCATGAGAATGATGAGGAACTTTAGGTATGCAGGTAGTTTGGAGAAATTAGGACTGTTTTCCTTGGAGAAAAAAGGACTGAGAGGAGATTTAATAGAGATATTCAGAATCATGAGGAGACTGGGCAGAGTAGATAGGGAAAAACTGTTCCCACTCACAAAAGGATCAAGAATGAGAGGGCGCAGATTTAAAGTAATTGGCAAAAGAAGCAAAAGCAACATGCGGAAAATCTTTTGCATGCCACAAGTAGTTAAGGTCTGGAATGCACTGCCTGAGAATGTGGTGGAGGCAGATTCAACTGAAACATTCAAAAGGTAATTAGACCGTTATCTGAAAAGGAAGAATGTGCAGCATTGCGGGGAGAAGGCGGGAGAATGGCACTCAGTGAATTGCTCATTTGGGGAGCTGGTGCAGATGTGATGGGCCAAATGGTCACCTTTGGTGCTGTAACAATTTTGTATCATCATTAGCTAGCTTTCAGTTATTCCAAGTATCAGATTTGTATTTTGCACTCAACCAAAAGGACATTTATGGCTTCTTGCTGCATTGATTAGTGACCATTAAAGTGCAAAAAAGCATTTTAAAATTGTCGCAAGCAAAAGAGGGAAATATCTACCAAAACTTTGCAATTAAGAATTAAAAGATAGTTTCATCAACCAAATGGCCCTTTAATCCTTAGAAGGTTGTTGTCTATGTCTGTGTTTAGGGTAAGTGATGATGGGGTTGTCACCTAGATAAAACTGTTAGGGGTGGGAGATGAAGTTAACTTTTACCCATATCAAATCAGTCTTGTAGAAAAGGTCACGACCTTCTGTCTGGGGCCATTAGAAGTTTTTTTCATGTGAAGGTTCAGCATTCATAGACACAATGTAAACTCTCTTTTCTGCTGTCAATCTAAAGACAGCTTCTGGCTCCAATAGTTCCCAAACTCCCAGGGCAATGCACAATATTTTGCACCACAGAACCTTTTTCACATTTGCAAGAGCAAACCATATGTTTAATACCAAATGCAATATTGGTATGAGTCAAAACCTTAGGGCTTATCTGATTAAACCCACACCTTTAATACATATAGAACTTGGAACATTTTATTGATTAACATTGATTCATTCTGTGATTTCCACATGCAATGTCTTTTTATTTATTCTTCTACATTTTTATATTACTGTCTGACCCTCAGTATTAATTTGTGTTTGCGCTGAGAATCTCTGCAATCCTATATCGAATAAAATAAATGAAACCAAATAAATGAATAAATAATTCTCTCCTCTCTGCCCCCTCCCCCATACCCAGTCGGCCTTTGTAAATGTTTTCAGTCACTAGCTGGTCAGTCTTCGTTAGAAATCAAATACAATTATGTCATGATTTTTAAAAAATGGACAATCAATACTGACCCTATAAAATATTTTAGTTGACTGTTAATCCAATACTAACTGACACGAAGACACATGTCAATAAATAGAATGGAATAAATAAGAATGCAACAATTGTTGGCAATCTGAAATAAAGACAGGTATATGAGGACTAACAGCTAGCCCATGAGCAGTACCAAACTCCTAGTTTCATGTTAGGTTGGGGATGATGTAGAGCTGCATGAGAGTTAACCATAGATGATGATCAAATATTTTTGTTTTATTCATTTGTGGGACATGGGCATTGCTGGCTAGCCAGCATTTATCGCTCATCCCTAGTTGCCCAAGAGCAGTTGAGAGTCAACCACATTGCTGTGGCTCTGGAGTCACATGTAAGCCAGACCAGGTAAGGATGGCAGATTTCCTTCCCTAAAGGACATTAGTGAAGTAGATGGGTTTTTCCGACAATCGACAATGGTTTCATGGTCATCAGTAGATTCTTAATTCCAGATTTTTTAAGATGGAATTCAAATTCCACCACCTGCCGTGGTGGGATTTGAAATCTGGTCCCCAGACATTAGATGAGCTTCTGGATGAATAGTCTAGCGATAATACCACTGGACCATTGCCTCCCCTGTAGATATGATCAAGTTTGCTGCTCTGTTTGATACAGTGTTTAAAGTCCATGTCCAGAGGGTGCTCTATGAAAACATTTTTTTAAAAATAAGGTCAAATTGCTTTGTTTGGTGTGGTACTCAGCTTTAGCACAGGATGATCCAAGACTAATTATATTGTCTCCATCATTTTTGTGCAGATATAGCTTAGAGAAATTAGTGTCACAATGACCAAAGAGGACGCTGGTCTCTGGTAATTTAGCAACTGTCACTCAGGGAGATGGTGGGGTTGCTATCAATATGCCAAGCACTTTTGAGCTGGAGATGTGGGTATTGCTCATTTACAAGTATTAGAGCTAATGGATATTGAATGATAGCAGTATTAGGCATTGGTCATGTCCTCCACAGAAGAATAGAGGTCATTACATTGGCCTATATACAAGATTTTTAAAATCAGCACCTATTGCCCAGGCCTAAGTTGCCCTGAAGAAGGTGAGTTACCTTTTCGAACTGCTGCAGTCCCTAAGGTGTAGATACCCCCATAGTGCTATTAGGGAGGGTATACCAGGATTTTGACCCAGTGACATTATTAGAATGGTGAGTGACTTGGAGGGGAACCTGTAGGTGGTGGTATTCCCATTTGCCTGCTTCTCTTTTCCTTCTAGATGATAGTGGCTGTGGGTTGGAAGGTACTATCTAAGGAGCTTTGGTGAGTTACTGCAGTGCATCTTGTGGATAATAGACACTGGTGCCACTGTTTGTTGGAGGTGGAAGGAATGGATGTTTGTGGAAGGGATACTAATCAAGCAGGTTGATTTGTCTTGGATATATGATTATATGTGAGTGTGATATTAGACAATAGTTATTGGAACTGCATCTAAAGTTATGAATGTGATATATGATTATATGTGAGTGTGATATTAGACAATAGTTATTGGAACTGCATCTGAAGTTATGAATATAGTGGACATTGGAAGCAATAAATAAGTTATCAAATTTCTGCCATTTCCCTCTTTATAAAATATCTATCTTTCAGGATCTCATGTACAAGACTAATATTCTTTGAGCAATAATAAATATTTTTGTAGTGTAACACTCAACTGGCTCAGATACAGAGATTGACCCCTATTCCCGAAGGTGTAGACAGAAGGTACACAAATTAATTGCTGGGCTACAATTTGTGTTAGCCAGCTTCATTCTCCTGGAATGGAAGCTTTTTCTCACTCCACAAATGCTGCCAGACCTTTATTTTTATTCACTCGTGGGACATGGGCAGCGCTGGCTGGCCAGCATTTATTGCCCATCCCTAGTTGCCTTTGAGAAGGTGATGGTGAGCTGCCTTCTTGAATCGCTGCAGTCCATGTTCTGTGGGTTGACCCACAATGCTGATAGGGAGAGAATTCCAGGATTTTGACCCAAAGACTGTGAAGGAACGGCGATATATTTCCAGTGAGTGGTGAGTGGCTTGGAGGGAAACTTGCAGGTGGTGATTTTCCCATTTATCTGCTGCCCTTGTCCTTCTAGATGGAAGTGGTCGTGAGTTTGGAAGGTGCTGTCTAAGGATCTTTGGTGAATTGTTGAGTATTGCTGTGTAACTGCTGAATATTTCCACCATTTTCTGTTTTTATTGCATTTATTTTACATTTTGTGTACATTTTGTAATTTATGTGCAAATTAATGGTCTGTTTAATATGGCATTTCTAGATGCTTCTGCAAATCTTTAGCTGCGTGCTATGACTATGTTACTCTTTCTATTGTAGTATCGTGAAGAGTTTTGGAAACAGAAAATCCTCAGCCTGATTTTAAGTGTAATATGTTCATTGATGGTGAAGGAGGGCAGACAAGTATCGAGCATGGACACATTAATGTGAGGCTTGTCCCATTTTGACTCCAGGGTCTCATTTTATTACTTCTTGTTTTATTCGTTTATGAGATGCGGTCACCGCTGGCAAGGCCAGTATTTATTGTCCATCCATCTTGAACCACCTTCTTGAACTGCTGCAGTCCTTATGATGAAGCTATATTGCTGATAGATAGGCGGGTTTCGGGAATTTGACCGAAAATGATGAAGGAACTGTAATAATTTCCATGTTTGGACAGTGTGATACTTTAGGGGCATTTGTAGGTTTCTTCGCAGCTGCTGACATTGTTTTTCTAGATGGGAGAGGTTGTGGGTTTGGAAGGTGCTATCAAAGAGGTTTTGATGAGCTATAGTACATCTTGTCGATGGCATACACTGCTGCCACTGTGTGCCATTGACGGAGGGCGTGAATATTAACATGGTGGATGGGGTGCCTATTAAATGAGCTGCATTGTCTTGAATAGTTTTGAACATTTTGAGTGTTTTTGGAGCAAGTCAACTTGAGAGCATTCCATCACATTCCTGACTTGCATCTTATAGATGGTGGAAATGCTTTAAGGAATCAACTGGTGAATTCCTTGCAACACAATACCCAGCTTCTAATCTGCTCTTATAGCCACAGTATATATATATGGCTGACCTAATTACATTTCTGTCCAATGGTGACTTCCTTGCTGAAGGTGGAGAATTAAGCAATGTTTCTGCTATTGAAGATCAAGGGGAGATGACTAGACTTTCTCTAATTGGAGATGATGATTTCCTGACATTTGTGCGGCATGAATGTTACTTGACACTTACCAGCCCAAACCTGAATGCTGTCCAGGTTTTCCTGTATGCAGGCAAAGACTGCTTCACTATACACTGAATGCACCCTGCAATCATCAGCAAATATTCCCACTTCTGACTTAATGATGGCGGCAAAATCACTGTTGAAGCAAAGAAGGTAGTTGGGCCGAGAATACTCTGCTGAAGAACTCCTGTAGTGATTCTGAGATAATTGGTCTCCAACAAACACAACCATCCTCCTTTATGCTGGATATGCTGGATACGACGTCAACCAGTGCAGATTTCCCCATATTTCCAATTGACTTTAATTTTATGAGGGCGCATCGATGCCTCACTCCGTCAAACACTGTGTTGATGTTAAGGGCAGTCACTCTCACCTCATCTCTCAACCTCAGTTCTTGTGTCCATTTCTGGACCAAGGTTGAAATCAGATCTGGAACCAAGTGGTCTTGGAAGAACCAAAACCTAGCATTGGTGAGCAATTGTGAAACAAAATTCAGACTGTCACTGAAGTAATTGAAATGTTTGTAAATGCCGTCTGTCTTCACTTTTGTGTAAGAACATTCAAGCATGTCCATGGTACTTGAACATCAATGGGGCATGTGACATGGTGGCACAGTGGTTAGCAGTGCTGCCTCACAGCGCAAGGGACCCGGGTTCGATTCCTAGCTTGGGACACTGCCTGTGTGGAGTCTGCACATTCTCCCTGTGTCTGCATGGGTTTCCTTTGGGTGATTTCCTCCTACAATCCAAACATGTGCGGGTTAGTTGGATTGGCCATGCTAAATTGACCCTTAGTGTCAGGGAGATTAGCAGGGTAAATATGTGGAGCTATGGGGATAGGGCCTGGGTGGGATTGTGGTCGGTACAGACTTGATGGGCCGAACGGCCTCCTTCTGCACTGTAAGGATTCTCTGATTCTTCTATGAATTAGTTTCCTATGCTTTGGAACAACCTGGAGTAAAAATCAAATGTTTGAGATATTATTTATGTAAACAGGGTTTAACAAGTGCTGCTTGATAACACTGTCAGTGATTCCTTCTACCATACTGCTGATGATTAAGAGTGAACTGATGGGGTGGTAGTTGGTCAGATTGAATTGGTCCTGCTTTTAGTGGATTGACATAACTGGTTTTCCACATTGTCAGGTAGATGCCGGTGTTGTAGTTGTTCTTGAACAGCTTGACTATGGGTGAAGTTAATTCTGGAGCACGAGTCCTCAGCATTACAGCTGGGATGTTTTTGGGTCCCGTCGCCTTTTCTGTCTTCAGTGGAGTTAGATGATTTTTGAGTGAATCAGATTGTCTGAATACTTACTTCTGTGATGGTAGGGGCTCAGAAGGAAATTTTGACCAATTTCGACTTTCTTTTGCACTCAAGTGCGGGGCTACCTCATCATTGAGCTCATTAAATGCTGATGGACTCCTCCTCCTGTTAGTCATCACCGTTCACCGCTGAATCACAGAGTTTTAATCTGATTCACTGGTTCTGGGATCATTTAGCCATGTCTCTAGCATGTTTGTGCCCAATCAGCACTTCCACCTCACCAGCACCTCTACCGTATACCACCCATGATGTGGAGATGCCAGCGTTGGACTGGGATGGGCACAGTAAGAAGTTTCACAACACCAGGTTAAACTCCAACAGGTTTATTTGGAATCACGGGTTTTCAGAGCGCTGCTCCTTTTGTATACCACCCATGACAGAAAACAATTCATATTATATATACCCCTTTTTGGAGGCTGGTAACTTATTCACGGTCAATTATCGATTGAACTACTTTGACCAATGGATACAGGCAGGTACTCCAAACGACAGGGTAGTTCACATCTCGTCTGTTTGCCATCCTGCTCAAGGTCAGTTTTTTAGTTTACATCCTGCTTGAGGGTCAAATCCTGGTCCTTCCCTAAACAATTGCATAGATATTGGGGGTTTACACAGGACACCATCCTAACAGCTTAGGAATGTCATTATTGCAGCCTGAACCAAGTGACCTTGCTGTTTAAAAACTGTTGCCTTTTTAGAAAGCTTTTTAGTGGATTTTATATTATGCAGAAAATACCTTTATATTACAGACCCCAATTTCTTCCAGTTTAGTTGGGCACTTTTGCTCTTCCTGAATCCGAAGGATTTATTTCAAATGTGGCCTCTTCTGGACACTATCATTTCTCACCAGATTTCATTGGCAGCTGTGAGGGCCACTTGAGGTTTGAAGTTAAAATTGTGCTGCAGTATTGATAATGTCATTGGCTCGTAATGTTCATATTTTTGTTAGGCCTGTGGTGGGCAGCCTTCCTGGAGAATGTCAGCATCCTCCACTGTCAGCATCTCAGCAGTTGTTATGGCAGGTTACGGGATGGCTGATGGAATACAGGTGTCTCCACCATGGTACCATTTTAAGCATTGGCCACGTTTGCTGTGTACTCCTCATTAAAAGTAGTGCCGCTCATCTTTGCTATTTGAAAGTGTACCGAAAACTTGCAATTAATCTGCAATCATAGAATCATACAGCACAGAAGAGGCCCTTCGGCCCATCGAGTCTGCATCGACACGTTAGAAACACCTGAACTCCCACCTAATCCCATTTGCCAGCACTTGGCCCATAGCCCTGAATGTTATGTGAAGTTGTACGAACTAAGTAAGGGCATGATGGGAAAATTGGTCAACTATTTGTTACAATATAAAGAACAGCTGACCAAAGCTATTTCAAAATGCCAGACCCCTGTAAGAGTTAATAAGGCTGTATGAGTAAATAAAACAAGATAGGGTCAGGGAGGAAGGAGTCACCGACCTTCTTCTGTTCCATCAAAGGACAAGACAAGGGTATGAATAATGGGACAACGAGTTCTGGAAGGTCAGCAAGTTAAAACCTGACTATTGATATTGCTCACGATTCTATTACTAATCGAATTCCTGAATATGCTCTGGTCACGAAAACTGATAATGATTATGTATAAATACTGAACTGTTTCTCTGTGTAATTGCGGACTTGTGGAAGAATCAGCAGCTGTATCAACTGCTCTCTGACCCCAAGTTTCAGCCATATACTGCATGCAGTTATTAGTAAATAAATGCTTGTTATATTGACTAAACGAATTTTGTAGAGTCTACCTTTCACAGTCAAGAAGCAGGAAAAGTTTCCACTTCAACAGTTATGGCCTGTTATGTGCTCATCCAGATACAATTTAAAGGATGTGAGGCAACCCGCCTCTACCACCCTGCCAGGCAGCGCATTCCAGACTGTCACCACCCTCTGGGTAAGAAGGTTTTTCCTTACATTCCCCCCTAAACCCCCTGCCCCTCACTTTGAACCTATGTCCCCTCACAACTGGCCCTTCAACTAAGAGGAACAGCTGCTCCTTATCCACTCTGTCCATGTCTCTCATATTTTTGCAGGATGTATAGTGGCAGGATCTATGGGTAACCTTCACTAACCTTAAGTCGACAGAACATTTAAATGAATCTGAGAGGATCTCTTTTAGTGATTTCATGGGTAAGAAGATTGCTTGAAGATCCTGTGTCATACAGATGAGAAAGATAATTTCACTGTCACTGATTTAGCGGACATCTGCTCAGATGGCACTTGGGTTGCTACGGTTGCCATGGTGGATCTTGGACTAGAGAAAGGGAAAGTGAACCAGGCTTTGCATCCAGTCACCATCTGTTGACTGTTGTTGGATAGTGCGTCCACTTGGCAATTTCAGATCCAGGCAGGATTGGGCTCAGCAATGTTTCTCTCCAAAGAGTTTAAAAGTAGAATTCTACTTGCGTGAGATACTGGATTGTGTTAATTGTCTGGGTAACCATCCCCCAGCATGAAAGAGTATTTTCAAGGAAGGTGCAGTGAAAATTGGACATGGTTAAAAAGAGCTTCTGTAATTCCTCTTGCTGCCGACTATGGTGTGATTTTTAGGAGCGTTGAGATTTCGAGAAATCTTGTCCCTAATCATGACATGGAGTAACACACATTAATTTGTTCTGATCAGAAACTAGAAACTTCTGATCATAAATCCTATCCTGCCAGTGGATTTGCAGGATTTTGTGGAGACAATGTTGGTGATATCTCTCCCAGGATTTGAGGTGTCTACTGTAATTGTCCATGTTTCTGATGCATACAGGAGGGTGGGACCACAGCTGCTCTGTAGACCATGAGCTTGGTGCTGGATTTGAGGTCTCGATCTTCAAACACTCTCTTCCTCAGGCGTCCAGGGACTGCATTGGCGCATTCGAGTCGATGCTGGATTTCAGCGTCAATGTCTACTCACGCTGAGTGGAGACTCCTGAGTTATGGTAAATGATTCACATTGTCCCGGGGCTCACAGTGGATCTTGATGATCGGTGCGGGGGATAGTTTTGTGTGGCAGGAGCAGGCTGGTAGAGGACCTTCGTTTTCTGGATGTTTAGTCTGAGCCCATTCTCACAAATGCCTCAGTGAATGCGTCGATGATGTTTTGTAGCTCGGCCTCTGAGTGTGTGCACACACTAGCATCTTCTGCATACTGCAGCTCGATGGCAGAAGCTGGGGTGGTCTTGGTTCTAGCCTGGAGGCGTCGAAGATTGAAAGGTTTCCAGCTTGTCCAGTAGGTTAGCTCCACTCCAGCGGGAAGCTTCAGGTGATGGAGTGGAGTGTTGCTGTGAGTAGGATGGAGAAGGGCGTTGATGCAATGACACAGCCCTGTTTGACTCCAGTTCGCACTCGTATTGGGTCTGTGATGGTTCAGTTGGTGAGGATCATGGCTTGCATGTCGTTATGGAGCAGGCAGAGAATGGTGACGAATTTCTGCGGGCAGCCGAATTTGAGGAGGACATTCCATAATCCCTCACGGTTGACATAATTGAAAGCCTTTGCGAGATCGAAAAAAGTCATGTACAGAGGTTGATGCTGCTCCCTGCACTTTTCCTGGATTTGTTGCGTGCTGAAGATCATGTCCATTGTGCTTCTTGATGGGCGGAAGTTGCACTGAGACTCAGGGAGGAGATCTTCAGCCACTGGGAGGAAGCGGTTGAGGAATTCTCACAAGTACCTTTGCTGTGGCAGTGTGGTGAACCATCGTTGGTTCACCACTGGGGGTTGTTACTATGTTACTGTTGGGCTAGGGTGTTGTTACTGTGGGGGTTGTACAATGTTGTTGGGTTAGGGTGTTTACCTGTTATAAGAGTTATCTTGGCACATTCCAGTGGGGTCCCGCCTCCGGTGGCGAGGTATAAGACCCCCCTGCTCCGGCAGGACCCCTTCAGTCTGAACTGGTGTATTCGTGTTAGTAGTTCCATTGTTACTCTATTAAAGCCTTCAATACCGAAGCCTTGGTTCCACGTGCTTATTGTCGCGCATCAATTTAATAGAGTAACAGAAAACTCACAGCTGTACAACAAGAAAAAAAAAACAGAGAGTATGGAACAGATTCTAAAACCGGATCGTCTGACACTGGACCCACGTGCGGTCGGTGCAGCTAACACATTCGACCATTGGTGGAAGTGCTTTGAGGACTACCTGGCAGCCTCGGTAGCTATCACTACAGACAGTGATAAACTCCAGGTCCTCCACGCAAGGGTAAGCGACACGATTTACCTAGCCATTCGTGCAGCTCCCACTTACCTGGGTGCCGTCGAGCTCCTAAAAAAAAGATACACGAAGCCACCCAACGAGATACATGCTCGTTACCTCCTCGCTACACGACGTCGGCAGTCGGGCGAAACCATGGAGGACTATGCCAATGAGCTCCTGCAGCTTGCCAGGGGTTGCGACTGCAAGGACGTATCAGCCGAACAGTATATGTACGACCTCGCCCGAGACGCGTTCGTAGCAGGGGTAGGGTCCTCGTACATCAGGCTTAAATTGCTGGAAAAGGGGAAACTCGACTTGACCCAAGCAATGGAGATGGCCGTGATGCTGGAAGCGGCGTCGAAGAGCTTGGCGCTGTACCCCGAGGACCACGTGCAGTCAACGTGGTTGGAGCAAGCTCAGCTCCCTCCTCGCCCC
Source organism: Mustelus asterias (assembly GCF_964213995.1). NCBI lineage: Eukaryota > Metazoa > Chordata > Chondrichthyes > Carcharhiniformes > Triakidae > Mustelus > Mustelus asterias. The sequence continues at coordinate 51,783,135 of NC_135805.1, forward strand.
GCTAACCCGCGCTCCCAGATCGATTCGACGACGGCGGCAGCTCCAGGTGGCCAGCGATGCTATTTTTGTGGTGGGGCCAAGCATCCACGGCAACAGTGTCCGGCAAGAACGGCAATCTGCAGCCAGTGCGGTAAAAAAGGCCACTACGGCAAAGTCTGCAGGTCCAAACCTAAAAACGGCAGTGCAGCTTGTAACCCTCCAGAACAGAGACAATCTCCTTTGGCGTCGCAGTACCCACGAGGTCCGACCACGTGCGATCCCAGGACGGCGCCATCGTGGCTGACAGAGGAGGAGGAAGACCACCAGGAGTCGCTGCGCTTGGCGCCCTCGCCCACGTGCGATTCATGGGGGCGGCCATCATGGTCCACGACGACTAGGAGCGACCAGCAGGGATCCTCAGCATCCACATCGGCAGCATGCAGTGACGCCCAGGGGCCAACGGTGGCGTCGATCTCCCTGGATCAGACCAGGCACTACAGACTTGAACATTCTATGATGGATATAAAGGTTAGTGGTAGAACTGTGAATTGTCTGTTTGACAGTGGAAGCACCGAAAGTTTCATACACCCTGAAACTGCTAAAAGGTGTGGACTCCGGGTTCTCCCTGCCAAGCAGACAATTTCCATGGCATCACGGTCCCGGTCTGTACCGATCCAAGGACGATGTATGGTAACTCTTGAGGTACAGGGCACAATTTACGAGCAATACAGGCTCCTTGTGTTACCTCACCTTTGCGCGCCAATTCTCCTCGGACTAAACTTTATGGTCCACATGAAGAGTGTGATCCTACAGTACGGTGGGCCACTCCCTTCACTGGCAGTAGGGAATCAGCCGCAGCCTCCAAATTGCCCAAAGCACCCGGAAGCAATCTATCCACCCTGAAAATCACTACACCATCCCTTTTTAAAAATCTGGTACCTGGCTGCAAGCCCATCGCTACTAAAAGTAGGCGTTACAGCGCTGAGGACCGGATCTTTATTAGATCTGAGGTTCAGCGGCTCCTCAAGGAAGGGATCATACAGGCCAGTGCTAGTCCGTGGAGAGCGCAGGTCGTGGTAGTCAAAAGCGGGAACAAACCTCGGATGGTCATCGACTATAGTCAGACCATTAGTCGTTATACGCAGCTGGATGCGTATCCTCTCCCGCGCATTTCTGATATGGTCAATCAGATTGCGCAGTACCGAGTGTTTTCTACCATAGACCTTAAGTCCGTCTACCATCAACTCCCCATCCGCCCAGAGGACCGACAATATACGGCTTTTGAGGCGGATGGTCGTCTATACCAATTCCTCAGGGTTCCATTTGGTGTCACCAATGGGGTCTCGGTCTTCCAGCGTGCTATGGACCGAATGGTGGACCAGAACGGGTTGCGGGCTACCTTCCCGTACCTGGATAACGTCACCATCTGCGGCCATGACCAGCAGGACCACGACACGAATCTCCAACACTTTCTGCGCACTGCATCTCGCCTGAATCTGACCTATAACAGGGAGAAGTGCGTATTCCGTACGCGTAGGTTAGCCATCCTCGGATACGTGGTGGAAAACGGGGTCATTGGCCCTGATCCAGACCGTATGCGCCCACTCACTGAACTTCCCTTGCCCGCTAGCACGAAAGCACTGAGGAGATGCCTCGGGTTCTTTTCGTATTATGCACAGTGGGTCCCCAACTACGCGGACAAAGCTCGTCCGCTCATTAAGTCCACGACCTTCCCACTTACGCCGGAGGCCCAATTGGCCTTCAAGGTTTTGAAGAGCGACATCTCGAAAGCCACGATGCACGCGGTGGATGAATCCATTCCTTTCCAGGTGGAGAGTGATGCATCTGATTTCGCCCTAGCCGCCACACTAAACCAGGCAGGCAGGCCCGTCGCGTTCTTTTCCCGCACCCTTCAAGGCCCAGAAATTCGGCACTCAGCGGTGGAGAAGGAGGCTCAGGCCATTGTGGAGGCAGTCAGACACTGGCGCCATTACCTGGCAGGGAAGCGGTTCACCCTGATCACGGATCAACGATCCGTGGCGTTTATGTTCAGTAACACGCAGAGGGGCAAGATCAAGAACGATAAGATCTTGCGGTGGAGAATTGAGCTCTCCACCTATAATTACGATATTATGTATCGTCCAGGGAAGCTCAATGAGCCCTCGGATGCCCTCTCGCGCGGAACATGCGCCATCATGCAGGAGGACCGCTTGAAGGCTCTCCACAATGATCTGTGTCATCCTGGAGTCACCAGACTCTACCACTTCGTCAAAGCCCGCAACCTGCCTTACTCGGTGGAGGATGTCAGGTCAGTGACTAGAAGCTGTCGGATTTGCGCAGAATGCAAACCACACTTTTATCGACCAGACCGGGCACAATTGGTCAAGGCCACTCGCCCTTTTGAGAGGCTGAGTGTGGATTTTAAGGGCCCCCTTCCCTCAACGGACCGGAATGTCTATTTCCTCAACATAATAGACGAGTATTCCCGGTTTCCGTTTGTTGTCCCCTGTGCGGACACGTCGACTGCCACCGTCATCAAGGCTTTCAGTGAACTTTTTACCCTGTTCGGGTACCCCTGCTACATTCATAGCGACAGGGGCTCGTCGTTCATGAGCAACGACTTGAGGCAATTCCTGCTCTCATTCGGGATTGCCTCTAGTAGAACCACGAGCTACAACCCTAGGGGTAACGGACAGGTGGAAAGGGAGAATGCTACAGTCTGGAAGGCTGTCCTACTGGCACTGAAATCCAGGGGCCTTCCAGTCTCCCGTTGGCAGGAGGTCCTTCCAAATGCGCTCCATTCTATCCGCTCCCTCCTGTGTACGGCAACCAATGCTACTCCCCACGAGAGGATGTTCTCATTCCCTCGGAAGTCGTCCTCGGGAACCTCATTGCCAGCCTGGTTGACGTACCCAGGACCCGTCCTTCTGCGGCGACATGTGAGGGCTCGCAAGTCCGACCCCTTGGTCGAACCGGTCCAACTCCTCCACGCCAACCCTCAGTATGCCTATGTGGCATATCCTGACGGGCGAGAGGACACTGTCTCCATTAGAGACCTGGCGCCCGCAGGGGACGTAGCAACTCCTGTCGCTCCTATTCCCCCAGTCACGAATCCACTACTCCTCATTGCTTCCCCAGACGTGGCGCGGTCAGCACCGGGACCAGTGCATAACACTTTTACTCCCATGTACAGCTTGCCTGAGACTCGGAGATCGGCGCCACCATCATCACCACCACCACTACCACCAAACGTTCCAGGATCCCCTGCACCATCGCCTCACCAGGGCCGGCCGGCCCGGGAGTCCTTGAGGGGACAGCCAGACGTTGCTTTGGAAAGAGCGCCACCACAAGCACCTGCTCCGGTTTCGCAACCGGTGTTGAGGAGATCGCAGCGTCGGTGCGGTCCTCCAGACCGTCTGGACTTGTGAATCCTGTGATTTGTCTGTTTATATGACCTGTTTTTCGTGCACCCCGCCACCTTTTGTTCTTAAAGGAGGGGTGAATGTGGTGAACCATCGTTGGTTCACCACTGGGGGTTGTTACTATGTTACTGTTGGGCTAGGGTGTTGTTACTGTGGGGGTTGTACAATGTTGTTGGGTTAGGGTGTTTACCTGTTATAAGAGTTATCTTGGCACATTCCAGTGGGGTCCCGCCTCCGGTGGCGAGGTATAAGACCCCCTGCTCTGGCAGGACCCCTTCAGTCTGAACTGGTGTATTCGTGTTAGTAGTTCCATTGTTACTCTATTAAAGCCTTCAATACCGAAGCCTTGGTTCCACGTGCTTATTGTCGCGCATCAGGCAGAGAGTAGGGAAATCCCTCTGTAATTTCCACAGTCGGACCTGTCTCCTTTCTTGAAGATGGTCACAATTTAAGTGTCTATGAGATCTCCTGGCATGCTCTTTTCCTTCCAGACAAAGATGATGACGTTGTGGATTCTTGTCATGAGTGCGTCTCCGCTGCATTTTAATACATCAGCAGGGATTCCATCTGCACCAGAGGCCTTGTCGGATGGATTGTGTGACCTCATGGCATTCTGGTATTGTGCTGAGATGGTGGCAGGTAGCGTGTTGCTAGATGGTGTTGAGAGCACTTGCATTGAAGGCTACGTCTTGGCTGAGGAGGTCCTCAAAGTGCTCTCTCCAGCAGGCACTGACTGCCTCTCTGTTTTTGACTCGCAGTGGGGTGGGTCCTTGGGTACTCGGACATGAAATGGTTTTAGTTGCTCTGAAGAAGCCGCACAAGTCATGGTTGTCGGTGAGTTAATGAATCTCCTGCGCTCTTTCCACCCACCATCTATCCTTTAGGTCGCGGGTTCTTTGTTGCATCTTGGCCTTCAGTTGCCTGAAAGCTTGTTACCTCTCACTCAGGTTTTGGTGGAGCTGCCAGTTCAGGAACGCTTTCTGGTCAAGAAGATCCTAGATCCCCTAATCACTCTCGTCATACCAGTCTGGTCTTTCCTGGTCAAGAGCCTGAGTGTCTCCTCACAGGTGCTAGCTATGGTGGCTTTTAAGGCGGACCAGACACTGTGGCATTCTGTGGCTTTGGCTCATTGGATATTGCCAGGACATCACCATCTCCTTTAAACCTTGCCCTCACACCTTAAACCAATGCCCCCTAGTAATTGATTCTTCCACCCTGGGACAGAGTGGATAGTCAGAAGCTTTTTCCCAGGATGGAAGAGTCAATTACTAGGGGGCATATGTTTAAGGTGCGAGGGGCAAGGTTTAAAGGAGATGTACAAGGCAAGCTTTTTACACAGAGGGTGGTGGGTGCCTGGAACTCGCTGTCAGGGCAGGTAGTGGAAGCAGATACAATAGTGACTTTTAAGGGACGTCTTGACAAATATATGAATAGGATGGGAATAGAGGGATATGGTCCCCGGAAGGGTAAGGGGTTTTTGTTCAGATGGGCAACATGGTCAGTGCTGGCTTGGAGGGCCTGTTCCTGTTCTGTAATTTTCTTTGTTCTTTGTTAGCTGTCAGGCACTGACTGAGTAGCTCTTTCTTTATTTTAAGAATGAGTATTCCCAGTGGAGAGTTGTAGCTGACAGGGAGCACACCTTGAGGAACTAGGCACTGATTTTGACACATCCAGTTGAATGCATTCACTACTTTGTATCCTTTCATTTAATGAAAGGAATCTCATGTGACCATGAAGAAGCTGTATTGAGCCCATGGTTAAATTCATATGTAATTCCCTCGCTGCAAAAACCCAGTAATTCACAAAATTTACCTCAAGACTTTCAAAAATGAAAGCTGACTTACTAAATTTAATGTTGCGATTGCACTGGGTCACCAGTTTAAACCTGGTGGATACGCACTGAGATTCCCAGCAGTGGCAGCTGAGGTACGCCATGTGCTGCCAATCATATTTTAGGTGGGAGCAGAAAATTCTACATATTGGTGCTTGAACTCAGGCACAATCTCACCTCCCGACTGGCTAATTCTGCATATCCCTAGGGCATCCACTTTCTCCAAGCATCTTGACCAAAAACTGTTTCCGTTTACCAAGTGGGCTGGAGTACTTTTTTAAAACCAACTTGTGTCCACAAAGTAGAAAAGTTGTCTTGGAAAAGCCTGACAGGGGTTATACTGTTGTCAAGCCCTAGCCTCTGGGTAGTGGGGCGGGGGCGGTGGTTACATTGTGCAGAAATCTGACCCAGAAGTTACATTAAAAGCAAAGTGCTGCGGATGCTGGAAATCTGAAATAAAAACAGAAAATACTGGGAATACTCAGCAAGTCTGGCAGCATCTATGGAGAAAGAAACAGAGTTTACGTGTTGACTCCAACCCGACTTCTTCAGATCTTCTTCTGAAGTTATATTGTCACTTTGGCATTCAGTTTGAAAATGGAAAGTGAGTGTATGTCTGCATTCTAAGCTTATGGTTCAGTACCATTCTCAGAGATTATGTGATTTGTGTTACGACGAATATTGCTAAGTGATGTATTTTATAAATTACAGATTTAAAAAGCAAAATCACCTGGATATGATCAGATAGGAGACTGTCAGCAAGGGTCAAGCCTAACAATGTGCACTTTTTGAACAGAGTCCTTGGTTTTGTGTCTGTCCTGGATTGGTTCTGCGCTTGTTCTTTGCTTTCTTAAGGTGGCCCTCGACCTCCTACAAGGTGGGAAAATTCCTTTGCCCATCAGCCTGTGACAGTTGCATGTTGAGCCCAGACAGTTGAGCTGCTAAAGTGACTGCCTGATGGACAGCTGGAGCTCTGACTATTTGTTATTTGAGCTACGCGAGCGTCACACTATCCAGGCTGTAACAATCACTATTGTGAGGTGCAAATGTCAATACGTATTCTGGGAAATGCGTTGCTCGAAGCATTGTGCGTTGAAAATAAACAAGCAGATTTAATGCCTCAGTGGACTTGTAAGTTATTTTCCAACATCTTCCACTTTTGGACATCAGGGCCAATTTACCGGAACTGCAGCTCCGTATCCTGCTGAGCATGACTGAAGTGGTTCTGACTGGGCTGCTCCTCATTTCTGTACAGTAGTCAACTGAAAATTTAAATCCGAATTTTAATTTGCTTGGAGATAAATTTCAGTGCCAGCTCCATGGCTCATTGCTGAATCAAGGGATATTTGGGTTCGAAACAGCCACTGCAAACTCAATACTTTATCATTGCTTTGGTAAGTTAGCAGCTGGTCACCTCTGTAGAGAGAGGAGAGATAGCTCCTGTTCAAGGGAAGTGTAAAAGTACCATCTGTCAGAATCCATTTTAACAGCAACTATAAATGTTGTATGATTTTTATCTTAAATGTCATGTTGGAGGTTTGACCCCGGTGATGTAACCCAGGGCAATCTATGGAGATCCATGTCAGATACATTTCCTTTGTGTCTTTAGACTAACAGACACCTGCTCGCTCAGCCAGTTCACACTATGGCAGGGTTGTAAGCAGCAAATTAAGGAGTACACATTCCATATGAATGCTGCCCCCTCTCCATTGCAAACTCTGACAGTGGTCACCTGCGGGGAACGGGAAAAGGTGCATTCTTCTTAGTAAAAACCATTTTAACTTCACCAAGTAAATATTTTTAATCTGTGTCAAAAATATGACAAATAATTGATTCTACCCATATTCAGCAGACTACTCAAACCACCATGGTGCAACACAGTGGCACTGTGGGATGACACGGTGGCACAGTGGTTAGCACTGCTGCCTCACAGCGCCAGGGATCTGGGTTCAATTCCAGCTTCAGGTTTCTGGGTGTCCAGATCACCAACAACCTGTCTTGGTCCCTCCACGCCGATACTATAGTTAAGAAAGCCCACCAATGCCTCTACTTTCTCAGGAGGCTAAGGAAATTTAGCATGTCTGCTAAAACTCTCACCATCTTTTACAGATGCACCATAGAAAGCATTGTTTCCGGATGAATCACAGCTTGGTATGGCTCCTGCTCTGACCAAGACCACAAGAAACTACAAAGAGTCATGAACGAAGCCCAGTCCATCACTCAAACCAACCTCCCAGCCACTGACTCTGTCTACACTTCCCACTGCCTTGGAAAAGCAGCCAGCAAAATCAAGGACCCCACGCACCCCAGGTTTACTCTCTTCCACCTTCTTCCATCGGGAAAAGGATACTAAAGTCTGAGGTCACGTACCAACTGACTCAAGAACAGCTTCTTCCCTGCTGCTATCAGACTTTTGAATGGACCTTCCTCATATTAAGTTGATCTTACTCTATACCCTAACTATGATTGTAACACTACATTCTGCACACTTAGGCATCTTCAAACTCTCTTTACAACTGTCTGAGGTCCCTACCTGCTTCAAGAAGACAACCATCATCCCGGTACCAAAGAAAAGCCAAGCAGCGTGCCTTAATGACTATTGTTCGGTGGCTTTGACATCCATCATTATGAAGTGTTTCGGAAGGTTAGTCATGATATGAATCAATTCCAACCTCTACAATTCGCCTATCACTGCAACAGGTCCACAGCAGACACCATCTCCCTGGCCCTGCACTCAACCCTGGAACACCTAGATAACAAAAACACCTATGTCAGATTCCTATTTATTGAATGCAGCTCAACCTTCAACACCATTATTCCTACGGAACTCATCTCCAAACTCCGTGGCCTGGGGTTCGGCTCCCCCCTCTGCGACTGGATCCTGAACTTCTTAGCTCACAGACCACAATCAGTAAGGATAGGCAACAACTCCTCCTCCATGATCATCCTCAACACCGGAGACCCACAAGGCTGTGTCCTCAGCCCCTTATTATTCTCCTTATACACCTATGACTGTGTGGCCAAATTCCCCTCCAACTCGATTTTCAAGTTTGCTAATGACACCACCGCAGTGGGTCGGATTTCAAACAGTGATGAGACGGAGTACAGGAAAGAGATAGAGGATCTGGTGAACTGGTACGATGACAATAATCTCTGCCTCAACGTCAACAAAACGAAGACGATAGTCATCAACTATCAAGAAAAATGGAATTGGAGATTTGCGACCTGCAGGCTGCCGGGCGGGAATTCTATTTCTTGACTCCCGCTTATATTTCCAACCCCACTATGCTACTCGACGAGCAAAGCGTGGCGGGAAAATCACGTCCTGGATTTATGGTGACCTTGAAGTCTCTGCAAATCCTTACAGATCCATCTTTCTTGATGACTAGAACAATAAACAGTGACCCATTCACTGATGCTGACAAGTTCCAGAACTCCAGTCTTCACACGTCGCTCCAAGTCAGCCTCCACCTTCCGCCTAATAACATGTGGTACAGACCTTGCCTTCAAGCATTTCGATTGGCTTCAGTCTTTTATTTGCGGTTTGACTGTAACGTCCTTCATGTTTCCCAACACTCCATCAAAAACAACAGTATGATTCTTCAAAATTTTCATGAGGCCTGATTCTCCATCGGAACGAGCTGCCAGAGGTAGTAATAGAGGCGGGTACAATTTTGTCTTTTAAGAAGCATTTAGACAGTTACATGGGTAAGATTGGTATAGAGGGATAGGGGTCAAACATGGGCTATTGGGACTAGCTTAATGGTAAAAACTGGGCGGCATGGACAAGTTGGGCTGAAGGGCCTTTTTCCATGCTGTAAACCTCTATGACTCTATCATACCCAAGTCAGCCAAATCTTCTCCTGCCATGTACGACCCATTAATGCTGGATAGTTTTCCTTCACTACATGTAGAGTCAAATCTGCTGTTTGCCCATTGAATTGCATAGCCACTCCAAACTCACAATATTCTGCAATTGACTTCTCCTCCTCTTGGCTTCTTTTTTGGAATGTAAAGCGCTCTGCAATCATCTACCCTCATTGTGCTGGAAACACAGAAGCAGAATACTCACTTCAGGGTGAGTTCAAGAACCTCTGAAGTTCTGTGAAATCTGCTCTGCTACCTTTCAGGTTTCTGTTGTGCTGCCAGCCTCCCAGAGGATGCATGAATGAAACATTCTCCTCTAACAGGTTGGGCTCTGCTGCCCTTGCTTGCCTCATGTCCATTCCCCAGCCTTATGTCCTCTTTTCCCATACCTCCACGCTTCTCCTTTCACCTCACTCCCACTGTCTACTATTTTCCTGTCTCCTTTCCTCACTTCCCAAACAAAGAGGACATACTAGGACTGGAACTTAGGGCAGGGAAAGCCATTGGATAAGGGGAAAAGGAATCCGAGGCCTAAGGCTCAAGCTACGAGATGGCAGGGAATAGGTTGATAGGATGGCGAGCTGAGGGGAGCACAATGGGGTCTGCCAGTGGGGGAGACAGTGGACCACAGTGGTGATAAGAAGTTGAGCGTACAGGGAAAGAACCAAATGGGAATGAGAACGGTGGGGAGGGCTGCAAAACTAAAGCTTGAAATGACTGAAGCAGCACCTCTTCACCTAAAAGCTGACAAGACTCAAAGATAAGTAGGCAACAGTGACATCTATCTTGGGGACCAAGTAGTGTAGGATGCACAAGCTGAAAACAAATAGAAAAGCAAGCAAAAAATGGCAAAAAAAGAATGACAGACAAGGCAAGGCCTGACAGAAATGGTTTAGTAGATAGGTGTGACTGAGACAGAAGAAAATGGGACAGCTACTGGAAGTATCAAATCTTTTAATATATTAACTCCATTTGTATCTTTCCTTTGGAGTCCAAAATCTGCCCAGGGTGGGATTTGCTGGCAACGCTCGCCCCAAAACCTTTGCATGGTCCACCCCTGCCCACAATGATTCCCGTGGCAGGTGGGATGGTAGAATTCCCCCCTGAAGTGGTAGTTTCCCCTCTGCTGTGCACCCCAAGAATGTCCTTTCTCAACAGAAGGCAGAGTGGAAATCTGCTGTGTCGCATCACAGTCTCTGCTGTGCATTTACTTTTAAGGCTTTCCCAAGGCACAGGAAGAACCCTTCTATTACTGAAGCAATGCTGGCCTTGATTTCAGTTTGTTAGATCTTGACTGGAGGAATGTGTCGAACCTGGTGCTTTGAGGTTGAGAATCAATGAAGCAAGGGCCCTTCAGTTGTTGATTTTGGAAGCTCGTGGCCTGTACCACTGCTGCAGCCTTTCCAGGCAACAACTGGATAATCTATCTCCTGTTTTTGAGCAAATGTTTCTTTCACAGATTGTTTCAATGGGAGGGGAATATCACAACAAATCAACGCAGGTCCAGGTCCCTTGGGTTGTGTGAACGTTTCGAGTCTAGATGACAATTCGTCAGAGTCTGCTCTGACGAAGGGTCATCTAGACTCAAAGTGTTAGCTCTGTTCTCTCCCCACAGATGCTGTCAGACCTGCTGAGATTTTCCAGCATTTTCTGTTTTTGTTTCAGATTCCAGCATCCGCAGTATTTTGCTTTTACCCTTGTGCTGTGTTATTGGCTCTTAACACAAAAACTATCACAATGATTGATCTAAATGAAGGACTCTTTATTGAAGAATAACAGGGTTCCGGGAGTACTTATGTTACCTGTTGATCAAAAATACTCCAATTACCACATCACATGTTAACTTGCATCACTTCCTGTGATGAAATATACTAAATAATTTACATATTCAGAGGCACGTAAATCAGAATGTTAAACTACGTGCCCTTCAAACCAATATCACAGCACTTTGCGGGTGCAATTTGAGAAAATTGTGCTCCGCAAGGGAGAAAAGTCATATTAGCCAGTAAGGCAAACAATTTAACTTTTGAGGTCTGACAGCATCTGTGGAGAGAGAACAGAGCCAATGTTTCGAGTCCAGATGAATCTTCGTCGGTGTCATCCAGAACGTTGGCTCTGTTCTCTCTCCACAGATGCTGTCTGATCCGCTAAGATTTTCCAGCATTTTGTGTTTTTGTTTCAAATTCCAGCATCCGCAGTAATTTGCTTTTGATTTAACTTTAGACATTTTCTCACCTATAGTCACAGTATAGAGGCAATCTTCCTCCTCATTTCAATTTGTAGTGATGATTGTGCACTATTAGTGAGTCACGGTATCTCATGGGAATGCCTCAGCAAGGACTAAGATACTGCAATTCCTACTGACCTTGATCTGCAAATGTGGATGAGCAAAGGGAAGTGTCAGAATAGAGGGAGCTGAAATTCACTGGGATGGGATTTTCAAGCGGCAGTGAGGAAACCTGGAAGGTTGGATTTGCTCCATGGACGTCTGGGTTTCCCCGAGTGAAATTTTAACTTGGAGTTCAACTCCATGGTACACATGTATTACTTTGAATAGTTTCCACCCAGAAGTCAGCCTAATTGACAGTCTTAGCTCATTATCCGGCAGGATTCGCTGCAGGAGAAGCCAGAGATGAGGAACAGGTAGGTTTCCTCACACTAGAGATCACCAGGTAGGATAGAAGGAGGTGGGATGGAGGTGTACCAAGTAGTGTGAAGAGTCAGGCAATGACCACAGCAGTGTGGAAAGAGATCAGGGGCAGAAATCGGAGATTGGATGGTGGGATGAGGGTTTTGGTGAAATTCCGTAATCGCAGTGAGTCAGTAGTAATGGGGAGCTGGACCTGTTTTCTGGGGAGCTTTGGAGGTTTCAATGTTTGTTGGGCTAAGGTGAAACAAGCAGTGCTACAAAAGTACTCAGCTAAGTACCTCTCCTATGCTTGAATTCCTTTACCTCCTGGGTTTCCCAAGGCCAAGGAAATAAAGCTAAGCAGTGTAAAGCTTGAAACATGATAAAATCATAAGCTGCATTCTGCTTTACATATTTCAATGGATGATCTTCCTCCTGGGAAATGGTTGGTTTCCCACTTGCATTATAACTGAAAGTGACTAGGTTTATTATAGCATACATTGGTTGAGTGAAAGATTATTGGATCACACTATCCCTAGTGAGAGATGACAGCACCTTGGATAATGCAGTACACCCTCAACATTGCACTGACTGTCAGCGCAGATTATGTGCCCTAGACTGGGACTTGAACCCACTACCTCCTGATTCAGAGGCAAGAGTATTACCAATGTCAAGTTGACACTCAGGACAAGAATTGTGCTGTGACTGTTGAATATTGCCATGCTGTAAGTATCTCTGGTCTTGTTGTATTTAACAGATGGCATTCTGTCAGTTCCTTGGTATAAATAAAGCACATTGAATAAATTAATATTTAAATGTCATGTTAATGACTTGACCTGCTAAATCTTTGAATAAGTGAATCTCACCCATGGATCAATGAGTTTTTCAATGACAATGTCCAAAGCACTTAAAGCTCTTGGAGAACTGCAATGTTTATTTACAGTGAAGAGTATTTGTACATAAGAAATACAATCCAAAGTTACAGCTTGAATGCAAGAAAATGGTTTGCTTGAAGATGGAGATTTTTAAGTCAGGATGTTTTTCAGAAAAGAAATGGAGAGAGTCCAACTGCAGCATTCAAATGAATGAATTATGAACACAGTAGAGAGAGAATGAAAGCTGCAGTTTCTATTTTCCTGGGTTATTCTGGAGTCTAATAAGGGAGCAAAGCACATGCAACCACTAGTCAATACAGAAGAACTGTAGCTCATGGTCATGGCAGGCTGCTATTAGCTACAACTTTCATGAACCGAATGAATGATTACATAGAACGTACTGATCCAGCAGCTCCATGATCGGTGAAATCCCCAGAGAAAAGCTATAAACAACCAATTTGAACTGTTAGTATGGGTTTGCTAGGTGTTCCACTGAAGTGATGGCTAGTGTCATGAAAACTTTCATACAATTTCTAAGCCATTACATTTTTTTCCCCCGTGGGTACTGTCCTGGTTGAATGGGAAAGCTGTTCATTTTTTTGTCAAATTTCCACTCTTGTCATCCTTCCTCTCCTGGAAGCACTGACACTGAGACCAACAGCCTCTACTATCTTGCCTAAGTGGTCATGCTTGAAGTTGAGCCCTGGTCATTGAATGGACCATTTGGCTGTTAATGACATCACAGCTGAGCTCAATCTTGTTCTCATTTCGTGGCTATACAAAATTACTCTCCAGCAGAGGTTACTGGATCATTTTACTAGCTAGTTATGGAGTCACTGAAATGAAGGACATCTTTTCGTGTGACACACGAACAATCCTCTGCAGTGATTTTCTCATGAATACTCTGTTAAAAACTCATAAAATTTCACAGCAGTTTCATTAACTTAATTTTAACAGCCATTTGATTTTGTGCATTGAATTATTTTTTGTTCAATTGTTAATAATCACAACAGCAAGTTGTATTTATATAGCTGCTTTGGGGTACTAAAGTGTCTCAAAGTACTCCCCCAAGGCATTTTAAACAAAATTTGACACTGAGCTACATACAGTGATATTCGGGCAGATGGCCATCACTTGGACAAGAGGTAGGTTTTAAGGAGCATCTTAAAGGAGGAAAGGCAGAGAGATTTAGGGGGAGTTCTTGAGCTTAGAGCCTAGGCAGCTAAAAGGCGCAAGCAACCATCAGTGTTAGAATAATTCAAATTGTGGATTATCAAGAGGCCAGAATTAAATGAACACAGATATCTCAGAGGGTTGTGAGATTACAGAGGGGCCATGCCATGGACGATTTGAAAACAAAAATGAGAATTTCAAAATCAAGGCATCACTTGGCCAGGAGCCAATGTAGATCACCATGCACAGGGCTGATAGGACATTGGGACTTGATGCAAGTAAGGGCACAGGTAGCCATTTTGCATGATCGGGGGCGGCACAGTGATTAGCACTGCTGCCTCACAGAGCCCAGGTTCGATTCCCGACTTGGGTCACTGTCTGTGTGGAGTTTGCACGTTCTCCTCTTGTCTGCGTGGGTTTTCTCCAGGTGCTCCGGTTTCCTCCCACAGTATGAAAGATGTCCTGGTTATGTGGATTGGCCATGCTAAATTCTCCCTCAGTGTACCCGAACAGGCGCCGGAGTGTGGCGACTAGGGGATTTTTGCACTAACTTCATTGCAGTGTTAATGTGAGCCTACTTGTGACTAATAACTAGACTACTAGAACAGAGATGAGGAGAAATTTCTTCAGCCAGAGAGTGGTAGGTCTGTGGAATTCATTGCCACAGAGGGCTGTGGAGGCCGAGACGTTGAGCGTCTTCAAGACAGAAATTGATAAATTCTTGATTTCTCGAGGAATTAAGGGCTATGGGGAGAGAGCGGGTAAATGGAGTTGAAATCAACCATGATTGAATGGTGGAGTGGACTCGATGGGCCGAATGGCCTTACTTCCGCTCCTATGTCTTATGGTCTTACGGTCTTATACTACTACTCAAGTTTACAAAGTAGAAAGTTGGCCAAGACTGCATCATATCCAGAGACAGCAAAGTAATGGATCAGATTTCAGCAGCAGAACAGCTATGTTCTGGAGTTGTTCAATGTTATGGAGGTACAACTAGGCAAACTTAGTGATAGATTGGATATGTGGTTGGCAGCTCATCTCAGGGTCAGATATGACATCAAGGTTGTGAACAGACTTGTTATTATCAGTCAGTTGCTAGAGAGAGTGATTGAGTCATCAGTTAAGGCATAATGGAGTTTGTAACAGGGACTGAAGACAATGGCTCCAGTCCTACCAATATTTAATTCCAGGGCCTTTCTGCTCATCCAGTATTGAATGTAGGAGAAGCTGCTGATAATTTAGCATCAGTGGAGGAGTTGAGAGAGGTGGCACTGAGCTGGAACTGAATGCCATCAGTGTAGGTGTGAAAATGAACACTGTGCCTTTAGATGATGTTACTGAGGAGCAGGATTAGATGAGAAATAGAAGGCGACCAAGAATAGATCCTTGGGGGACACCAGTTGTGACAATACTGGAAGAAAAGCCATTGCATGGAATACTCCTGCCACACTTAGATTGATAAGAATAGAAGCAGGTGAGAGCAGTCCCACCTAACTGGATGACAGAGGAGAGGCATTGGAGGAGAAAGATGTAGTCAACTGTGTCAAAGGCTGAGACAGGGTGAGGAAGATGAGGAAAAATACTTTATCTTTGTCACAGTCACATAAGATATTATTTGTTACTTTGATTCCTTTGTTATTATTGTGCTGGGCTGGAAATCAAATGGAGTAGTTCAGATATGATATTCTGGGAAAGATGAACATGGATTTGGGAGACAATTACATATTCATGGACTTTGGAAGAGAAAGGTTGGAGATGGTAGTCTGCAAGGGAGCAAAGAATCAAGGGTTGTTTATTTGTAGAGAGAGGTGATGACAGTAGGTTTAAAGGACAGGGGAACAGCATCTGATGACTAGTTGTTAGTCCATGACACCAGGTTATAATCCAACAGGTTTAGTTGAAATCACAAGCTTTTGGAGCGCTGTTCCTTTGTCAGGTGAAGTATGATTTCAAATAAACCTGTTGGATTATAACCTGCTGTCGTGTGACCTCTCATCTTGTCCACCCCAGTCCAACACCGGCATCACCACATCAAGATTTTTTTAGTGATATCAGTTAACATAAGGACCAGGAAAGGGAAGTTAGGTGGCCCAAAGTTTAGTGGGAATAGGATCTAGGGAGCAGGAGATAGGTTTCAAGGACAAGATAAGGGCAGAGCGGACGTAGGAGAGAATGATGTAAGTGCAGGACTGAGTGTGGGAAACTTTGAAGGAAATTTAGCCATGTGGGCTGGTGGAACAGAGAAAAGCAGCAGAGGCAACTGATCAGACATCACAGAATCATCATAGAATCCCTACAGTACAGAATGAGGCCATTCGGCCCATCGAGTCTGTACCGACCACAATCCCACCCAGGCTCTACTTCCGTAACCCACATATGTACCCTGCTAACCCCCTGACATTAAGGTCAATTTAGCATGGCCAATCAACCTAATCCGCACATCTTTGGACTGTGGGAAGAAATCGGAGCACCCGGAGGAAACCAATGCAGACACGGGGAGAAAGTGCAAACTCCACACAGACGGTGACCAAGGCCGGAATCATCCGGAATCAAGGCCGGAATCGAACCTGGGTCCCTGGCGCTGTGAGGCAGCAGTGCTAACCACTAAGAGTAATGGTTTCAATATTAGTGACAAAGGGATCTATGAGATTTCTCTATTTATTGTTCGAGGTGAAATTGGAGGAAATAAGGAGAGGGGTTTAGGAAAATGGTTTGCAACTGCGGAAAGAAGCCAGGGATTATCTTTGCATTCTAGGATGATCCTGGGGCAGTGGACAGTTTCAGAAGATGGTAGCAGAACCTAATAGTGCTTTATGTGGTCAATCATTTAAAAATCATTGGCATGATTCACAGAATGAAGTTCAGTATAATGATACCCTCTACACCATGATAGAGGATCACAATGGTCAGGGATCTGATTCTTGTGACTAGTATTAATCATTAGCCAGAATCATCAATACCTTCTCATTGGCTTTGCTGCTCAATCTTCCTGAATTCTACTTGCATGTGGTTCAGCCTGAATTCTTTTCACATGATACTTGTGCTTTATGGGGATGGTATCAATCTTTCAGCCAACCATTGACAGCAGCCAAAAATATCAGCCTAGATGTTGAAGAATGGTGCTGCGTGATGGGCCTGCCCGTCACTATCCGCATAAGGTGAAAGATTGGACAGCTTTTTGGATGAAACCAACAGTCTTCCCATATCCAAGTCCAGGGAATTGATATCAGAGACCTAGAAATGATTGCTGAATTGTGCATGTCCTTCTTATTCCCCACCACTTACCTGAGGGTCATTGCTGGTTGTATGACTGGCAGAAATTTTATCCCTGACTTCAGGCGGGCTGCGCTGGAGATACAACTTTATTCAAGAGTATAAGTAGTTTGTTTTCTTTTAGTAAATTGCTCTTGTAGTTTCCATGGAGTACCTCATACACGGACCTAAGCTGAACAATTGTAAGGTTGATTTAACTCGGCTGGGCGAGATGTAAATATTGCAAACCTAACCCCATTTTACCTCAACCCATCTACTTCCGGGTTTAACAGAGGTGGAATAGGAAGAGAGGGAGAGTAGCCAACCTGCTCCCGTGAGGCAGATTGACGACTTGTTGTATAATACTCCTTGGGGTGTTTTATTACATTAAAGACACGATATGCAGACAAGTCTTTGTTATTGTTTAAAGAGGCCTCCACCATTTTGGGGTGAGTGCCCTTGGGTCTACAGTTTAAAATTTGAGTCAGCTAGATTGAGGCTGATAAATATCTGGGCAAGCCTCTCACTTCATTTGCAGCTGTGGAGTTTCATTTCCACTTTGGGTGGCACGGTAGCACAGTGGTTAGCACTACTGCCTCACAGCACCAGGGCTCTGGGTTCAATTCCCGGCTCGGGTCAATATCTGTGTGGAGTTTGCACATTCTCCCTTTCTGTCTGACAGCAGCCTATGCATGATAGCTGCCAGATTGCCTGCCTAGCCTCTCCCTTCATCCCCGGCCACACATAGTATAACGGCAGAGGTGGAATGAGGCCCTCATGTGGCCATGAATTTAACACTTGAGAGCTTCAAAAGGCTGAAAGGCGGGTGGACTGCCTGATGCTTTGTCCACCCACAGTAATATGGGAGACAAGTCCGGGGTGAGTGGGAAGGTGATGGGCAGGACACCCATCTTATTTTGCGAGTGTCCACCCCACCCCCCTCCTCCACCCCACCCCCACCACCAAATATGCTGGCAGGAGGGCATAAAGTCTAGCCCTTTATGTCTCTTTTTGATGGTATTAGATTTTACTGTTAGTTGAATGTATGTTTTATTACATGGTCAGGTCTTATTAGATAAAATTCCAATTTTGAGTTTTCACTCTGAGGCAAAGTCCAGCTGTTTTAAATATTTGTGTGTTCGGCCCTTAAAAAAAATCGATAAAATTGAAAGAAGAGAGCGACAATTTTAGACATGGATTTTTGTTGTAAATTCATTTAAATTGTCAGTTTTCTTTGTAAATGTTGCTAGTTTGCTTTTACCCTTTCCTTTATACAAGTTAGCGAGTTTAATATTAGGGGTGGTCAATAAACGCGTGGTAGCACAGTGGTTAACACAGCTGCTTCACAGCGCCAGGGACCCGGATTTGATTCCCGGCTTGGGTCACTTTCTGTGTGGAGTTTGCACGTTTTCCCCCGTGTCTGCAAGGGTTTCCTCCGGGTGCTCCGGTTTCCTCCGACATCCTGAAAGACGAGTTGGTTAGTTGCATTGACCTGAACAGGTGCCGGACTGTGGCGACTCGGAGAATTTCACAGTAACTCCATTGCAGTGTTAATGTAAGTCATGCTTGTGACTAATAAATAAACTTTATACTTTAAATGCTAACCAGCCAGTGATGCCCATGTCCAACGAATGAATAAAAAAAAGGAATCAGTTCCATAAATTGGCAAGTATATTATAGGCCATCTTAAATTGAGCAATTATTGTCAGAACACACGCAAAGATGAAGCTAACTCCTGATTTCTAACTACTAATGATAGATGGACAAGATTACCACTGGGGCGTAGCCACTTTAAAGCAGTTAGCATCAACCCACCCGAGTGACCAGCCAAAAGCCACAGCCGCCAGCACTGGCTGATGTGCTACAGAGACAGCGCGGGCATGGCAAGCAGCACCTATTGTCGTTCACGTTAAATGGTGGGCTCTTGTAACAGGGGAAGGTAAACGGGGGTGGGGAACAGATTTAAACTGCTGATTGCTGCGCCGAAACAAACTTTTCAATGGATTGTAGCAGCCAGTCAGCCATCCAGATGTGCTGTCTGTACGCTGCCTCTGACCGGCATTCAATTTTGCCCAGCACAGCTGGTCCATGTAAATGTGCCATATTGCATCCCATCTGCTGCGAGGGAACGCGCTGCCATATCTCCCTTTGACAGTGAAACATTTTATTGAATGCTATAAATATTGAAATTCACGGACGTGATGTAGCAGATTTTTAATGTTACTCGCAGAGGCATCTGGGGCCCAACCTTTGGCAGTGGGATACATGTTCTAATCCTCAGTTCATAATGTAACATTTGTTACTGCCTCCAGAGCAGTTCTTTTGGAGAGAAATTTCATGACTCCCTCAAACAGTGCTGAGGCTGAACACGTACCCTGAGGGAATAAATGAAGCCGAGATATTATTATGCTTGGATATGTCTTTAGTGCATTGTGGTCTGAACTTTGTTATATATTTTTTTCGCTATCCCTATGCTATGTTTAACCATATGTTAGTCTTTTCGAGTAGATTGGGTGCAATGTTAATAAGGCCGATTAAACACATTCAAAGGCAAAATGGTGGTGGTGGTGGTGGAGGGGGAGAGGAACGAATATTCCTTCCAGAATATTCTCAGAATGTGCCATTGTGAATTCTGTTTCCGAAGTAACATTTTAAAGCACCAACAGAAATGATGGTAAAATATTTTAATAGGAATAATTATAATATCACATCAAGAAGCTGTGTCATCATTTAAAGAGTTCCCTGGGTTCCCAATCAGCACTGTTATGTAAGCCGGCAGGTTTCTAAATGCAATACACTGAAATCGTTTGTACCAGATTACCTTCCCTCCAAACTCTGACAGATGCTAAGTCCAGCTGGTGGGAAAAAAGTTTATGGCTGTGCTGGATCTGGATCCTTGCATGCTCCACAATGTTGGCCACTGTTGGCTGTTTTAATGAGTCACGAATTGCCTGTTTATCTCCTGCTCCCTGCTGTTTTGGCATTTTCTCTTCCAGAACAATCCTAGAAACACATGCTGCTACAGACGCTGCCGCAATGTGTGTGGACATTTCGCTGCCAAAATGGAAAAAAAAGAGATTATTTTCTTTCTATTAAGAGGAGATAGAACTGAACATCCCATTTTATTACCTCAGTATGGTCTTATTGAATGTGACATTAAACGAAAAGTTGTCCATGTTTTAAATGCCAAACAAAATGCAAAAAGTAGCCCTTTAATTGTTCTGTATTATTATTCATGTTCTGTCTCCGGTGAAACTGCACAAAACACTTTAGTTAAATGATGTTTCATTATGATAACACATGGCTTCTGTAGAGTAAAGCATTGTAGTTAATATGCAAATATGTAGCCATCGTGGCAGGTGGTCAGAGAACATCTTTACAGATAGACATTTTTATAACTTCAAATTACACGAGATCTCATCAGATACCCAAAAAAATGGGATCACTGAGAGAAACACAGGCGAACAAATGCACCACTCAGCTCCAGGGAACTCTCTGACAATTCTCTAATCAGAGGAGAATTTATAGTTAGCTACCCAAAAATCTGTTCAAAATTCAAAAATCTTTGAAAGCAACTAGGCGGCCAATGAGTCTGCCCTTCCCCTTCCCCCCACTCTCGAGTCAGATAACATTACAGAGTTCCCTTTCCTGAATCAACTTTGTGTTAAAAGATTTAACTTTAATATTAGATGCAGAGTTTCATCTATTATTCCACTCCTTTTCAACATTTCCATTTAGGAACATGTCGTCATAGAAATGGTAAGTGCTGGAAAGGAGAAGTAACGAATCTGAAATGTTAACCACGTCTCTCTGTGCAAATGCTGCCTGAATTCTGAATACAACCAGCACTCGATGTTCTGTTCTCAGATTTCCAGTATCTGCGGTATTCTACTTTTCGATTAGTCATAGAAATGGTGTGATGCTCAGAAAACTTTGCTCCAAAGGTTTGTTTATTAACCTATTTGAGTAAAACTGATTTGTGCAGCCTTCCAATAATGTGGCTATTGTCTGTTGTATTGACTTCAAGGGTACAGGTGTGCCTTGTTCCACATACAACAACAACTTGCATTTATACAGCACCTTCAATGTAGCGAAATAACCCAGGGTGCTTCACAGAATGGATTATCGGACACAATTTATCACCGAGTTACATAAAAAGATATTGGGACAGGTGGTCAGAGACACGGGTTTTAAAGGAAGAGGGAGAATTGGGGAGAGGCGGAGAGTTTAAGAACAGAATTCCAGAAATAAGCTCTCACGCTCACATTTCTGTTCTCAGCCTGCTACAATGTTCCAGTGAAGTCCAACGCAAGGTTCTGATTAGGCACTTGACAACCTTCTGGACTATTATTGAGTCCAACGACTTCAGATCATGAACTCTGTCCTCCATTTTGAATTCTTCCCCACCCCCACAGGCACTAGTCTGTATCTTGTCTCACACTCTTGCTTTCAGACAGTGTTGACCTTTATTCTGCTATTAACACAAATTTTGCTATTTTGCCTTCAGACAGTAATGACTTTTATTCTGCTATTAATACCTACTCCGGACTAATGCTTTGTGTCTATCATTAGCACTCCCTGTGCCTTGTGTTCCATGACATCTTTGTCATTTAATTGCCCCTGTCCTCTCCCTATCTTCTCTGATGCTCCACCTGCTTCTGCCTCCACTCCCCCCTCCCTCTACCTTTTGAACAACATAAAGACCATCACATTCCTACCAGTTTCCAGTTCCACAGAAGAGTCATATTGGACTTGAAATGTTAACTCTGTTCCTCTTTTCACAGATGCTGCCAAATCGGCTGAGTTTAAAGTTTAAAAGATTAAAGTTTTTTATTAGTCACAAGTAGCCATGAAGTTACTTTGAAAATCTCCTAGTTGCCACACTCGGGCACCTGTTTGGGTATACTGAGGGAGAATTTAGCATGGCCAATGCACCTAACTAGCACACTTTTCGGACTGTGGGAGGAAACTGGAGCACGCGGAGGAAACCCACGCAGATACAGGGAGAACATACAGACTCCGCACAGACAGTGACCCAAGCCGGGAATCGATCCCTGATGCTGTGAGGCAGCAGTGCTAACCACTGTGCCTCTGTGCCATCCTGTTTCTCCAGCATTCCCATTCCTAGTCCAGAAATAAGGGCAAAGTGACAGTCTCCAATGGTGGAGCAAGGAAATTAAGGGAGGCACAGGATGTCAGAATGAGAGAAGCACTGATATATCTGAGGGTTGTAGGGCTGGAGGATGCTTTCCAAGGGATAAATTGACCAGGGCCATGGAAGACCTTGAAAATAAGGATGAGAATTTTGTGAAACTGTGAATGCTACTATCTGTTTTGCTGTACATCTAATAACTGCTCTTGCACCAAGACAAAGTAGAAAGGATTACTCCTTCTAGCAAAGTACATATTGATTAAGAAATACAATATTGTAACTTTCATTTCATTATAATCTCACAGGGCTTGGGTTTGTGTGTATGTATTAGAAGAATCAGCAGCCCTCTTTGGAATGATAGAGACATTAAGCCACTGGATTAAAAATAATGTCAGAGTTGTCTACTGGGGAAATGCACAATACTCATGAGCAGAAATCACCCAGCTCCTTTAACTTACAGGAAACTGGTAGTGTTGTTTTTCTGGTCAAATCACAAAGCAAGTAAAACCCTAAATTCAGCAAGCAGAAAGGTGTATTGTCTTCAATGGTGAATTCAGAGGACAGTTGAAATGGCTCTGTATCATTTCAGTGAATTATTAACATTATTCATCTAATTATGACTCTGTTTTGCCAGCAATAAACCTTAGCAGTGCACACTGAAAAATCAAGTGCAGATTTTCAGCCTTTGAAATTAGCATTATTGGATATAAAATTGAAGTGCTGCACAGATCCAGTTTTCTGCCAAATGCTACCAGAGGGTGAGACTCCCACCCAGTTCCAGTGGCTTGTAAAAATCCTGTATGCGCATTTTCATTATACAATGCCACAATTCCACATGAATTATACAACTGCATTCATTTGTTTCAAAAACCATGGCAAAGAGAACTGCAGTGAGCACTGAACATTTTTGTCTTTAAGTGCTTGATAAATCAAAGCTTTTTGAGGGTGTAACGAGCAGGGCAGATAAAAGGGGGCTAGTGGATGTCATGTATTTGGATTTTCAGAAGGCATTTGATAAGATGCCAAACAATAGGTTGTTACACAAGATTGAGGCTGAAAGAGGGGGTCAGGGAAGGCAGTCCCTGTGGCCTCATGGATCTCCCAGGTGAGGCCCTGGGCCCCTGATCTTTTCTTTTTTTGATTTATGAGTCCAGGTTCCTGATGTCTTGTGCTTGCCTCAGCAGTGACCACCTCTCCTGGTGGCATAGCTGAGACTTCAGAGCTGCCAGTCACCTGATTGGACCAGCAGTAACAGGAGTCCGCTCACCATCCTTATTTAAACGGTGAATCTGCAGGCAGCCAAGTAGGAGGCTGCCTGTGGTAAAACCACTGAGCCAATCCCGCTGCCATCAAGTGCAGTCTCGGGAGTTACTTTTGACTCCAATGTCAGGGTCCCATGGTTGCAGTAAAATTCAGGCTGTTGAATCATAGAATAGTTAATGCAGTGAAAGAAGCTATTTAGCTTGCCAGGCCAGTTGTAGACTAGCCCTGAGCATGTGATTGTGCCTGTTGGCTGTGTTGGAAATGCTCTCGGAGGAGCTCTCAGTGTGGATGGTATCAGACATCCTTTCGGTGTACGCAGTGGCTGGAGGGCTGGCTGTGTCAGTCTCCACTGGGTGTAGGGGGCCTGGATTGTAGGTTGGATGGCTGGGGTACTGTGGTGGTTGATGGTGCTGGTTTAGGTACCTGCAGTAGGTGACACAGGTTTCGTATGTAATGGACACCACCCAAGGCTGCCATGTAGCTTTTTGGCTGTGGGGTATGACTCTATACCACCACCAATTTGTTGTAGCAGGCTGCTCATGATATGTTCAAACTCCCATATGTGTGCAAATTTCCTAAATTTGTCTCAGTGGAGACAAATTGACAAGCGTTGTTCGTCAGTGGCAAAGTGTCACTTGAGTTTGCCTATGACCATGTTATGCTTCATGTCCGGTAGGTGGCCAAGCTCAAACCACCCAATTACAAGTTGACTAGGACCAAGTGCTGTTTACCATTCCACTCAAAAATGTCAGTCACCGTAAGTGACCATGGGAGGTCCAGGACCTCATGTAGATGCAGTGGCTCTGGCTTGATGTGACTTCAGTGCATTGCATGGTGCACACCTGGATAGGTCCCTCTCCATATCAGCATATGTGGAGGGCAAGTGTAGTGATTCCTTTGCCCTGTGTCTGGTTGCTTTCAACCCTGGGTGCCTTTGGTGGAGTTGCTAGGCATACTACCTCTGCAGAGATGTGGGGATGACAAATCGCTGAACATGCAGTATCTATCCATCTTATACAGTTAGTTTATCTCTGAATGTGAAAAATGTGTGGAGCTCATGGGGAAGCTCCCTTGCACACTTGGGCCAGTCTTCCATAATGACATTGCGAAGCTGTTTGCATGTGATATCCACCTGTAGGACATCCTTGTTTCCTGGATTCTATGAGGGGAAAGTACCTCCAGAGTAGCGATATGAATGTTCTCCTCACAATCCGCCTGGTCAGTGGGAGGTAGGAAGGCTCTGAAAAGGACGTCAGCCAGGTACATCTCCTTCCTGTGTTTGTCAATGACACTGAAGTTGTAGGGTTGTAGCTTTAGCATCATGTGCTGCAGCCATGCAGAGGGGTGAAGAGGCTTTTTTAGAATAGTTATGAGTGGCTGATGATCAGTTTCAACAAGCCAAAGGTCCTTTTCTTTGGTAAACAAAAGCTCATTAAGCTAAATAAGCACTTACGTGGCTAAAATAAGTAATTATCCTGCTTTCCAGCATCTGCTATATTACTTCTAGACAAACCAACTTTTTGTAACAAAGCACTGCATCTTAACGCAGTCCTCCTCAATATTAATAGCACAGTATCATCACTAGATGAAAGGATCATCTCTCCAGTGACTATGCCAACAAAGTGGTGTTCTGGAATGGTCACAGTACCAAATTCTAATGGTCCAATTAGAATCTGCATGGACTTGACTCAATGAAACAAGTTAGTGGAGCATGACAGCCACCTGATGGCATCAGTGGATGAAAGTCTCACCAATATTGTTAATTACGCTTATCACCCCATTTGGTCATTATTGTTATTACAGGTTACCATTCAGAACTACTTCTGCACCTGAGATATTCCAAACACAATGTCTCAGATCGTGGAAGGCATGGAAGTAGTAATATGCCATATGGACAACATCTCGTATATAGTTCATCTAGGAAAGAACATAACCATTGAGTGACAGCAGTCCTCAAAGTTCCACAAGAAGCAGGTTTGACATTAAACAACAAATGTGAATTTGCCAAATCTTTGATAAAATTCTTAGGCCACATTATGCATTTTCGAGAAGTATGGCTGACCTGCAGAAAGTCAAAATCATGAGATAGTTCCCACAGCCTAAAAACATCACCAAATTACTAAGATTTTTTAGGATGGTCAATAAAGTGCTCAAGTTCTTACCAAACTTGGTGGAAATCAATGAGACATTATGATAGCTGTTGCGACAAGGTCAACAATGGTGCTGGAACATGGATTAGCAAAATGTTTTTGACAAAATCAAATATTTCCTAATTTCACCAGAAATTCTAATGCACTATGATCCAGAATCATCAACAATTGTAGCAACCATTGTATCTTCTACAAGTTTGGGTGCAGGGCTGTTTCACATTCAAAAAGGTGAACAAAGTAGACCAGTTCATTAAGCCTCAGGATCTCTCACTGACACAGAGAAGAGGATATGGGACCATTGAGAAAGAAAGATTAGCAGCCAGTGAAAAGTTCTCCAATTATGTCATGTATTAAGTTTTAAGTTTGGAACCAACTGCAAACATTTGTTTACTCTTCTTAACCTAATGGAAATTGCAAACACGCTGTCTAGAATTCAACCTTTTAGACTGAGACGTCATGAGATATGATTCAGTTACTGGGTATGTTCAAGGGAAGTAGACAGCAGATGCATTGTGAAGAATACCAGTGGGAGGAGTCAAACTGGAAGATTTAAATGCTATTCAGGAAGTGGAAGCCTATACTTTACTCATTAGCAAACACTTACCAGCAACTGAGAAGAGATTAGAAGAAAGTAAACAAACAAAACAACAGGATGATGAATGCATCAAAATAAAATATTAATGCCAGAATGGATGGCAAGAGTACATGCCTAAAAATATAATTTGCCAATACTTTGAAAAGAGAAAACATCTCTCAATCATCAATGACATCTTACTTTTCAACAATAGGCTCAAAATCACTTTGACTAGACATTCTACAAAAAATCCACCAAGGTCACTTAAGAATAAGCAAAATGGTGAATAAGGGCCTAGCAGTCAGTCTGGTAGCCAAGTATCAGTCACTTCATTGAAGAGCTAATCATAAATTGCTTTGCATGTGCAGTGAAAAGCTAACCAAAGAGTGAATGACTGACACTCTCCACTTTTCCTTCAAAGCCATGCAGTGCCTAAGCATGGGATTATTAACGGCAAAGTTTTCATTGTCAGCATTGACTAGTACTCCGGAAGTTTTGAAGTGAGTCAAAGTGAGTACACTGTGTTGCACCACAACAGAGGTAGTCATTACATCAATAAGAAGAATCTTAATGACACATGGTATTCTGATGCTGTGGTGTCAGACACAGGACTTCTAATGAGCTGTTCTACAACTTTGCTCGGAAATATGGTTTCCTACATGTGACTAGTTCGCCTAGATATCCTCAGTTGGACGGAGAAGCAGAAAGAGTTTGAGCAATCAAGGAATTGATGAAAAGGAATGAAGGTATTAACTTAGCCCTTCTTAACTACAAAACCTTGCCACTATAAAATGGGTTCTAGCCATCAGAACTACTGAGGGCAAACCAGCTGCAGGTATAACTTTCAACTCAACAACGAACACTACAACCTGATATTACCTCAGATAATTGTGAGAAAGCTAGGGGTGTCAGGAGCAAAGAGATAGTTAAGCTTATAATTTCCACTTCAGGCACAGAGCACGAGGCTGAAAGTGCTACAGCCCAGGGTGAGAGTGTGGAGATGAAATCAACAGAAAGAAAGCTTTGTAATAAAAGAAGCTCCATAACCAACATCTTATAGAATTGAGAGAGACCAGGGAAATAGCAGCAGGAATCAGAGAGCCTTAATATAATTGGGTCGGAAACAAAGAGAACCTGGAACATACTATTTAGATCCAAGGGGAGACAAAGAGCCAGAAACAAATAGAAATTCTACAACCACCCAGGTGGAAGATGCTCCTATTGAACAACAATAGAATCCAGTTCATCTTCAACCTTGAAATGAAATCAGGACTAGATCAAGGAGATTGATCAAAGCACCTCAGAGACTAACCCTGTGAAGTCTGAGACTTTGTGCGGGAGATGTAACTTTGCTTGTTCTCCATTTCACGGGAGGTCAATGAAGAAGCTGAAGGCAATGCTGTAGGAGGATTATAGAATTGGGGTATAGACTTGAGATGCGATGTAGAGTAAAGAGATAACATCAGGAGCAATTGATACTAATGTAACGAATGATGTGACTATGATGCAATATTACATGATCAAAAGACAGATCTGGGGTGGAGCAGAATTACAAACTTGTGTAGAGTACTGAGATGTATATAGATCTGTAAATAAACAAGAATGTTTTTTTTCAAATAACAGTCTATGGCAGCATTCTTAGGGTAACAGGCAACCCCTAGAAGAACCTCATCTACACCTGAATCCGAGGTAAAACAATTTGATTGACCAGACATTCATGGAGGAGGGACTTCCAGGTGGGAACTTTGGGTGCTAATGAGTTGAGCTAACCGAGTAGGGACAAGCTTACATCCACGGTGGCTCAGTGGTTAGCACTGCTGCCTCACAGCTCCAGGGACCTGGGTTTGATTCTCGGCTTGGGTCACTGTCTGTGTAGAGTTTGCACGTTCTCCCCGTGTCTGCGTGGGTTTCCTCCGGGTGCTCCAGTTTCCTCCCACAGTCCAAAGATGTGCGGGTTAGGTGCATTGGCCATGCTAAATTGCCCCTTAGTGTCCTCGGATGCGTAGATTTGAGGGATTAGCAGGGTTAATATGTGGGATTATGGGGATAGCGCCTGAGTGGGATTGTGATCAGTGCAGACTCGATGGGCCAAATGGCCTCCTTCTGCACTGTAGGGTTTCTATGGAAAAGATCTAATGGTTAGATTCTATTTACATGGGGGAGGTGCAGGGGAACCTTGCCCGGAGCGTAAATTTCAGACTCCTGTATACTTATGTATCTCCTGTATACTTATATTTCTGCTATGCAAATAAATTAAGAATGGTGGGTATCATCAAATTGGAAAATTAACATCACCGACTACAAAGTGGCAGTAAGCTTCCTGTCCTTCATCTATAATGTTGCTTACTTATCAAGATTGCGAATTGCGACGTACTACAAATGTGAGATTTCACCAAGAGAATCTGCAATTGATTACCAGGAGGTCCAATGGCCTGGAAATTTCCTGGAACTGGTTCTGCCGCACTACTGAGGCTGTGCTGGAAGAGGAACAATAATCCCACTTACACCTCCAGTGGAGTCACAAGGTGGGATTTTCCAGCCACGCCTGCCGCTGGGATTGTCCGTTAGCTGCCGCAAGTCAATGGACTTTTGGTCAGGCTGCTGAATCTCCCACCAAGACAGGGCTGGAAAATCCCAGCCACAGTGTCAGAACAGAACAAGCTCTCAGGAACTTCCTTCGCAAAGACTTTCGCATATTTTATTTCAATAAGTGAGGGTTCCCAAAAAATAAAAACAGAGTCGACATGAATCAAGCTCATAAGTGTAAGTGAGCATGAGATTCAATCTTATAATTCAGGTCCTGAATATCCTTGTTGTTAATTTTTGCAATATTATTATTGGGCTGAAGAGGTTGTACAGTTGTATTTATGCTAACTTATTTATTGCACAAAATATAAATTTGTTCAGTTTATTTAACATTGCAAATCACATACCTAGCAAAGCTCCTCAGGACTCATTCCATCACTTTGGCAATCAGTATAACCTACACGAGAAAAGTCTAATAGTTTCCACTATCACTTCAGACAAGTGACAGCTAAACAGGTGAAAAGAGCACCAATTTCACTAACTGATTACAGGCCACCAAAAGTTTTTTTTAAAAACTCCGACCATTAGTTTTTCAAATCACTGAAATTGTGGATGATGAGTTACTTCCGGGCCCTGGGAAATGATGCCAAAATCTTCCTCTGGCAGATCTGTGATGGAATGTGTTCTCATGAATGTCACAGCCTTCTTGACATAAGGCATCAGGGGTGTGTTATTGGGATGCACTTATCCAGCCATGTCTCCCTCTGTAAATTTATGAGCTAGTTTCTCCTGCAACAGGACAAGTAAATAGGGGAAGTCTGTCTGAGAAGGAGTGTGCAGGAAGTGTGACAGGATCGGTGAAGTGTGACATGTGGAATATGATGATGTTTGAAAGGATGAAGATGTTTTTTGGGTTGTTCAAAGCAATGTTTGGGGGCAGCTGTCCATAGAGCAGGATAGGGCATTAGCAAGTACCAATAACCAGAGTGTAGTATGATTGGTTAGCAGTGTGATTATTGCTTCAAATGGATGAAGACTGTGGTGGTGCCAAGGTTGGACAAGGAAGAAAGGGCGAGTATGGTGAGTATGATGCCAGTTCCAGTCAGTGTTTTCCCACAAAGCCGACTGTCCTGCCAGACTTAAATGAGTGTAGGTCAACCAGCCTTATCTCCTATCATCTATCTCTTGCAACAGGGCATCAAAGTGTTTTTGGACATTCAATGTTCTTTCTCTTACCCTTTCTCCATTGATACTCAATGAGCATAGGGTGCCACCTGCATTGCCATGTGGCAATGTGGTGTGGATCTGCTGTGGAGAGATTTGAAAAGAACTGAGAAGGAAAACATTTGCTGCAACCTTGTCTGTCAGTTCCCTGAGATATGCGCAGAAGACGGATTTGTAATAAGCCTGCATCATTGTTTCATTCAAGTTTCCTGGGATTCAGTTGCTTGCACTCAATTTGCAATGGAGTAAGCTAGACATTCAAGGCCATGATATCTGTTTAGACAATGTATTCAATGCTTTTAGCATGTACATATATTTCAGAATGTAAATCACTTTTTGCTGAAGAGCTGAAATTTCACAACACACAATTTTAACAAAATTAATATCTATTTAAAGTAAACCAATTAACAACATTTAAGATAAATTATTTTTCTTCCCCCCCACACTCTTTCCCCTTATTTTATTCCCCCTTTCCTTACCTTTTCTCCCCTTTTTCTCCCCCTTTACCCCTTTTTCTGAATTTTACCTCTCACCACCCATCCCCCCACATCTTCATCTGTCATAGCTTACCTTCTGATTTCAGCTTCTCGGCCATTTGGCCATTTACACCTTTTATTCTCTCTATGGACTGCCATTAGCAGCCTTTCCCCTTGTTTTTGTGGCTATGGCTCACCTTTCATTCTCTCACCATGTAGTAAAAAATCTCCCACTTTCTATGCTTTTTAGCTTTGACAAAAGGTCACCTGGACTTGAAATGCCAGCTCTTTTCTCTCCTTATAGATGTTGCCAGACCTGTTGAGATTTTCCAGCATTTTCTCTTTTGGCTTCAGATTCCAGCTTTCACAGTAATTTGCTTTTATATATTTAGGATAAAATGGAGGGGGTCATGTGAACTGCTCTGAAGTCTGCCTAACAATAGGGCAGGGTGACATGGCTGTTAAATATTAAAAGGAGACCCAGGTTGGTTTGCTGGAAAGAAGCAACAAAGTGTTCACACTGGGACAATGGCAGTAGCATCAGTGTTTACAATGGTTAAGCTGAAAGTCTCCAAAGTCCCTGGAAATGTGTTGAGAATGTCAGATTGCAAATAGCTGTATTTTAAACTGTTAATTTGCTTCCAAGATAGAATAGAGTTGGGGTCTAAAGAATAGCTAATCATCATTTCTACTTGATAAAGGGCCCATGTGATTTACATTGTCATGGAGATGGACTTTGAGAGGGGTGGGACTACTAAGATATCCCTGAAATCTCACAAACAGGCAACCTGCCAGGAGAGAGGGAGGAACTAACAGCCGAAAGTCTTCAGTGCTCCCCATGCAGAGAAATGGGTTGGAACTTGCACTCAGATTTTAAAGGACAATCTGGTGGGAATTTGAAACAAGAAAGTTCACCTAGCTTGCACTGCAGGGAGAATAACCAGAAAAAACTCTCACCGTGAAATACAGTTCTAGGATAATAAGTTCCCAGGCTAGGAAAAGAATAGAAGTAAACACTTGGGAATGAAGAATCACTTTGGACTGGTTCCAGGAGAACTGAATGTCTGCTTACGGGACAGTGTAAAATATGACTTAGATGAGGGGGTGAAGTCATGGTAGCTAAGTTTGCAGATGACACAAAGATAGGTAGGAAAGGATGTTGTGAAAAGGACATAAGGAGGATGCAAATGGATGTATGTAGGTTGAGCGGGTGGGAAAAAATCTGATAGCTGGAGTGTAATGTGGGAAAATGTGGAAGTTGTTCGCTTTGGCTGGAAGAACAGACAGTTTTACTTAAATGGAAAATGGCTACAGAATTCTAAAATGCAGAGGGATCTACATGTTCTAGTGCATGATTTAGAAAAGGTTTGTATGCAGGTGCAACAAGTAATTAAGAAGGCTAATGGAAAGCCACCCATTATTACAAGAGGAATTGAACATAAAAGTAAGGATGTTATGCTTCAGTCATGCAGAGCATTGGTGAGGTCATATCTTGAATACTGCGTGCAGTTTTGGTCTCCTTATTCAAGCAAGGATATGAATGCATTGGTGGCAGTTCTGAGGAGGATTACTAGACTGATACCTGGAATGAACAGGTTGTCTTATGGGGAGAAGTTGACAGACTGGGTATGTTCCCACTGGAGTTTGGAAGAATGAGGGGTGACTTGATCAAAGTATTTTAGATCCTGAACGGTCTTAACAAGGTGAGTGTGGAAATAATGTTTCCTCTTGTGGGTAAGTCCAGAACTAAGGGGGCACTGTTTTAAAATTAGGGATCATCCTTTTAGGATGATCCTTTAGGATGATCCTTTTGAAGGTGACGTCACAGGTGGAGAAGGTGGTGAAGAAGGCATATGGCATGCTTGCCTTTATAGGACAGGGCATAGAGTATAAAAGTTGGAGTCTGATGTTGCAGATGTATAGAACGTTGGTTCGGCCGCATTTGGAATACTGCGTCCAGTTCTGGTCGCCACACTACCAGAAGGACGTGGAGGCTTTGGAGAGAGTACAGAGGAGGTTTACCAAGATGTTGCCTGGTATGGAGGGGCTTAGTTATGAGGAGAGATTGGGTAAACTGGGGTTGTTCTCCCTGGAAAGACGGAGGATGAGGGGAGACTTAATAGAGGTGTATAAAATTATGAAAGGCATAGATAGGGTGAACGGTGGGATGCTTTTCCCCAGGTCGGTGGTGACGTTCACGAGGAGTCATAGGTTCAAGGTGAAGGGGGGGGAGGTTTAACACAGATATCAGAAGGACATATTTTACACAGAGGGTGGTGGGGGCCTGGAATGCGCTGCCAGGCAAGGTGGTGGAGGCGGACACACTGGGAACATTTAAGACTTATCTAGATAGCCACATGAACGGAGTGGGAATGGAGGGATACAAAAGAATGGTCTAGTTTGGACCAGGGAGCGGCACGGGCTTGGAGGGCCAAAGGGCCTGTTCCTGTACTGTATTGTTCTTTGTTCTTTGTTCTTTGACAGAGATCAGGAGTTTTTTTTCTTTCAGAGGGTTGTGCCAATTTGGAATTCTCTGCCCCAGAAGGCGGTGACAGTGGGGGTCATTGAATATTTTTAAGGCAGAAGTAGATAGATTTTTGTTATGCAAGGGAATCAAAGATTATCAGGGTAGATGGGAATGTAGAATTTGAAGATTGAACAGATCAGCCATAATCTTATTGAATGACAGAGCTGGTTTGAGGGCTGAATGGTGTACTTCTGCTCCTAATTCATATGTTTGTTTAATGGCGTGGTGAGATTTCCAATTGTATTCAAAGTAAAAGATGAAAATTCTGTTCCGTAATTTTAGGTATATGTTGCCTAATGGAATAATGTTTAGTCGATGGTCCATTTCATTTGCTTGTTGCAGTAATTGTCTTGAAATGTGAAATATTGTCATGTCATCCTATTCCCTGGAGTTCAAATTTCTTTTTATTAAGGTCTCTCTAGAGATTGTAATATTTGGCCATGCTGGTAAGCAGGCCTACAAGATGTGTAGTCTTCAAATGTTCCTTGTTTGATCATGCAAGTCTGCTTATTATTGATGCTCACTGCACTTGATTAGTTAAGCTTGGGTGTGAACTCAGGAAATTTTAAGTAAACAAAATGTTGAGTAGAGCTAGAAGCCAGAGCTGAAACATAGACATTTTAAAGCACCATTGTTATACACAAATACACTAGTGCAGTCTCTGCATAGATCTGAGATATAAAATATACAACAAGGTGCACCCATGTACAACCAATAGAATCAGATTTGTCAAATGCCTGCCGAAGTGCCTTCAAATGATCCAGTGTCATAAAGGTTGTGTGCAGTGCTGACTGCTTTAGGCACTGCTATCCCAATGCTAGAAATCATCTGAGGGCCAAGCTGAAGTAAATGTTACGACCCATGGAGTACCATTCTCCAATATGTGTGAGTAGTTGTGCTTAGCCCATTTAGTGTACATCTGAGCTAGTCACTTGCTGTATTGGTGATCTTTAAAAAATCCTCTTCCTCCTCCAGTCACTTGTAGACCATAGAATAGCCATGATCAGTGCTGCCTGCAACTGGGGGAATGAAATGATGGCAGCAGGAGTGCAGCTCTGGGAGGTGTACGCCACAGGATTGCTGAATTGAGGGAAAACAACAAGAAGCCGTGATGCACAAAGTTTTGGTAGTCAAGTTAAAAACAGCGGTCAGAACGTAGGCCTCACCAATGTGGCAACCCATCCTTAACAAGCTGCATTCATTTTATACAGGCATTCAATGAATCAAGGGCTGCAAAACTTCATGGGAAATCTGGAGTGGTACCAATTTGCATTCATTTGCATAAATTTGTAGTATGCAATGAGGTCAGTGCCCACACATAGTGTGGCCTCAAATATTTGCAGTTGTTTTTCTCCTGCCAATTGGGAACTCAATGCCAAGTGTGCTGAACCTACTTTGTCCATTCTATGGGCTAAAGGTGAAGCTGCCAAAAGGCTCAAGGGAACCGCTGCAGATTAAGTTTTGTATTCTCACTAAGGTCGCTGAATATGGCCTTAGCCACCCCCAAAGAGTTAATTTTGAACTGCTTTATATCTAAAATTGTATTTGGCATTCATCATTAGTTTCAGGGATCGATATTATTTAGTCCCTTGAGTTTAATGCTTTCCCCATTGCATAACACAGGATTTAAATTTGAAACCAATATCTCCAGAAATAAATAGTACTATCCCTTCTGATTTTATTTTAATTTTTGCTCGATCAGTTAAAAAATCTAATTTGTGTAAATAAAACACAGAGCCAAAAATAGGAGGCCCGTATCAAACGTAATTGAATTCCCTACGCAAGCAGAACTATCAGCTTTTGGTAATCGGCAAATGATTTTCAGGATGCATGCGGGTACTTGAAAGGGTTTTGGAAAAAACATTAACAGCAATAAATTTCAGTAAGATTCTGATCTTTCTCAGATATTTCATGGGGGTTAGCATTCGATATTGTCGGTTGAAATTGTAAGCTTTCTTCTTTTGAGAACTGCGGATTCAGGTTATTCTCCCAGTTTGTGTAGATTTGAACTGGAGAGTTATTGGTATTCATTTCAACCTCTGGAAAAAGTTGTGCCTTTTGCAGATCAACACGGTAAGTTAAATTACGCAACCTGCGGACCTAGAAATCTACTAAGATTTCGAGAGAATCGGAAAGGAATCCAGGCGCCATTTGAAACAAATAATTTTTGAATAAATCCAAATAGAAAATTCTGCTTCGCAAAAGTTCACATATAATAGATGATAATAAATGCCTGGTAATGATTATGTATACTTTATCTTAAAAATCTTCCCTTGCACAGAATGTCACTTATATGTTCTCTCGGAAGACTACAAGATAATTGTAAACAGGTTTTATTTTAATAGTCCGAAAGACGCGAAGCAGACAGAATACGTTCGGTTTTGGGGAGAAACTATCACAGTTCAAGCACAAAGGTGTGAGTCATTAAAAAAAAGAGGCTATGAAAAATGAACTGAAACTGGTTTGTCACCAACACCATGCTAACAGCATAAAACCATGCATACGAAATGTTGAAAGCATCATGGGCCGAGAGAAAGCAAGCTTGGCTCCCTACTATGAAATGTTATTCTGGGATTGTCCTCTTAATAGCATCTCTCGAGGTTATTGCCTTCAAATTCTCTCTATTGTATAAGGTCACTCCGGCAGCACTGACCAAGTAGAAAAGATTCATCCAGCACAGACAATGGCAGAAGTCACCCTTTAAATGTCCCCTCTTCTATATCGTGCTATTTATTCCAAGGCTCCCCACAAAGATGTCACTGTTTGACCAGTTTCCTTCAAAACAGCTTAATTAGCTGAAAGGAAAGCTATGTCTGAGCATGTTTGTGTGAAAAAACAAAAAGCTTTCCCCTTTCAGAAAGCTCATGCACTATCTTGTCGGAAATCTCCAGTTCTGAAGAGGAGCACATAAATGAAACAGCATTCCATTCATACAAAGTCAAGTCCCTGACAACAATTTTAGTGGACTTTTTTTTCCCCAAAAGCTTTTTTTTCTTTAGCCCACCTATATATAAAACACAGCTCCGACTGAATTTCAACCCTTCCAGAATGAACATCAGTGCCCAACATAACATTTCCTAGATCAATCGGGGACCAGCCTGGCAAACCGTCCTAGAATGTAGTCACAGCGCTTTGCAAAGAGTTTCTCCGTTCATTAGAAAAGTTAGAACACGGGGAGCTCAGTGCAACTGTTAAAACTTTGAAATCTGCCTGTATTTCTTGTTGCTGTAAAGGGGCGGATTGTGATGGTTAGTTTGGGAGATTTTGTTGCCCTGTTGTGTGCTGTGCGGTTTTCTTTCAGGCATAGCTGTGATTATGTACACCCGGCAGTGAAATGGGAGCAAGCTTGATTCATATATTTCCTATAGCAGGTGCACATTAGCCCTTAATGACTGTTTTATATGATAACTGCGATAGTCGGGCAACTGCACTAACAGTCTGCAATTGTGGCTGAAAACAAAAGATAACAGCCAGCCACGCAACGCTGAAGTGCCTGACAGGTGCACTCCCCACTGCAGTCTGAGAGTTCAGTGGGGCTGCCATCAAATGAGCTAAAATAAAGCTGGATCACTTTGGGAACTGTACAGGCTACTTCCTTAGATTATGGTTTTGCCTTTAAGGCCAAAGTACAAAGTGAACCGCGGAACATGGCAACTGTTTCATTCAGCGAGTGTGAATTTTATACAACTCAAAAGCAACATTGTTCCGAGAATGGCTCACTTTCTTTCTTCGCTGCCTGCGCCATTGTGCGTGTGTCAAAGGAGCATCTCTGCCATCGATCAGTTTGATGGCATCGTCTAGGACTTCCCACATTGACAAGATAAACTGCAGCTCTCCCTCCAGACAGGTACGTAACTGTGGAGAGTGCAACACTGCAGAACAGAGGCCCGGAGATCACAGAAAAGGATTGTCCCACAGACAACACACAGGCATGGGCATCACCTTTGACATGAAATGGTGAATAGGAGTTTGTTTTCTAATTTCCACGGTTCATCTTTAGGCCACGAAATGTAAATACCAGTAAACACGCTGCAGCGGGTTCAAAGGAATAAGACGTAAAAGAGTCCCATTAGAGATACTTCAAGAGTGTTCATGTCAGGATCAATCAGACTTGGGATCCACTTCAACTGAACTGAGGAAAAGTGGCTGGAAAGTGAGTTTTGATTACAATTACAAAGAGGTGAAAAGTTTAAGATTCAGCATTTCCGAGGCAGCAGACTAATTTGTACTCCGAGCTGAGGTTGATTTTGGAAAATTCACTGAACCGAAGTGCTCTGTTACATTAAACTTCATGATAAAGCATAATATTCAGATAACCGTTGCTTCACTGCTTTGTATAGACAACAGTAAGAAGTCTCACAATACCAGGTTAAAGTCCAACAGGTTTATTTGGTAGCAAATACCATAAGCTTTCGGAGCACTGCTCCTTCGTCAGATGGAGTGGAAATGTGTAGACAAGACATGATAAGGGAAACCATGTCAAAATGCATTATTTTAGCACTTGCTAATGATCCATTCCAAGAAAATTGGCATAATGCTGTCTGTCTTTACCCTCTCTGCCAAACACTTTTACTAATAGACAATTATCCTGCCTTTTTAAGCATTTGCCATTTAATACTTTGGATAACAGACACTGTTCATCTAACCTTTTAAAATTCCTTCATGAGATATTTTGGTAGCTTGAGTGATACCTCAGGTGTACCAAAAGAGTGACAGTTTATATATTCAAAATGCTTTATTATGCTTCTTCAAGCACAGAAACATAGAAAATAGAAGCAGGAGTAGGCCATTCAGCCCTTTAGGCATGCTCCACAATTCATTTTGATTATGGCTGATTATCAATTTCAATATCCTGATCCCGCCTTCTACAATGTATGCATGACTGATTGCACTTAAACATAAAAGTTAGGAAGGATTAAAACTTGGCCCCATAACAGTAAAATATTATGATTTGGAGTCTCGGGTAAAGTTCAGCCATGTCACTCTCATTCCAGCAATTGTAACACATGAAATTAATCATGAATTTCTTCATCTCATATCAGCACATCTCCTTAAGACCAATGTATGGATAGTGTATCATGCAGCAATACAGGGACAGTATCAGGTACACAGCAATGTAAAAATTGTATGCCATATATAGTAGTGTAAAGGCATAGGAATGTAAGGACAGTATCTTATACAAAGTAGTGTAAAAGTGGCATTTCATAGTTCTCCGTGCTCCTCTAATTCTAGCCTCTTACACATCCCCGATTTTCATCACCCATCCATTGATGACAACACCTTCAGCTACCTAATCCCTAGGACTCCAGTCCTAAGCCTGTCCACCTCTCTTTCCCTCTTTTAAGGTATTCTTTAAAACTTATTTCTTTTGGTCACCTGTCCAAATATCTCTTTATGTAGCTTGCCATTCAGTTTTGTATGAAATGCCTTGTGGCATTTTGCTATCTTAAAGGAACTATATAAACTCAAGTTGTTGTTACATAAACAGCATAGTCAAGGCAGTCTGTTACATATAGCAATGTACAGATGATGCCTCAAATACAGAAATGTGAAAGTAGTGTTTGACGTTCAGTATCATAAGAGTCAAGCCTTATATTTCTAGTGGTAAAAGAGTGGTAACTCATATAGACAGCATCAGGGTGTATTTATATGTAACAGTGCATGGGTGAAATCTCAAATGCAGCAATTTAAGGAAATGTTTCTTGGACAGGAGTGTAAGGAGATTATTTCAGCAGCAGAGTTTCAAATGGGGATATGTTGCATTGACAATATTACACCTGATGTGTAATACTGTCAGACTTGCTGTGCTGCTGACACTCACTGATCACCATGGTTTACCCATTGTGTCTTTCAGGGTCAGAAATTAAAGAAGGCCTCCTGAAGATCTATCATAGCCCCCTACATCTTGCCTTGACCTCTTGTCTCTGAGCAACATTATCCATAAGCATGGGGCCTTTCCACATGCACAGCAATAATATTCACCTCTGCCACCTCTTTTGCTCCATCCACTGTCACTGTGCCATCACATCGTTCATCAACCATCCAGCTTTGGCTGAGCTATCACTTTCTCTTCTTTTACCAAACTTTTTGCCACCCAGCCTATTATCTTCCACGTTGGCTCATGATCCTTAAGACTCTGTCTTTTACGTTATTTTACATTAAATGCACTGCTGTTGATGTGCGCTGTTGGATGTGTTTCAGCTTGCTTCATTCTTCCTCATGTTTGTGTATTCAATTATAGTCCGATGCAGGGCTTGCTAATTAGCAGGATTTATACAGTACCTATTTGATTTTGTATTGTATTTAGGCCCTTTTTTTGCACTTCATCCCAACCTACTCCTGCATCCTGGACCCTGCCTGAGGAAATAAGCGTTGCTAGTGGTATCACTTTGCCCTTAGTCTTTGGAAGTACTGTCCAGCAGTCTATAGACTGGAGACACAGACTTGTGAACCTAGATTCCAAGTCAATTTTCATCATTGCTCCCCCTGATTGGCAATGTGACATTTGGGGGGAAACTTGCAGAAGTTGCAGAAATTTCTACTCAGCCAATGTATGGCATGCAATGCCAACATCATCCACTAGCAAACTACCTCTTTTTCTGCATTTTAGGGAAAAATATAAAGGAAAACTTCCTCTCAATACTAAGAATAAGTTTAATCTTGACACCCAATTTTCATAGTTGGTGCAACAATAAATGCAACTCCAAACTGTTGTGAATCAGTGTATGTTTAATGTTCCTTTAAGAATTCAGTATGCCTATGGAAGCAGTCTCAGAATTTTGTGAAAGAGCAATGTATGCAGTGAAGTTTGCCACCTCAAGTTGCTGAAATTTAAGAAAAGGTTGATATCAATGTTGAGGAATGAAACTTTCTCAGAATGGGAATTAGTTCCCCAAGATCAGCAGTAATATCATCAGTTGCAGAATAAAGTTCCTTCTACTTTATCTCTTAACCTCAGAGTCTTAACCTCACCTTCTGGAGCATATGTCCCAGCAGCGTGTTATTTCCAAAACAGATTATTAACTTACATCCCAATTTGAACCAATTAATATGTAGTTTTGAACCATAGGTCTCCACGCACCAGTTAGTAGGTTGAGAATGCTTGCTTTCATTTGAACTAGAGGGGAGGCCACTTTAAATCTGCGAAGCAATATTGGACACATGATGCACGAACAAAAGGATTTTAAAAATTAAACTTTTCCTGAAGAGATCAGTGGGAGCATATTAGAGCATAAAGGGACTTCAAGGGTTAAGCCTATAGAACATTTCCTTATTTGTCTTACAATATTGGCATATACCTATCAAATAACTCAAAATGCCTGCTGACAAGTAGCCAACCAAGAGCATACACAGTTTCTTCAGGAAGAGGAGAGAGGTTCTTGCCTTGACCACTTTATAATTGAGTTGCTTTACTTTTTTTTCATTGTGGCCCTGTATTATTTGGGAACCAGGATACAATGCTCGGTCTGTACCCTTAGCGGTGAAACCACTTTTGCCCTCTTGGTACCCATTGAGGGTCAGGAAAGTGGGAAAGCCACCTGCAATTTTCAGATATGCATCACCATTTCAAAAGTGACAGTTCAAAAGCACTTCATTGGCTGTAAAATAATCTGAGACATCCTGAGGCAATTAATATCACTACATAAGGGCAAGGGCACAGAATACATTCTGCATGGGGGACTCCAATGTCCATCACTGAGAGTAGCTTGGTAGCACCACTATTGGCCAAGCTGGCCGAACCCCAAAGGACATAGCTGCTCAATTTGAAGGAATCAACAAAAGGAAAAAGTTACTTGACCTCACCCTCACCAACCGACCTGTTGTAGATGCTTCGGTCCATGACAGTATCGGTAAGAATGAATACTGCACAGTCGGACAGAGACAAAGTCCCATCTTCAAATTGAGTTTGACTCTATTGTGTTGTGTAGCACTGCCACTGTGCTAAATAGGATAGATTTCAAACAGATCTAACAACTCAAAACAGGACATCCATGGAGTGTTGTGGACCAATAACAACAACAGAGTTATATTCAACCACACTCTGTAATCACGTGGCCTGGCACTCTCTCTCTACATTATCTTTAAACCAGGGCAT
This sequence comes from Mustelus asterias, assembly GCF_964213995.1. NCBI lineage: Eukaryota > Metazoa > Chordata > Chondrichthyes > Carcharhiniformes > Triakidae > Mustelus > Mustelus asterias. Next base: position 51,824,150 of record NC_135805.1, read on the forward strand.
CAATCCTGGTCAAATGAAGAATGCAGGAAGGCACGTCAGGAGCTGCAGCAAGTGTATCGAAAATGAGGTGTCACAACACAGGACTATTTTAATGCCAAACTGCGGAAGCAGCACGCAATGGACAAAGTAATCCCACAACCACCACCTTCTCAAGGGCAATTAGGGATGAGTTACAAATGCAGCCCAAATGGGCAATACCCACATACCCAAAAGAAAAATTAAAAAATGCAAGTCTTTAATTTCAACGAGAAAGATTCTCCATTAAAAACATCCCCTCAGAAAACATTGTGAATGTTTTTGTTTGATTTTCTAGAGATAGAGATTATATGAATGATATACAGGCAGCAGAGAGTTAAGATGATTGTCAAAATAACCAGATGTGACGTAAGCATTTTCTTTTACTCAGTGAGTTGTAGTGATCTGAAATGCCTTATAGGGTGGTGGAAGCAGATTAAATAATAACTTTCAAAGGGAATTGGATTTCAGACCATAAGACATAGGTGTAGAAATAGGCCATTCAGCCCATCAAATACACATTTGAGGGAAAAAATTGGATAACTCTTTCAAAAAACCAATAGAGGCATGGTGGCTCAAATGGCCTACTTCTGGGCTGTATCAATCTATGATATGTTTTGTTCACTTTACACCATGCATGGTTTTACTATTTCTTCTCTTTCAGCTGTGTTGAAACCAAGATTCATTGCGGCATTTCTTACTCTATTTGTTCTTTCTCAAGATCTCCAAACTATTGAGGTTGTTACCTATTTCAATCTTCCCTTTAACCTATAAAGTCAAAAGAAGGCTCTACTCACCTACTTTCTTTTAATTCAGCATGTCTTCCTCCCTTATTTTCTCCAACCATGACCTTGTAATACACTAAGGTTCCCGGCCTTGGTTTAAAGAAAGAAAGCTCTTGTATCAATATGGCATCCTTCATGTTCCCTCAGACAACCTGAAACACTATTTGATGAACCAATATTTCAAACTTCTGCAAAGCATCTTTGACATCCTTGTATGCTTTCTCACATTCTGTTGTCCAGTCCCATGACTGTTTCACATAAAGTAAATTTTGCAATAGCTTCAACATGTAGCTAAGTTAGGAACAAAGTTGCCATAAGAATTAATTAATCCTCAAAAGTACTGTGTCACATTCATCAAAAGTGGTGCTTTTAAAATAGCTTCCATCTTTTTAAGTGCTTTATGTAGGCCTTTACTATCAATAACATGACTCAAATACTGAACTCACATCTGCAAAAAATCACGTTGATATGCGGACCATGTTCTTGAAAACATTCCAATGTTGCTTCTAAATTATTCAAATGCTCTTGTTCACTGGACCCCAGTTATTAGAATATCATCCAGGTAACATTGTGCACCAGAAAATCTGATCCATTGACCTTTGGAATAGGGCTGGTATGGAGTTTATTCCAAAAGGCAGTCTTTTATAACAAAAAAGGCCTTTATGAGTAACAATGGTAATCAATGGTTGAGATTCAGCATCTACATTCATCCATAAATATGCTCATGAAAGATAAAGCTTGCTGAATTTCTGCCCACCTGATAACCCAGCAAACAAATCTTTAATTAAAGGAAGCAGATATTGATCAGCACACAATACTGGATTTATGGTTGTTTTAAAAGCACCACAAGTACAAACTGAACCAACTGGCTTCATGACAGGTGCGATGGGGGTAGGCCAGTGACTCGTTGTAAACAGATCCAATGCACCAGTGTTAACAAGTCATACTCATTATTCTTTGATCTTGGGATGAATTGCAAATGGCACCACTCTTGCTTTGAGTTTTTGATTGACTATTAGACTTTATCTTGAGTTTCACTTGAACTCCCTTCATTGAGCTAAGTGTCTCTTTGAACGCATGCTTGTATTTATCCAGAAGGTGCTGTCAGCCTGTTTTGTCATCAACCAGTCTGTTGACAGCACTCTAGTTAAGCTCCAACCATGATCTCTCAAATAGAGCTGGATAATTAACACAGACCACATGGAGAGGCAATTCTGCTGTTTGTCCACTCAACTCTACATTGACCATGATGTAACCTTTGAATGGCATTGATCTCTTCCGTGTATGTCCTTAAAATCACATCAGTTGATTTTAAAGGAAGATGCTTTAGCTTTTGCTTGTATGTAGTCTCAGGAATGAAAGATACAGCAGTACCAGTATCAACCTCCATCCTAAGGTTGTCCACTTAACTTCAGAATCACCCAAAATCTATGTGGCTCATCCTGTATGGATAAGACATAAGCAAAGTATCTCTTCTTTTCAAATATGCCAGATACTGCCTGGAATATTACCCTTCTGTGATCTGAAAAAAAACCCTTTTAAAACAATACAGAGAGCTTCCACCCTTTTCCAACTGTGTTGTGAGTCTCCTGCACTGCCGCTATACACTGCGACACGTGTGCGGATCCTGCAGCTTAGAGGAGTCTACTTAGTGGAGTCTAAGTGATTATTTTTCACTAAGAAATGCAATATTCATTCCTTTTTTTCTTTCCTACTTGGCCTTCCTTCACTGGCACTTCAACCTTTAATTCTGCTATTGATTTTCCTCAGCCTTCTAATATTCAAAGTGCGAGGACCCACAATGATTTTTTTAAACATAGGGGTGGGATTTTCCAGCCTCGCTCGCCCCAAAACTGGAAAATCCTATCCTAGATCAATGGACCTTTCTATGGTCTGCCCCTCGCCCACTCTGATTCCCATGGTGGGCGGGATGGCAAAGTTCATCCCAGGAACTTTTCTTCATGTTCTCGATGAAACAAAATTCCAATCTTATTGCCAATTTTCTTTTTGTAATGTCCTAACTATGTTAGGGGTTATGGGTTTTAAACAAAAAGAAAAAAGATGTACTCTGCGCGTATCAATTTTCTTCATTCATTCATAGGACATGGGCATCGCTGGCTGGCCAGCATTTATTGCCCATCCCTAGTTGCCCTTGAATTGATACAACTAAATGGTCTGCTAGGCCATTTCAGAGGGCAGTTGAAAGTCAACCACATTGCTGTGGTTCTGGAGTCACATGTAGGCCAGATCAGGTAAGGACAGCAGATTTCCTTTCCTAAAGGACATTAGTGAATCAGATGGGTTTTTCTGACAATCGACAATGGTTCCATGGTCATCAGCAGATTCTTAATTCCAGGTGTTTTTTATTGAATTCAAATTCCATCACCTGCCATGGCGGGATTCGAACCCGGGTCCCCAGAATATTAGTTGAGTTTCTGGATTAATAGTCCAGTGATAAAACCACTAGGCCATTGCCTCCCCATATAGATTCAAATAACAACAGATTTATTGCAAGAGTTGTTGCCTGTACAGTGAAATTGAAACTAAACAGGAGCCTGTGAAACACCCCAATGACATCACCAACAAATCCTGTGACCGGCTCATAAAGCAATCATGCAGCAACTTAAATATAAAACAACTACACAGCTTCCAAGATCAATATATCTGTGGCCCAGAACTGTACACAGCATTCAATATGTATATGGCTTTACATAGCTGAAACTAAATGGCTCTCTAGATCTAAAGGGTAACGTTCCATTAATCTTTTTTGATTACTTTCTCTATCTGACCACAACATTTTCATAATCTGTGTGCCTTCAGTGCTAGAATCACCAAAGGTCACCTCATAGAAGATGATCATCGGTCATACTGATTGCAAGAGAGACTGTAACACAGCCACCATCAAGGTCAAAAGTTAGAACCTGAATCCAGCCAAATCCAGAAACTGATTATAAGGATAGGAAATGTTCAATATCTCCAATGCTTTCCTTATTGAAAGCACTAGCTCCATACTGTGCAAACTCCAATTGATCCAGAATGGTACGGATTGTATGCCCCATACCCGACATAAAGAGCAGCATACTTATTACTCCATCCTTGCCTACTCCCACTGGTCCCTGCCCCGTACATTAATTTGACTAGCTTTGTTCTCATGTTCAAACAACTTTGAAACAATATACCAGATCTTCTGATTTTGGTCTAGCTTGAACTCCTCTTTCCATCCGCTCCATTATAAGTGATAGAGCAGTCACCGTATCCCTGTAAGTTGGAAATCGCTCCCTAGGCTCCTCCCAGTCCTTCAAAAACCTCTTTGAAACCTACAATGCAGTTCAAAGGATTATTTAAATTACAAATGAAATTCTACACTTTGAAACTTGATTTTTTTTTTAGTTTTTACATTTTGAACAAAGAACAAAGAAAAATACAGCACAGCATTTGGCCCTCCAAACCAGTGTCGGTCATGATCATAGAATCCCTGCAGTTCAGAAGGAGGCCACTTGGCCTATCAGGTCTGCACCGACAACAATCCCACCCAGGCCCTATCCCCTTAACCCAAGTATTTACCTCGCTAATCCCCCTGACACTAAGGGGCAATTTAGCATGGCCAATCCACCTAACCCGCACATCTTTGGACTGTGGGAGGAAACCGGTGCACCCAGAGGAAACCCAAGCAGACACGGGGAAAATATGCAAACTTCACACAGTAATGCCCTAACTAAACTTAAAAAAACCTTCTGCCCTTACTCAGTCCATGTCCCTCTATTTCCTCCCTATTCATGTACCCATCCAGATGCCTTTTAAATGTTGCTAATGTGCCTACATCCACCACCTCCTCTGGCAGCGTGTTCCAAGCACCCACCACTCACTGTGTTAAATACTTCCTCCTTATAATTGACACTTCCACCCTGGGAAAAAAGCCTCTGACTCTCCACCCTGTTTATGCCTCTCATAATTTTGTAGACCTCTATCAGGTCTCCCTTCAGCCTTCGTCTTTTCAGTGAAAACAATCCGAGTTCATGCAACCTCTCCTCATAGTCAACACCCTCCAGATGAGGCAACATTCTGGTGAACCTTCTTTGCACTCTCTCCAAAGTTTCCATGTCTTTATGCTACTGTGGTGACCAGAACTGCATGCAATACTCCAAATGTAGCCTAACGAAGCTTATATATAGCTTTTGGAATGTATTCTGAATAGTTACCTATCTATGTCACTTCCTGGAATGTTCTGGCATCTATTATTCTTATTATCTTCCAAACCCAATTTTTAAAACAAATATAGATAAAGATAATATATACAAATTAACAAAATCAAAAACAACTGCATTACATGGAATTACATAGGTCATATTCGTTTTCTCCAAAGGTCTCCTTTACAGGAACAACTTATATTTATATAGTGCCTTTGACATAATGGATTTTCCCAAGACACTTCACAGGAACACTATAAAATAAAGTATGGCACTGAGCCGCATAAGGAAATATTAGGTCAGGTGACCAAAAGCTTAGTCAAAGAAATAGATTTTGAGAAGTGCCTTGAAGGGGGAAGGGGAGATAAAGAGGTGGAAAGATGGAGGAGGGAGTTCCAGAGCCTGGGGCTCAGCAGCTGAAGGTAGGGCCACCACTAACAACAATTATACTTGGGAATGCAGAAGAGAGGTCAGAAGAGCACAGATATCTTGGAGAGTTGTGGAATCAAAGAAGATTACCGAGATAGGGAGAGGGTGAAACCATGGAGGGATTTAAAAACAAAGATACCTGAGTTTTAAAATCAAAATGTTGCTGCCTCCAATGTAGGTCAGCGTGGTGATTGTCTCTTTGAGGGAAACACAGCAGAATAGGGTCACCCAGCCTGTGCGGCCAATCGGGGCTTGGAGTGTGGAATCACCCTATGTGAGAGAGTCTCTTAGGTAAAGAGACATTTTGGGAGTTAGTTGCAGCCATGAGGCTGCTTCACAATTTTTATTAATAAATCAATATATTTTGTGTTCACTGATGAAAGTGCATTGTTACATCTGGCGATGAGGACAAATTATTCTGACACTGCCTCTGGCCCGACACCTGTGTGTATCCTGTTTGAAGCAAAGTCTGAAGGAAACAGTACTCACCAGAATGCCTCACTTTGGGCGAATAGACCCATTTGGCTCCTCCACGAAGGACTGGACACAATACGTTGAGCACCTTAGGCATTATTCCAAGTAAATTAAATAGGGAAAGAGGCAAAATATAAAGCAATTCTCTTAAGAGTTTGTGGAACTCAGACCTTATTCGTAGCCTTATAGCCCCAAGAGTACCCAACACCAAATCATTTAGTGAGCTCATGGATTTAGTGAAGGTTCAAATGCAACCTGAACCATTAGTCATACTCCATAAATTCAAATTTAATTTGAGAGATTCCCAAGTGAATCGATCGCAACTTACATTGCTTAACTGAAGCAGTTATTGGAATATTGTGATTTTGGAGCCACCCTAAACAATATGTTATGGGATAGGTTAGTCTGTGGTGTGAAAAACAACACTATTACACTATTAAACACAAAGTTATTGCCGAGATCAACATAAATTTTAAATGAGCACTGGAGAAAGCATTGGCCATAGAAAATGCTGGAAAAGGTGCACAATAGCCGGAGAGTGCGCAAACTGGCATCATTGGCCATTAGGGAAGGAACCTAAGCTAGCCATGGAACTAAAACTGCTGAAACAGCTTTCTGAATTAGGAAAAATCAAAGGGCTGCAAGCTAAGATTTATGTAGATCTAGAGCCGACTCCACAATTCGGTACCATATGCCTAATGAGAGAAAGTGGAGACTGAGTTAAACAGATTGGAAGAGCATCACGCAGCCGGTTCAGTTCTCAGAATGAGCAGCATATATAGTCCATGTACTGAAACTGGATAACACCATCCACATTTGCAGTGATTATAAGCTAACAGTTAATCAGGCTGCCTAGCTGGATAAATATCCAATCCCGAAAATTGAAGACCTGTATGCAAAGCTGGAGGAGGTCAATCTTACACAAAGTTGGATATGAGTCATGCATGCCAGCAACTCAAATTAGCTAACGTTTCCCAGGGGTATATCATGATAAACACAAACAAAAGCCTATTCCAGTAAGTGTGCCTGACGTTTAGCTTCTTTTCGGTATGTGCAACATTTCAAGGGACAATGGAAAGCCTGCTACAGGGGCTACCATGGATTGTAGCATAGCTTGACGATGTCCTTATAACTGGATCAACAATGGCCTAGCATCTAGCAAACGTAGAGGTATTATAGAGGTTCTACAGTTACAGAGATTCTGCAGTTCACCTCAAGAAAGAAAAGTGCACCTGAGGTGGCATATCTGGGGCACCATGTAGATGCACAAGGATTACACCCCATAGAAGACAAGGTCAAGGCAATAAAGGAGGTGCCTTCCCCCACAAACAAAACTGAACTCAGATCATTTTTAAGGATGGTATACCGCTGTAGGCATTTTGTTTTACCAAACTTAATCAACATATTGGCTCCCTTGTATATTCTGCTAAAGAAACACCATCACTGGTCTTGGAAGGCTCCCCAGGAGCAAACTTTTAACTGAATTAACTAAAGCAATTGCTGCATTCCTCAAACCTGTTAGTATACTTAAACCCATCTAAGGAACTGATATTGACCAGCGACGCCTCTCCGTATGGTGTTGGTGTGGTGTTATCCCATGATATGGACGATGGCTCTGAAAGGCTGATAGGATATGTGTAGAGAACCTGCTCAGTAGCCAAAAAAGGCTACTCAACAATTGAGAAGGAAGGACTATCAATAGTCTTTGGCATCAAGAAATTCCACCTGTACTTACATGGCAGATACTTTACCATCATTTCTGATGACAAGCCACTCTTTGGTTTCTTCAAAGAGGACAAGGCTATTCCACTAATTATCTTGGCAAGAATTCAACAATGGGTGTTAATTCTGTCTGTCTATGAATATACTGTCAAGCATTGACCTGAAACACACATAGCAAATTTGGATGCTCTTAGCTGCCGACCTTTGCAAGAAAGTATCAAATATAGCTCCAGGAGCACAAGAAATCATTATAGCATTAAAACTTTTAGACACATTGCCAGTTTTGGCAGAGCAGATCAAGAATTTGACCAATCAAGATCCACTTCTGTCCAAAGTGAGAGACAAAATGCTTGCGGCACAGTGACACAGTGGTTAGCACTACTGCTTCACAGCGCCAGGGACCCGGGTTCAATTCCCAGCTTGGGTCACTGTCTGTGAGGAGTTTGCACATTCTCCCCATGTCTGCGTGGGTTTCCTCCGAGTGCTCCGGTTTCCTGCCACAGTCCAAAGATGTGCAGGTTAGGTGAATTGGCCATGCTAAATTCTCCCTCAGTATACCTGAACAGGCACTGGAGTGTGGCGACTAGGAGATTTTCACAGTATCTTCACTGCTTTGTGAATGTAAGCCTACTTGTGACTAATAAATATAGGATGGGTAAATGAACCAGTTTCCGAGGAAATGAAACCATTCTTTACCCACAAGAATGAATTGAGTTGTCAGGTTGGCATCATACTCTGGGGAGCAAGAGTAGTCATTCCTGCACCAGGCAGAGAGTTGCTTCTAACTGAATTGCACAGAACTCATCCAGGCATCTCCAAGATGAAGATGGTTGCCAGGGGTTATGTGTGGTGGCCTGGTATTGATACTGATATCGAGCAGCTAGTCAAACACTTCTCAATAACACCAACTACAAAAAAGGTTGCCTGGTACAGCCCCAGTGCACCCTTGGGAATGGCCTGGTGAGCCATAGGTTCAAATCCATATCATAGAATCATAGAATCATAAAAACCCTACAGTGCAGAAGGAGGCCATCTGGCCCATCGAGTCTGCATCCACCACAATCCCACCCAGGCCCTACCCCATATCCCTACATATTTACCCTCTAACCTACGCATCTCAGGACACTACGGGGCAATTTTAGCATGGCCAATCAACCTAACCCGCATATCTTTTGATTGTTGGGAGGAAACTGGAGCACCCGGAGGAAACCCACGCAGACACAAGGAAAATGTGCAAACTCCACACAGACAGTGACCCAAGCCGGGAATCGAACCCAGGTCCCTGGAGCTGTGAAGCAGCAGTGCTAACCACTGTGCTACCGTGCCGCCCAATATTGATTATGTTGGTCCATTCCTGGGCACAATGTTTTTGATGTGGAGATGCCGGCGTTGGACTGGGGGAAACACAGTAAGAGTTTTAACAACACCAGGTTAAAGTCCAACAGGTTTATTTTGTAGCAAATACCATTAGCTTTCAGAGCGCTGCTCCTTCGTCAGATGGAGTGGATATCTGCTCTCAAACAGGGCACAGAGACATAAAATCAAGTTACAGAATACTGATTAGAATGCGAATCCCTACAGCCAACCAGGTATTAAAGATACAGACAATGTGAGTGGAGGTGCTCAGGATTTTTGCACAGGATTCATGCACACTCTAAATGGATAGACATTTTTGAGATGAAGCCACCTAAATTGCATGCTACCATTGAAAGATTCAGCCAATGCTGAAGTCATAATATCAGGTAATGAAACCATATTCAAAAGTGTTCAGATACAAAACGTCACCGCTCCCAGTGGTATTAAACATGTTAGAATGGTGCCTTACCACCAAGCATCAAATGGACTAGCTGAGAGAGCCGTCCAATCTATCAATTCTGGCCTAAAGAAACTGTCAGGAGGAACATTGGAGACCAACATCTCATGATCCCTCCTTAGCTATTGTACCACTTCACAAGCAAAAACGGGAGTTCCTCCAGAAGAACTGCTAACGAAAGGTCATCTCGGAATGAGATTGGGCCTCATGTTTACAAATTTGTCAAGGAGGATAGAAGACAACCAAAGTAATCAAAAAGCAAGCCATGATTTACACAGAACAGCACTATCATTTATGGCAAATGAAGACGTACACGTGAAAATCTTTGGTCGTTGGATACCTGGAATTAGACCAGACCCCTTTCATACCATGTGGACATGGAGGGACGATGGATCATTCATAAACACATGGACCACTAAAGGAGTAGAGAGACACTTAAACCATCAGTGTTGCTATCAAGAAATATTTTTGAAAACGTAAGCACCAAAGTACCTGATCAGCCTGTTACAGATATAACTGATGGCTTCATGGAAGTAAATAGTAATGAACTGCCTGTGCCAGTAGAGGTACCCACTATTGCAGCACTTGTTAACATCAACCCTATGGAAGCATCTCAGACAACAGAATTACATCGCTCTACCAGGAACAGAAAACCTCCTCAAAGATTTGATTGTTAATTGTCCAACTCATGTATACAATATTTAGTTAGTATTTAGGACTGAGTGAATTAGTTGTTGAAGATTTTATAAAGGATATAAAGGGGGAGGGATGTGGTGATTATCCCTTTAAAGGAAACACTGCAGATTAAGTGTCATCTGGATTTCGGGATGAATTAGGACTCAGAGTGTGGAATCACCCCATGGAAAAGAGACATTTTGGGAGCTAGCTACAGCCACGAGGCTGCTGTACAATTTTTATTAATAAACAACTACCTTTTGTGTTCCCTAATAAAGTCTGTGAAGGTGACTCTTTACAGTCAGTGACCACAGAGGATAGAATATAGGAGATCAGGCAGGAGTCTGTTGGAATAGTCAAGTCTAGAAATAACAAAGACATGGATGAAGATTTCAGCAGTAGATAAACTGAGATCGGAGCAAAGTCAAACAATATTTCTGAGGTAGAAATGGTGATGACATAAATATGAGGTTGGAAGCTCATTCAGAATCAAGGTTGTTAACAGAGGGACTTAATCTCAGATAAAAGCAAAATACTACGGATGCTGGAAATCTGAGACAAAACCAAAATGCTGGATAAACTCAGCAACATCTGTAGAGAGAGAAACGGGATTAATGTTTCAAATCTCTTCTTCAGAGCTAAAGAGTGGGAAAAAAGTGATAGATTTTATACTGCTAGAGAAGGGGTGGAGCAGGTGGAGCAAAATAGGTTAGTGATAGGTGTGGGCTATGAGAAATTACACAAAGATATTTAGGGCACAAGACAAAGGAAGTGTTAATGACTAAAGAAAGTGCTGATACGGCAAAGAAGATATCTGTACCGTTATGCCATTATCAGCACTTTCTTTATTCATTAATCTCTCCGAGCTCTCACCTATCACTGACTTTCTATCCTGCTCTACCTGCTCCACCCTCTAACAGTATAAAATCCATCACATTTCTCCCTCTCTTCAGCTCTGAAAAAGACATAGAGACTCAAAACATTAATTCTTGTTTTTCTCTCTTTACAGATGCTATCAGATCTACTGTGTTTATCCAGCATTTTCTGGGTTTTTTTATTGGTTTAATCTCAGATTGTTGCAAGTGAGAAAGCTGGAATGAGTAGTTAACCAATGGAGATTGGAACAGGGACTGCAAACACTGGCTTCAATATTCCCAATATTTAATTGGAAGAAACTTCTACTCATCCAGCATGGTGGAACAGTTGTTAACACTGCTGCCTCACAGTGCCAGGGTTTGATTCCAGCCTTGCATGAATGTCTGTGTGGAGTTTGCATGTTCTCCCTGTGTCTGTGTGGGTTTCCTCCAGGTGCTCCGGTTTCCTTCCATAGTTGAAAGGTGTACAGGTCAATGGATTGGCCATGCTAAAATGTGCAGGGTTACAGGGATAAGGTCAAGGAGTGGGCCTATGTAAGTTGCTCTTTCAGAGAGCCGGTGCAGACACAATGGGCCAAGTGGCCTCCTTCTGCACTGCAGAGATTCTATGATTCAATGGATGTCAGAGAAAAAGTCGGATAATTAACCAACAATGGAGAAATCTAGAGAAGTGTTGATGAGGTAGTGTTGGGCGTCATCTGCGTACATGTGAAAACTGGTCTAGTGCCTTCCAATGATATAACCAAGGAGCAGCATGTTATAGGTGAGAAATAGGAGGGGGACCAGGATAGATCCTTGAGGGACCAACGGTAATGGTGCAGGAAGAGAAGCCATTGCAAGTCATTCTTTAGCTGAGATTAGATAGATAAGAACGGAACCACATGAAGACAGTCCCATTTTGCTGGACAAATGGAGAGGCGTTGGAGGAGGATGGTGTGGTCAATAATATCAAAAGGCTGCAGACAGGTTGAGAAGGATGAGATGGAATTTGTGACTGATAAAAAGCCCTTTCAGTACTGTAACAGGGGCATAAACCTAATTGGAGGGTTTCATATATAGGGTTCTGGAAAAGATGGATTGGATTTGAGAAGTGACAGCGTGTTCGAGGACTTTGGAGAGGAAAGGGAGGGTGGAGTTGGGACAGTGGTTTGCAAGGTCAAGATTTGTTTTTGAGGAGATGGGCAATGACGGCAGATTTAAAAGAGAGAGGGACAACATCGAAAGAGAGAGAAACGATTATAATATTCCTTTACATGGGGAACAGGAGGGGATGTTGTGTGATTAGCAGTTTATTGGAAAAAATTTCTGAATGGCAATTTAAATATCTATTGTATTTTCCTCTCCGCTATCAGCTACCAAGGAATTCTGCCAGGTCTGATGGGAAGTGTGATCATCCTTTCTGAAATCCACATTGGTATCATTTAGTTATTTTCTCTGCAGTTAGATATTTTGTGATTTCATCTTTAATTGATTTGACTTTTAATTAAGATTCCAAATGTCACCCCAACACACACACTAATTGGGTTAGTTCTGCTTTCCTTCTTGAGAATGGGGGTAATGCATTAGCCATTCTTTAGTCTTTCAGTACACACTCACTCTCAATAAGGTCCTGAAATGTAAGGGATGATTTTAACCCTGGTGGCCTGGCAGAAACATGGCAGAGGGCCAGTTAAATTGGCTGATGTAATTTAGCCACGCTAATCCTGCTGATTGAGATCTTAACTTGCTCCTTTAAGAAGACAGGGGAGGGACAAATGCCAGAATCAGCGGGACCTTACACTAAATAGACAGATTGAGCTCTGATTACACCACTGGGACTGACGGCAATTTTAACCAGGTCAATCCGTGTGGGGAAGGCTTCTCAGTTTAGACCAACCTGGTGGTTCAAGGTGTCAGCTGAAGACCAGAAATGTGTTTTTGTTTTAGTTATCATCTTTGTGACTTGGAGGTGGAGGAAATTTCCATGTCCCACGTCGGTGCAGACTCGATGGACCGAAGGGCCAATTCTGAACTGTATGATACCATGACTCTATGATCTCCCTCACAACAACTTACCTGAGCGCTGTGGACCATTTGTTCAGTTCCTTGGCAATGGCAACCTGTCGCCCGCATCTCACTCCTGCTGGCTGGCCAGCTACTGCTTCATGTGGTGTTCAGGTGGGAGACTCATGGGGGTATATGCAAGTGAAGATTTAAAATCATACAAACTTTTACTTCTGACAATTAGATGGTTTGCTGTCCTCGGCCTTCACCTACACAAATTCATAGTTCTCATTCGTTTAAATAAACAACATGAAATATTATATTTTTGCCCATATTGTGTGCAGTTATTTTGATTTTCTGTAATATGTTCATCAATGTGAAGAATGCCAATGTTAGAGAATTAAGTACTTTTCTGTTCTTGTTATCCAATGTCACTGGCTATCACTCCAAGGTCAAGTTCACTGCCAACAGTTGGAAAGTAAAACTCCCTCAACTTTGGCCCAAAAATATATCGTAAACCAACTCAGTCTTGACATCTCTTTGCTCCATCATACGAGTTGTGTCATGTTCTGTACCAGCATTTGATTGATCTATTTTGAGTTTGACAATTAGAACCAACGTGTCGGCTTGCGACAAATTCATTTCCAATGGAACTTGCTTAAGCAGAAAGAAGGGGGGATTTGGATTTATATAGAAACTTTTACCTTCACAAGGTCTCCCAAATTCATTCAGAGCCGATTAATTACTTTTGAAACTAAGGTAGAGCTTGCTGCCCTCTTGAAGACACAGCTATAATGTAATGTGGGCAGATGGCGATCTGCACACAGTGAAAGCTCACAAGCTGCAAATGAACCGAATGGCAATTAATCTGATCATTGTGGGTGTTGGGTGAGGGAGAAATATTGCACAAGGCACTGACACCTTATTGTTCTTCTAAATACTGGCAAAGGACTTTTATGAGGCAAAGCTTAACATCAGTTTAACATCACATCCAAAATACAGTACCTGTGTCATACTACAGTGGGGTGCAAACCTGGATTTTTGTGCTTTGATCTTGTAATCAATGGAAAAGAGAATGGGAGGAGGTACAAAAACAGAAAAATGCTGGAAAATCTCAGCAGGTCTGACAGCATCTATGGAGAGAGAATAGAGCCAACGTTTCAAGATGACTCCCATCCATTGACTCTGTCAACACTTCCCGCTGCCTTGGCAAAGCAGTCAGCATAATTAAGGACCCCACGCACCCTGGACATTCTCTCTTCCACCTTCTTCTGTCTGGAAAAAGATACAAAAGTCTGAGGTCACGTACCAGCTGACTCAAGAACAGCTTCTTCCCTGCTGCCCTCAGACTTTTGAATGGACTTACCTTGCATTAAGTTGATTTTTCTCTACACCCTAGCTCTGACTGTAACGCTACATTCTGCACTCTCTCGTTTCCTTCTCTATGAATGGTATGCTTTGTCTGTATAGCGCTCAAGAAATAATACTTTTCACTGTATGTTAATACATGTGACAATAATAAATCAAATCAAATCAAATCAAATGAGCCTTCATCAGGGTCATCCAGACTCAAAACATTGGCTCTATTCTCTCTCCACAGATGCTGTCAGACCTGCTGGGATTTTCCAGTATTTTCTGTTTTTATTTCAGATTCCAGCAATCGCAGTATTTTGCTTTTATTTTAAAGGAAGATAGCAGATTATCCAGGTTATATGCAGACCTCCCGTGTGGAGATTACGGTGCCTGTTCATCTTTTATTATTTTGTAGTGGGTGACAGAACAAGCAAAAATCTGACAACACACAACACAACTTGTGGGGCCGAAGGGCCTGTTTTGTGCTGTAGTTTTTCTATGTTCCATGTTTCTAGGTCCGCCAATAGCTGTGCAAAGGCACCTCAAGAGTTTAAGTGTAACAGTTGGGGAGAACTCTGACTTTTGCCCAAGAGTCTATACCACACTTACAGATGTTTAGCAGTTTCAAAATCGCATGCCTTTATTTTTTGATTTATGCCAACCTGTTAGGTATAAGCAAAGAAACTCAGAAGCTGAACGTGACAGGATTTGATAACTCAATTTGAAAATTGAGTTTGTGTCTTTATATGCCCTGTTTGTGAACAGAAATCCCACTCACCTGATGAAGGGACAGCGCTCCGAAAGCTAGTGGCTTCTGCTACCAAATAAACCTATTGGACTTTAACCTGGTGTTGTGAGACTTCTCACTGTGTTTACCTCAGTCCAACGCCAGCATCTCCACATCAGGATTTGATACAACAGACAGCCCAGATTACAGGAGAGATGTACTCTTCCTCCACACAGATCACTTCTTATAGGACACAACATTGAAATCATTATTTGTTTTAAAAAAGATCTTTTCAGATCCTATTGAAGTTTATCAGTTAAAGGCCAAACTGTAACCACAACTGTAATCCATGTGGGGAAATATATGTATTCAAAATTATTGTTATTTGGAAATATCAAACCTACGTTGGGGTCTGAACGGGCTACACGGGTTAGCTTCCAGAAGTTGGGGGTTATGATTTATCCAGAATTCATGGAGTTCTGTACCGCTGTGACCTCTGTTGGACATGCTGTAATTCCAGAGTTAAAACAAACGCCGCAACTGGTTCCAGTAAACACTTGGCCCGCCTTTGCCCTAGTGGAATCCATTGTAACCAAATTAAACGCAAGCATGGAAACAAACTCGAAAATAAAACTGACTGATTATAAGCGTCTCAAAAATAATGTTCAATATCCGAGGGCAACTTGGAAAAGGGTAAATAAATCAAACACAACAACGAGAGACATCCCCGAGTAGAGGGGCTTGAACTAATGTTTTATTTGTTGTATGAATTACTCTTCCAAATGATTTGTGAAGTTGATAACAGTTCCTATTCGGCCATGACGGGGTGAAGTATTTGACTTTTAAAAAATTCACTTAAAACAAGGGCAGCCCGCCAGCCCCCCCCCCCCCCCCCAACTCCCCCCCCCCCCCCCCCCCACACACACACACACAAAACAATGCCCTGTGAGAAACAATTACCAGAAAAACCCATCCACCGTCAGAAAGAGAAAGCTCACAGAATCTCCTGGGGAAAGCGGTGGTTAAGGCGCATCTAATACATCCGGACGATTCCAAACCAGGGTGGGGACTGTAACATTCGGCCAATTTGATTTTTTTTTTGGCCCAATTCTTGGAACTTATAAGAGGGGTAGAATTCAGCCGGAGATGTTCAATCCCCAGCTCGCTTTTGTTCATACAAAACGGAATACTCAAATCCGACACTGTTCAAGACGCCTCAAAAGTGTCATTGGGGGGATATCTGACACCCGCACACACACACACACATATTGATATATATTTGAGGACGTTCAGGGTTACTTGATCAGGTAGAATTTATTCTGATTACAACACTCAGATACAAAAGCAATTGAAAGGAAGGTGGTGACGAGGGCGGGGTGGTGGTGGGCGAGCATGCTAAGGTTTTATCGAGGTGGCAAGGTTTGATTGCTGGGGGTTTGTGAAACTGATGTACGGCTGACCAGTGTGAGTTCAGACTCGGGACAGCAATCCATTACCCAAAGTGGCTGTCACCTCAGCGCGGACGGGAGAAAGGACCAGGCTCACTCAAACATTACCTTGACTTCAGAATGCGGACGATCTGAAAAGTAAAGTTTCCCTGCCTGTCCTGGGGAAGCGGTAAGCCCGAACTGAGCAAAAGCCTGGGTGTGGATGGGGAGGTGAGAGGGGGATAGGGCGTGGGGGGTCACTGACCTGAGAAAACAGAAGCCACTCTGCCATTTCCCTGTAAATATATGTTCAGAGGTCACAGATCTCCTCACAGTGGGCCCCTCCTAGATAGCCCTATGGACAAGGTTGAGTGTGAGAAATGGTTTGACAGTACAGAAAGAGTTGATTCCGAATAGTCAGGGAAACTCCAACACAGATCCGCGCCGATGCCTTTTTTCCCCTCTTCGTCTCCTTGAGAAATAAAGTTTTAACTATGGACAGCCTTTGATCGTTGCTTATTTTAACTTGAGGTCCAACAATAAAGTACTGAAGTATAAAGATCTGACCATGTCGCCGTTGAGAGGTATAAATGTACCCATATCGGCAACTGACTTTCAACTCGAAAGATTTTTCTGCCTTATCTTTATATCATTTTCTTGACACTCCCCACTTTTTTTTTGTGAAGTCAAGTAGCGATATCAGTCCAACACCTGCTAAAAGAGACAGCAAACTCGGGAGAGGGGAGCTGGCTCTCCGGGAGCTGAGTGAAAGGAGCTCAGGCCAACTGGAAAAAAACATTAACCAGAGCAAGAAAAAGGAGTTATAAATAACTGCATTGTTAGGCTGAGAGACCTGACATAAATAAATGACATTTATTAGGGACGGAATGCCTTCATTTTCATATCAGCCTTCAACACTCCCTTTCTCCTGACACCCCGGGTTAAATATATAACTTCTATTAATGGCGTGAACCATAGAAACAACAACTTGCCCCCGAGTGTCAAACTGACCATTGTGGCCGAATGCGTGTTTGCTCTATTAACTGCAAACAATAATATTAATATCCTTACTTTATAAAAAAAACAACAGCGGGGCAGTCAACTCTTCAATTTTTCTAGACCGTTTAAAATATATGTACCCTAAAACAATAGTTCAGATTTATGTACATTCCCCCCCCCCCCCCCCAATCCAGGTAAAGATACAAAAATCATAATTCGTGCACCGTTTACCCTAAAATCAATTGTTAGTCTGAACACAAAGTACTCATTTCTACCTTTCCGCTGGCTTCACCTTATTATTTATTTTTGCATGTCCAGATTTGCTGGGGCTGCCGCAGTGACTGTAAGAAATGATTAAAAGGTGTTTTTTTTAAAAAAATCATATGATCTTTTTCAATGGGAACTTTTTCTTTTTTTTTAAGAAAAATCACAAAGAGTATCTCAGCGCTTCACAAAAGACAAACTAAGCTCACCCTTTTTCAGCTAGCTAATTTCACACAAATGAAGATACCCAACAAAAAGACAGGATTGGAGCATTTTTTCCCCCCTTTCCAAAAAAAAACCCAAGTAATTTGTTAAATGGCGAGGGGATCGCTTTCTTGCCGCGCGTGCCAGGTCACGGTCAATTTTCTGCAAAATAAATAGTTTAACAAAGTTAAACTTTCACTCAGCCTGAAAATATTTCGCTTTTATCCCCGGGGGAGGGCGGAACGAATGGGCGGGCTGTTAATTTTAACTTTAGCTTTGTGACTGTAAGAATGCGGCGTTAAAAAAAACCCTGCTCCGAAGTGGCATTGAGACGGGTTGGAGCAAGCAGTTCAAACTCTAATGACAATTACACTGCCTAATGTCATCAGCAACTCACCGCCAGCCTCTCTCGCTGCACTTGCACCTACCTCAGCGCCAGAACTTACCCCCCTCACCACCTCAAGGTGTGCTCCTTTCATTTATACTTCCCAAAGCAGATGTCAAATTCGCCCACTTGCGCTGGGCCCTTTGCAAGCGATGGTAGCATTCGGGGCAGCTTATCCAAAGGACATTCTCTTTCCAAATTCGTTTCCAGCCCGAGATAATCGATGTCTTTTTTTAAACGAATTCAGTCTGTTTGCCTCCTACCTGTGCAGTATTCGAGCTCCATATCCGGGCTTCAGAATGCGTTCCCCAGGAAATTCCTGCAAATTGGGGAAAAAAGAAAATAGCAAAATCGCGTTTTAAACGAGGAGTGGAAATACACTAACAAAACCAAAACAGTTCACCAATCTACCTCTCCTCCTCTTCCCCAGAAGAGGGTGATTTGAATCACTGTCGCTCTGCCCTCAATCTATCGGATTACATTTGATCCTCATTAACAAACACAAGAAACCTTTTTCCATCTTTCTTTCTAAGTTTCTCAACAACCGTTTCGCTCGAAATGTTTTACCTCTCAGAGGCACCCGGGCAGCGACCACAATCGCACTTGTCAGTATTGAGGACACTTGTGGCACACCGTGGCCTTTAACTGTCCGCCATCCGTACTCCGACCAAGAGGTTAGTTTCATGGACTTTCTCTTAAACACTTACTTCGACATTTTCAATCAGACGGAAGGGGAAACGCACCCGAAACACTGCCATTAAAATCCATCCCAACGGTTAGTCAACTTAGTTCGATTAATATCGATTTTTTTTGCCAAAATTTTAATTCTTACTTACCTTTTTCCCTTAATTTATTGCGTTTGTAATCGAATTATTTCAAATCCGAATACGTGCTCGATAGTTTATGTCTAAAGATAGGAAACGGAGTAGACCCGGAGTTCTGTCGAAGATGGACACTACAGCTTTAAGCAAATATCAAAACGAGATCCATGACCCATTATGCATAATCCGTCTTAAAAGAGGACTGGATCCTAAGTAGACAATGGGGAACAATTTCTGTCTTATGCTTTTATCTTTGACATCTTGTTTAGTGTCGATCCTTTGATTCCTGAAGTAGGACCACAGTCAGGTCAGCAGATGACAGTGTAATATTTTATGTGGAGACAGAAAGAGGGTCTCATCCTGGGCTGGCAGCTGAGAGATTCAGAGAGGAGGCAGGTAGAGCTGGGCCTCTGTGACAGATGAGAGCCCCATGTTGTGCCCTTGACTGTGGAGAATGGAAAAGAAAGCCATATTGGACACACTTACACCGGGAGTCCTGTCTTTTTTTTCTATCCATAGAGTCTCACTGGCTACTTTCTTTCCTTGCAGTGCCTAAGGAAACGTATGAGAGCGATCAAAGCTGCTTTTTTTGAATTATTACATAGAGTTTACAGTGGAAGCCAGATGCCATTCTATGCTAATATAGCCGGGCAAAAGACTGGAGGAGGTTTTCTTTTAATCGCAAACTTGGTTGTGTCATGGTGCTAAATCTAAGTCCCAGAAGTGCCATGCTTGGTTTGCCAATCTCTGTTTGTCAAATGAAGCAATAAATCTTGTTGCTGATAGCTGCTGTTCTGGGTTGCCATGCCGGTGCAGTCAACCTCATAATCCTGTATGATGGCTGAGGCAGGCTGCAGGTTATCTCTGGGGGTCTTCAGGGAGGGACAAACATATTGAGGCTGTATGATTGCTACAGCCGCCATGCTAACTCAACACCTTGCCCCTCTGATTGGCATGACCAAGGGAAATCTGACAGCAATATGCCACCTAAACACTGCTAATCAGACGGATGGACGCCTGCTTAACTCAGGTACCTTAAAGATCAAAACCACTCTGGAAACATCTTTCACAAATAAAGCATGTACAGTCACAATCCTTTTTTTTACGATGAGAAATTATGTGGAATGGGGTGATCAGTATTTTTTAAATCTGTGTTCACTTGGTTTTGTAAAGCATTTAAATCGACGGATCTTCCCTCGTTCAATTTCTCGTTTGACCTTACACTTTCACTTAATATTTACAGCAGTGCGCAGAGTGTGTTATAATCTGGACCGGTAAGATGTGTTTAATAAAGAGGAGGTCTTCTCTATTCGAAGTCGAGCTTATTCTTTTAAAATCTTGATGTGCAAAATTATATATTTGTAAAGGAAGGAGCTGGAACAGATTTCATTCTCTTTTTTTCTACTCAGCTTTTATTTTCAAATGGCAGGAGACAGTTGGATGAAGTCCCGGTGTAAAATGACTGAAAACTTCTCAGCCCCTGCTTTTTGCAAGTGTCCCTGAGCAGTTTACTGGTGAGATTTAAGGAATTGGTTCAGGGAAGTGATTAGAACGTTATAACACGCCCAGTAACCAGTTAAAACTCGACTTCTTGACGAGAAGCGTCATTCCAGACGACTTTTGGCTTTTTGTTGTTTCCCCCATTTTGAAAGAACCACAAGGACTTGACATTTATTTGCCATAACGAAATTACAGTGCAATAAGATCCCAAATTTTCATGGCAGAGTTAATTTACATTCAGATATTTGGGAATATATTTATCCCCCTACAATACATAGTTATTTTAAATTTCGTGATTTTTTCTTCCTAAGCCACTAGTGAGTGAATAGATTAACATACCTGGAAAATAGGCTAACAATTTCACTATGTTTCAAGAAAATGACCATCATCCCGGTACCAAAGAAAAGCCAGGGAGCATGCCTGAAAGTCTACCACCCGGTGGCTCTGACATCCATCATTATGAAGAGCTTCAAAAGGTTAGTCGTGGCACGAATCAATTCCTGCCTCCCAGACTGCGTGGATCCACTACAATCCACCTATTGCCAGAACAGGTCCACAGCAGATGCCATCTCCCTGGCCCTACATGCAATCCTGGAACACCTAGATAACAAAGACACCTATGTCAGACTCCTACTCATAGACTACAGCTGAACCTTTAACACCATTATTCCTATGAGACTCATCTCCAAACTTCATGGCTTGGGGCTCAGCTTCTCCCTCTGCAACTGGATCCTAGACTTCCTAACCCACATACTGCAGTCAGTAAGGATAGGCAACAACACCTCCTCCATGATCATCCTCAACACTGGTGCTCCGCAAGGCTGTATCCTCAACCCCTTACTATACTCCTTATGCACCTCTGACTGCATGGCCAAATTCCCATCCAACTTGATTTTCAAGTTTGCTGATGACACCACTGTTGTGGGTCAGATCTCAAACAATGATGAGACACAGTACAGGAAAGAGATAGAGAATCTGGTGATCTGGCGTGACAACAATAATCTCTCCTTCAATGTCAACAAAATGAAGGAGATAGTCACCGACTTCAGGAAGCATAGTGGAGGACACACCCCTGTCTATCAATGGGGACAAAGTAGAAATGGTCGAGAGCTTCAGGTTTTTAGATGTCCAGATCACCAACAACCTGTCCTGATCCCTCCATGTGGACACTATAGTTAAGAAAGCCCACTAACACCTCGACTTTCTCAGGAAACTAAGGAAATCTTGCATGTCCGCTACAACTCTCACCAACTTCTACAGATACACCATTAAAAGCATTCTTTCCAGTTGTCTCACAGGTTGGTATGGCCCCTGCTCTGTCCAAGGCCACAAGAAACTACAAAGGTCGTGAACGAAGCCCAGTCCATCAAGCAAACCAACCTCCCATCCTTGACACTGTGTACACTTGCTGCTGCCTTGGAAAAGCAGCCAGCATAATCAAGGACCCCACACACTCTTCTCTTCCACTTTCTTCCATTGAGAAAAAGATACAAAAGTCTGAGGACACGCATCAACCAACTCTTCCCTGCTGCCATCAGACTTTTGAATGGACCTACCTTGCATTAAGTTGATCTTTCTCTACACACTAGCTATGACTGTAACATTACATTCTGCACTCTCTCCTTTCCTTTCCTATGTACAGTATGCTTTGTCTGTATAGCACGCAAGAAACAATACTTTTCACTGTATACATGTGACAATAATAAATCAAAATCAAAAATCAATTCAAACTTTTCTGTATTTGTAACTTCATACTGGCCAAAGGTAGAACAAGTCACCTACAGATCACATGAAAGGAAGGTGCCACATAGGAGCTGCAGGGATTATTTTTTAATGTGCACTTTGGACATTCGAATATCTAGTCAAGCATCTTGAGTTCATTAATGAGGTTAGATTATTTTTAATTTGCAGTCTAGGATTAGGCAATACCCACCTTATGTACCTTATTTCATCTTTATTGTATGAAACGTTCATTAATGTGGTGGCGCAGATGTCGTTTACAATTATCCATATTGTTTATGGATGTGTGTTTTCAATAGCCACCGTTTGCAACTCCAACCAGATGTCACATCAATGATTGAAAACCAGGATTTAAATATGTGCATCTTACATATTGTGCAACAGAAACAGAGCTTTGCCAGCTTTGTTCTGGATGGACAGCACCACACTAAAGCAAAACAAAAAGATAATTTTGTTTGAATTTTGCTGCTTCTAATTTCAATTTATATACATGTGCATGAAGAAGTGACAGTGAAAGAAGCAACTTTTGTACTTTAAGGGAAAATATGGAGCAATTTTCCCTTTCAGGTTTCAAAAAGAAGAAACAATTCCAATATGCACTGATAATCTTTGGTAAGACAAATGCACTTAAACTAATGAAAAATTATATGCAAAAGTATATGTTACGGTTATAATCTGTATGCAATAGTCTGGAAAATAAATATAGATCAGGATGCATAATATCTATTTCCAGATTCCCATTGATTTTAATGCAACCTAAGATCATATCACGTTTGGAAGAGAATTGATATTTTAGACCTGTGGAAAATGTTTCAGAATAATCAATTTTTTTTATAAAGTTTCAAAAAAATATTAAATATCATGTGGCTGTGTCATTACTTTTCATAGTTTGAGCTGAACCTTTGCTAGGTAAATTTTGACCTCTGGTTAAAGGGATAACCATTTATGGGTATGAGTACTATTTCTGATATAGTAATATGGCAAAGAACTGATATGGTATCTTTAAGATTAATTTATTTTGTTTTCTAATGTCCTGATAACAGATTTCATATTTTCTAGTGTCTTTATTGTGGCCTTTTAAATGCTGCTGGGGACACTATTGTCAGTAATACATTTGAAATCATAAATAAATAAATATTAATAGATCACAAATGATTATAAAATATTTTCATAATCCTTATTCAAAAAAAAAACAGCATTTTATTTTGTT
Organism: Mustelus asterias; assembly: GCF_964213995.1. Lineage (NCBI taxonomy): Eukaryota > Metazoa > Chordata > Chondrichthyes > Carcharhiniformes > Triakidae > Mustelus > Mustelus asterias. The sequence continues at coordinate 51,847,738 of NC_135805.1, forward strand.
CAATAACAAGCAGCCTCAGACGAACAGATAAAAATATTCTGGTGCTGTCATATTTAAACCACTGGACTCTCCAATATGGAATTCAAAATAAATGGAAACAGAAGTGGCAGATTCAAGGCAAAATGACTCAGTAGGTCTTGTTCTTTGTAATTGTTCATTAAGTACAGTGCTTTACTCTGAGGAAGCCTAACTGGTATTGATCATGAAATATCCCTGCTGAAACAAATATTGTCATTTGTTTAACATCATAAAGAGTGATAAGTGAAGAGAGAATGTTGGTGTTTAGTCCGTGGAGACCAGTGCATTCCTTTGTAATTCACCATCAGGAAAAATTGACATTCTGTGAGATCTAGCATGATTTTGCATCATTGGCAATGCCGACACTATTGGCAAAACCAGCAAAGGTCAACATGATTCCATGTAATGCCACAATATTGAGTATGTGGGAGAGGATTATAGGCAATAATTGAATTTCAAAAGTTCATACGACTGGCAAACTGTTAATTTCATCACTTCCATAGTTTCTGATATGATCTGAAAAAATTGATTACTGCCTTGTATACCACTTCTCCTCATCCAGTATCCTCCGTGTATCATGTAGAGAACAGTGAACTCTTATCTTTTGTCACCTAAAATAACCTGAAATCACTGTCAACTAATAAGATCAAGAAAGGATAACATTGCTAATTAAAAGTGCCAAAGTATATAATTTAAAAGTATTAGAAATGCAATGACAACTGGCAATCCAGTCGAGGGCATTAATTGACTATCATGATTCCATTCAAATCCTTTCATTTAATTATTTCCCTCCAATCTACTGCTATTTGCTAATTATCTATGGTGTGGTATCTAGTGCATGGAAACATTTTCTGCACTCACTGCATCAAAAAGACAATCGTAGTGCACAGATGTTTTCCCTTTACTACACTTTGGCCTGCATCATGGAAGTAACATTCCCTGAGGTCTGACGGACTCACATTCCTGTTCATTGGAAGATTTTGCTTGCATTGCTGCCTTGTAGCTTACCCTCAAGTGTCCAGTGATCTCTATATACTCTCTTGTGTCGAACTGCCCTGAATCCTGCAAGAAGAGGTGTTACCATGTGCTGGATGTATGATTACATGTAATGTTCAGCTCCTACATCAATGTCTCTCATTTTCTTGTCTGTGTGATGCTCGTGCTACAATGTTCAGCATGCTTGTTTTGCAACATTTTTTATACTATAACCCACAACTGAAGATTACTGCCGCCAATATTAATGAGTGATGTTAATGCATCATATGATAAGCCTGTCACATGTGTTCTGACAATAGGTTATAGTTCTGAAACGTTAACTTTGTTTCTCCCTCCACAGTTTCTGAGCATTTCCAACATTGTATTTTTTATTTGATATTTCCAGCATCCATGGTAGTTTGCCTTTATATATGATATTCCTTTCCTGATAATTTTTTAAAGTCATAAATGTAACAACTGACAGTGCTGACACCTGTTAAACATTGGTCAAATAAATATAATTGGAGTGCATTGACCATTCACCTGCCAATATCACAAATTGCCATTTCTAGTCTCATACATTGCAAATAATTAACATGAATTTGATACATCCCTGGATTCTATTACTAGTTAAAACCATAAGGTTTTACAATGTTGTCCTAGCTGTTCAATAATCAAAACTGAGGCCTTGTCTTTGAATCTGCGTTGTAAATCACCAATAGACATTTATCTCCCAACAAGTACCAATTAAGGAAGATGAGAAGATCTGACATTTCCAATTATTAATTTCTAAAACAATGGAACAAAAATAGCAATCATTACAAGGAGACAAACAATGAATGACATAGAACAGATTTGGAACAAACAAATGAAGGATCTGATCTTGTAATATCTTAGGGCAAGGTACAATAATCCTATTACAGTCCTCAAAGAGTAAATACCATTATTATTAATATAGCTTTATTCCTAGAGGTTCTGCTTCTTGGTAGTTGAAAGTATTTTTTTAACCTGATGACCAACTAGTTGCAGCTTCCTTTGATAACAAAAAGCTGCAGTAAATTAGGTCTAATTTTCTGATTAAGAATTTAAACTGATTATGCTCAAACCACCCAACCTTCACAGTACACATCCAAAAATTCAAGTGTTCCAGATTTCACATCACATTAAATAAATTTGTATAAATCATATTTTTCTCTCATTTTTATACAGTCCCTTGGTTCACTACATACAAAAGCAAAGGACAAGAGAAGCAAATCAAGTCATAATTTGTATTGTCTGTTATTATATTAAACTGGATTATGATGTCGTTCACTGACTGACAGATTACTTCCTTGCAAAAAAAGAGTCTGCTTTTGCATTTGCACTGGCCTCACAAGGGATTACAACACAACCTCCTGATTGCCAGCACTATTTTTCACCCAATTTGCTTTCAAATGATGACTAACCTGAGGTCTTTCCTTTGAGAGTGTTTAAGCAATGATTAATGGAAAGAGCTTTGCCAGGCCTACCTGGGGAACGGCCCATCTGCAAATGGATGTCAGGTAGAATGAGACAGCCTGCAGGCACAGTCCCCCGAATGGCAGTTTTCTTCACCCCGAGGCATTTTTGCAAACAGGGCCAAGCTCCTTAGTACAGGCAGAAGGATAGTGATGTAGTCAAAATAGTCAGGAGAACACAATGGTACTGAATTATAGGTTTTGCTGGCCAGTATTCGTGGCATTATTGGCTTACTTAAGTCCTTAATAAATAATGAAATTGTCAACATTAAAATGCTATATTTTGCTTATTGGCTGCACTGTTTTTGATGCTCGCCTTTTTTAATATGTTATTCACAAGCAAATATTTGCAAGGAGTGTTTTGTGAATTGTGGCAATTGTAAAGTTGAGTGAATCAGTCATTTAGTAGCTGGCATACATGGATGCTTCAGATCATTTTTAATATAATTTAACAGTAAAATTTACAAATAGAAATAAAATGGTTGCTGTTAAAATGACTTCCCTTTCACTTGTCATTGTTAAAGCATACAGCTCACACGTAACAGGTAAGACAATCACAATGCAATTATAGTGACATTGTTGAGTTGCAGTGTGTTCCTGATAAAGTTTGGCTGATTAAACAAAACATACCACAATATTTAATATATAGTCCATTCCTCAGCTGCATTGCTGGAGGGAGGTCTGATTTGATTTCTGACGAGTCAAGTCACACATATAATGGTTAATTTAAATCTGTGCTGCATCATACTTATTAGATTAGTAAAGCAAGCAACAGCAAATCTAAATATTGCATGCAAATGATTGTGTTGTATTTTACAAAAAAGTGAAAATTAAAAAAACAGAAGCAGTTTCATTCCTTCCCTTGCTAATTTTCTTTTGCAATTGTCACTTTTTAATAATTTTTCAGTTTTTTTGCTTGTTTGTTATAATTTAGATATCCATTATACGCTTGAATGGCTTGTCTACTTAATTTCATCAAAAATCACCCCACAAGTGCCCCAGATGCAGACAAGATGGTAATTGCATTACATTCCGGACAGGTTTATGGCCAGTCAAAGTCAGATAAGCTCTCTTTGGCTATCATCACCACAGATACTGTTTTGATGGTGATTAATGGACCCATTAATTCATTGTTTATTTGTGAAATGATAGACACTACATTCTGCTCATCTACATCTGTCCATACTTGTTCATATTTCCCCAATAAAGGAGGCTGGTCTTATAGCTCTGTGGTGCGACTGCTGATTCTCATGCCACAGCTGCTGATATTAAAAGTAGATTCCGAAATTATGCCTCGATGCCATATTAGTGTGCCCAGCCATTTATCGTACCATTGCAATCAATTGGCAACTATACCTTCCATCCTCTCACCTCCCCGCCCCCCCCACCCCCTCCCCCCCCCAATAACGCACAAAATAAACCCAACAAAATATTTGAAGATTTCCATTTATTTTCTATTATGAGCTGTGTGGGAAACTAATGTTCGTATGATTCCTTTGCAGGGATTGTGTTACACCCTGTACGATTTTAAGCAGGAGATTGCTGAATGCTGTAGCTTCTCTCTTAAAAGCTGCATGCTAATGATGGCTCAGAGGAATACCACATGTTGTAGAACTTTGGTTTGATTCCAATTAGGACATTAAAGATGTGTTTTTCATCTCAATAATCTATATTTCTTTCATGCTCCAATGTTATGCAACTTAACTTTTTTTTATTCATTCGTGGGACATGGGCGTCGCTGGCTGGCCAGCATTTATTGCCCATCCCTAGTTGCTCTTGTTCAGAAGGTAGTTGAGAGTCAATCACATTGCTGTGGCTCTGGAGTCACATGTAGACCAGACCAAGTAAGGACAGCAGATTTCCTACCTTGAAGAACATTAGTGAACCAGATGGCTTTACTTATGGTGTAACTGTTAATCTTTGGCCAACATTCATGATGCATTTTGGCAAAATGGAGAAGGAGAAATAATTTAGACTTACTGGCACAAAGAATGTGCAGGGACAGAGAGACTGAGAGTTCATGTACATAGATCTTTGAAAGCAATAGGACATAGCGATTAATTAGCTAAGCATATGGTATACTGAGCTTCATTAATAGAGGTACTGAGTACAAAAGCAAAGAAGTTATGCTGAACCTTTACAAAGCTATCATTATGCCAAGGCTGAGTGGGTTCTTGAGAAGGTGCAGAGGAGATTTACCAGAATGCTTCCAAGGATGAAGGATTTTAACTACAAAGTTACATTGGAGAAGCTGAGCTTGTTCTCCTTGGAGCAAAAGGGATTGAGGGGAGATTTGATAAGGGTTTACAAGATTATGCCAGGCTTAGATAAGGTAGGCAAAGTCAAGCTGTTTCCATTAGCTGATTGTGCAAGGATGTGGAGGCACAGAGAGATTTGGGCGAGAGATTCCAGGGGATTGGGAGAAATAACTTTTTTACATAGTGACCTGGAACTCATTGCCAAGGAAAGTGATGGAAATGGAGATGGTCAATGATTTCAAAAGGAAATTGGTGAGGACTTGAGTGAAATAAATTTGCGGGACTACCAGGGTACCGTGAAATGGCACTGATAGGATTGCGGAACAAAGAGTTGGCACGGACTCAATGGGGCAAATAGCCTCCTTCTGTGCTACAATGGCTGTATGGGCTGTATTTAGTGGTGACAACAGGATTGTGCTGCTGAGCCTGAAATCAGAGTGCAAGTTCACTTCTACGGTCAGCGGGACCTGAGGAATCCTTGTCCGTAGTTGCTGCTGGAGCTCCTGCCCCTATTGGGGATGATTACCCACTCCCAAGAGCTGCCAGACAATCAGCCTCAGCAGCTCCACTGGGAGTGGTGGCCATGTCTGGGTCTGCCTCTCATGGAAGAACACACATCATAGGCCTGGAACCCTCACAACCATGCAAGTAGCGTCTGAGGCGCCCAGGTGAGGAGGTGGGGTATTGATGAAAGGAGGTAGCGCTGTTTCCACGGATGCGGTCATTGATGCAGGACAGCCCATCCTTGGGCCAAAGATTTGGGAGGCTGTCAATGTTTACCTGGCGATATCCCAGGGACACCTCCGCTACTAGTTACATTTTTTTAAAATTGTTTTGTTCACAGGATTGTATCACTGGCTAGGCCAACATTTATTGCCCATTTCTGCCAGCAGAGGGAGGATGATGGGCACACCATCCAACGCCTCTCTTGCTAATCTTTTCCTCCTGCCAGCCGATCCCCAAATGCAGGTGAAGCACAACCCCATGATTAAGTGTAGTTCACAGCCATAACTACATTGCAGACAAAGTCTTTTTAGGTTGTAGTAAGCTTAGCTATGTGGGATTTCTGAGCATGTACAATTGAATGCGCAGAGCCACAGTCTTTAAACATAGGTTATGGTTGTAGTGGTTATGCTGCTGCACTAGCAATTTTTAAGACTGGATGAATTGTCCAGGTACTGTGGATTCACATTTTGTAGTAGCAATTTGAGAATTGGAAAACAACTTTCTTTTCAAATCTGGAAACTTAAAGGATAGCTGATACCTGTCAAAGTGAACATGAAGGTGTCGGATTATCATGATGTGGAGATGCCGGCATTGGACTGGGGTAAACACAGTAAGGAGTCTAACAACACCAGGTTAGAGTCCAACAGGTTTATTTGGTAGCCAACGCCACTAGCTTTCGGAGCGCTGCTCCTTTGTCAGGTGAGTGGGAGTTCTGTTCACAAACAGGGCATATAAAGACACAAACTCAATTTACAGAATAATGAGTAATGATTGGAATGCGAGGGTTTACAGCTAATCAAGTCTTAAAGGTACAGACAATGTGAGTGGAGAGACCATTAGCACAGGTTAAAGAGATGTGTATTGTCTCCAGACAGGACAGCCAGTGAGACTTTGCAAGTCCAGGCAAGTTGTGAGAGTTACAGATAGTGTGACATGAACCCAAGATCACGGTTGAGGCCGTCCTCATGTGTGCGGAACTTGGCTATCAGTCTCTGCTCAGCGACTCTGCGCTGTCGTCTCTTGTGAAGGTCGCCTTGGAGAATGCTTACCCGAATATCAGAGGCCGAATGCCCGTGACTGCTGAAGTGCTCCCCAACTCTAACCTGGTGTTGTTAGACTCCTTACTCGGATTATCATAACAGACAAAACTGGCTGACCCATGCCCTTTAGGATGGAAATCTGCTATCCTCACTCAATCTGGCCTCCATGTGACTCCCCTCTCATATTACAATGGTTGATTCTTAACTGTCCTCTGAAATCGCCTAGCAAGCCACATGATAGAGACAAATGTAATAGGGCCACAAAGTCTGACTACTGATTCCCACATCCTGAAAAAAAGGAGCATAATCTCCAAAAATATTTTTAAAATCCCATTCAAAGTTTTCATATTTTGTCAGGGATCCAATAATTTGCAGTGATACTGCACCTGGTCTGAAGCCTGATGTAAGCTATTCTCCTGGATGGCTTTATTGGCTCAAGCATTAGGCCTGAATCAAACCTGTCATATATTGTCAGTTTATTATCAATGTGTGTCTGAAACTTCGCATTGATGCAAAAAATGACAAGACTACGATACTTGGAAAGATAAAAAGGACATCTGGTATCAGTTTAAAGTGAGGCATGTAGCCGCATAAACATCCATACTATTAAGTGTTTTGCATGCACGGATGGTAATTACTCAAATGATTTCAGTAATATTTGCCACAATTTGTACAGCTCATTCTCATTACTAATGACCAGTTGTAACTTTTAATGCCAGAAGAAAGAAAAGATAATTGACCTTAAAGTTTGGAGGTGGTTAAGTGAGGAAAAATTATTGTGTGTTGCTTCAGTGGCAAATTCCAATGTTTACAACATAGAACATAGAACAGTACAGCACAGAACAGGCCCTTCGGCCCACGATGTTGTGCCGACCTTCATCTGAAACCAAGATCAAGCTATCCCACTCCCTACCATCCTGGTGTGCTCCATGTGCCTATCCAATAACCGCTTAAATGTTCCTAAAGTGTCTGACTCCACTATCACTGCAGGCAGTCCATTCCACACCCCAACCACTCTCTGCGTGAAGAACCTACCTCTGATATCCTTCCTATATCTCCCACCATGAACCCTATAGTTATGCCCCCTTGTAATAGCTCCATCCACCCGAGGAAATAGTCTTTGAACGTTCACTCGATCTATCCCCTTCATCATTTTATAAACCTCTATTAAGTCTCCCCTCAATCTCCTCCGCTCCAGAGAGAACAGCCCCAGCTCCCTCAACCTTTCCTCATAAGACCGACACTCCAAACCAGGCAGCATCCTGGTAAATCTCCTCTGCACTCTCTCCAGCGCTTCCACATCCTTCTTATAGTGAGGTGACCAGAACTGCACGCAATATTCCAAATGCGGTCTCACCAAGGTCCTGTACAGTTGCAGCATAACCCCACGGCTCTTAAGCTCCAACACCCTGTTAATAAAAGCCAACACACTATAGGCCTTCTTCACAGCTCTATCCACTTGAGTGGCAACCTTTAGAGATCTGTGGATATGGACCCCAAGATCTCTCTGTTCCTCCACAGTCTTCAGAACCCTACCTTTGACCCTGTAATCCACATTTAAATTTGTCCGACCAAAATGAATCACCTCACATTTATCAGGGTTAAACTCCATTTGCCATTTTTCAGCCCAGCTTTGCATCCTATCTATGTCTCTTTGCAGCCTACAACACCCCTCCACCTCATCCACTACTCCACCAATCTTGGTGTCATCAGCAAATTTACTGATCCACCCTTCAGCCCCTTCCTCTAAGTCATTAATAAAAATCACAAAGAGCAGAGGACCAAGCACCGATCCCTGCGGCACTCCGCTAGCAACCTTCCTCCAGTCCGAAAATTTTCCATCCACCACCACCCTCTGTCTTCGATCAGATAGCCAGTTACCTATCCAATCGGCCAACTTTCCCTCTATCCCACACCTCCTTACTTTCATCATAAGCCGACCATGGGGGACCTTATCAAACGCCTTACTAAAATCCATGTATATGACATCAACCGCCCTACCTTCATCAACACACCTAGTTACCTCCTCAAAAAATTCTATCAAATTTGTGAGGCACGATTTGCCCTTCACAAATCCGTGCTGACTATCCCGGATTAATCCGCATCTTTCTAAATGGTCGTAAATCCCATCCCTAAGGACCTTTTCCATCAATTTACCAACCACCGAAGTCAGACATATTCAAGATGGTCTTCAAAAAATCAGAGCACCACAAATAAAGTTTATTTATTAGTCACAAGTAAGGCTTACATTAACAATGAAGTTCTGTGAAATCTCCCTAGTCGCCACACTCCAGCACCTGTTCGGGCAAATGCACCTAACCAGCACGTCTTTCAGACTGTGGGAGGAAACCGGAGCACCCGGAGGAAACCCACGCCGATATGGGGAGAACGTGCAAATTCCACACAGACAGTGACCCAAGCCAGGAATCGAACCCAAGTGCCTGGTTCTGGGAGGCAGCAGTGCTAACCACTGTGCCACCGTGCCACCATGGTGTTCACAAGAGCATATTCACTCAAATCAGATATAACATCATCCGCACATCGGCAAGAGGATAAAGACAAATCCAGCACCAGAAACAAGCACCAAGTTAAAAGTCTAAAAATGACAAGGCTTAACTGGGAAACCAGTTCATAATTCATATATATATTATATAGGAACATAAGAACTAGGAGCAGGGGTAGGCAGTTCAGCCACTCAAGCCTACTCCTCCATTAAATATGATCATGGCTGATCTCATCTCAGTCTCATCACCGTCCTGCCTACATCCCATAACCCTTCATCCCGCTACTTATTAAAAACCCTAAGTATCTCCATTTGAAACTTGTTACTATTCCTGCATCCATGACCCGTTGAGTGAAGTAATTCCTCATTATTTCTGCTTTAAATCTGCCCCCCTTAACCTAAAATCTGGCCTCTTGTTCTAGAATGTCCAACAAGGAGAAACATCCACTCCTTGTCAGTCCTGTCAATCCCCTTTAGCATCTTGTAGACCTCAACCAGATAAGAATATCTAACTATGATTTTAAAAATGACTTGAATCAAGCTGAGAACATAAACAACTATCAAATGATTCATAGCTAACATCCCAAACAAAACTGGAAATAGTTCTCTTTGACAAAAAATTTAAAAACTTTTACGTGGAAAACACAAATGTGTCCCAAAATGATTTTAAAACAAGAAATTATAAAATGTCATCCTTTCTTGTTACAAGATGAGAAAACCAAATGGTATTCCAGTTCATCCCCAAGCATCTTTCAGCTTGTATGTCAAGTAGTTCACCTGTTGCATTCTCCAGCCCACATCCTAGAATGTTGGCACCTTCAGTTAGTGAGTTTGAGGAAGGGGCATCAGGAAGATGCAAAACATTTGTGAGAGGGAGTAAGTTGAGGTGGCATTGGCAGGAGACAAAGCCAAAATAAATGACAATGTTGTGAGCCATGCGGGTTTGGGATATGGGCAAAGAATGCAAATCCTACTGCACCTGCCTTCAGACAGCAGTTACTCAAGAGCAAAAAGGTTTGGCAACTTTCACTGAATCTACCTTGAGCAGCCTGCAGCAGCTATCGGACATGTGCGGTAGTGTAACTTTGACCTTATTGAAGTGCTGCCAGAGGGATTTGTTGATGTATAGAATGAATTGGCTTCATCTGCTGGGGAGGTGTAAACTACCAAAGAAGTAAACAGAAAACAGAATTATTTTACAAATACATCATCACAGAGATTGGTCATTAACGAGGCTTTCACTATTGAATTTTATTGGTGTTAGGAAACAACTGGGACAGTATTTTGCACCCACATTAGCGTCAGCTAAGACACTCAGCATTGAGGGCAGTGGCAGTAGCAGATTCCAAGAACAGTCTCCCCTCTTGAGAAGCTTCCACAAGTTCCCAAGTCAACAGGACACTTTAAAGGAAGGAGGAAGCGTATGTAGTCACAGATAGTTACTGCATTATCAAATCTGGTTCTAACTGATACCGGGCATTGCATTGCTCTAAACACAAATGTTCCATACCACAAATATTCTAATGGGATTGCAGTCCCCTTCCCCAACACTTGCCCTACCCCCCATAGCAATTAGCCACTATAGTCGTTTCACCCACTTGGGGAGCACATTATGAGACTTTAGCTCTGTACTCTGTCTCACATTAGGTTGTGGATAAGGCAGTCATTTCTCCAGATCACCAGCAAGATTGAAGCTATCTTGTTCAGATATCTGTGTATTGTACCTCAGCATTGATCCCATGTGCCCCCCCTCCCCAATCCCCTTTGTAGATGCTTGACCTATGTAGCTTGGTGTCTAATTTTGCATCATAACAATCCTGGAGTGCTTTGCGATGTTTTGCTATGTTAAAGGTGCTACATCAGTATAATTAATTGTTGTTGCCAAGACTGAATCTCAGTCCCTTTGAGATGGCTTTGGAGGTGGGGATTGGTGGCTATGGAAATTCAGATCCTTGCACATCAGGTTGGCTCTCCCTAAACACTTTTCCCAGAGGCCACACACATAGCAATCATGGGTATAGCCTATTAATGCACTTAAAAAGGTAAGCAAATTCTAATTTTGGACAGAGTTGAAATTTTGTGAGTGACGCACCAAAAATCAACTAACCTGGGAGTCTACCCTTTATCTCCACTCCATGAAACAGCCTTTATAAACTGCAGATTATTAAATATCATCTGATCTTAATTGATTAATGCTAGAAATGCTACTTAGGCAGTTACCTCTGCATATGAACATAAAAACAATGCAAGTTATCTGAATGAATGAAATCTAATTACAGCAGTTCCCGAAGAAAGAATGGTTGGAATCAGTTTGAAATTCAAAACACTTTAGAAATATACAAATTGTTCATAGTTCAGCAGTTTTCATTGACCCTAGTAATATTTTTGTTCCCAATTTCAGTAATAGTTACCGTGCTAGATAGAACAATAGAGAGAAATGTTTTAACAGTGAGCTTTACCATATTGGTGTGTATGATTGGTCACCTCAATGCTCTAAATAGCTGGAAGGTAAGATACTTTTAACCAGAGTGGTAAAAAATTACACAAAGCAAACTAATGAAGGAAATATTAAATGACAAAAAAACAAAATATTAGATTTCATTCATATTATTAGTCATGAAAGACATGTTGTACCTTGTTAAATTATCATCATACTATAGACAACTTTTGCTATTTGAACAGTCTTCAAATTAATAGTGACTGCTCCATGATTGTGAGACTTGCTTTGAATAACTTAACAAGATCTGATTCCTAACTACTTAGGTCAACATTTTATCTAGATTAATGATCTAATAAGTGTCAGACTTATAGCACAGGCTAATTATTGACATCAAAATTCTATGGAACATTTTGAAAATGCATACATCTCCTGCTTGTTAAATTACATTAACTTAAATCTTTGCCAAATGAGATGATGCAATTATTATGATCCAGAAGAAAAAGTTTAAACTTGTTTCACATTTTACTAATTCTGACCTCTTTTTAGTTTTGAGCTCTAATAAGCCTGGGTCATCAGAGACATTTGAGTCGGGGAGTATTTTATTATTTGGAGGAGAGGGGAAAATGGCAAGGAGTGCAGAGTCATGTAAATCCTGCTCATTTCAAGTTTGGACATTTAACATAGAATCATAGAATTCCTATATGCCCAAAGAAGTAGGGGAGATCCTAAACGAATACTTTGCGTCGGTATTCACAAAGGAGAGGGATGTGTTGACTGGGAGTGTCTCGGAGAGGAGTGTTGACCCGTTAGAGAAAATCTCCATTACAAGGGAGGAAGTGTTAGGTTTTTTAGGGAATATAAAGACTGACAAATCCCCAAGGCCTGATGGAATCTATCCCAGGCTGCTCAGGGAGACGAGAGATGAAATCGCTGGGCCTCTGACGAAAATCTTTGTCTCGTCACTGGACACGGGTGAGATCCCAGAGGATTGGAGGATAGCTAATGTGGTCCCGTTATTTAAGAAGGGTAGGAAGGATAACCCGGGTAATTATAGGCCGGTGAGCTTGACGTCTGTGGTCGGGAAGTTGTTGGAGAGGATTCTTAGAGATAGGATGTATGCGCATTTAGAAAGGAATAAACTCATTAACGATAGTCAGCATGGTTTTGTGAGAGGGAGGTCATGCCTCACTAACCTGGTGGAGTTTTTTGAAGAAGTGACCAGAATGGTTGACGAGGGAAGGGCCGTGGATGTCGTCTATATGGACTTTAGTAAAGCGTTTGACAAAGTCCCTCATGGTAGGTTGGTGCAAAAGGTTGGATCTCATGGGATAAAGGGGGAGATGGCTAGATGGGTGGAGAACTGGCTTGGTCACAGAAGACAGAGGGTGGTAGTGGAAGGGTCTTTTAACGGCTGGACGCCTGTGACTAGTGGTGTTCCGCAGGGCTCTGTATTGGGACCACTGCTGTTTGTGATTTATATAAACGATCTGGAAGAAGGTGTAACTGGGGTGATCAGTAACTTTGCGGACGACATGAAAATGGCTGGACTTGCAGATAGTGAGGAACATTGTCAGAGGCTACAGAAGGATATAGATAGGCTGCAAATTTGGGCAAAGAAATGGCAGATGGAGTTCAATCCAGATAAATGCGAAGTGATGCATTTTGATAGAACTAACGAAGGGGGGAGCTATACGATAAATGGCAGAACCATAAAGGGTGTAGATACACAGAGGGACCTGGGTGTGCAAGTCCACAGATCCTTGAAGGTGATGACACAGGTAGAGAAGGTAGTGAATAAGGCATATGGCATGCTTGCCTTTATAGGACAGGGCATAGAGTATAAAAGTTGGGGTCTGATGTTGCAGTTGTATAGAACGTTGGTTTGGCCACATTTGGAATACTGCGCCCAGTTCTGGTTGCCACACTACCAGAAGGACGTGGAGGCTTTAGAGAGAGTGCAGAGGAGGTTTGCCAGGATGTTGCCTGGTATGGAAGGGCTTAGTTATGAGGAGAGATTGGGTAAACTGGGGTTGTTCTCACTGGAAAGACGGAGGATGAGGGGTGACCTAATAGAGGTGTATAAAATTATGAAAGGCATAGATAGGGTGAACGGTGGGAAGCTTTTTCCCAGGTCGGTGGTGACGTTCACGAGGGGTCATAGGTTCAAGGTGAGGGGGGGAGGTTTAACACGGATATCAGAAGGACGTATTTTACACAGAGGGTGTTGGGGGCCTGGAATGCGCTGCTAGGCAAGGTGGTGGAGGCAGACACACTGGGAACGTTTAAGACTTATCTAGATAGCCACATGAACGGAGTGGGAATGGAGAGATACAAAAGAATGGTCTAGTTTGGACCAGGGAGCGGCATGGGCTTGGAGGGCCGAAGGGCCTGTTCCTGTGCCGTATTGTTCTTTGTTCTAGTGCAGAAGGAGGCCATTTGGCCCACTGAGTCTGCACCAATCATAATCTCATCCAGGCCTTATCCCCTTAATCCAACATATTTTAGACCCCTTCTGACCCCCTGACTATTGGAGGAAACCGGAGCACCTGGAGGAAACCCATGCACACACAGGGAGAACTTGCAAACACCAAACAGACAGTTACCAGAGACCAGAATTGAACCCAGGTCCCTGGCACTGTGAAACAGCAGTGCTAACCACTGTGTCACTGCGCTACCTGTTATTGAGGAGAATTAAATAGCCTGCTGCTCAAACTATCAAATTGACATTACGATATTGACCAGTTATAATGTTATCTACTTATGCGGTCAGACATGCCGATTCACAAAAAATATACTTAACTACATGATTAGCAAACATCTTAAGAAAAGTAAGGCAACAAAAAAAATGTGCACAAATATTGAATTCAAAGTTACTTTCAAATTATTTTATCTCCATCTTGTTCCTTTTGCATGTTGGCTCCAGGACTCAACCTGAGTCAGTTCTTCCAGCCTGTGGCCTACACTAATAGCCACCTTTCCCTCTATCAGTATTTATACTTTCTGACTGAAACGCTGCTGCCCCAGATTAATCAGGAAAACCGTCACTTCAGGCAGGTCTCAAAGACCAGCCTAACATCATAGCATTGTAATCAAAGTATTGTTGCAAAACGTAGCCAGTAACGTGAAAGCAAAAACATGGCAATGATTAAACAGAAGAATGAGAATCCAATTACTGAATTTCTATCATTTCCAAATGCTCCTCTATTATCCTATTGTCTCATGGCCAATGCAAATAATTTGATTATGATGGTAGAGCCACGAGCATGGGTAAACTTTCTTTTATAAGAGAGGAACATAAAAGTGGCTATAAACCTCAGCACACTAACTTTGTATCTTTCTAAGCAGGAAATGGTTTCAAGTTAATACCCAAAGCACAACACCGAAAGTGAAGCCTGGGAACTTAGAAATGGAATCTCACCATCAGAATTTATTTAAAAAGTCAACTGTATAGATAAGTACAATGAACATCAGTATTGTCAACTTTTTGGGATGTTTTTTGATTAACGATTGACCCCGAGCTAATGTAACACGCTCTGTCAATGATGGATTTATGACTGCTTTGCTGGTACCTCAACTCTCTTGTCGTCACCCCCCCCCCCCCCCCCCCCCTCCCTCACCCACCAATCAGGATCTTTGTCCTTCAAACTTCCTTACAGATGTTTATATCCACAAGTGGCAGCAACTCTTCAATAACACATGCAAATTGTGATTCTTCATGTATGAACTTAGAAAGTAAGTGCCAAAAGGATATTTGGCCACGGGAAGCTGAAAAGTTAAAGGTAAAAGTGTTCTCAATCAGCATCCAAACACAGAGACACTCCTTTTCTCGTTTGGTGACACAGGTAATATAACTGATTTGCCTTAAGCAGCCCAGCAAGATGTAGATTCACCAGAGGTATTTTTAACCTTCACTGCATAATTGTGGAGTAGGTTACCCACCTGCTTTTCATGATTTGACGAATGGAAGTGAAAATTGGATGTTTTTTTTAATGGGTAGGCAACCAATTCTGTTAGCTTATCATCCAACTGGTGAAAGTGAAAATGACTCCTACTCACTGTCCTAGCTGAAGTTACTTAACTCACCACAACCCTGGAATCTGAATGAATTAGTGGCCCTGATATTCCTGTCAGTGATGAAGCAGTCACATTTGTCCCGTCTGCACAAAGCAAGTCTGAATTTACTTTGTCCGTAGACTGCTGTAAAAAAAAACTGTCTCTTGTTTCTGCAGCAGCCATGCATTGCTGGTAAAGCCACACTCCTCGACGTGTCCTGAGCTGTTCACACGTCCTTTGGGGGCAGTCTTCAGCTCAATGGCAGTGAGTTTTTTATTAAGAATTTTAATATTTTAAAACAGTTATGCCATTTGAGAAAACCACTATAAACTTTCAAATACTTTAAATACTTTACCTAACAGGGGGCTGGAGTGGTGCAGGGAGAGGGTAGGAGGAGCAGGGGGAGCCAGGAAGGGGGAACCATTTTGCAATTCAACTAAACTGTAAATGTACACTTTAACACACTGAAAGGGGGAGATTTTTTATTATTTCATGGGATGTGGGCATCGCTGGCTGGACCAGCATTTATTATCCATCCCTAATTGCTGTTGAGAAGGTGATGGTGAGCTGCCTCCTTGAACTGCTGCAATCCATGTGGTATAGGTATACCCACAGTGCTGTTAGCAAGGGAGTTCCAGGAATTTGACCCAATGATAATGAAGGAATGGTAATATTTTTCCCAGACAGGATGCTGTGTAGCTTGGAGGGAAACTTTCAGGCAGTGGTGCTCCCACGCTGCCCTTGACTTTCTAGGTGATAGATGTTTCAGTTTGGGAAAGGACTGTCAAAGGAGCCTTGCTTCAGTGTATCTTGTAGATGGTACACATTTGCTACCACTGTGTGGCAGTGGTGGAGGCAATGGCTGTTTAAGGAGGTTGATGGAATGCCAATCAATTAGATTGCTTTGTCTTGGATGGTGTTGAACTTCTTGAGTGTTGTTAGAGTGTTGCACTAATCCAGGTAATACCCTCTCAGCAATTACTAAACATGTAAGTGCTGAATATCTTAAAATTTGTGACGTCAAAATGCAGAATACAATGCAGCATATGATGTTAATGAAGGTTCGGGTTTTGAATCACATTAAGCTTATATATAATAGAAGTAGAAAACCCATCCAGGATTGAAATGATCTCTTGCCATTAAGAAACAATAAAATATAACTCTTTAGTATACCTAACAAATTATTTTTTGCATGTTAATACTCAGATATTTAAGTTATACACCTAGTAAATGTGGAAGTGTAATAGCTATTTCTGTTATATGTAAGTTCTAAAGTCGATTCCTAATTATTATATCATTCAATATCATCTGTTGCTTGATTTTTCTATTCCAGTAATGTGATGCTTTTATTACCATGTTAAAGGGATTACTTTCTGGATATTGTATTTCTCTACCTGTATAATTTTAAAATTAATAACTGCGAGGATCTATAATCATGTTTGTGGAGCATCACTTCAAAGCGGCACGAAGTGGCCTACATCCATTTCCTAGGAAAGAAAGCAGCGCCAGCCATTGCATTCGTGGCCTGCACAGATTTCTTCAATGAGATGAATAGTGTATACCCTACGGGCTAGATAGATAGGGCAGACTTGCTGCCCATCACTGGGAAAGTCTACGTGGTATTTGAAGTGACAGTATACAAATGTAGCAGTGAAATTGTGCATAGATAGGTCCCAAAAATAGCAAACGTAACCAGAAAATGTTTGTTCGTAATAATGATTAAGGGATAAATATTGACCATGGTACTTCCCAGCCCCTTAGAAAGCAGACAGTGTCTTAGTTTGACATCTGGTTTGAAGGATGCTACACCCACAACAAAGTAACAGTATCATTATTGTGCTTAAGTGTTAGCCCAGAGTCTCACATTTCTAAAGTGGTGAGTTGAATGCGAGCCTTCTTGATTCCGAGAAGAGACTACTGTCACTGAACCAAAGCTGGCAAACTTAAAGCTTGAAATGTGGGAATGGAAGAAATAGGTCATTTCTGAGAGATTGCTGTACTAATGTAATTGAATGTTTCTGGGGTAGATCTTGACCTTTTATGATAAAACAAGGGCTAATGAGTCAACAGCTTATTTCACATTTCTTTCAATTTTATTCGCATTGACTTAAATGGAATTAAAAATCGAGAGATGAGTTCGAGAGAGACTTGCTATCCTTGTTTTTTTACGCCATCACTAGTCAAGATCTAGCCCCACTGAGTGTCATGACAGCACTGTAGTGCTGTGGACTGTGGAGTGGGGTGTATTGTAAAATCCTTCATAATGATAATGTCATTTTCAAAAAATATCTTGAGTTCATTACATTCTATTATATGGGTCTCCTATACACTTTCCATAAGCATATAACCAGTGATTTATCCAGGGATTCCTCTGATCTCCTGCATGAGCTTATAAAGAGAGATTGGGAGAGTCCCTTCACAGCCAAACAATGCTGGTGCGCAACATTGCATTACTGTTGAATGTAATGCAAGCAGAATTTGCAGAGAAGCACAGCAGTGCAACTTTAATCATATAATAAAAACTGAACATCAAAGCCAGCAGGAAATATTCAATGCATTACAGATGTGTAGCATGATCACCCACAATTACTCCTCTTGGTGACGCGTCTATTAAGAATGCCTCTTGATAGCAATGACTGCACTGTAAAGATACACATTTTATAAATCCTTATAGCAAGAGCTCCCTTTGCATGTTGTAGTTGACACAATCAACTCATAACACCAAGGATAAGATTTCGCAGAGCATTAGTGCTAAATCATATTTAAAATCTGCACATGAAACAGTCTTTATAATAACAACTTTTATAAAGTATAAAACTCTTTAATTTTTTCTAAATCAAAGCTGTCCATCTTTTGTTTTTTTTTTACTATTCCCCGACTGATTCGAATCAAAGTAATCCAATAAAGATGGCAACAGAACTGAAGACATAGATATTTCTTTGTTTTGAAGTTTTGAAATACAGCCTATAGAAGGTGCCTTGGGTGCTTCGGGGGTAATAAAGTAATACTGTCTGTTCGAAGGATGAAAAACTACTTTGATATAAAAGTACTTTGATACATAAATATATGGTGGCAGTTTAATAAATGCACAAAACTAAGGATGTAAAAGAGATGACCCTGTTTACAACCCCTGTGGTATCAGCTATTATTTCTATTGTTAATGTAAATGGTCTTTCCTTTAGCACCTCCTCTATCTCCCATGAAGTGCTTGTTTGCAGCCTGGCAACAGTTTCAAGTAAGAGTGAGTGTCTGCCAACCCTTAGTAACTTGAACAGCATCCTAAATCCTACTCTCCTCTTCCTCCCTCTGTCATGCAATATCCAGCTTCAAGTAACCCGCTCTGTTGCACAAACCAAGATAACATTAGTACAATTATTATTAACATTAGCCAAGAATAAAACTAAACAGGGGGCATTGTGGACGACAGAGAGGATACCAGAAGACGCAAAACAGAAATGGCTGGATTGTTATATTCTGGCACTGTACTAACCACACTGATATAGAATCTTATGATCCCATAAATCAAAGAATAGCCCATACATGAGCAGCTGGCATATGTGCTAATAATTCTAATTATTAATCATGCCAATTTCACACCCTTCAGATTTTTTTTGCCACGTGCCTTCTGCAACCAACGATGTATTGATGCTTTAAGCTGTTAATGTTATGAAAATATATGCTATCAGGCTTACATTATGGTCCCTGTATCCGTGTCGATCTCACTGCTTCTCTCTGGGACTTAGGGAAGTTGTCTTTCTGCAAGAGAAGGAACATTCCCAATGTTGCCACCTTTTGCTTTACAAATATACATCAATGTCATGAATTTCCCATTGTTGGGAAAGTTTTGATTTAGGTTCAGCGTTAGAAAAGTCTGCCTCTGACTGCTAGGTCACCATTATTTCTATCTTGATGTCAGGTTGAAGACTGTTACTTTGATGCTTTTCTTTGAACTAGTTTAAAGAAATTTATTTACATGCATATGCCCCTGTGCCTGACCTGTAGTTGAACAGCCTGTTTTTTTTTAACAATCGCTCGCCGTTTCACGGTTCTGGCTTGCTCTCTTCTCGCAAGCCTGGGGTGTGTTCATTTCTGGCATCTTGTCACCTTTAGGTAGATTTAAAACTAAAGCAATTTAAATGGCATCATTCTCTGGTCATTGGGGCGCCATATATAATGGCCTAATTTAAACTACAGCAGCTGGTGTTATTACAAAGCGGGCTTTTTCACACAGTAGTTCTGTTGGATTAAATAGCATAAAGAATTTTAATCAGCTGTAAAAATATTGCTTGTTGATAAGTGAGAATAAAGTAATCTGGCATCTTCTCTGGCTAATTATCTTGTGAAAATTTATCCAGTTAATAGAGGACATTGCGGGTTGCATCTGGCGCAATAAATTTACTATTTTTAATCTAAGTTGCAATAAAACCTAAACTGGAATTTCAGACTTGCACAGTGACAGTTAATAGTGCAGTTAATTACACTTAATCCATTCTAGTTCACATTTTCCCAAATTGGCCAGCACAATGGTGCTGGGGTGGTGCTTGCACAGGAGACTGTTTCTACCCATCCCGATAATATCTCCTTATAGCCATTCTCTTGGGAGCAGCCGATAAAGTTACAACAAATCATATCATCTCACAGTACCCTCACTAGGTCAGACATACGACAACCTGTTGCATTTGAAGTTAAAATGAATCCGTTACTTGCTACAAGTTAGTGATTACATAGTCTGGCATGTAAAACATCAGCTAAAATATTCACCAGCATTTTCGTCTCCAGAAATTACAAATATGTCATTGTATTGGAAAGAGGATAAAACATATTACAAATCATCTCTTATATTTTAGAGCAGTTTATTTAGGTCAATAAATTAAATTTAAGGTTGAAAAGTTAGTTTAAAAGCTAATTGACCGGTGTACAGTGATATTGTTAGTACAACCACTGCCTTAAATCTATTGCGAAGTTAGCCAAAATGACATGGCTAATAAATCCCAATGAAGCAAACTCGATTGAACTAGGTAAACCTTCATCAACTCATTTTTTAAACCAGTGAAAGTGAACAGGGATGCTCCAAAGCCCAATTAGCACAGTTCGCTGTCGCCCTTGCTAATGCTGTAAACTAAAGAGTCTATTAGTCCTTCTACTTGTGTTTGCCATGGAAGGGCTGGTCAAGCTGTCCTTCTTGCTCCTGCTGTCTCTACAGCTGCTCCATTCCAGTGACCCCCACAAAGCTCAGCCTCGGAACTGCAGGAGCCTCACCGAGAAATTTCTATTAATCAGCCACATCCAGTTATCAGACAGCTTCGATTTCACACCTTTTGTGTTGCTTTGCCTGTCATCAGTGAACATATGAAGCGAGTTCACAAACACTTACATGCAAATAGATGAAAGTACAGTAAAAAAAAAATCACAGGGGCCCACGGCGCACATTTATCCATTGCTTTCTCCTTTCATTTACAAACATACAGCATGTGTATTTATCTGATTTCCAAAGGCTGCTTAATGGGCTCTGGGTGAACAGTTTTGGACATTTAACTGAAAATATCTTTAATTTCCCAATGCTGTTAAAAGAGACGAGCGCATCCTTGCAGGAGTTCAATTGTAATTTAGTCAATGGGGCTCACCCATTGTTTGCTGATCACAAATTAAACTGGCACTCAAACCATTCTTGTATATGGCAATAAATAGGTTATCCCATAAAAAGTAGCTCTGCTAATGCATTTTTGCTTTTTCTTCTTTAGATTCTTTTTTTGTTTAGCTCCGCCTTGTTAATCCAGCTCCTCTGGATGTTTTGTGTATATCAGACAACACCATTCCTGTCTTTACAGCTGTCACCTTTTGCATATTTTCCCATACGAACGTGTGTTACATTTATCACAGTGTGCGATTGCTTGTTGCGATTGTAAAAGTGAATTAATGAGGTGTCATGGATGGCTGCAGTTACCTTGGAACTTTTCATGGTCAAATGGTTCACTTAGTGCACTTGTTCACACAGGGAAGTGGAGTTGAATCCAATTGAAGTAGTAACTCACAACTCCATAACAATTTCAGATGAATTGACTTACAATTAATGTACATTAAATTCCAGTGAGATCAATATCATTGCTGTGAATGATTACAACATCATTCTAAATGCTCAGTACACAATTAGAGTGCTGCTTTTACAACTTTATTTGAATCCTCTTGTGTCACATATATATTAAAGTCACTACACACAGTAGCAGTCATTTTCAAGGCATTCTGTAAGATTAGTGAAGCGCTACCAGTGACTCTTAGGGAACAGAGTACCATCTAAAGAGGTAGCCATTCCCGAACTGGCTACTGCAGGAAGGTTGAAATCCAACCTAGGCTGACTTCATAGAATTTTTTGTTTGCCAGTTTGCTGTCAGGGTCTTTAATAAAATAAAATTCGGTAGTTCATTCCAATTCCTAGGGCACATGGATACTCATACACCACGTTTAATATAGTAAAATATTCCAAGGCATGTCACGGGAGAATTAGCAAGCAACATTTAGCATGAAACCACTCAGGAGATATTCAGACAAGTGACCAAAAATGTGGCCAAAAAGATTTTAGGCAGCATCTTAAAAGAGAGAACTTAGATGTTATATTATTACATAAGTCGCAAAAGACTAGGAACTAATTTATATGCAAATATGCATTGGGGTGCCACATTTACTGCTGTACTGCAATCAGTTGTCAAGCAACAATGTATCAGTTCACTAGTGAGATAGTCCACTAGTGAGAAGTACACTCAATGAAACTCCATAACTTTTAGTCTAAAGGGGCGATTGTTTCAAAATTCTGGAAACCATGAGGCATGGTGACAAGCAGTTACCTGTGAGTAAATACCTAAGCACTATGAATAGGATGGGAATAGAGGGATATGGTCCCCGGAAGGGTAGGGGGTTTTAGTTAAGTTGGGCAGCATGGGCGGTGCAGACTTGGAGGGCCGAAGGGCCTGTTCCTGTGCTGTAATTTTCTTTGTTCTTTGTTCAAGCAGATTTGATGCTGAATTAGACTGAGAAAAATCAACTCAGATAGTGTCACAAAGAGAGGGTGAACTAAGTGAATTGTTCCCGAACTAAATGACTGCTGCACCAATTCATGCACAGCTACAGCTCATAATGAGTTGGGAAGCTGATGATATTGTACAGACCTTATGAAAATTGCTCTCGAGGACTGGAACTGAAAGTTCCACCCCGGAACATGACACCTACCATTTCTGCATGAGGCACCGTGGTGTGTGTGTGTGTGGGGGCGGGGGGGGGGGGGGGGGGGCTCTGGTGGTGATAGTGGGGAAATACGGACAAGTTCTAAGTTGCACATTCATGGTTCATGAGTGTACTTGCTTATACACATCAACAATCGTCTCTAGTCATTCAATTTTTATAGACTAGAAGTGGAATATGGTGAACCTGTTGACAATTTGTCAAGAAGATTGAAAAATACAGCCAGAAAAAGTTAATTCAAGGAACCAGATGAAAGACTGGGATTCTTTTCTCATTTATGATTCTGTGCACTCTGGATTTGATTTGAATGGACAAGGTCACAATATAACACTTTGGCTGTAAGGTAAAGTCGCCATAGTCCTAGATGACCATAGGCAGCTCTCCCCTTTGAGGAGGAGAGCAGACTGATGGTGATTTAACCTTAGGATTACCACTCAAAGGGAAAGAATAAGATGATGGTCCTTGATAAATAACCTCAACCGGTACACGAATTGAGCTCGTGCTGTTGGCATCTCTCTGCATCATGAACCAGCTGTCCAGCCAACTGAACTAAACCAACCCCTATCTGTAGAAACTGCCAGAAGACTTGAAACCACAAGTAGATAGGTGAAGATGCTGACTATCCACAACAATGCGGTTGATGCTGAAATTGCCACAACTTGTAAAAACGCTACAGTTGTAACAAACCTCTACAAAAGTAATGAACCAGGGTTGGTTCACCCAGCATTGACCTAGGCACAGGAAATGACACAGCAAACCCAACCCTGTCACCCCTACAAAGTCCCTGAAGATCTGCCCTGAGGAACTCCTGCGGTGATGTCATGGAACTGAGATGACTGATCTCCAACCACTATAACCATCTTCCTTTGTGCCAGGTATGACTCCAAGCAGCAAAGCATTTTCCCCCAATTCCCATTGACTCCAGTTTCGCCAGGGCTCCATTGATGCCATACTCGGTCAAAAGCTGCCTTGATGTCAAGAGCAGTCTCTCTCGTCTCACCTCTGAAATTCAGCTCTTTTGTCCAAGGTTGAAATGAGGTCAAGAGCTGAGTGGCCCTGGCAGAACCCAAGCTAAGTGCCAGTGAGCAGGTTATTGCTGAGTGAGTGTCATCTGATAACACAGTTGATGACCCCCTTCCCTCACTTTACTGATGATTGAGAGCAGACTGATGGGGCGGTAATTGGCCGGGTTGAATTTGTCCTGTTTCTTGAGGGCATAGCTGGTCAATTTGCTAGGTAGATGCCTGTGTTGTACTGGAGCAGCTTGGCTAGGGGTGCGGAAAGTTCTGGAGCCCAAGTTTTTAGGACTATTACCGGAATATTGTCAGGGCCCATAGCCTTTGCAGTATCCAAAGCCTTCAGCTGTTTCTTGATATCATGTGGTGTGAATCGAATTAGCTGAAGACCAACATCTGTGATTCTGAAAACCTCCAGAGAAGGTTGACATGCATCATCCACCTGATGATTGTTGCAAATGCTTCAGCCTTGTCTTTAGCACAGATGTGCTGGGCTCCCCTGTCATTGAGGATGGGGATATTTGTAAGCCTCTTCCTCCAGTGAGTTGGTTAAGTGTCCACCAATATTTATGACTGGATGTGGCAGGACTGCGGAGTTTAGATCTGTTGTCGAATTGTTTAGCTCCATCTATCACTTGCTGCCTATGCTGTTTGACATGCAAGTAGTCCTGTATTGTAGCTTCACCAGGTTGACACCTCATTTTTGGGTTGTGTTGCTCCTGGCATGCCTTTTTGCACTCTTCATTGAACCAGGGTTGATCCCTGGCTTGGAGGCATTGCTAGAGTGGGGATTTGTTGGGCCAGAAAGTTACAGATTGTGGTTGAGTAACCTCTGTTCCTGCAGGTGGCCCACAACACCTCATGGATTCCCAGTCTTGAGTTGCTAGATCCGGTCAAAGTCTATACATTTAGCATGGTGGTAATGCCACACAACACGATAGAGGGTATCCTGAATGTGAAAACGGGACTTTGTCTCCACAAGGACTGTGCGGAGGTCACTCCTACTGATATTGTCATGGACAGGCAGGTTGAGGTCAAGTATGTGTTTCCCTCCTTCTGGTTCCCAACATTTTATCATAATGGGAGAACGATTTAGTGGAGATGAATAACAAACTGCAAGAAATGCTGGAGTGTTAAAAGAGGAAATACAAACTGCAAGAAGCCAATCAGAGCTGGCACAGCAGGAAGCTGAAACGCTGGTGGACTACAGGGACACAGAGTGGTTGGAAGAGAAATATTTGCAGCAGAATCATAATGTGCAGCTGAAGGAGGAGGGCTGCCAGGTCAAATGATGACTGCAGTGTGCTACTTCAGATCAGAAGAGATGCAACATCTTACCCCTTAGGCGAAAGTGTGAATAACACCTTGAGAAAAAAACAAGTTATAACAGACTCCGGAGATATTCAGTTTATTTATTAAAGTCAATTTGTGATCTTCTTTATTTTGGATAAGAAGAAGTTAATGATTGGAATAGTTATATTGATATAGCGAGATTATGGACGAAATTCTCCGGCCTCCCAGCCGTGTGTTTCCTGCCAGTGGGAGGTGGCGCATTGTTTTCTAGCAGTGGGATTCTCTGGTCCCGCCGCTGTCAATGGGAATTCCCATTGACGTCACTCCATGCCAGCGGGAAACCCGCAGGTGGGGGTGCACTGCCGGCGGGATCAGAGAATCCAGCGGCGTGAATGACCAGAGAATCCCGGCCTATATTTTTTTAAAGAAAGCGGAATGTTATATTATTCATCAAGATCTAGGAACAAATTGTCATGTGAGTGTACAACCAGGGTGCCACATTGTCTACTAAGCTGCTGTCAGGTGCTGAGCAATGATGTATCAGTCTACTAACCACATGGAGAGCTTGTAAGAAATACACCAGATGAAGCTCCATCATTTTGAGTCTGAACGTGTAATTATTTCGTACTTCTGGGCCATAAATTACCTGGAGTGACAATCACAATCAGATTGCCACTCTGCTTCTAATGACTTACCTTAAAATCAAGCCGCTCCTCTCTTGCCCATGCTTCTGATTCGGGCCGGGTGAGAAAGATGTGGTGCAGCGGATTCTCAAGGCCTTGTGTCAAGGGCAACTGAGTCAGAGGTAAGGAAGCCATGCCCCTTTTTGTTTACAGTACTAAGTTTTAAAGGTCAAGTCACTGTGAGAAGACAGGCAGAAGGCAAGGTAGTAAGGTAAGTTGGTAGGATGGAACGGGGTTGGGGATCAATGGGGGGATAGTCAGAGTTGGGGTGGTCAGTGGAAGGGTGGTCAAGTGGGGGGGCCATAGTCAGTGGGGTTGATGATCAGTTAAGGGGGTGATCAGTGGAGCAGTGGCTATATGAGGAGAGAGTGGGTTGACTGGGCCTGTATTCACTGGAATTTAAAAGAATGAGAGAGGATCTAATTGAAATTCTGACGGCCTGGACAGAATAGATGCAGGGATGTTGTTTCCTCTGGCTGGGGGGTTTAGAATATGGAGGTCACTGTCTCAGGATAAAGAATAGGCCATTTAGGACTGAGATGAAGAGACATGTTTTCACACAGAGGGTGGTGAATCTATACAATTCTCTACCAAAGAAGGCATTGGATATATTTAAGAAAGAAATACATCAATTTCTAGACTCTAAAGGCATTAAGGAGAATGGTGAGAATACATGAGCAAGGCATTGAGATAGAGAATCAGGCATGACCATATTGAATAGCAGCGCAGACTTGAAGGGATGAATGGCCTCCTCCTGCTCCTATTTTCTATGTTTCTATGTTAGTGAGGGGCTGATCAGTAGGGTGTGGTCAGTGAGTGTATAGTCAATGGAGTGGTAGTGAGGGAGTTGGGCAATGAGGATGAGTGGTCAGTAGGGGTGTGGTCAGTGAGGAATGGTCAGTAGGGTGGTCCTTGGGGGTGTTGTCAGTGGGGGTGTGGTTAATGATGGGTTTGGGTGATCAGGGCAGGAGTGGTGAGGGGGAGGAGTTAGGTGGTCAATGATGGGTGGTCAGTACTGGGTTTAAGTGGTCAGTGAGGAGGGTGGTAATCATAGAAATCATAGAAACCCTACAGTACAGAAAGAGGCCATTTGGCCCATCGAGTCTGCACCGACCACAATCCCACCCAGGCCCTACCCCCATATCCCTACATATTTTACCCACTAATCCCTCTAACCTACGCATCTCAGGACACTAAGGGGCAATTTTAGCATGGCCAATCAACCTAACCCGCACATCTTTGGACTGTGGGAGGAAACCGGAGCACCCGGAGGAAACCCATGCAGACACGAGGAGAATGTGCAAACTCCACACAGACAGTGACCCAAGCCGGGAATCGTACCCAGGTCCCTGGAGCTGTGAAGCAGCAGCGCTAACCACTGTGCTTCCGTGCCAGTAGTAAGTGGTGGGGTGGTCAGTGGTGGGGGTAGTCACTTGGGGCTGTAGTCATGGGTTGGGGAGGGCAGTCAGAGTGGCAAGGGTGTAGTCGGGGGTGGGAGGGTAGTTAGGGAGTGAGGACGTAGTCAGCGGTTGGGGAGGGTAGTCAGGGGATACCATAGTTACTCAGAAGTTAGAAGTGGTTTTAATTCTTATGCTTTTTCCTGGGTAACTATTATTGTAAACCAGTTTGAACCATTGGAAAGTTGCCATTTAAACCAGTTTCATATGGTTCCCATTACAGGGTAATTATCAAATGGTAGTTTGAAATTCCAGGGCATTTGCTGTGACAATTTACTTGGAGATTCCCAGAGGGGAGCAGTGTTCCGGGTGGCACGGTGGCACAGTGGTTAGCAATGCTGCCTCACAGCGCCAGGGACCCAGGTTTGATTCCTGGGTTGGGTCACTGTCTGTGTGGAGTTTGCACGTTCTCCCTGTGTCTGTGTGGGTTTCCTCCGGTTTCCTCCCACAGTCTGAAAGACATGCTGGTTAGGTGCACTGACCCGAACAGGCGCTGGAGTGTGGCGACTAGGGGAATTTCACAGTGGCTTCGTCGCAGTGTCAATGTAAACCTACTTGTGGCTAATAAATAATTTTTTTTTAAAACTTTACTATGTTCCCCAGTGCATCAGTGTGTGATGCCCTGGGCAATGGTAATTATGGACCAATATTTAAGAGTTGGAATAGGCTAATTGACCCCTCGAGTCTATCCTGCCATTCAATACCACCATAGCTGTACTCCCACCTCAATTCCACCTTCCCACACTATCCACAGATCCTTAATTCCCTTAGAGTCAAAAATTATATTGATCTCTGCTTGAGTATGTTTAACTATCGAACATCTAGAGCTCTCTGGGGTAGAGCATTTAAGGATTCACAACAAATAAATTGCCCCTCATCTCAGACCTAAATGTTTGACCTCTTATTCTGAACAGTAGCCATTAGTTCTGGACTCCCCAGCCAGCGGATACATTTTTCCAGCATTTATGCTATCATCCTATTTGAGAATGTTTCAACAAGCTCTCTTTCTTCAAAATTCCTGGGAATATAGTCATAGTCTACTCAATCTCCCTTCAATAGGAAAATGATCTCATCCCAGGGATCAGTCTAGTGAAACTTCATTTCACTCTTTCTAAGTCTCGTATGCCCTGACTTCGGTAAGGGGTCAAAAACTGTACACACTGCTGCAGAAGAGAGTGATAGAGTGCCAGAGGGGTTTAGGGGAAGAATCCAGAGTAGAGAGCTTAAACAGCTGAAAGCACAGCCGCCGATGTCGGAGTGCTGAAAATTGAAGATGTGTTTGAGGCCATAATTGAAAGAGACATCGGAGAATAATAAGGTGAGGGGAGGTTTCAGTGATAGGGAGGGGAAAGGTGACGGTTCGATTTAAAAAGAAATGTGTGAATTTTGAAATGGAGATGGGTTAGAATATGACTTTCTACTAAACATGGGTACCACCTTCCAATATAGTGGAGTGTTGCCAAGCTTTCTTTTATTACCTTCCCCTTCGATTCCTCTGTCTGCCTCTCAAACATTCAGCTGGAACCAACTTATCACGTTCTCATTTATCTCATTGTTTAAACTCTTTTTAACTTGATAGTACCCTGTTCTGTGGGCTTGACCCTGAACCCAAGTTTCCCAGAATTCTTTTTGTTGTTGGTCACAGATTTTACAATTCATGGGATCCTTACTATTCAATTGGAATGACTTGGGGTTTATTTTGCCTTAAATGATTGTCCTAGTTATACAATTTATATTGTGCTGAATTCAAATATTATTTAAAGAAGCTAGATACCATGAAGGAATCCACTAAAATTTGTAATTTGTGGCCTTGTATTCAGGCTGCGAAGCAAAAGTGCATTGGAGAACAAACAGGGGGTCAGAATTTACTGTAGCTAGTCAACAAACAGGACAGCCGTTCATTAGCCTTATCTTGCCTGTTCAATTCCCTTGAGCTTATGCACAGCATGTTGCTGTCAGGGGAGGGGAGGGGAGGGGAGTTGTTATGGGTTGAGGGACGGTATGGTGGGGGAGGGGGCATTTAAAAGGCACATTGCCTCTACAGGGCATCTGGGATAAGTGCAAGCGGGACCAGCAACTGTGTATCTCTTTAACCAATCAGATTGAATGATCATTAATTAACAGCAGCAGGTCGGAAAAAGTAGTGTAAGTTTGAATAGTTAATTCAATGCCAAATCAGGTATAGGTGAAATAAAGAGAAGGAAAGAAAGATTGAATTAAGAGAGAAAGAAGAAATAAAAATTTAACAAAAAGATCTCACTATTTTTAAGTCTCCAACAATAATTAAAAAGTGAAGAAATGAGGCTCCACCCTTATAAAAGTTAACTTTAAGTGCCACAGAGGATGTTTGGCAAAATTAAGACTTACCACGCCTTAAAAATGATACTTAAAATGAAATGACAGGGCCTAACTTTCTGTGGCAAGTTTAGTTTGTACCTACAGTGCAAAAGTACTAGAACATCATGCTGTTCAATACATTTTCACCTCTTCATAACATAGCAAATCTTATTATAAACATGTTAGTAATACCTCATTCATCATGTCTTGTGTCAATATTATTTGCTGGGATGGAACTAAACGAGGCTGTCTTCCAAATCATTCTTAGAGTAAAATCTGCAATTTATCCAAAATTCAGTACAGAAACTCTTCATTAATATCTCAAAAGATGGTTCTTGTGCATACAGTGCCGAAATATCACTTAAACCAAGACCCAATTGCCATCAAACTTTTTATTTGCTAACGTATCAGAAAACAATAGGCAAGTTAACAGATTTATTTGGTATTAAATGCTGTCTTTTATGAGAACTAAAACTAAATGGATGTAACTGATAAAATCTGCTGCGATTGTTGCTCCTAGCACCAGTGAGACAGTGTTTTGGGTATATCCTTTTTTCATAAGTAGTAATGAACAGAGGGAGACAAGGACAACACTGTCAATGAACAAGATGAAAGGGAGAAACAAGATCAGAAAGAATGGAACAAAACAAATCAAGGCTGATATTTCTGGAAGAGAAGTGGCAGTGAACCAAAAGTCCAATCTTCTGACTTATTTTTCTCCCTATTATTGCAATATCAACTCATCAGCAGCAAATATTGTAACTGTCTACATCTGGACTCGAACAGGATTTGAATACCCAAACCCTTCCTGTAACTCCCTACTCGAAACTTGCATTTCCACTTGATTTGCTTTCTTTTTTCATAGTAGGCCTGATGGAATATGGTCGACAAGTAAAAGCATCATGTTTAGGTGCTTCACTTTTAAACAGTGAAATGTTCAGATTTTGCTTTGCATTTCCTGAAGAACCCTCAAAGCCGTCATCAACCCAATAGGCTCCCTACATCTGTCTTTATTCCCTGCAATTCAGAGACAGAAAAGAAAATTATTTTCACATTAGCAACTCATTAGTGGTCATAAATCTGTGTAAAAATCCCTGTTGGATCTAAATGCATTGTTTTTACACATTTGAATACTTATTTTGGTCATTGTTTCACTGCTTAGCCCAGGCCTGCAAAGACCACTGTAATGCACATGGTTAAGTGGCTAGGGTGGGGCATTGTCAGAGTTATCAATCACTTTCCATCAATGTCATTACCTCCTGGTGAGTCACCACCAACAGTCAAGTCACTCAAGCTGTCATTATCTTGGGCTGCTGCATCTTGTCAAACATATCAACAGCCAGAACTCAGAGCTTTGCTGATCTTCCCGGGAACATGTCAGTTGAACACTTCCAAATTATACTGTCAATAACAGTACCAACTGCCAACATTGCCAGTCCACCTAATTATGTTGGCAAGCTATTTAAAAAATCAAAAAGCACAACTCCTTTAGTGTAAGTGATGAACAGGTGTCCATTCTCTGTCAAACGCATTGCTAACACTCAGTTTGCAATGAAGAGAATGTGCAACATTGAGATTTTGCATAGAGAATGTCAGATACCTGGGAGTGATGAGTAAGTGATGTAGGCACAAAAAAACCTTCTTTTAAATGGACCCAGGCATTGATTGACAATGCTGTCCATCAGGCTTTGCAATAAAATGACTGAAAGCAACTTTTGTGCAGCTTTTCTAAAATAAACCTCACCAAGCCAAAAAAGGAAAACAAATACCATCCAGAAAAACAAGATTACAGGCCAGCCAGAGACACTGCTGTCTTAATTATGAAGACGAGACCTTGAATTGAGATAAGGTGTTCCTTCAAAACATAAACATCTCTTCCTGGAAAATTAGCTATAAGGACCTTCACATAATGGAAAATTACTGGAGAAAGTATGGAAGACCTGATGCCAAATGGCTTTGCAAGTGACTGCAGCACTCAATTTCCTTGCCTCTAGCCCTTTCCAGGGATCAACAGGGGCCGGTGCAGCACCTCGCACTCTGCAACATGTCAATGCATAAAGGAGGTCACAAATGTTCTTTATAGGAAGGCCAAGATTTGCCACCATCTCAGGCTTCTCAAGAGTTCAGGGTGCAATAGACTGTACCCATCTGGCTACATGGGGTCCGCTAATGTTTAGAAATTGCAAAGATACCATTCCATCAGTGTACAGCTGGTGTGTGAAGCACATAATGCACATGTTTGCATGGTGCTCTGGGAGTTGCCATGACTCCTACATCTTGACTGACTCCCAAGTAGGTGCCTGGAGTTTTCAAGGGGTTGTTTGCAGGATGGCTGCTTGGGGGTAAGGGGTGTCCACTCAAACACTGGTCGATGCAGCTTTCACCACCATCTAATGATGCAAACACTGCATCACCCTCAGAGTCATATTGAGGAGAGGTACAATGCTCATGGAACTGGAGGGGGGTGAGAGTGCATCATAGGATGAAGATCCAGAAGCCTAGGAAGCTGCTGAGGGATAGTCTGAGCATGATGTTGTCATGGAAGAAGGAAGACATGGGAGACGTGCCCGTGAAACTTTAATTATTGACAGCTTCCAGCAAGGGTAAAGTTAAGGGAGGGCATATGGCCACATCTCTCCCAGCCCTCAATGCCAATCCCTTTCATCACAGAGGATCTCCAACT
The DNA here is from genome assembly GCF_964213995.1 of Mustelus asterias. Lineage (NCBI taxonomy): Eukaryota > Metazoa > Chordata > Chondrichthyes > Carcharhiniformes > Triakidae > Mustelus > Mustelus asterias. The sequence continues at coordinate 51,879,949 of NC_135805.1, forward strand.
ACTCATAGTGAGAATGAGTCCAACATTCACATTTATACGTTCCGACCTCACTAATCTCCAGGCCATGATCTCTGCTTTGGTCCACGGTGCCCTATGAATGCTCTCACTCTGAGAATCGTGGGTCCACTGAGCAACAAGAGCAATGCAAGAGAATACTTGAAGCTTTCACTGCCAGTTAATAATACGAACACTACTGCCACTGAGACGAGGACATGCCGAGGGATCTCCTGCTCACGTGTATATCTTGTCTTCTGCCAGTACCACTGGGGAGGCACAATTGCCCCTAGGATATCAATGCTGATGAGCTGCTGTCACTCATTGGTGTTCCTTGAGGAAGAAGGGTTAGAAACTCTTAAATATATCTTCCTGACACCACGTAAGGGTGCAGAGACTAGTTCAATATCACATGAATGTGAATCTCACAGTGGGACACTGAGTGGAATGATGGCTAAATCTTAACATAAGTGGATTCCAAAGTACAAATTCACAATTCCTTCATTTAACCAAAAGATTCTCATTACCATCAAATGTAATCACAAAAGTGCCATTTCTTTACATTGATCACATACCCTTGAACCAAAAATGGCATTAACATTTCTTAACTTTTGTAATCCTACCGCTTTACTTTGGTGCAGCCCCGACATCCACAGCAGGAGAAGAGAAAGCCGGCTGACTGTTACATCTTGATATCTGTGATGGACCTGGTGGATGTCCTCAGGTGGCCCAAGGCCGGAGAGCCCCGGCCTGAGAAGGCTCACTGTTCAGGAGCAGAAGCGCCCTCAGCAGCCAAAAGTTAAGAAATGTTAATGTCATTTTTGGTTCACGGGTATGCGATCACTGTAGAGAAATGGAGTGGCTGCAGTCACAGGCAGAGGAGACTGTCAGCAGCTGCACATCCTTGGAGTGTCCTGAGAGGAAACCCCCATGATGTCCAGCTGACACTCATCCTCCTTGTGGGTGCCCGAGGGTCCTGGCCTGGCCTGACTCCTACAAGTGATGGTGCACCTAGAGGAAGGTAAAGGGCTTCATTCCCATGTCGCTTGCATCTTGGTGGTGCCCAGCAGGGTGTGTGGACATGGAGTGCAGGGCCAAGCACAAATCTGGCAGGACCTTCCGGACCAAAGTCTCCATCGTGCTCGTCAACCTTCCCACGGTGGCTGCTCCTAGAGGCTCATTATCTGACTGGGACTGAGCAAGTGGCTGTTCTCCAGCAGCCCTCCAAGTGCCGGAGGGCTGACTGCTGTGGGGACTTGTCAGTGAGGTGGTTCTACAGAAAGTGAGTCCAAACCTAATCTAGAGCTGTGCCTCGCTGTGGTGTGTGTGTCTGCGCTGATCCAGGTACATGTGAAAATGGTCTGGGGGCTCAAACGGTTGCTCAGCTGCCTTGTAGGCCTCAAAGTGTTGGTGTTTAGAAAACAGAGAATAGAGTTTCAATTGAAGAACATAAGCTGTATAAGACTACATGTGACTCAATGTGATTGTCAGGATTTGATGCAGTGAAGGAGCTGGGATCCATATTATCTTGTTGGGAGAGGTCATCCTCTCCTTCTCCACAGGGCCAATCCCTGTCCTGTCAAACCTGCTCAGCTGTAGCCTCCTCAAACTCAGTGAGGGCAATGATGTCAGCCGTCCCTCCGCTGGTCTGTGAACCTTTGTGCTTGTTATGTGCCAGCTTGCCCTGTGTGAAGATGAAGGAAAGGCTTGTGATCAGAGGGTATGGGGCAGAGGTTGGGTGAGATGTATGTCCCCTGTGTGTGATGAGCCCTCCCCAGCAGGACCAGAGGATGGAATATGATGGTAAATGGGATGGTGGTGATGTGAAAGTCTCTGTGAGAGAATGAGTGTTGATATGAGTCCCCTTTAATGGATGTGTGAGTTCCCTGAAGAGGGTAGCCATTTGAGTACATGATACCATGGTGAGAGTTTGGTAGTGGAGGGAGTTGAGGGATGACTTATCTTGGAGGAGTGGATGAGGCCCCTCATCCTCTCCCTACACAGGATGTCACTTTTGGGTCACGGATATGCAACAGCATCCCAGGCTGGAGACGTGAGGTTTGTTGTTTCCTCGAGCCATCCCTGCGATAAAGGACATGTCTGCATGCCCACACTCCTCTGAGCAAGGCCTGGAGGGCCAGGTGGGTGAAGTGGCGTGCTGCTGTCTTCTTGAGGCTATTGGCTTTCTTCCGGTGACTGGACGACATTTCTGCATGTGTCCTGAAGACAGGAGTGTAATGTGTGCATTAGACTGGCATTTAAAAATGATGCTCGGATATTTGACAGCGGGCAGATGAATTATCTTTTGACCGACGAGGTGGTTCGGCCCGATACTCACCTGTGCATAAGTAATGAGCTTCCAAGCATGACATCATGGCGTGAGTTCCCGCCACTCAGGCCTGTGGGGTGCAGAGACTGCTAGAACCACCCACCACCACACTTAGTCTCATAAATGGAAAATTCCTCCCTCTATTTTTACAATCTTCACTCTGACCAGTTACACCCCAAAAAGGTGAAGAAGGAGAAGTTCCATTGTGTATTTGCTGTTCATCAGCTTTCAAATGTTAGCAATGTTTTACTCATTTAATAATGTGATAACTAACTCTTTTCAATCAATAAAATATGAACAACAGTGCAGGACATCGCAACAATTAACTCTGACTTCAAAACCTTGCCTTTCTGGGAGGACCTTAAGTTAGCCCTTCTATTGCAGCCACCGACATTGCAGCCAGAAAGGAGGAACCACCTCTTCCAGGTACTTTTGCAACTATTGCATTGATTTTTCACTTTCACTGTCTCACTGGCACCCAAAAGGACATCGCACATACCAAAAACGCAGAATAAAGCAACATCATTCACTGCAGCCAAAGATGTAACACAAATTTTTCTAGATCAGCAAGTTTGACTTAAGAAGCACAAATTATTCTAACAGTGGATTGTTGACTGGTGCAGGATTAGATTCAGGCTGGGTGCATTTTATTTTACAAAGGTGATGTTTAATAATATTAAACATAGCTTCAATCATGTCCTCTATTTCCAATTGACCTGCGTCCTAAGACAATGGGGAAGACAGTTCAAGATTATTATTTCAAACTATGTTGGGTAAATGATCTAGGGGACATACATTTGAGTAAATGGAAAGTAAATTCAAAGTGGGACTATTAAGAATAATTTAATTATTCATAGATGATAAATGTCTGAAATAGTATCATCAGGCAATGAAGATAAACCTTTAGTGCAGGTGGACACTATAATCTGCAAGTTAGGTTACGAGAAAACCAAGTTCTAATGGTGTTAACTGAGGTGTGATCTTTTGTTCTTCACAGAGGCTAGGCTTTAGACCTGGATACATTTAAGTGCCTTTATAAGAACAAATGGCACATCAGCGCCAATGCTCATTTAAAATTTTAGAGTGAGTTATTTAATAATAATAAAAATCTTATGTCACGCGATGCACAATGTATTATTATGCTGTGGAGATGGTACAGTGTCCTTTTTAAAGCTGTAAAGTCTAATTGCCATATATAGGCATGTCATGAGATTAATTATAGACTAATTTATCTTAGGCATGTCATGGGGTCAACTAGTCGGTATCTTTCTTTATAGATTTTGGTGTAGGAGTAGCATATTGGCATGGTTAGGTGATTTGTTAATTAACAGGAAACAGGGAATAGGCATAAATGGGTCTTTTTCTGGTAGACAAGGTGTAGTGAATGATGTGCCACTGGGACCTCAACTTTTTACAATTTAAATAAATGACTTGGATGAAGGAACCAAATGAATAGTTATGAAATTTGCTGATGAGACAAAGATAGGGAGGAAAGTTAATTGTGAATGGGGCATAAGGGGGCTACAAAGGGATATAGATAGATCAAGTGATTGGGCAAAGATCTGGCAAATGGAGTATAATGTGGGAAAATGTGAAATTGTCCATTTTGACAGAAATAATAAAAAAAGCATATTATTTAAATGGTGAAAGATTGCAGAGCTCTGAGGTGCAGAGGAATCTGGGTGTCCTAACACAGGAATCACAAATGGTTAATATGTAGATACAGCAAATAAGTAGGAAAGCTAATGGAATGTTATTGTTTATTGCGAGCAGAATTGAATACAACACTGGGAAGGTTATGCTTCAGTCATACAGGGTATTTATGAGATCACACCTGAACTGGTCTCCTTATTTAAGGAAGATTGCAAATGTACCATAAGCAGTTCAGAGGACATTTATGAGACTAATACCTGAAAGGGGGGGTTGTCTTCAGAGGAAGATTTGGAGATCTTAGGCTTGTATCCACTGGAGTTTAGAAGAGTAAGGGTTGGCTTTGTTGAAACATATAAGATCTTGAGGGTTAGGGTTAGATATGGAGAGAATGTTTCCTAGAATCTAAGGTCACTGTTTTGCTCATTTAAAACTCAAAGGAAGAGAATTTCTTTCTCTCAGAGGGTTGTGAGTCTTTGGAACTCACTTCCTCAGAAGGTGGTGGAAGCAGAACCCTTGAATATTTTTTAAGGCAGAGATAGATAGATTCTGGATAAGCAAGGGGTGAAAGGTTATTGGGCATAGGTGGAAACGTGGAGATGAGATTACAATCAGATCAGCCATGATCTTACTGAATAGTGGAGCTGGCTGAAGGGGCCGAGTGGTCGACTTCTGTTCCTAATTCATATGCTTGTATGTTCTTAATTTTACAGGATCCCACAAATCTTTGGTTCTCTTCTACTTTTGTTGGACCTACATTATTCACCTACATATTATCTTTCCCCTGAATCATATCCCAAACATAAACCACCAATTCACTTTGTACCAATGGAAGTTCATAAAAACATAGAAACTAGAAGCAGAAGTAGGCCATTTGGCCCTTCAAGCCTGCTCCTCCTTTCATCTTGATCATGGTTGATCAGCGAATTCAATATACTGATCTCCCCTTCCTCCGATATCCCTTGATCCCTTTAGACCCAAGAGCTATATCTAATTTCTTCTTGAAATCAAATATTTTGGCCTCAACTATGTTCTGTGGTAGTGAACTCCACACATTTACCACCCACTGGGTGAAGAAATTTCTCCTCACCTCAGTTCTAAAATGTTTACCCCTTATCCTCAAACTATGATTCCTAGTACTGGACTCCCCCACCATTGGGAACATTCTTTCTGAATCTACCCTATCTAACCCTGTTAGAATTTTATAAGTTTCTATGAGATCCCTCTCACTCTTTTAAACTCCAGTGAATATAATCCTAACTGGCTTAGTCTCTCCTCATATGACAGACCTGTCATCCCAGGAATCAGCCTGGTAAAGCTTCTCTGTATTCCCTCTATAGCAAGGACATCCTTCCTAGATAAGAACACCAAACCTGCACACAATACTCTAGGTGTGGCCTCACCAATGCCCTATACAATTGCACCAAAACATTCCCATCCCTACACTTAAATCCTCTTGCTATGAAGGCCAACATACCATTTGTCTTCTTTACTGCCTGCTGTACCTGCACGCTTACTTTCTACGACTGATGCACGAGGACTCCAAGGTTTCGTTGAGTATCCACCTCTCTCAATTTACACCCATTTAAGTAATAATTTGTCTTCCTATTATTGCTACCAAAGTGGATAACCTCACATTTATCCACATTATACTGCATCTGCCATGCAGGTGCTCACACACTCATCCTGTCCAAATCATGCTGAAGCATCTCTGCATCCTCTTACAACTCACCCTCCCACCCAACTTTGTATCATCTGCAAACTTGGAGATTATACATTTAGTTCCCTCTTCCAAATCATTAATATATAATGTGAACAGTTGGGGTCCTAGCACAGATCCCTGAGAAACTGACTGCCAATCAGAAAAAGACCCATTTATGTGAACCTTTTGTTCCCTATCTGCTAACCAACTTTCTATTGATCTCAAGACATTACCTGCAATGCCATGTGTTTTAACTTTACATAGCAGTCTGTTACATGAGACCTTCTGAAAGTCTAAATAAACCATATCCACAGGTTCTCCTCGACCAACTCTACTAGTTACATCCTCAAGAAATTCCAATAGATTCATCAAGCATGATTTCCCTTTTGTAAATCCATGCTGACTTTGTCTGATCATACCACTGCCTTCCAAATGTCGAGTTATGAAATCCTTGATAATAGACTCTTGCAACTTCCCCAGTACCGACATTAGGCTCATTGGTCTATAGTTCCCTGTTTTCTCTCTACTTCCATTTTTGAATGGTGGGCTACATTAACTACCCTCCAATCTGTAGGAACTATTCCAGAGGCAAAAGAATTTTGGAAAATTCACTGAAGGAAAACTGCACCGACAGTTTCCCTCCCCACTCCACCATTTAATACTAAAAATAAAACACATCATAAAGACAAAAAAGCTTGATTCTGAAAATACTACAGACCTATCTATAAGAATCATAGACTCCATACAGTGCAGAAGGAGGCCATTTGGCCCATCGAGCTTGCACCAACAACAATCCCACCCAGGCCCTATCCCTGTAACCCCCACAAATAAGGTAGAATGTTCCCTATTCTACTCGCTCCAACAATTTGCCTACCCACCATACTGCCCTAGACAGCTCATCCAATCTCATGAGCCTCACAAAAATAAGGAGAAACTACCAGGTCCATCTAGAAAAATACTTAAACTCAGGAGTCTGTTGAAGGTTAGCACTGCTGCTTCACAGCGCCAGGGACCCAGGTTCGATTCCCTGCTTGGGTCACTATCTGTGTGGCGTTTGCATGTTCTCCCCGTGTCTGTGTGGGTTTCCTCCGGGTGCTCCGGTTTCCTCCCACTGTCTGAAAGATGTGCTGGTTAGGTGCATTGGCCATGCTAAATTCGCCCTCAGTGTACCTGAACAGGCGCCAGAGTGTGGCGACTAGGGGATTTTCACAGTAATTTCATTGCGGTGTTAATGGAAACCAACTTGTGACTAATAAATAAAATAACAAAACTAAGAAAAATATATAAGTTCCAAACTCACTGCGGCTCCAGCTAAATTCTTGATTTAGTTTCTTTCTAAAACCAGAGAGAAGCGGGAACGGAGCTAGTTTCGATGCACAGGCCTGCAGCAAGTTAAGTTAACTAACACAGTTGCCATGTGGAGAAGAATCTTTGAACACAAATAAGCAGAGAGGACAGGAAAAGAATTTGATGGCAGGTATTGATGCAGAGGAAGAAGATTGAGGAAGAATAAGGACACAACTTCAAGTTGTTATACAATGAGCAGCAGCAGAAGGGTGGAGGTAAGAGTCCAAATTCACATCAAACAGCATCTGTGGCGACAGGAAGGTGAGCTAACATTTCATAGAATCATAGAATCATGGAATCCCTACAGTGCAGAAGGAGGCCGTACGGTCCATCGAGTCTGCACCGACCGCAATCCCACCCAGCCCCCATCCCCGTAGCCCCACGTATTTACCCCGCTAGTCCCCCTGACACTAAGGGGCAATTTACCATGGCCAATCAACCTAACCCGCACATCTTTGGACTGTGGGAGGAAACCGGAGCACCCGGAGGAAACCCATGCAGACACGAGAAGAACATGCAGACTCCACTCAGACAGTGACCCAAGCCGGGAATCAAACCCAGGTCCCTGGCGCAATGAGGCAGCAGTGCTAACCACTGTGCCACCGCGCTGCCCGAACGTTCTGGGCTTGTCCCAGATTTGAACCCGGGGCCTCTCATATTCCACGATATTCCTTAAGGAAGAATCATACCCCTAGACCAACGAGCCAACCGTTATTTCAGGCTGACAACCTTTCATCAGAATGATGGGAGATCAGTCTGCATGAAACTTTAGAAAAAATGGAAAACCGAATGTTTGGGGAATGATAAACCTGAAAGATGACAACAATCCTCTGAGTACCCTGGGTGCAAAAATAATGAATTCTTCATTTGCTGAATAATTAGGAATTCCTTGGGATCTAATCAAATACGTCAACTAATTATTCAGGAATGGTTTTGCCCCCAAACTTCTTTGTTCATAAACCCAAGAGTTTTATTTTTCGAAATCCAATTGGAAAATGCTAGTGCCGCTTTTGGCCCAGCTGGAGATGAATGATTTTCACCAATCTCTCAGCCTTCAGCCTGACGCAGAGTCAATTTGATCCTATGGATGGTAAGAATCAGAGAATCATAGAATCTCTACAGTACAGAAGGAGGCCATTCAGCCCATTGAATCTGTACCAACCACAATCCTACTCAGGCCCTATTCCTGCAACCCCACGCTAGTCCGTCTGACACTAAGGGTCAATTTAGAATGGCCAATCAACCTAACCCGCACATGTTTGGACTGTGGGAGGAAATTAGAGCATCCAGAGGAAACCCATGCAAACACGGGGAGAATGTGCAAACTCCACACAGTCACCCGAGGCTAGAATTCCACCTGGGTCCCCGGTGCTGTGAGGCAGCAGTGCTAACAACTGTGAAGAGAGATAAGGTGGCCAGTGCAGCATACAGCAGGTTACGAATCCTGCGCTAGTGAAGAGATGGTTTGCTAATGCTCTGGCTCTGCAGCCATTTACAGGAGAGTCCATCTTCTCCATTGTAAAGCGGGCACTTCAGGACCAGTTGATGGGTAACACAGGCGGAGCATGGGAACACTATGGGACCCCTGGCCAAAGGAGGTCAGTACACAAGGGAGACCCAAAATCATACAAAAATGTTGATCCACTGCTCAGAATCGTTCAGTGCAGTCGTATTACTCCATTCTGTTGAAAAAAAACAATCAGTGTTGACATTGTGGAAGATACACATTTTCCAGCAGTGTGCCCGTCTGGCTTCTGCTTAAGCAAATCATCTCATTATTTGTTGGCTCGTCCAGCTTTTGAGGACATTAACACGGATTTAGACGCTGTCACTTTTAATCGTCAGTTTCGACGCTGCAATGTCTCTTTTCTTTAGGCCCGCTTGTATGATTCGCTGCAAATCAGTCATGTTCTATGCCAGAGATGTTTTCCTTTGCCGCACTGGTGCTAAACAATGTCTCCGGTGTGGGTGGGCGGCAAAAACACCATCAATACAAGAGGAACTGTTGGAAATGTGTGCAGCTCCACAGTCAGAATTGAAAGAGAAAGAGTTATGGCTTTCGTTGTGGTTTTTGGTCAGTTCCGATGAAGAATTTGCACTCAAAATATTCTTGTGTCGCTAGCAAACGCTAATCGAACAGCCTTTTTAGTTTTGATTTCGAACTGCGATAAAACGTAATGACTTAAGTGTGAAAAAAACCTCACTGAAATAGTCTCTTTTTAGCTTCAAAACTGATCTGGCTCAGTTCCTGAAGCCCTCTTCACCAATAAAAACAAACCCTCCAGTGATTCTTCCCTGTGAGCAACTTCAAGCCGACAGAGGCAGCGTTTTGTTTCTGTGTGATTAGACATGAATGCAAAGCATCCCAGGCACTGTGAACATTCACTCAGACTGCGGGGCAAGGCCACTGGTGCTGTCACTTCTGTTTATCGGTCAATACTAATTTAGTGCCATTATTAGCTGTATCTGGCAGCAATCCATGAGGAATTGGTCGAAATCCCAAGAAATGCATCGCATTAGACAGAAAGCATGATTACAATGCAGTGTGGTTTAAAAAGTTTTGTTGCTAAGTTGTTTTCTTTGCCTCACGTCCTCCTTGACCAATTTACAATGTCGCTCCATCAATTGTTCATAGAAAGTTAAAGAAAGCAACCAGCCAAGCAATTCTTTTCCTCCCTCTAGCTTCCTTCAGTAAAGTATCCAAGCTACCTCTTATAAGTAGGCTTGATGGTGTAAGGAGTTCAATACTCAAGTAAAGACAGGCATGAACCCCAATTTCCTGCCACCTTGTATATTGGTGATCCATCAAACAGTGCCATCACAACCAATGGGAGGGAGCTCTAAATGTGAACCTCCTTATTCATAGGATTACAGCCAATAGCCAGAGTGGGACATCTCCTGGGAGCTTTACAGGATCACAATTCTGATGGTTGTGTCACTGAGATCGGGCTGTGCAGGGCTAGTGTAACACAAGTCATAGGTCTAAACATATGAATCATCCGTACCATGTAGCAGAGTTCTCCTGATGTTTAAGTTCAACCAGGAAAAATTGCTCATTTTTCATATAACAAATCTCCTGCTTTCATAGAAGGCTGTTTGGAATTAGCATCCCACACAACATTGATCACTATTACTGTCAATTTCTTTTTAAGTCTGTTTTTTCCCCCCTAAATATCTCAAGGCCTGCTACAAATTGCTTAATTCACAAACTGATTTCAGTCAACTGGTTATTTATTTTTAAATTTAATGTTATTTTAGAGCATGCAAAGTAGATAAAATACATTTCCTAATATGGTAACATGTATTTCATCAAGAGACAGTGATAAACATGACTGCATCAATAATATTGATGCAATGATAAATGGCAAAGAATTTGTCGCTGTTATCAATCTTAGTACAGTGCACGCAAACGCTGACAGATATGCCTAAGGTATTTTGTTCCTGTTGTTATCCCTTAGCCTATGGTGCACATTTACATTTGGGTGGGGCCAAATAGACTGTGAGGGTGTCTGGGGTCCACAATCATTCCTCATTACAGATACAATGACATCTGTTAACAAGCTTTGTAAATGCAATATGGTTCTCAGTTCAGCAAGGAAGGTACATTTCTGGAGACAGTTTGTGATGATTTTTTGATGCTTAATGCTATTTAGATATAATGCACAGGTAAACAGAAAGAAAAAACATTAAGCTATTTAAACGTGGGCATATATCAAATTGTGTTAAAATTCCCAAGATTCAAAAGGGAATGTATTGGAAATCAAAATTTAGATCAGGAAAATGATGTATATACTTTCTATAGCCCATATGTAATAATGTGATGTTTGATGAACATTGTCTTATTTAAAACATATTGTGTATCATTACACATTTAAGTTGGCAAAAGGATGTAACAAGATTAACTCCAGACAAATAAAGCAGAAATTAAACATCACGACTTAATTTGCATCTGCCTTAAAGTTTCACCGTGCTTAGCCATGTGTAATAGCTTCCTCAGTTTTGGATCAAATCAGAGTTGTAACTGTGTGCAACTGGCTTTCCCCAGAATATATGCAGCACTGTGTAACCAGCATCAGTTTATTCTCCCATGTGGGAATGTTAGACTTCTGCTACTAATGAGGTAAATCAGATTTAATCCACATTAGGTTGGCTTCGCCTGCTGTTATACTAGAACTAAAAGAATATGAAAACTCGTTCAGGCCATTTTTCATGATAGGTTTCATTGTAAAAAAATTGACTTCTGAAGAATATCAATGTCCTACCACTATACTAGTAATTTACAGTTGCAGCAACAGCATTAGGGATGTGCTATCAGACTGTATATTATGTACATAAAGCGATGAAATTATTGCTACAAGTTATCCTGGAGTTTTTTACAATAGTTGAAAACCAGGGAGAACTATCGCAGGATTTGTTTAAAGTTTTTAAGTTTTTACTTATTAGTGTCACAAGTAGGCTTACATTAACACTGCAATGAAGTTACTGTGAAAATCCCCCCGTTGCCACACTCCGGCACCTGCTCAGGTACATTGAGGGAGAATTTAGCATGGTCAATGCACCTATCCAGCACATCTTTCAGACTGTGGGAGGAAACTGGAGCACCCAGAGGAAAACCACACAGACACATGGAGAATGTGCAGACTCTGCACAGATAGTGAGCCAAGCCAGGAATCGAACCCAGGTTACTGGTGCTGTGAGGCAGCCGTGCTGCCCTGTCATTGCACATGTGATTGTAGTACCTGATACCTAAATCTATCATTTTTATAAATTTAATGAAAAGAGACTGCGTGCTAAAGGTTTCCATGGAAGACAATATCTAGGGGCAGTATCTAGGGAGGCGATGGTCAAGTGGTATTAGTGCTAGACAATTAATCCAGAAACTCAGCTAATGTTCTGGGGATCCGGGTTCGAATCCCACCACGGCAGATGGTGGGATTGGAATTCAATCAAAAGAAATCTGGAATTAAGAATCTTCTGATGACCATCAAAATCATTGTTGATTGTCAGAAAAACCCATTTGGTTCACTAATGTCCTTTACAGAAGGCAATCTGCCATCCTTACCCGGTCTGGCCTACATGTGACTCCAGAGCCACAGCAATGTGGTTGATTCTCAACTGCCTCGGGCAACTAGGGATGGGCAATGAATACTGGCCTGCCAGCAATGCCCATGTCCCATGAATGAATTTTTAAAAATGAAGTTTTCAGGGCCAGCTTTGTTTGGTTGTTTTCAAGAAACTGCTTGATGACTAACAATTTAAACAAAGAATTATGTTATGAGGCCAATGTGCTTCAAATAAGAAAGCATCAGTGCAAATTGTTCTACAACAGCATGGTCCATAAAAACAGTTAAGTCTGTGATAGCTTCTCTCATGGGTTCAAGGATTAACCCAGTTGTACAGTGGTAGAAAAAATATTTTTACATTGACAGGCATGAGTATCCAACATGCAAGCTTTGCATTTGTGCAACGTCAAAGTGAAATCTACTGGATTTGACAAGATTGCGTCTGGGAAAGGACAAATGGATGTGAATCTTTATGGCAACTGACTTTGGAAATGCTAGCAAGATTTCTTCAGGGGGGTACAACCAGCTGCAAAATACTTGCATGGTGGAGCCTGTGCTCCTATCATAGACCTTAGTGCAATGTAAAATGCTTTGAACCACACTAAACTGAGGCCCCATCTTCCCTCTCAGGTGGATTGAAAAGATCCCAGGCACTATTTCAAAGAAGAGCAAGGAGTTATCCTGGTTCCCTGGCTAATATCTTAATCAACAGCTAATATCTCAATCAACATCACAGAAATCAATTATCTTGCTATTATCTCATTGCTGTTTGTAGCAGTTTGCTTTTGCACATAGAAACATAGAAAACTACAGCACAAAACAGGCCCTTCGGCCCCACAAGTTGTGCCGAACATATCCCTACCTTTTAGGCCTACCTAAAAAAACATATTATCTGAAACATTTTCTACATTGCAACAGTAACTACACTTCAAAAGTATTTATTTGGCTGTAAAGCACTTTAAAATCATAGAATCATACAATGCAGAAGACGCCCTTTGGCCCATCGACCATGCACTGACACTTGAGAAATACCTGACCTCCCACCTAATTCCATTTATCAACACTTGACCCATAGCCTTGAATGTTATGACATGCCAAGTGCTCATCCAGTACTTTTTAAAAGATGTGAGGCAACTTGCCTCTACCACCCTCCCAGGCAGCGCAGTCCTGACTGTTACCACCCTCTGGGTCAAAAATGTTTTTCTTTACATCCTCCCTAAACCTCCTGCCCCTCACCTTGAACTTGTGTCCCCTCATTACTGACTCTTCAACTAAGAGAAACAGCTGCTCCTTATCCACTCTGTCCAGGCCACGCATGATCGTGTACACCTCGATCAGGTCAAACTGGGAAGTCCGGTGGTCATGAAAGACTGCATATAAAGGCAAGTTTTTTTTTGAAAATGCACTTACTGTGGTTAGCATATTAGATGGCAGAAATAACTCATTAAGCAGAAATTCAACTGAGTATTTGATTCCAATGTCCTTGTAAATCATGGCAAGAAAATCTGAGTATTGAATGAATGGCAAGTCATTATCAGATTTACTGCTTTAAAGCATAAAGTTAAGTATAGGGGAAATAGTTGTTGCTTAGAGCACTCATCCACTTAATAATGTGTGCCTCAGAAACTCCATTAGAACAACATGGGTTGTATTTCAGATGGGCTTGAGTAACAGCCAGAACTCACTGGCCTCAGAAAATGACCTTACCTGCTGGGACTGCAGAGTATCCAGCTGGTAGCATACTCTTCTGGTGAAAGGCATGATCAGCTCTTGAACCAATCCAAACTTATAACCTCATTGTTTTCAGTGGAGCCATTTTACAAACACAGTTTGTGCTTCCACAGCGATGTGATAGAGCAGCTTAGCAAAGGTGGAAGACCTGAACTGTGGGTCTCCAAGCACCTCAAAAGTTGTGTGTGTTCAGTACTTTAAATAAAAAATGTTCTCTTCAGATTCTTTTAGAAATCATGCTCAAAAATCTGTTATACTAACGAACCTATTTTTTAAAATAGTTTTTAAAGTATATTTATTACTTTATTTTACCATTACATGATGATTGTGCTGAGTGCAATAAAGACAATGTGAGATACACAAAGGGACAATAAAGATTTTATTGCTATGGACCTGAAGGTGTCTGGTATGACAGAACACCATACGGCTCCAAGTCCCATATTACCGTCCAGTCATAAACCTGGAGTTTTGCTTTGTCAGATTACTAGGAAATGTACTACCCAGTATGTAGTTCAAAATAAGGCTAATTCAATCCGTTTAGGTCTCTGTAATTAAAAATAAGGAAGAATAAACAATGGAAGTTTACAATAAACTCCATGTAAGAGCCCCATCTGACATTAGTTCAAACAGACCTTGTCAGCGCATGAGATCAGCTGTACCAGGCCTCATTTACATAAGCATCATGTGGTGTTGCAGAAACCACATTTTGCCAAGCTGTCAGTTGATCAGCCATCTCTTTGCTAAACAGATTTACCATTAAAATTGTCTGCACAATTTGTCAGTTAAATGAGGTACAAGAGGGACACACTATTTGCCCCTAATTAGCTGTGCAGACTACCTTTGTCTGTTTGATTAAGTATTCACTGTATCAATTTCATTTAATCTGATTCATTTCGCACACTTCCCTTGAGACTCAGCCAATATGGTCATCTAATCTCTGATATCATCTCTGATTTCAGTCTGTAATGGTCTTCTTTACTGAAATCCTACCTACATTCAGCAACTGTTCCCATGTTTTATAAGGTTTTTTTCAGAGTAATGATCCAAATTCACCAGTATATTTTCATTTGATTTACTGGAAGAAATTATATTTTTACAACAGTAGATTGCAGCATATAAGTTTTCCCAGTGCATAAGATGACCCCTTTGTTTGATGCCAAAATGCATATTTAAGTCTATACTCAATGTAAAAGTTGACCTATTTTTCAACTAATAAACACATGTGTAAATACCGGCATTAGGAGTCAACCTTGATTCCTCAGCTCAGAAATGTAGGTTATAAGTCAGCACATGGGACCAAGCAGGCAATACTGGCTGCACATTGGGATACAAGAAGAGGAATATAAGTTTAAAACATGCTCATACAAAGCAGAGCAAATGTGGTAACCGACAAACAAAAATGAGGCCTTCAGCATGAGAACCCATGCTTCATATTGGGTGTAAACGTCAGCTCCCATTTTTGGAAGGATTTTTTGAAGCTTCAAATGTTGATTTAAGCAGCATGATCTACAGTAACATCAGGTGCATAGGCAACAATTTCTATTTCGGGGAGAAAGACTTCTAACTGTGACTTTTTTTTCAAATAGACTTTATTTATGCAGTCATCAACAAAAAATTAAAAATAGAAATAACAGGTTAACTATCCCAAGTAAAAAAAACTTTCCAAAATTGAATGTGCATTTTCTCAGTAAAGAAAATCATTTTGAAAACAACTTAAGTAATTTTTCATTGGAAATAAGCAACCCCAAACTATTTTGCTTTTCATTATTTATTATTTTACCAGAATTGCAACTTAAAACGATGGGCTTTACTGGTTATAGTTGTGAATAGCTGAGCCATGAAGATAACAAAGGCCTCGTGTTCTGAACTGGAGTGGCATGGAGGGTGGTGCCTCAGTATTCAACTGTTCGCCTCAGTATCCCAATGTACAGGAGGGACAATCAACTAAGTTTCCCACTTCTGGTTTGTTATCCAGTGACTTCCGCTGGACATCTATGCATGTGGATATTGGAGAGAGCAGAGTCAAGCTCTATGTTGAATAGCTCACTAACGCTCACTGTCTGACTCTCGAGGTGTCTAAAACCAGGGGTTATAGTCATAGAATATGGGGTAAACCTTTTATGACCTGAGATAAGGAGAAATATCTTCACCCAGAGAGTGGTGAACCTGTGGAATTCATTACCACAGAAAGCACTTGTGGTCAAAGCGTATGTTTTCAAGAGAAGTTAGATACAGCTCTTGAAGTGAAGGGGATCAAAGGATATGGAGGGAAGGTGGGACCGGGCTATTGAGTTGGATGATCAGCCATGAACATAATGAATTGTGGAGCAGGCTCAAAAAGCCGAATGGCCTACTCCTGCTCCTATTTTCAGTGTTTCTATGTCTTTGTTAACACATGAAGAGGGGCTTTCTATGGGAGGTACTGGATAATGGTTAACATGCATGGAAACATACCCTTGAAAGGGTCAATGTTTTTTGGACAAGGGCCATAGAGAAAAAGTAGCAGAAAGAAACTTATATTTGCTTTGAGGTTAGGCCTGAAGCTCTCGGGAGGAAAGGTATCTGTGTGTTGCTTCCTCTTTAATTGTATCTCTATGATCTTGAGTGTTGCAGTTCTAGACTGTCCTGATCTGGCACTGAAGCAACATTGACAATTGCAAGTTATTGGAATGGGGCTCTCCATGGCTTAGTTGGTTCAAACAATGAGTAGCTAAACGATAAGGACGACAATGGCTGTGTGTTCTCTGCTGGTGGGGGGGAGGGGCATTCGGGGGTGCAATAATTGAACTCTGTAACTCTATGAGTAGAAATCAACCAGGTTCCACAATTTCTGACTTCCCTTTGGGTAAAGTTGGAACTATTAAGCATTTGGGGTCCTCTGTGCCCATCAGAGGTGCCGTACCCTAAAGATGATACCACCCAATTGTCCTTCCTTCTGGCCTCTTTAACCTTCCCTACCCCACCCCTCCTCTCTACCCCCTCTGTGATCTCCCAGCCATTCCTGTACAACATCACTTGACTTACCTGAAGTCTAAAGAGTCACTTCTTCCTCAGGACTACTTGTAATCCCACAAGTGGCCACTACTTTCTTCTGGTGCTGTTGCTGGGACTGCAATCAGATTGGCTGGCACCTATCCCAAGCTGACTTTCTGTCCTTGAGGGGTGGAAGTCCCACTCTCGTCCAATCAAGTCCACCCACAGCATATTATCACTGCAGGACAGCTTGATTTCATGTCAGCAATCCACTTCTTGCATTTATATAACTTATTTCACAGCCTCAGGACATTCCAAAGTGTTTTACAGTCATTGAAGCACTTTTACAGTGTTACAATAAAGTGTAATCTCAACTTGCCGAAGTCATCCAATGGCTCCTACCATTAATGTTTAATTGTAGTAACTGACTTACATATATATTTTAACTTGCTCACTTTGGACATACTGGCAGCCATATGTAACTGACAATGAGACAGATTGTCACTTATGATGGCTGCATATTACCTCAGTCCTGTGAGAGTTCAGTTGTTTGATGTGACGCAATGCAAAGAGAACTGTTAAAACAATTAATGTTGTGAGGAGGTAGTGTGAGCAAACTATTGATCTTCTCTCTCCACTTGTGGCAGAGAGAGAAAAAAACATTTATATGATGACTTTTGACTCTGGAGGCACTTTAATTGTTTTAGTAGTTGGAAGTCCTTAACAGAAAGTAGCCTTTATGCCAAACCTAGCTGACATTAAAATGGTCAACCTAACTCCACAAGGCAATAAGACACAATTAGAGAAATAAAAAGTCACACAGCTACAGTATGTAATTGGTGTATGTACAGTCAGAGAGTGTTTGAGACACATTTGAAAGGTTACATTTGAGAGGATTTGTACTACATATAAATCAAACTCCTATAACAATTACAGTTGTGGCTGATCTCAGCAGTTGAATAGATCAATACGACAATGTAAATTGTGAGTTTCTAAACCAGTATATCCTTTAAAATTTTAAAAACAGAGCAGTGCATCACCATCTGTAAACATTGGGCAGTGCAAAGGTGAAGAAATATTTACTTTCTGAAGTTCAAGATAAATATGCCTTAAATGCAAAATTAGCCAAAATGGGATAGGTTCTCAACAATCTATGAGAAATGTGTACCATAACTAAACTAAACTAAACTAAACTATAGCAACCACACCAATGCAAGTAAAAAAAACTAGCAGAAAATCAGTGTCTGGTGTAAGTTGTATAAGCCAGCATACAACTTTATTTTATTTTTCCTCATATGTCTCATAAATTACTATTCAAAATAAAGTAGAATTTACAGTATTTATTCACTTTCTTTTTCTGGATTATGATAGATTATCTCAAGACATTGTACTTAGTAAAGTATACCATGCAATGTCTCGACAGAACCCATCACAATCCAAAAAAGAAAAGTGGATAAATATGGTAAATTCTAAAAAGTGTGGCGAAAGGACAGGAAAGTGGGATCACATTAAATATTTCAGCAAGCAAAGGTTCAAAGCCTGTGACATATCCTGCTCAATTATATTCATTTTCTGCAGAGAATCAATTGTTCCTCGTTGTATTTCAACCAAATGTTGTTAGATCTGATAAATGCTTCTTTTTTATATAAAATGATAACAGGTTTTACAGTCAAGATGCTACACTGTCGAATGGTAAAGTGTACATTTAAAAACGGAAACTTCTCGTTTTCTCAATCATCCTGCCAAAATAATCTTCCCTATATTTAAGTTGTGATGAATCTGCATTTAATCTCACAACCCTGTTAAATCTTTGATTTGAGACTTTGGACCATATCAGAAATTGTAGGGTTCAAAGAATCATAGATGGAGTTGTAATTTTCCACTTTGTAAAGCAGTTCTCCCCCCACCCTCCATAGATTCGTCGATCAGGGATACTAGACATCAAACGAGTCACTGGGTGATGGAGTTTCATCCCAGTCCAAATGGCTCCATTGCATTCTACGGTGCATTTTCTCTCAGCCTACCTAAAGAGTGACAGATAAGCAGCGAACGCGTGCTAGATTCACTTATCAAAAACTTCCTCCAGGTTTTCAGAAGGATGCGGGAGCATAGTATCTTAGTAAGTATTGTTCAATGACTTATGTGTATGATATAAATGCATAGAAAAAACTGGCGGCTAATGATGGTACAAACACACTCAGACACACAGCAGTTTGATTCCTGTTGTCGTATACTCTGAACATTGTTTAATGGTTAGATTTAGCCACAATTGTCACGACATATCTCCAGAAGTATCAATCTATAACTGAAATTGCAGGTTTTGGTTAAAACTAACATTGCCTTTTTGGACTTGTTTTAAGTTTCTTTAAACTCGCTGTTAGACCTTCCTTTCCCTCCCCCCCCCCCAACCCCCCCCCCCCCCAATCAAATACTAAGCTTGTCCCTTGTTGAATTGATAAACTAGATACCCATAGTTCAAAAAGCGAAATTCAACCAACAAGCATTGTTTGATGTGGTGTTGGAAGATCTTTGTTTAGCGACTGTATTTGTCTGGTTAGAACGGAACTGGGAAATAAAGAGCAGTCGACATCATTTTCTAGTCAATGACAACTCAAACATGCGTGCTCTTGAATGCAGCCAGGGCTTTTTTTGGGGGGTGGGGGTGGGGAGTGGAATGGCACTGAACATCAACGTGCGTTTAAATGAGACAATTCTCGACCATTCGGCATTTATGAGAACACCTACATCTGTCACCCTCAGTATACGATTTTTCTCATGCAACATTTAAGCGCTTGCTCGATTGTTTGTTAGAGTGAACGAAAAACACTTCAAAATGTTCACCGAGTCCTGTGTCAACAGTTTTCTTTTTTAAAAGCGTTCAAGAAACACCATCGTGCGGGTGACAAGAAAATGCAGCTCATCCGCAGTGATTTTTCTATCTGAGGAGCAAGAGCTGATACCCTCTCTGAGGGATTCCCTGAACTATGGGTTACTGGCAGACAGACAGGCACTCAATGACAGCCATTTGTGACCAACTAGTGAACGCCATCTGCTATAGAAATCGGGGAAATGCAACATCCCCGGAACTTAGAACTGGACTCGACTGACATTGACAAAAAAAAAACCCATCTTGCAAAATGTAACGAAATGTTAGTCCCCTCTATATAGTCTGGTAAGTATTTGGTTTCGTGGGACAGGGAGAGGAAGCCAAGCACGAAGTGCAAACGCTGCTGAGTGTGGAATCAGGTGATATCTGGTCCGCGGCTCTCCCGAGAGGGAAAGAGAAATGGTCTGTGCACCTGCCGCCTAATTCACTTTTAAAACCTGTCACATTTAGTGAGAGTGGGCAAGGATAATGAAGTGTATTCAGGCTGTCAATTCAGTCAATAAGTTATCTCCAACCGCCTTTGTTTCAGCGCCGGCTTTGCCTTTGATCGGGCAGAGGTCCTTATTATTCAACTAAAATTTATTTTCAATTGCAGACTTAATGCTGCTGGCACAAGCCCGGGCCTAAGCAGCAAGTCCTTGCTGAAGGCCAGCCTATTGTTAAAGTTCATGTGTCCCGCCCGGGTCCTTTGATCTGTCAGATCTGCTTCAGCAAACTGGTTAAAAGCTGCTCAGCCAACAGGTGTGTCCTTTGAGAATTTGGAGAAAACGGCGAAACATTTTGCAACTAATCTAATAGATTTATCCACTTAGCAAGCAGAAAATGCCCTGACAATCCCTGCTGAGATGCACTGGGGCTTTGTGCAGTTCCCCCACTACCACCTTTAAATAAGGAGAGATAATACTTTCAGTTCGAGGACAAGAGTTATTATTAGTGCTTGGGGTTGCACATTGAGAATTTAGGGGAAAGAATACATCAAACGTTTCTGCTCAGGTCTATCCATTTAGCGAACCGATATGACATGAAGATTAGGAATGAATTGCACCGGGCTTTTTTTCAGTAATAAAAAGGTTTTCCGGTTTCTCGCAAAAACAATATTGTCACCGATGTTGCTGTTTCGTTTTTTTTAAAGGATGATCGCACTTCAGCTTAATAAAGAACAAGTCTTTGGGGAACTTTCAAATGAGTTGAAAACTTTTGCTTCTCATCGGCTGGGAGGACTTTATTTCGATTTGCCTGCGGAACGCGCCTCCAAAGCAATTCGCAAATCCAGCTCTTTGAGATGTGTCGATGTGATAAGGTCTATTTTGACAGAGGGAGCGTTGCCAGATATATTTTATTAAAAAAATAAAAAGCAGAATCTCTACCACCGCCAGTTTGTGCCTCAAACAGAAGCGCTAAGTGATAACGAAAACTATCGCCTCCCTGATCCAGCCATCACCAGACAATTTTAAATCAATTTCACTCATTCGAAAGTCTCCAATTAGTCATCGCCTTACAAGTGGACCAGTCAGTAACCGCTTATTATAAATCCCAGAGAAACCGAAACGATTTAAGTGAGATGTTTGGATAAATTCTTATCAAAATAATGCACATTTTAAAAAAGTCAATACAGAATTCAGTACATCGAAAACAATAGTGCCACCACATCATTTATTGGCTTATTTCAATCAAATGTGAAAAGTACCTTCATTTATTACGGAATTCGGATGATAGTTTTTTTTGATACGGCCACCAAATTCTTAGCAGCACCAAGTTCACTAATTGCCGCTTTTCACGAGGTACATTGTATCTCGTAGTTTAGCGATTCTGTCACAAATAGTTCAAGGAAGCATTAAAGCAGGTGTCGCTTGTTAATATTTTGAATTGTAACCCATAAGTTTGTGATATATATCTATATGTGTGTGTGTGTGAGAGAGGGGGAGAGCGGGGAGGGGGCATTAAAGAATGAGAATTATTTGGGAGTAATCTCGCTAACGTCATAAACAAAAGGAACATATTTGCATAAAGTTAATCTTGCTCCATCTGCCAGTTCATTCTGCGCCTCCGCTGCTCCTCGGTGTTGTTTGCAGCCGAACCCAAAATGTTAAATTACAAACCTTTCATTGTGCTGGCGGTGTTAACAGTAAATCTGTGGGGGTGGATGGGTGGGGGGGGGGGGGGGGGGGGAACAAGAGGATTCCAATCTCTAAACACACAACAGGGTCTCAATCCCCGCTCTCATTTCCATCATTTAACAAGTGGATGGAATGCATAATCTTGCATTATGGTTGCTCTGAATCAACGATTGTGCAGTGCACACTCTGCTGATTCTTATTACTTCCCACATTGTTCACCAAGAACCATTAGCCTGCAATCTCTGCAAACTGACACTTGCGTGGAATTCCTCGAAACACGCATACAGTGAATGTAAGAGACATGTTAAAGGACGGAAGAACTGTATTCATTTGAAAGAGTAGCACTTTGCAGCCGTATTGTAATCAATCATCCAGTATTTGCACGACTCCACAGTAATATGTCCTGTTCCTGTGCATTTGTGTGGACTTCAATTTCCAATCGAGGGATTTGTATTCTCGGGTAATTTTTGTATCAAACATAGACAAAGGGAATTGTGTTTTCCTTACCAATCACAGATAAGTCATTTGTAAAATCAGGAGGCCCAAGTGTCACAGAAAACCAAGCGCAGACAGGGGCGCTGAACTTTATTTCAGATTTCAGACGTAAGCACATGTCCGCAAAATGACAGAACCAATACATTTCTTCCCCCGGCGGTTTTGAACTTGAAGTTTTTTTTTTGAAAGAGCCTGCCTCCTGAATTGGGAGAAAACAAGAAGAATATTCTATCTGAAGGCTTGGTAACTCTGAGTAATGCTACAGATGATTGCCAGGAGAAAAAAAAACGTTGATTTCACAACACTGTAACTGCAGGGTTCTCGTTCCCTGCAATTTACTTTAGAATGCGATAAAGAGTACACTTGAGACAAGAAGAGCAGAAAGATACCTTGTTATTCCTGGATTAATGATGTTAAGATATACCCCTGATCGATTTTATTACCCCCCACCCCACCCATGTAGAAATTCGGAAATGTAAGGAAGGAAAAGGGTTAAGATATAATGAATTATCCTTTGGCTTTCTCTTTAATCCTGGTGAAAACAAATTACTAAATTACCATCTAGAAATACGAAGCGGTAAATTTGAGGTTTCAAACGACAATACTCTCCAGCAGTCCTGATGTAATCTAATTATTTTCTCTCTGCGAAGTGCTATACTTTGGAGATAATTATATAAATTAGTATCTGCAACCTCAGTGTGTATGGATTCAGACTCTCATGAATTATACTTTAAACTGCTGGTGTATGTTACATCTGGACATTTCCAACATAATCCGCTTCCACACTATTAGGTCCCCCACCACAACCCCCAACCCCACCAACAAAATAAACAGATGTGGAATAAAGAAAAACAAGTTTGTTTTGTCTACTATTACCTACTCGATTTAAAGCTACATGACTATGCATGTTTTTTTACCCAAACCATAAATGTATGTATGTAATATATACATTTACAATAGTACGCGTGATTCGCAGTCCCAACTCTTATGTGCAATTCGGATCCTCCCCTCAGAAAAACGTGCGGTGACTCTGAACATAGAGACGCCTCCCACTTTCAACCAATCCTCTTGTTAGTTCGCGTGCTTGAACTTGGAAGATTTCGGCCAAACTAAATCCGGTGAAGCTTCTTCGAATAGAAATTCGCAGGGTTTGGGGGGCAAGGCAGATTTACACCAAACCAAAAAAAAAGCAAAGCTAGCGTGAGCACAATCAATTCAACAAACGCAGCTCAGTATCTACCTACCAGCAGAGGGGCTGGAGAAAAACAGGAACTCCGCGCTTTGAGAGATAGGTCAACCACCATCTTTAGCATCATCCTGTTTTCGCCACTGCGCCTGTGATATTGATGCTATTGTAGTGCCATGTGCACCCACAATTACAGCGTGAACTATTAAACACTTGGAGTTTATCCTATTATAGAAAAGGGCAATATAACATTTGGAGACAGTGCGGTTTTATGCTTTAGCCTTGGATGGTCTGTCTGTAACCAGGGTGAACACAGTAATGTCCACATCATGTAGCCAGGGTGGCAGCTTTCCCATCCACACGCGGACATTTCTTCGGAAGGTATTTGCAAACGTGTACGCGAGTCATATAAACACGCTTACAGCGACAATGATGTCCCCACCAGCTAATCCACTAAACAAGTTTCCCCTTGTCGATGGGCACATATTAAGTAGACGCCAGGTCTGCCTCAACAATTATTCAGCGAAAGTTCCAACAAAGGAAGCCGTCTCGTAAACTTTCTGATAGATTGGCGCGCACCCTTTAATGTGGGCGCTTCATTAGCCACCTTTCACTATCTTCGGTACATTTTATTATACGCACCTCCTACACCACTCATTACAATCGTTAAAGACTATTAAGTAAGCTCTGCACATGTCTGACTCCCAACAAAACGAGAAAACCGCACCACCGCTGGTTAGAAAGTTGAATTTGATGGAGTTTAATATAAACGCTTCAACTTTTTCTCCAGCTGCAGACAGAAGCCAATTCGACTGGCTGGAGGCAATGGTCAAATAAAAGTAATTAGGAATTGAATTTAAAAAAATACCGCTTGGGCTAATTCGTTTTAATTTGACTTTTATTGAAACGTGATCATTCAGGGACACCGGGCTTTAATAAATATATTCATAAGTCATCGAGATAATACAAAAATAAACGACACGAGTGTTGTCTTCCATGTGTAACAAAATAGTTGCAGCAAATGTTGAAGGACGTGTGATCTCTTTTACAACGGGTTTGTATGCCACAAGCCATGCGGATCTGAGCAACATGGACAACATAGACACACCTCAGCTAACAACTACATTTCAGCAATCGTGTTACCCCTCACACTACAGGAATTCGAAAAAAAACTGGCCACATCACATTCTATCTCTTGCTTGCTCTTGCTGTATTTGCACTGTTTCCCATGCGTTAGTCGGTTTGAATGATTTAATACAGTCATAGAAATACCCTAAAAGTACCAAATCCTTGTTACAAGGAAATGCATTTTTTTTCGTAACTTGCTTGGCTTACACGAGATGCCAATTTGAAAATTCACAATTCAAAAACAAAAACAAGTAAGCATGCAATCAGATCTGGCTGTTGGAGTTAGCTGACAGTCTGGTTTTTTATATAACACAAGGTCAGTCTTTTTAATGAAACTCAGAAGTCAATCTTCTTATGCAACGCGGCGTCTTTTTTTTAACAACAATCACAGCTGGCAAAAGCAGACCTTACTTCATTAAGTCTTTACCATCTGTAGAGAGCCTTGGCATGCTGGCTGTGCTTAGGGCTGAGATGTGGGGTGGCGGTGGCACCTGGCAGATGGTACAGGGGCATGGCAATCCTGCCCAGTGCTGGAAGGTGTTCCCTAACGGTACAGGAGGCGCTGAGGACGTTTTCAACAGTGAATGAGGAGGGGGTCTAACCGCGCTGATCCCCGGTAGAGAAGCCGAGATAGAGGAAGAGGAGGAGGTCAGGGCACTGCCCAAGATGGGATGGACCTGGTGGGCGGGCGTGGAGTGTCCTGGGTGCCCTGCCGAGTGCCCTACTGTCCCGCAATGGAAAGCTGAATGATGCCCGCCGTAAATCTCCCCTACTAGTCTTTTCATCTCTTCCAGAGAGTTCGACAGCATCAGGATGTAGTTTCTGGCCAGCAGCAAAGTGGCGATTTTGGAAAGTTTCCTCACTGATGGTCCATGGGCGTAAGGCATAACCTCTCTGAGTCCGTCCATCGCCAGGTTCAGGTCGTGCATCCTTTTCCGTTCCCTCCCGTTGATCTTCAGCCGAAGGTTCTGCAAGTCTTGTTCCGAGAGTTGCTTCTTCACTTTGAACTTGCCTCCAGTCTTGTCCTCGGATCTGTTGAGGGCTGTTATATTGTGCTCATTGGCGAGCTGCTGGAGCAGGTCGTTTTGCGTGGAAGACACCGAGTTCATTCTGGAGTCCTGGTGCTGGAGATGATCCCTCAGATAAATTTCGTCCACGTCTGGCGACGAAGCTCTGCTAGAGAGAGAGCTGGAGTCAGAATTCATTTTATTGCCTCTCGTTATTATATGTTCCTCTAGTCAATAGTTTGAGACCTTGTTTTGATGCCAGCCTCCAACGTCAGTGACAGAAACGAGCAACAACAACAATAACAAAAAAAAAAGACCCACACAGCGGCTTCCTGGAAGCTCAGAAGCGCTCCCCAAGCAGGCTGGACCTCTTGGCCAGTTGTGATGTTGAACGAGATTTGGTTTTAAAAGAAGCTTTTTATAGAGGTGTAGCGTGCAGCGAAACAAAGCTCCCTCCTATACATAATGGTCTTGTTAGTATGACGTGGAGATCACTGAGGGCGGCGCAGCTTTGACGGTTCCATTTAGCTGTGTCCTATTCATATTCATTGTGCTTTTCTTTACGGGACACCCTGCTATGGGCGATCTGAAGACAGAGAGAGAGAGAGAGAGACTTACCTCGTAGCGAGCGAACATTTAAATAGCAGTATGTGAATTGGCCCAGACCTTCAAGTTTATGATTCAGATAAGCTAGAAATAACCATTGAGAAGAGACCCCCCCCCCCATAAAGATTGCAGGCCTTTCAAAATTATGCCCGAGTTTTATTTAATATTGTAATTTGTCTGTTTCAGCGCCATAAGGATAATAAACCGGTCATTTTAGACTAAACATTGCTGCCTTTGTATAAACGCTTCAAGTTTTAAACCATGCAATTACTGACAAACAACTCGAAGGACATATGCAAACAATCCCGCTCCTGTTTACTGTTTTAAAAAATAGATGCATCTGTGATATGGTTGAGGAAAGGGTTCTTTTTCCGGTGATTACTTAGGCAATCGAACAAGCATCGGGGAACGGATTCCAACAAAATGTTTATCGCGAAATATCGACTCGTATCAAGGAATGGGGCAGTTTGATAGGAAAAGAAAGGGAGTTGGGCGGGGGGGGGGGGGGGGGTGGAGGATTACACAGCCTCCGGGTGGAAGATCACAGTGAATAAGGGTCTAGGGAGAGAGAAACACACCGCCTCCCAGTGACTGAAAAGCGCAGAGCCCACCGAGAGAGAGGACACAGCCAACTCACAAAACTGAGCTTCTACTCTGAGTGTCCTTATGGGGAGAGGACAGCCGGATCTGTGACCGCCCCCTCCCCCCAACCCCCTCCCTCGAGAACACCTTGTTTAAATAAGGACCTGGGCGATGGAACAATTCGCATGGTGTGGGCGTGTAGGTGATATGTTATTAATTACCGCATTAAAACATCAAAATGAACGGAGTCGGCTCTGAACATATTGTAAACAATTCGTTATTTTTACAAACGCGGCTAAGATGTTTGCAGCAATATTTGCTCTCGTTATTTCATTTCTCTGCATGACATTTTGATCAGTATATTTACTCGGTGAAGGTGCGTTCATTCCAGGAGAAATGTCTGATCGATAAACAATGCTGTTAACCAGTTGTCTGCGCCGTCCATCCAGATGACCGTTTCGGTTATTGCAAAGTAGTCGATCGGTTAAACGAGTGGTCGTGTTATTTTGTAAGCTGGTGCATTAGGGTTAGCCTCATACACTTAAAGATAAATGGAAACACCACCCAGCCCAGACTCGTCCATTACGGAAGCTAACGGTCAGTAAGTAACATGCTGAGATTCCCGAATACGCTTTCCACACTGCAAACGGCCGTTAACTTGCGTTCAAAATCAAATAATCGTATGGCTACGGACAGAGAAGAAAGTTCTCACCCACTGCTCTCAATCCGCCAGTATCGGGACAATTCTCCTCCTGACCTATACTTTTGTCTCCAAGTATACGTGTTCACCCCTCGCTTTGAGTATGCGTCTGTGTTTCAATCTGTATGCGATGCCTGTATAATTTGTTTATTTATGTGTGCCCGTGTGTACATGTGACTGCGTTGTAAATGTGACTTTATGTGACTTTGTCATGTGCGTGTGTTTTACCAATGTATAATTAAAAGGTAAACACACACCCAGCCAAGTGGGATTGACAGATTTCCCCTGGGCTCTCGTTCATTTTTGTTGTAAATAATCAGACGGGGAGACATTAAAGGTATAAAAAAAACGAGCGGAAACCTTGCTACCAATCCTCCGGAAAACAAGGAAACTGCAATCCAAAAGACCAAACTATTCACAATTCTGTATTCTGAGCGATTAAAGGGGATAAATTGCCAATTAAATTGTTAAA
Organism: Mustelus asterias; assembly: GCF_964213995.1. NCBI lineage: Eukaryota > Metazoa > Chordata > Chondrichthyes > Carcharhiniformes > Triakidae > Mustelus > Mustelus asterias. Next base: position 51,907,918 of record NC_135805.1, read on the forward strand.
AGTCATTGATAATCTGGGTATTCCCCTTCTCACTTCGTCAAGCGATAGGTGGGTTGAAACTGCAGTTCACGATTTCACCCCAAGATTATCATATCCCTTTCCATGAATGTCACAAATAATTAAATCCGGCGGGTGGGGGTTTGTTTAAAGTTCCACAACTAGGAATGATTTTTTTTTCTCTTTTCAGACTTGCTATCCTAATCCTGAAGAAAATATTCTGATATCTCCTTCAGGAAAGAAAGATGATGGGGAGCTAAACCTTTACAGAAGTTTGGTGGTCAGTCTCTCTGCTCTGGCTAACTCGCTCTGAAGCGAAAAGGGCTACAAGCCACAAACCTTTCAAACCAATTTGGTCACCTTTGCCCAGAGACCTGCCAACGCTGATTAAATGGAGAAGGTGGCCAGAGTTCTGGCTTATGTTATTATATCGGTAGTTGCCGAGTTGTTGGCCATTTATCACTGAGCTCTTTACACACATGTGGTATCGACCCGATGCCCTCTATAGTGCTCTGCTTTAACTAAGTACTCAGGAAGACAGAGACGTTGACACATCACACGTTCCATGTGTTAAGTGTTTTTGGAAGTTTTTCCCTTAGTTTTGTTTTTTTCCGATATCTTTGATGAATGATCGCGAATTTTGAAATTAGAGGCGAAAACGACTCTGACCAGACCTACATATTCTATAAAAATGGCATGTTTGACAAAGTCTGACCGTTCTCATTATTTAATTTTAAAAAGGCTCTTACAACCTTTAGCACAAAACGGATGTCTGTAAGCTCCTGTAATTATCTGACGGCTGGCGGATTCACACGCAGTCTAGCTGCTTTTTCAGATATAAATAAAATTATTTTTCTACTGTGTGAACTATACAATTTCTTGCATCCAACAGATTCCATTTACTATCTACGTGTCCTATACTCAAATACAGGTAATGAAGATGAGATGCATTAGACGGGATTATTTTCTGTTGCCTATCATTTAGCCTTTTAGTAAGTATGGTAAATAAATGGCAGTTTAAATGATTTCAAAATTGTTTCTATAGCTTCACCCACTCCATGGACAGGAAGGGAAAGACTGGTGGAACGCACTGCCTGGTGAATGCGAAGCTGAGTTTAAACTATGCTATGTTTAATTACTGTACTTTCGGCAACAGGGCGTGGACCGTGCGATAACCTTCATTCATATAGAACTTCTGGAAATAAAAAAACAAGAAATTCATAATTGATACTGGAAGTTGAGGCTGTGATGTTTTTACCTCTCGGTGTTTCCCAGTAGCGAAAGTTACTGATAGGTGTACAATGTGCCCATTACCCCAGCTCTGTCGTAGTGTTCAGGCAGCTCTGTCTCTTGCGAGCGTGCTGAAGGCAAAAAAAAAGTGTGCGGGGTGGGGGAGGTACACTTCCCTCCCTTTTCTCTCTTGGTGGCATTTGAAAGTGTAAAGCTTTGAATACCAATTGCTTGAACTGGACATATGTGAATCTCCTCTAATCCTACTAATCTGGACTTCTTTGTACGAGTGGGTAGCACACATAGATCTGAGCCCAGGATGCTGCAAATCTTTTAAAAGTGACCCTGTGTGAGAGAGAGCTGACAAGGGGAGAAGGCTTCTGGGAGAGATCTTGCTGGAATTCTCCACCGTCTCAGCAGGAGATTGGGGAATCTCCTTGCCTGCTACCAGCTATCCCAGGAAAGGAAATCGGCTCAGCAGGCAAAAACACAAACTGATTGCACGCCGCACAATTAAACACAGCGAGAAGGAAAGCTGCCGGCTCGGGCTATGTGTGGCTGGATTGTGTTATTGGTGGGGACAGCCCGGCTCTTCGTGGCTGGCAAGGGGCGCGGGGGGGGGGGGGGGGGAGGCGGGGAAGGGGTGGGGGGGATGGTTGGCGGGGGCACAAACTCCAGCAAAATGAACACCAGCCAGACACCACAGGCCAACTTGTCTCCTTGGGTTGAAAGGTTGCAGAAATAGTTCATAAACTATAAAATGAACTTCATAAAGCTTTACATTATCATTTGCTCCTTTTAGACTCATTGCTGCAGCTTATCACACATCATGAAAAACAAAATAATCTCCAAACAGGAAAGCAGTTCTTCAGCCACAGTGATAGCTCTCTTTGCATAGAAGTCAATTGTGCATGGTATTCCATGGCCGCCCAAGATACATAAGATTGCAACAGCGAACCTACCAGACACTGACCGCAGTCCACTGATCCGCAGCGAGGTTTAATCATATTACCATGCTTATCATTACATTGATATCTATAATTCAGACAAATATTAAAATGTGACAGATTTTGAATACTGTCTTATCCAAATGTACCAGCACTGGGACACTGTTAACAGATCCTCTCCACTACCTCTTCACCCGCCTAATATTCAGCCAATATTTAATGCTTAATTGATAAACATAGATATGTGCACATTTCACATTTCTTTCGATTTACTTGAATGCTAATTTGCCCCTTGAAACAACCCCGTCCTTTGTGTTAACTGTTGCAATTCTAATAATTTTATGAAATTATGTATTGAGGACAAAGTAGATTTCTTTAGAATGAAACATTTTTTTAAAACTCTAATTGCAAGTTGCTGAACCATAATCGAAACGCAACGTATCCAAACATCAGCATATCGACCATTCGGATCTGTAAGAAAGGGTTCAGGATTCATTTAGTTCACAAGTTGTTACTGAGGCAGGACGGGCTCCAAAGCCTCATCTCCTTCCAATCAAGACAAGTAAGGGATTAAAAACCATTAACGGAGGATGGAATTAAGTAAAATCAACACATTTCAGCAAGTTCGCCTTGGAGGTTCAGTACACTGAGTGATGAAGACGCCTCCTCGTTCACTGAGTTGCCGGTCTCACCTGCAGCTCTGTGAGGAGCTACCTGAATAGGTCCGAGGTGGTGTTCCCTCGGGACAGTGTCATTACCCGGCCCTTCCTCCGAGCCTTAGTGGCACAGGCAGAGAGTCCTGCCACTGGATCACTAAATTGTCCTCTTGGTCACGGGAAGTGTTTGTCACAGCGCGTCCAGGAAGAGATAGACCGAGAGAAATACTTGAAGACAAATTCGAAAACTTAAATCTTCAATTATTTTAAAATAAATTCATAAGATTACAAGAAATAGGAACGAGAATAAGACACTTGGCCCGTCCAACCCCATTGAATGAGAGCATGGCTGGGCTGATTTTGTCCTTAATATCACCTTCCTGACTCCCCCCACCCCCCTCCTCCCCCCATGACTAACTATTTTATTTATTAGTGTCACAAGTAGGCTTACATCAACACTGCAATGAGGTTACTGTAAAAATCCCTGAGTCGCCATACTCCGATGCCTGTTAGGATACGTTGAGGGAGAATTTAGCATGGTCAATGCACCTAACCAGCATGTCTTTGGAATGTGGGAGGAAACCGGAGCACCCAGATGAAACCCATGCAGACATGGAGAGAACATGCAAACTCCACACAGACAGTGACCCAAGCTGGGAATCGAATCCGGGTCCTTGGCACTGTGAAGCAGTAGTGCTAACCACTGTGGCACCGTGTTGCCCATACTGCTCAACTTAAATCTTGACACCCTTGAAAACAAAAATCTGTCTAACTCATGTTGGAAAATATTCAATGGCCCAGCCTTCAATGTTCTCAAAGGAAGAGAAACCCAAAGACGAATAACCCTCTGAGTTAAGAAATGTATCCTCATCCCCAACTTAAATGGAAGACCCCTTATGTTGAAACTATGTCCCCGGTTCTAGATTCCCCATGAGGGGAAACACTCTCTCAGCATCCACTCTGCCAACCCCCCTCAGGATTATATGTTTCAATAAGATCACTCTCATTCTTCTAAACTCCAGTGAGCAACCTTTCCACATCTCAGGAATCAGCCGAGTGAATGAAAATAAGTGACTCCATTGACAAGTTTCCATTAATTGGACTCTTACATTGCTAAATTCCTTGGATTACTGCACAGAACCATAAAGTATTAAAATCCAAAACCCATAGATGGCTAAACAATTTAATTTCAAATAACCAAATCAAAATATTGTGCATGATGTTGGTAAATGACAATGTACAGTTGGCTGAAGAGCAATGTGATGTGCTAACAACAGTACTTGCTAAACTGAGACTAATTATTTCTGACCCAGATATTTTATCAATAATTGGCAGGAGAATGATTGGTGAAAACTGAAATAAAATTATATTGATCAGGATTGATTGATAACAGAGACAAGAAACTGGTATATAAGGAGTAAGGGTCTCCTTTTTGATGTAATTTATTCACTATTTAATAATGTGTCAATAACAAATTACACTTTATGGGTGGAATTTTACGAGATTTTTTCTAAGTGTCCAGCTCTGGCCATGATTAGATAGTTATGAATGGAGTCAAGCAAGGGATGTCCCCGCGAGCTACAAAACAGCAGAGAGGTAGTGATGTAGGCAGTTGCGTCAAAGCTTGCAGAGTGGTCAAGAAGGAGAAAGAGGAAAATTCACATCATCATAATATAGAGGATTTTATTAACAACTTTGGAATATGGAATGACAAATAATATATAGCACAGAAATATGCCATTCACTCAACCAGTCTTTGCCACTATTAATGCTCCACTAGAGCCTTCTGCTGCCATTCCTCACCTAACGCTATTTGTATAACTCTATTTTGTTCTCTCTCATTTGTGTCTCTAACTTCCTCATTAAAATTATGCTTATACTATTTACCTGAACTACTTCCTGAGATAGTGGGCTCCACATTCTCACTGCTGCCTGGGTAAATAAATTTATTCTGTATCCCTTTGTTATTTTTGGTGCTTATCTTACAATGTAGGGGTAAAGTTTTGCCCTTCCCCACGAGTGGAACTCTTTCTATGCCCACTCAATCAAAACTTTTCATAATTTTGAAAACCTCTTTGAGATCAGTTCTCCACCTTCACTTTAGTGCAACCTTCTTATTAGTTATTTTTATGTTAATTTTATTGATCAATGTTTTAGTTTTAAACATTTGTTTGAAGAAATCTTTTGTTTCCCCCAAAATATACCTGGATATTATTTGCGAGTTCAATGAAAAGCCAACAGTAATTGAAGCTTTAGTGAAATAGAAAGAGCTGCGAATATGAGGAAATGAAAAATTAACTCTTACAAGACAAACGTGCATGTGGGCTCAGGAAACTGTAGTCAAATAAGTAGAGTCCCAAGACAATCAGCAAATCAAGTTAAATTAATAATGGGAGTTTGTCTGAAGTCCCATAAGTACGTACAGTCTATCATGACTGAAGTAGTACAACATAAAGAGATGACAGGGAGATATGCCAGCAGCAGAGCCCAGATTGCCTCCACCTGTCAGTCTATCACCAAATACGTCTGCAGGTTCTGGCATGCCTACCTGGCAATGAACCTGAGAAGCTGGATATGCAGCTTCTGGATCAGCATGGAGTCATTTGGAGGTCCTCACCATCTGTGTTAAGGCGGAGGCAGCCAACCTGCACCGTCAATAAAACATTGCTAGTCATCTTCTCCCTCCTTCTGGCTCATGTATGGATCAAAGAACAAAGTACAGTACTGCACAATAACAGGCCCTTCGACCCACCAAGTTTATGCTGACACATGACACCTTTCTAAACTAAAGACTTTTTGCCTCTACACAGTCCGTATCCCCCTACTCCCTGCCTATTCATGTATCTGTCAAGATGCCTCTTAAAAGTTACTATTGCATCTGCTTCTATCACCACCTCTGGCAGTGCATTCCAGGCACTTACCACCCTCTGTGTAAAATACTTGCTCTCACTTCTCCTTTAAATTTTCCCCCTTTTACCTTAAACCTATGTCCCCCAGTAATTGACATTTCTACCCTGGGTAAAAGACTCTGACTATCCATTCTATCCATCCTCTCATAATTTGTAAACTTTTATTAGGTCATCCCTCAGCCTGTGACATTCAAGTGAAAACAAACCAAGTTTGTCCAATCCCTCCTCATAGCTAATCCTCCTCCAAGTCAGGCAACATTTTGGTAAACCTTTTCTGTACCCTCCCCAAAGCCTCCACATCCTTCTGGTAACGTGGTGACCAGAAGTGTACTTCCAAACGCAGCCTAACTAAAGTTCTATACAGCCGTAAAATGACTTGCCAAATTTTATACTCTATGCTATGACTGATGAAGGCAAGCATGCCATATGCCTTCTTGACCACCTTATCTAACAGTGTTGCCACTTTCAGGGAACTGTGAACCTGTACGCCTAAATCCTTCTGTATATTAATGCTTCTGAGGGTTATGCCATTTAGAGTACACGTCTTTCCTGCATTAAACCTTCCAAAATGCAACACCTCACAATTGTCTGAATTAAACTCCATCTGCCATTTCTTCACCCAAATCTCCAGCCTATCTATATCCTGCTGTATCCTTTAGCAATCTTCTTCACTATACACAGCTCCCCCAATCCTTGTGTCATCTGCAAACTTACTAATCAGACCATCTACAAATCATTTATATATATTACAAACAACAGCACTGATTCTTGTGGAACACCACTCGTCACATATCTCCAGTTAGAAAAACACCCTTCCATTGCTACTCTCTGTCTTCTATGACCAAACCAGTTCTGTATCTATCTTACCAGCTCACTGCGAATCCCATGTGACTTCGCCTTCTGCATCAGCTTGCCATAAGGGACATTGTTAAAGGCCTTGCTAAAGTCCATGTGGACAACATCCACTGCCCTGCTCCCATCAATCATCTTTGTCATTTTTTCAAAAACTCAACCAAGTTTGTGAGAACTACAATAGGTTCACCAACAATAAGAACATAAGAACATAAGAAATAGGAGCAGGAGTAGGCCATCTAGCCCCTCGAGCCTGCCCCGCCATTCAATAAGATCATGGCTGATCTGAAGTGGATCAGTTCCACTTACCCGCCTGATCCCTATAACCCCTAATTCCCTTACCGATCAGGAATCCATCTATCCGTGATTTAAACATATTCAACGAGGTAGCCTCCACCACTTCAGTGGGCAGAGAATTCCAGAGATTCACCACCCTCTGAGAGAAGAAGTTCCTCCTCAACTCTGTCCTAAACTGACCCCCCTTTATTTTGAGGCTGTGCCCTCTAGTTCTAGTTTCCTTTCTAAGTGGAAAGAATCTCTCCACCTCTACCCTATCCAGCCCCTTCATTATCTTATAGGTCTCTATAAGATCCCCCCTCAGCCTTCTAAATTCCAACGAGTACAAACCCAATCTGCTCAGTCTCTCCTCATAATCAACACCCCTCATCTCTGGTATCAACCTGGTGAACCTTCTCTGCACTCCCTCCAAGGCCAATATATCCTTCTGCAAATAAGGGGACCAATACTGCACACAGTATTCCAGCTGCGGCCTCACCAATGCCCTGTACAGATGCAGCAAGACATCTCTGCTTTTATATTCTATCCCCCTTGCGATATAGGTCAACATCCCATTTGCCTTCTTGATCACCTGTTGCACCTGCAGACTGGGTTTTTGCGTCTCATGCACAAGGACCCCCAGGTCCCTCTGCACAGTAGCATGTTGTAATTTCTTGCCATTTAGATAATAATCCAATTTGCTATTATTTCTTCCAAAGTGAATAACCTCGCATTTGTTAACGTTATACTCCATCTGCCAGATCCTCGCCCACTCACTCAGCCTGTCCAAATCTCTCTGCAGACCTTCTACGCCCTCCACACGATTCACTTTTCCACTTATCTTTGTGTCGTCTGCAAACTTTGTTACCCTACACTCAGTCCCCTCCTCCAGATCGTCTATATAAATGGTAAATAGTTGAGGCCCCAGTACCGATCCCTGCAGCACGCCACTAGTTGCCATCTGCCAACCAGAAAAGCACCCATTTATTCCGACTCTCTGCTTCCTGTCGGATAGCCAATCCCCAATCCACGCTAACACCCTACCCCCAACTCCGTGTGACCCAATCTTCTTCAGCAACCTTTTGTGCGGCACCTTATCAAACGCCTTTTGGAAATCCAAAAACACCGCATCCTCCGGTTCCCCTCCGTCAACTGCACTAGTCACATCTTCATAAAAATCCAACAAGTTCATCAAGCACGACTTTCCCCTCATGAATCCACGCTGCGTCTGCTTAATCGAACCATTCTTATCCAGGTGGCCTGCTATTTCTTCTTTAATGATGGATTCCAGCATTTTCCCAACTACAGACGTTAAGCTATCTGGCCTGTAGTTACCCGCCTTTTGTCTATTTCCTTTTTTAAACAGCGGCGTAACATTAGCCGTTTTCCAATCCGTCGGCACTACCCCAGAATATCAGGCAGTGTGCTCTCTGCATCTGCATTTAATTAGCATTTTTATTCCCTTTTCTATTGAACAGCAGTAGTAGCCTGACATAGCTACCCAAAATCACTGCACTGCTGGGTTTCCCAAAGTAGAGGGGTTATAGATGACAATCTGTGTCCATCCTGCAATCCATTCTGTGCTTCAGTAAGTGATTGTGGATCTTGCAAATAAATGCATCACAGTGGTTTTGTGTGTGCGTGTGTGTGGTGAGGGTGTCAATTGCGATTTGTAATGATAACTTGTATTTAGATAGTACTTTTAACAGAAAAAATGTCAAATAACTTGCCGAGGGGAATAAAAAGCAATCATTGGATTATAGTCGAGATTTGATAGAAAGCTTGATTAGAAAAATGGGTTTTTGGAAAGCTATTGATAACGCTGAAGGAAGAGAAGTGAAGAGAAGGATTAGTATCATATTTGAAGATTGGGACTTCTTTAATGCCACCTTAACAGTCAAATTAAAATCTATTTGACATTTCTTAGCTTTATTCTTAATTGATCTGGATCTTGTTGGATGTTGCGTATTGAAGGTTCATATATGTTGAATATAGCCAAGTGTAGTCAGCTAATCTAATAACACCATATAAACACTCTTCCAAATTAGTTTACAATCCAGATAACTGATGGCCTTAATTCTATGAGCCTTCCCCCTCTATTTTTTATATATGTGTGTGACATGTTGTCAAAGGACATCTGACAATTGAAGTTAAATATACAGGTTAACGCTTAACCACTAGCTTAGAGAGGACAAAGCTTGCTTGATTGGCATCATTTCCACAAACATTCACTCCCTCCATCACTGACAGTGGCCATCTGCAAAATGCACTGCAGGAATTCACCAAGGTTCCTTGGGCAGCACCTTCCAAACTGATGACAACTACCATCTAGAAGGACAAGGACAGCAACCACATGGGAAATTGCCTTCCAAGCCACTCACCATCCTGACTTGGAGACATATTGTTGAATCTTCACTGTCACTTGGTCAAGTTCCTGGAACTCCCTCTCTAACAGCACTGCAGGTGTACCTACACCACATGGACTGCCACGGTTCAAGAAGGTAGCTCACCATCAACTTCTCAAGGGCAATTAGAAATGGGAAATAAAGTTTGGCCTAGCTTGTGATGCCTACATCCCATAAATTAAAAATAAAAATATGCCTTGTCATATAATACCAAATGGCCAATGATGCATGAGCTAATTCTGCAAATGATTTGAGGATGCATAGCATCTCTTAAAATGTTCTCAACCAGTTCCCCCACTCCAGACATGAAGCAGACTGGTACACAGTGCAGTTTTAAGTGAGGTTAGAATCTTGGTCAGAACACCAGGAAAACTGTTCATAAGACCATAAGACATAGGAGCAGAATTAGGCCATTCGACCCATCGAGTCTGCTCCACCATTCAATCATGGCTGATATTTTTCTCATCCCCATTCTCTTGCCTTTTCCCCATAACCCCTGATCCCCTTATTAATCAAGAACCCATCTATCTCTGTCTCTGCCGGTTGATTGGAAAACGGCTAATGTTACGCCGCTGTTTAAAAAAGGAAGGAGACAAAAGGCGGGTAACTATAGGCCGGTCAGCTTAACGTCTGTAGTAGGGAAAATGCTGGAATCCATTATTAAAGAGGAAATAGCAGGGCATCTGGATAGAAATGGTTCGATCAATCAGACGCAGCATGGATTCATGAGGGGAAAGTCGTGCTTGACGAACATGTTGGATTTTTATGAAGATGTGACTAGGGCGGTTGATGGAGGAGAACCGGTGGATGCGGTGTTTTTGGATTTCCAAAAGGCGTTTGATAAGGTGCCCCATAAAAGGCTGCTGAAGAAGATTAGGGCACACCGAGTTGGGGGTAGTGTGTTAAAGTGGATTGGGGACTGGCTATCCGACAGGAAGCAAAGAGTCGGAATAAATGGGTGTTTTTCTGGTTGGAGGAAGGTAACTAGTGGCGTGCCGCAGGGATCGGTACTCGGGCCGCAACTGTTTACCATTTATATAGATGATCTGGAGGAGGGGACGGAGTGTAGGGTAACGAAGTTTGCAGATGACACAAAGATAAGTGGAAAAGTGAATCGTGTGGAGGACGGAGAAGATCTGCAGAGAGATTTGGACAGGCTGAGTGAGTGGGCGAGGATATGGCAAATGGAGTATAACGTTGAGAAATGCGAGGTTATACACTTTGGAGGAAATAATAACAAATGGGATTACTATCTCAATGGAAACAAATTAAAACATGCTACCGTGCAAAGGGACCTGGGGGTCCTTGTGCATGAGACGCAAAAGCCCAGTCTGCAGGTACAACAGGTGATCAAGAAGGCAAATGGGATGTTGGCCTATATTGCGAGGGGGATAGAATATAAAAGCAGGGATGTCTTGATGCACCTGTACAGGGCATTGGTGAGGCCGCAGCTGGAATACTGTGTGCAGTATTGGTCCCCTTATATGAGGAAGGATATATTGGCATTGGAGGGAGTGCAGAGAAGGTTCACCAGGTTGATACCGGAGATGAGGGGTTTGGATTATGAGGAGAGGCTGAGGAGATTGGGTTTGTACTCGTTGGAGTTTAGAAGGATGAGGGGGGATCTTATGGAGACTTATAAGATAATGCGGGGGCTGGATAGGGTGGAGGCGGAGAGATTCTTTCCACTTAGTAAGGAAGTTAAAACTAGAGGACACAGCCTCAAAATAAAGGGGGGTCGGTTTAAGACAGAGTTGAGGAGGAACTTCTTCTCCCAGAGGGTGGTGAATCTCTGGAATTCTCTGCCCACTGAGGTGGTGGAGGCTACCTCGCTGAATATGTTTAAAGCGCGGATGGATGGATTCCTGAGCGGTAAGGGAATTAAGGGTTATGGGGATCAGGCGGGTAAGTGGTACTGATCCACGTCAGATCTGCCATGATCTTATTGAATGGCGGGGCAGGCTCGAGGGGCTAGATGGCCTACTCCTGCTCCTATTTCTTATGTTCTTATGTTCTTAAAGGCACTCAATGACCTGGCCTCCACAGCCTTCTGTGGATCAATAAATACAATGACATCTGCTAATACACATCTCAACCAGTAGAGAGGGCCTCAGTTACGAATAAGCATGAAGGGCCACCTAGATACACATTAACCTAGATAAGGCACTCAAATCCTAAATTGGAGTTTGTACCCTCAATTTCCTGACTGACAGACACCAATGTTACCACATTGAGTCAAGCTGACATTTGAGATGAAAAAAGGCCCTTTTCTTTCATTCCTAACTTACCAGTCTGTACCAAATAAAATATTTCGAAAACACAAAAATGTTTCTCACATTTTAGCCAACTCAGTGTTTTTTTTCAAGTTTACTATTTTTTTCTTTTCACACAATGGGTCTGATTTTCCTGTTATTGTGTTTGGGGCATTGGGTTTGTCTGGTTGTCATGCAGAGAGAGAAACTGGTTGGAAAGAACCAAATCACTGCAACAGATCTCATCTCATTTTCCATTCTTTTCAATGAATGACCAAAAAACTGGATGTTGATTCTTCATGCCTGCTTTCCAAATATGCATTGTGCCCAGGATTCCCATGCACTCAGGTGCTGGCAACTGTAAAAGTCCTAACAATATTGCAAAGAAGTAGTATTTGAAAAGGAGGACCTTCATTAGACCTTCTTTAATATATAAGCAAATTACTGCAGATAGTGAGATCTGAAAAAAAAATCCAGAAAAACAACTTTGACGAAGAATCATTGAGACTTGAAATGTTGGCTCTGTTCTCTCTCCACAGATGCTGTCAGACCTGCTGAGATTTTTCAGCATTTTCTATTTTTGTATTAGACCTCCTTTCAGGAATATACTGGGCACCAAAGATCCGCTGGGACTTTCTCTTAGCATTGAGAGGTCCTTTTCCAAGCTGTTCCTATTGTTACATCATTGACTTTCTGTGTTGTGGGTAGAGATCTTGGTCCATTATAAATCTCTATGGAACCCCCAGTGTAAGGCTGGGATTAAACATTCTCAAATCCGAGCTGAATTTACAACCCTCTGGCACATTCTCACAGGTGTTCCAGTGAACATGGTGAGAAGATCACATATTTTCAATACATGACCTTAAGTCTTCTTTTAGATTTCATATGATTAACCCAGAAATCTCACCAACATAATGGTGCATTGTAATAAATAAAACTCCCAAAATAACTAATGCAGCAGGAATCTGTATATTTAAAGCACAATGTTCTGACTACAAAGTAGAGACTTTGCAAATATATTCACAAAGATTTCCTCTGGTTAGCTTATCAAGTGAATTCATTTATATTTCCTTTTTTAAATACATAGCAATGGGAATAGTTTTTCCTCCTTGCTTCCAAATTATTGTTTGATCCATTTCTGCAAGATATACAAGTCTTGGCACTGCTGTCTCACAGTGCCAGGGACTCGGGTTCAATTCCCGGCTTGGGTCACTGTCTGTGTGGAGTTTGCACCTTCTCTCTGTGTCTGCCTGGGTTTCTCCGGGTGCTCTGGTTTCCTCCCACTGTCCAAAAGACGTGCTAGTTAGGTGCATTGGCCATGCTAAATTGCCTCTCAGTGTACGTGAACAGGCACTGGAGTATGGTGACTGGGGGATTTTCACAGTAACATCATTGCAGTATTAATGTAAGCTTACTTGTGACACTAATAAATAAACTTTTTAAAAAAACTTTAAAGAGACCATAAACATACAGATGAGGATTATTTTAAACTAAATATGGTGACCTAATTCCATTAAATAAAAATATCCTGATAATCAACAAAGCAAGACAAACAAGTTCATCATACTGGTGCAAGTTGGAATCCACAATACATTAAGAGATGCAAATATAAAGGGCCTGATTAGAAAACTTGAAGCAATTTTGTATTAAACTGAAAGATCACATGACTGATGGCCCTCTACTTAAGCCACTCTATTTATTTTTTCAAAACAACAAATTGCTGTTTTTCATCAGTGGAATATATATTTAAAAAACTCCTCCCTCTAGGCACTGATTCTCACTGAAGTGTGATGAGGATGGGCAGGTTTACTGGGCTTGTCAGGAGAATGTTTCCTCTCAAAGTTTGGTGAGTGGCTCTTGAAAGTTGTAACTCAATGGCTGACAGTGATTTCTCTGCCCCTTCAACCTTCTCAAAGATTTCTTCCTGCTCATTGTCAGTGGCCACTGCTCCACCAACTGGATGCTTCTCTCTGTGACATTTTTGTGTCTAAAGCAAAAGGGACATTAAACTTTGAGGATTTTCAGGGCCTCACCTGATCTGTCCGTGTAATGGAAGTACAGTTTCGGCTTGCCTATGGTGTTCATGATAATGACTCATGAAGATTTATGGGTTTTCTACAGTGTTAGATGATGATCCAGGGCAACAGTGGACAGACCTGGTCACCCTTCAGTCTCCCGAAAGTAAGATATATGAGCTGCCAGGGAGTCTGGCATTTATCAGTGTGACCTTGTGGCAACAGTTACAAAACACAGCTGAATGATGGTGGAATGGAGTTTCATCATTTAGGAGGGCACTCCACAGTAAATGCATAAAGGGATTAATTCGTGTTATCCATCACCATCTGGACATTGGGACTTCAGCTGTGTGAAAGAAGTATGGAGCTTAGGCTTGCTGAGTTCTGATGGGGAAGGTGATATATTGGTTCGCTTAAGCAAACAATGCATCAGTGACTTTTTTAAATTCATTCATGGGACATGGGCTTCATTGGCTGGCCAGCATTTATTGTCCATCCCTAGTTGCCCTTGGAGGACAATTAAGAGTCAACCACATTGCTGTGGCTCTGGAGTCACATGTAGGCCAGACTAGGTAAGGACAGCAGATTTCCTTCTCCAAAGGACATTCGTGAACCAGATGAGTTTTTCCAACAATCGACAATAGTGATCAGTAGATTCTTAATTCTAGATATTTTTTATTTAATTCAAATTCCACCATCTGCCATTGTGGGATTCGAACCGGGGTCCCTAGAACATTAGCTGAGTTTCTGGATTAATAGTCTAGCCATCATACATTGACTTCCTCAATGTATTCGCACATTGTTAAGTGACTAATGCTAACCATGTCAAGGCTATGGTGACCTTAATGGCCACTGGTAATGCTTTGCTAACTCACCAATTTAACTGCAATTTTCCATAAAACAAGACACAAAACAATGGGTCTACCTCCCTACTGAAAGATATTGCTCCTTTGTTAGGTATAGAAAAGATCACAGGAACAATTAATTCTTCTAACATGGATACAGAATGAATGTGCCTGATTCAGTTCAATTCTGATCAGACTTGTTTTTGGACATTTTGATGTTCTGTGAATGTACCACCTGCATCACAAGAGTGACAACGGCCGGAACTTTACCGTCCTGCCTGCGACGGGAATCGGAGCGGGAGAGGGGCCGACCATGGAAAGGTCCGTTGACCTCGGGTGGGATTTTATGGTTTTGGGATGAGTGAGGCAGTAAAATCCAACCCAACACTTCAGAAATATTTCAATGGCTGTGAGATGTCAAGCAGTCACGAAAGACACTATCTAAATGCAAGTTATTGTTTCTTTCTTTTATTACCAGAAGCAGGATGAGTGTTGCCAATTAGGATTTCACTATATACGTTAGTTAGAGGAACAGAAAGAGGAAAACTTGGAAACTCTCTTGGAAACTAGGCAAGTGAGGCATCGCCAAAAGAGGGAGTTAACTCCTCAAAGAGCCAGAATACACAACACTTTCTCTGAAATGATGCAACACCTGTAGTCCATCTCCCATCATTTGTAAGCCAGCTTCTGCTGCTTTGGTGCAATACTCGAGTAAGGGCAGTCCATACCTGATCTAAGATCAGTGGGAACTGAAGAAATCAGATTGCAGGTCAGGATGACAGCCCTGGCATACAACCTAAGTACAATTTAGATCTAAACACCTCTTGAAGATGCAATAAAGTGGCCAGCACCTGACATGCAACAGGGGAGTATTCAGCTAGCACAATCAGAACTGAGACCCAATGAAATGGAACTTTCCTCATTCTTTGAGCATTGTGCCCTGCTAGTTACTTAAGGTTAGCAGGAGTAATTTGGGCCAGGAACCTAGGCCATGTCATTTTTCTTCTATGCAAATGAAAAGTAGCAATTTCTGGCCTTTTCTGTCATTTTACTTTTTATGTAATTCACCACTGAATTTACAGAAAATGTTTGACAACGCTTTCTTTTATTATTTGAATGTTAACAAAGAATTTATTCTTGCCGTGTTTCAATATGAAAACTGCAGATACCTGGACTAACAAAGCCCAAATATCTGGAAGCCCTGGCTTGAGTGCTCCACTGACATAATGAATTTCTAATCAATGTGTCACTCCTCACAGCAGCAATACAACTACAATCACCTTATACAATGTTGTTTCACTGGTAAAGTAATCGAAACATAACAATGCTGTTTCCCTGAAGAAGAGCTAACAATATTCTCTCTGCTGTCTGCTTAAACAGTCAGTAAAAGTCCCTTTCAATATCCCTTGTTGATCGAAGTTAAAAGAATCTTCCTAATTAATAGATAAAATATGTTAATTCTACTATTGTTTCGAAGGTTTCCAACATTTCCCTTGCACTCTTAGACAAGATATAAAAAAATCTTGTTACTTGAAAGTTTCTTACCTATAGTTTTCTAACAGCTTTCCACCGCATTCCTTCATGATTCTTTTTATTTTATCAGTATCACAATGATCGTTCATTCAATAAATTCCGTCATCTTGTCCTTCCCAACCTCTAAACATGTTATTCTCCATGCACTGCCTGCTCACCATGCTCACTGTTAAAATCAAGTCTCATGATACTCCCTCCTGCCCTTATTCATGTCATAGGAATGTAAAAATAGATATGGAGTCGGCCATTTAGCCTCTTGCTCTGCCATTCAATTAGATCATGGCTGATCGGTACTTCAACTCTATCTTTGCATAGAATTACATAGAATATACATCACAGAAACAGGTCATTTGGCTCAACAAATATATGCTATTGTTTATGCTCCATTAAAACCTTCTCCAATGCTTTTCATCCACTCTCAGCATAACCCTCTACACTATTCTACTTCATACACTGAGCTACCCGCCACACTATTAACCACTTTTGATTCACATCCTTTGAAAGCAAACAAAAATTGATTGATCTCAGCCTGGAAAATTTTAGTTGACCCGGAACTGACTACCTTTTAGGGGGTGGGGGTGGGGGGGGGGGGGGGGGGGGGGGAGAATTCCAGATTTATACTACCCAATATGTGATGAACAAAGCATCGTAGCTGTGAGGGACAGCTCGGTGGATAGGATATTAGGATGTAGATAAGCTGGAAAATTGGGCGGGGATCCTGGATTCAGGATTCAATCCTGGACCGGGGAGCGGCGCGGGCTTGGAGGGCCGAAGGGCCTGTTCCTGTGCTGTATTGTTCTCTGTTTGTTCTTATATGTAGAAATGCTTCCTGATTTCACTTCTGAATGGTCTTACTCTAATTTTAAGTTATTCCCCTTTCGTTTTGGATACCTCACAGAGGAAATTATTTAGCTTTATTTTCCTTAACAAATCCCTTTAAAATTTTAAACACCTCGTTTGAATTAGCCCTGAGTCTTGTATCCTCAAGCAAGTACAAGGCTTGTCTCATCATTTAACCATTTTAGCCTTGTTATCATTTTGGTGAATCGGCACTCTACCCCTTCCAAAGCCAATATATCTTTCCTGAGTGCCCAGGAAATGAACATCGCACACCAGATGCGGTCTGACCATAATAAAGCATAAACAATAAATAAAAGGTAAAACTAAAATAAAAATTCCAACAAAAAATATTGCTTCAAGATCTCAAAGTTACCGAGGGAACATATGCTTGTGATGCACAGAAGGGGCAGGAAAGTTAAGCTTTTCAGTTTTGTCAATGCATGATTTGGAGCTACCTGGCTGCCAATGATGACCAGATTTGCAGGTCGCTGCCTTCTAATGTTGCCCTGCACTAGGGCATCAATGTAAATAAGGAAAGAGGCTCGGAACATCCACCCACACGAGAACACCACACTGCTGTCACCTGGCTCTGATAATCTTATGCCAACTGCAGACACAGGTTCAGCTCCAGTTGGGCAGGGAAGCCTTGGAAAATCCAGGGTAAAGTAAAAGGGTTTAGCTATCGACAGCCTGGCAGTACATTGGTGAATAAGTGCGGCAAGACAAAAACTGGCATATCAGCCTTTATCAAATGAAAGCTATTTGCCAATGACTTTTCTACTGCCTGAAATAAAATAAGCCATCCAATGCACTACATGTAAAATAACTGGATATTTGATTTGCAAGTAAAATATAGTATGCACTGCATCCAAAAAATACGTTAATTTAAAGGGAAGGTAAATAGAGGAGAATACTCCTTGTTCAGAGCTCTCCCCTTCTTTAGTGAGGAAAATTAGTTTCTCCAGTCTTTCTTTGACTTTAGAAAATAAACATATATTAATTTATTACTGATCTGGAGACCCCTGAGTGGAGTCACTCTCCCTGTAAGGCCTCTTTCGTGACATTAATAATGGAGAATCACCCAATGCAGCTGGAGGGACTTTGTTGCGACCAGCTGAGACTCTCATTTCAAACCAGCCTGAGGGTTGGTCTGCAGCCACCCAACTACACAAAACCATGCTTTGCCTGGTAAATTTGTATTCTTAGCCTGCAGAGCAACTCCCTGGAGTGAGCTCGCTTTGGAGCTTTCCTTTCAATTTAACAGTAGTTAACAGGCCAACCAACTCAGTTGAAAGGAATAATTAAAATAAAAAGGAACAGCAGTGTACCATTCGGCCCCTCAGATCTGTTCTGCCATTCAATTAAAGCATGGCTGATCTGTACCCTAACTCTATTTATCCACTTTGGCTCTATTTCCTTTTATGCGCTTGCCGATAGCAAAAAGCTATTCATCTCCGATTTAAGATTACCGGTTGGATGGCCATTTATTGCTTTTTCTTTGAGAGCGTTTCACAATTCTCCAAGTCCTTTTCATGAAGATGTGTTTCCGAATTTCTTTCCTTGTCTGATTGTAAGGTTACTTTTCCTCTGGATAAAAGCAAATGACTGCGGATGCTGCAATCTGAAACCAAAAGAGAAAATGCTGGAAAATCTCAGCAGGTCTGGCAACATCTGGAAGGAGAGGAAAGAGCTGACGTTTCAAATCCAGATGACCCTTTGTCAAAGCTTTTGCTTTTCCTTTGTCCTAGACTCCCCCATCAGCAGAAAATAATCCACTTGATACCCTATCAGGTGCTTTCAAAATCCTGAAATAAACCTCAATCAAATCAGCCCTTCACCTCTGTATTCCAGATATTGCAAACCTTGTGTAGGTAACCTCTCCCCCCTGAATGATTTCAAATTCTCACACTTCTGCAGAAAGCCACTATGAGATGGTCCCATTGTCCCAATATGCATCTGCAGCATCCATCTCCTCCAGTGAGACTGCTGGCCATCCAGAGCTTCCGGTTCTCTGACCAGATCTCCTACCTCATGGACCCAGCCCCTGACCTTAATTGGAGAGTGAATGCAGAGGCAGCCTCACAATTGGCCACCCTCTGTTAGATTGCATTGTTGTGCTGACCCACATA
Source organism: Mustelus asterias (assembly GCF_964213995.1). Taxonomy (NCBI): domain Eukaryota; kingdom Metazoa; phylum Chordata; class Chondrichthyes; order Carcharhiniformes; family Triakidae; genus Mustelus; species Mustelus asterias. The sequence goes on from NC_135805.1 coordinate 51,926,804, forward strand.
TATTCCCAGCGGCAGAAAACATAGAAGAATAGGAACAGGAGCAGGCCAATCAGCCCATCGAGCCTAATCCGCCATTCAGTATGATTGTGGCTGATTCCCTATCTTAACGCCATACTGTTGTGCTCTCCCCATACCCCGTGAAGCCTTAGAAACCTATTTATTTATTTCTTAAATACTTGGCCTCCATGTGTTGGAGAATTCTACAGTTCCGCTGATTTTCATTCCTTTAATTGAAAATGTTTCTTATCAGGTCAGTGCTAAATGGCTTACCCCATATTCTGAGACCAGGACCTCTTGCTCTGGACCCCTTAGCCAAGGGAACAACATCCCTAAATCCAGTCTGTCCAGTCCTCTTAGGATTTTATGTGTTTCAATTAAGTCCCCTCTCATTCTTCTCAGTTCCAGTAAATTCTGGCCTAGTTGACCCAATCTCTCATCATATGACAATCCTGCCATCCGAGGAATCAGTCTGGTGAAACTTCGCTGCACTCCCTCTATGGCAAGTATATCTTTTCTTAGGTAAAGGGACCAAAACTGCACACAATACTCCATGTATGGTCTCACCAAAGGCCTTGTACAACTGCAGTCAGACATAATTCTCCTATTCTCAAATCCTCTTACAATGAAGGCCAACATAATATTAGCCTTTCTAACCGCTTGCTGCATCTGCATGCTTGCTTTCAGTGACTGGTGCACTATGACACCAAGTCCCTCTGTATGACATTTTCCAATCTATTACCACTCAAATAATTCTCTGCCATTCTGTTTTTTCTACCAAAGTGGATAACTTCACACTTATCCACGTCTTACTGCATCTGCCGTGTATTTGTCCACTCACTCAACTTGTCTAAATCACCTTGAAGCTTCTTAACATCCTCCTCACCACTCACATTCCCACCTAGTTTTGTGTCAACAAACTTGGAAATAATACATTGATTCCCTCATCCAATTAGCTTGCTGGAAAGCTGATCTTCTGAAGGAGCTGTGCTACCAAATAACTCATTGGAAGTTCAAAGGTGCATTGTCTACAATTTTTCCATTCATAATCATTTTGGGATGAAAATTCCTGGGCAAAGCACTTACGATTTTCCAATCAGTCAACCCTTGTCTAAGATTCTGCAAATATAATAAGGCCTCGGAAAGTTCACCCTAGATCCATGGATTGGGTTTGGGCAGGATCAGACCCAGTTGTCATGCTCTCAGTCAAATAAGTTGTCCACACTTGCTATTTCTGGTCACATAAGGATTGGTCATGATGGTAAGATAACAGAGGGGTGTCAGCTGCAGAACTATGTGCCAACACTAGTTGTGATTAAATGTATAATTTTCAGATGAGTGTTGTGGGTGGTTTGGGTGGAATTTAATTAGTGGCGCACTGTTCCCAGCGACAAGACCAGAAGTGGGCGCCACTTCTGCTTTTGTGTTGGGAGCCGGTGCCCATACAATTAATATTTGGGGGAGGCAATGGCCTAGTCGTATTATCGCTAGACTATTAATCCAGAAACTCCACAATCATCCTGCCACAGCAAATGGTGGAATTTGAATTAAATTTAAAACAATATCTGAAATTACGAATCTACTGATGACCATGAAACCATTGCTGATTGTCAGAAAAACCCATCTGGTTCACTAATGACCTTTAGGGAAGGGAACCTGCCATCCTTACCCGGTCTGGCCAACATGTGACTCCAGAGCCACAGCAATATGGTTGACTCTCAACTGTCCTCCAAGGGCAACTAGGAATGGGCAATAAATGCTGGCTAGCCAGCGACGCCCACGTCCCACAAATGAATTTTTTTTAAATGAAAATTTAATGGGCTATTAGTGACCACATGAAACATGTGCAAATATTGAGTGGGACAGATTTCCATTAGAAGGTTTCAAGTGACAGTTCAGCAAGTCCAGGTGGGGTATAAAACAGCTGTCTGGTAAAACAAGGAGGCTCCGTGTTAAAGCCACAAGGTCCACCTCTGTTCACTCTGCAGTTTGGTCAATTTATTTTTGGAACCTTTCATTGCCCCCAGTCTCCCTAAAACGTATCCCCGCATCATTTCACCTCACCTCCCCATTTAAAACCTATTGCTCCTGGAACACAACCTACCCCGTCATGTCCAAGCCCTTTCCAAGTATAATTCAACATGTCACAGTAGGAATGACATAGACCTGCCCCACAGTTCAGTGAAGCCTTCCTACAGATTCCCCTCTTGGTCGTTAGGGAGCAGCAGGAGGTGTGATGGTGACAGGAAACCCTCCTGCCTGACCAAGACAGCCCAGATGGAGAATGAAGAGGAGGTTAGCAACTGTGGGATCCATCCAAGATCATGGGTGCAGTGCCAGAAAAGGGTCAAAGATCTCCTTCGATCCTCCCAGGTGAGTGGCATGGGATTGCCTCTCATGTGGGTCTCAGGCTATGTATTTGCACAAGTGTGCATCTAAGCTAAATAGGACATGCTGGGTCGTGCCTATGGTATGCTCACCAGAATGTGACCCCGATTCCAAATTTGACTCCTCTGCCTCCTGGTTGGGCGTATCTGTGTTGATGAAGGCTGGGTGTCGGAGAGGCAGGTGAGAATGCATCCACTCATTGAGCCATGCTTCCTTATCCCAGAGTCGTCAGTAAATTCTGTATAGTACTTCCTTTCCTCTCAGATCACATCAGAAAATATAATTTTCTAACAGTAATTAAAATTATGCAAAGCACATGCCTGGATAAACATAGAAACATAGACGATAGGAGCAGGAGGAGGCCATTTGGTCCTTTGAGCCTGCTCTGCCATTCATTACAATCATGGCTGATCACCCAACTCAATAGCCTAATCCTGCTTTTTCTCCACTACTTTTGATCCCATTCACCCCAAGTGCTATATTTAGCTGCTTCTTGAATACATTCAATGTTTTGGCATCAACTACTTCCTGTGGTATTGAATTCCACAGGCTCACCACTCTTTGGGTGAAGAAATGTCCCATTGGATTTTCAATGTGTGCTTAATGACAAATGTTGGAAACTCAAATCAAAACAGAAAATTCAGGAACTATTCAATAGGTGATTCAATAACTGAAAGTGAAGAGCTAATATTTTGGATGAAGCAAATATGTTTCATATTAATAAATTTATCACATCAAGCATTAAACATTCAAAACATCAAACTGTGTGAGTTATGTGTGAGTTATGTTGGCAAGACCAAAAGAGAATTGGACTCAAAGTCATGCTAATGAACACGAGTGTAAACCATTTAGCAAATTTATCTGAATTTATTTTCTTTGTCATCTTAATAGAGCAACAAACTCATTGGGTGAAATTTTACGACCTCGCTCGTCCCGAAACCGGAAAATCCCAAGGTCAACAGACATTTCCATGCTCCACCCCTTGCCCACTCCGAGTCCCGTGGCGGGCAGGACGGAAAATTCCAGCTCTTTAGTTTAAACCACTTTAATTAGTTTAAACTAATTTAGTTTAAATGAGTTCATGCCTCTGTATTGAGCAATTCCAAATGTCACATCGAGCAAGATTTTCCTTTCTTCCTTTGCCAAGTGACATTCTTGCCATAAATGCCAGGCAATTACCATTTTTGACAAGAGAGAATCGAACCATCTCCTCTTGATATTGAATTGTGTTACAATCATTGAATCCTGCTATATCAAGATCCCTGGGGCTACCACTGACCAGAAACTGGGCAGGACCAATGTTACAGTTGCAAGCAGGGCTGACAAATAGAACAGAGATCCTTTCTAGATTCCCAGCCATTTTTTTTTTACCCAATACATTTTCTAAGGTAAATTCTGTTCGATGCATTCAATATTGCTCATTATGGAGAGGCCAGTGAATAGAGTTCGTAAGCCACAGTAGGAATTTCAGTCAGAAGAGGAAGAGTTGAAAGAAAATACTATTTCTACAGTATTGGCTCTTCCGTGAGCTCAGATTCAAAGCTATTGCAATACTGCTTGTCCCTTTAAGTTTCTGCAGGCACTCAAATTCTTCAGCAGTGGGCATTTATTTATTACTTCACCTTGAAGTAGGCCATTTTCCAAAGCCATATTTTTCTTATCTCATCAATATTCACCTCATTAAACATATTCATTTATTGGACTGATTGACACCATTCATAACGTGCTCACAATGCAGAGGGGAACACCCGAATGGACATTCGTTTAAATCCCCCTCTGCACAGCTGAGAGACCTTTAATTCAAAGCCGATGGAAGATCCTTATTCTGCCCAGCAACAGCACGAAGCTCTGCACAGCTGAGAGACCTTTAATTCAAATTTGACAGAAGATCCTTATTCTGCCCAGCAACAGCATGAAGCTGCATTTTAAAACGGCCCTTGGCCAGAAGATCAGGATATCTGCGAGTCAAGACCTGGCAGTGGGAAATATGGCACAACTGTACTGTAAATAAAATATTATGGGAATAAAATGGCCAAGGCAGGCAAATAAACTTAATAAACCAGGATAAAAAGAATAAAAGATTAGATTAAATCCCCCTACGCACAGCAGGACAAAATGACACTAACACCTAATCTCGCAAGCATAGAATACAGACACAAACATCGGAGGTCGATTTAGATAAGGGGACACATCGAGAGGATAATGGAAAACACATTAAAACACCGGGGCAAGAACAGGCAGTCCCATTAACACAGACACACACCATACAGATGCAAATTGACAAAGTCTACCAGGGAACTTCCTGACCGGATAGGATACATATTCTTAGTGTTAATCTGTTCGAATCGAAACTGCCCGCCAAGTCTTCAGGGCAGCAATTAAAGAATCCCGCCACTTTTTAGGTATTGTAAAAATGTATGAGCAAATGTTCCCGCTCGAATTTGGATTTCTATAAATATCCAGAGCGAATGTGTAACTGTTGAGATCATTGTGGCCAAGCCACTGTTTCTGAGCTGGCTACGCGGGTCTCCCTGGGATCACAGTAATTGTACAATAAAGAAAAACACTTTGAACCTTGCCTTGAGACTCGACCTCTTGAATGCACTGGTACAAGGGATTTTTCCCTACAACAAATGGCGTAGTCGGCAGGATTGATATCTGACTTCTGACTGGTGGCCACGGTCTGGAAGCCAGGATCAAATTTAAACAAATCTGATAAAAATCCAGAGCAGTCAAGGGCGAGTACAAGTCTCTGTTCAAAGTGAGGTACCTTTAAGGGTTAGGGTTTGTCCGTTTTAAATACTGTCTTGTAGAACTGTATAATCTTGCCTAAGTTTTTAAAATTGAAACAGAATTCTGCACTAAAGAGGTATAGGTCAGAACGACCGCGTGGAAGAAGGTAAGTAACTTTAATAGAAATAGAGGACCAGAGGTAAAGATAACAGGTTTTGGGCTATCTGATAACAGGAATAAGGGATTAAGACTAATATAAAAATAAGAACCGCATGCAGAACTAATTGGTGTAACTAACCCAGGATTGTAAACAAAACCGCTGTCTGTGCCAAGGCAATAGGACAAGGGAGTGCTTGACTCAAGGTGCCCTACCCTAAACCGGACGTTAAGAGGCACAGGCACAGGCACTCAGGGTGCAAGGCACGGACAGTGTAAATCGGGTAACAACACAGACTCTAAAGGGGCGAACAACTCAGAGTCGATACAGTTACTAATTATAACAGGGGCTTTGATAACAGATACATATGTGTAAGTGTTGAGGAAGAGGGGACCCGATCTATCCTGACCAAGAGACATGACGACGGAGAGTCCACTAGGGACCCGGGCGGAGTTTGATAACCTTGTTCGTCTGTAGGGAACACCACAGTCCATAGCAGGGTACCAGGGAGCTGAGACTCCCTTTTTGGGGTAACGGATCAACCTTGCTAGTGGAGGTGGTGGCCAAGCAGGAGGCGTTGTACTTAAAGGGGCTGGGGACAGGGGCCGACAAACCCACTAAAGACCAGCACACATCCCAATAAGACAACTCAAAATAGACCAAGCGTGAGGTGTCAGGAATAGTTGGGGGAGCACAGGGGCAGAGACCCACTGGGACCCCACTACGAGACCCTACAGCAATACAGACGGTGCTGGAGCAGTATCAGTGATAAGGAGATAAGAGAGAGAGAGTTGGGGCACTTTTACTGTTGGAACCAGCATACGGGGGTTGCAGGACTGCTAGACAGAAAAATGGCAGACCACGTTATTGAGGGAGAAATTGCAGTAGCTCTCCTTTTTAAGTATCTGTTAGCCAGAGAAGCGATTGTTGCAAAGATGAAACGGAACGGGTGGAACGCATCACAAACTTTGGAAGATCAGAGAAAGTGGGTAGACGGAGTTAAACGGGACAAAACAAAAGTAATGGGAGTAATGTTGGTGACCCAGTCAGCTGGACTAATTGAGAAGGTAAATGCCTCAATGGAGGAGAGACACAAAGAGACAGAACAAATTAAGGTATTGCAGGAGAGAGTGAGGGAATTAGAATACAGAAACCACACTGCGGAGATAACGCAGAGATCAGAGGAAACAGACCCTCTGCCCTCATACGAGTCAGTGCAGAAACATGCAACCGCTCCAGTATCAGAAGGGGACATAAAAAATTATAATCTAGCGCCAGTCACCAGAGGAGGGACGGTAGCACAACCAAAAGCAACCTATAAGCCTTTTACCCCAGGGGAAAGGCAGCAGATTATGGCATCTCTGAGGAAGTTAAAACCCAGAAGCGCAAACCTGGGATTTTGGGGCGAATTAGATTCACTCTGGATAGGGCACCAGTTACATTTAAGGGACATACACCAGCTGGTCAGGGCAGCCTGTCCAGCGGATGAATGGAGGTTGGTGACAGGAGGGCCAGCGACCCAAGCAGCACAGGACTATAATGGAGGAAGGTGGGCACATGCCGTTGCTACAACGGCTGAGATAGACGCCCAGCAGGCACCCTTCACATTATTTAAGACAGAAATCCAACGGGTCTTAGGGAACTCCCCCACTAATTGGAGCAGGATCACAAATACTAAACAAGGACAGGGGGAAAGTGCATTGGAATTTGGAGAGAGATTATTCCAGGTATATAGGGAGTGTTCAGGACAGGACAATGTGGATAGGAGAGACAGGGCTTTTATCCAGGCATTCAAGGACGGGCTATCAGAGGTACACCAAGAAATCCTTAAGATGGGGATGATAGCATCCCAAGACTATGACGAGCTAGTCGAGTGGGCTAGCGGGATAAAAGAAGGGAAGGTTGCCCAGACAAAGCCCAGACGAGAGAGAACTGGAATCCCCCATAACGGAGATAAGGGGAGAACTGGGCTCAGCTGCTACACGTGTGGCCAGCCAGGGCATATGGCTAGATTCTGCAGGGGAGCACCATTCAGAGGGAAACCCGAGAATGGCGGGCCCCGCTGTGACCACTGCCACAGGGCAGGGCACACCGAGGCAACATGTTGGGGGAAACATGGGAGACCCCAAGACAACAATAGACCAACCCCGGGGGCACCACATTCCCGGAATCCACTAGGGTGACTAGAAGAGACCCCAAACCAGGGAGATGGGAGACAGGAGAGGATTAGTGTAGCCACGCCCACAGAAGACAGTGAATCCCGACAGAAGCCGGTGTCCATCCACCCCACTCATCGACCAACACTGGTCGAAATCTCACAACCCGTAGCTCCCATCCAAAATAGGAAAGAGGGAGAGAGAATATATGTAGAAGCCTTGGTAGGGGGTAGGGAATGCCACATGTTAGTAGATACGGGAGCAGCCATATCAATTACAAACCTACCCCTGCCACTGACCAACAAAAGAATACACATAACCGGGGTAGGGGGAGAGAGAATACCCGCCTATCTTAGCGAGACCACACTAGTAGAAATCAACCACAAGTATATTCCAATGCAATTTTACGTATGCCAGAATAATGAGGGCACAATCATGGGGAATGATTTAATGAGGGAATACCAGGTGCTGATAGATTGTGGGAAAGGGAAACTAATTTGGCCACAACCTGACGGTAGGAAGACCGGAATAGGGACATTAGCTAGCCACCTGGGGACGGTTGGGGTAGCCACTATTGTGGCCCGAGATTGGGATCAGGAAAAAGAAGGGTTCGGAGCCATCTGCGCTTCCATTCCCGAAGCCTGGGCTAGGACGAAATTAGATACCGGACTAACCGACACAGAACCGATAAAAGTCCCAGGACCGGAACACAAGCCCCACCGACAATACCCTATCAAGAGAGAAGCGCAAGGGGCAATGGTAGAAATAGTCAAGGGTTTAATAGAAAAGGGAATCCTCAGGGAAACCACCAGTACCACCAATTCCCCCACATGGCCAGTTATAAAACCTGACGGGAGTTACCGGCTCACCATCGATTACACAGGTTTGAACAAGGTAACACGTAAATTACACCCCATTGTGGCAAACCCCTCGACTATTTTAAACGGATTGGCACAAGACCACAAAATTTTCACGGTGCTAGATATAGCAAATGGGTTCTGGTCCCTTCCACTGGACACAGAATCCCAAAACAAATTCGCCTTCACTGTGGGAGCGAAACAGTATACATGGACTCGCCTCCCACAGGGATTTCAGAACAGTCCTGCCACATTTCACAGAACAATGAGCGATATCCTGAGTAGGGTGAAATTGCATGAGGACAATACGGTCCTCCAGTATGTGGACGATGTGTTAATAGCGTCCAAAACAGAAGAAGGGCACAAGGCAGCCCTGTATGCAGTGCTAGAAGGATTGGCAAAAGCCGGGCTGAAAGTCAGCCCACATAAGGCACAAATTGCAAAACCCCAGGTCCTGTACTTAGGACACCTAATTTCCCAGGGAATTAAAGAAATGCTCGCAGATCGCAAAACCGCGATTAAAGAAATGCCGCGACCAGTTACAGTAAGAGGGGTCCGAAAAGTTTTCGGACTATTCAATTACAGTAGGAGTTTTATCCCTGACTTCGCAAGAATCGCGGAGCCAATTCAGAGACTAGTGAAGGGAGGAAAGCCAGCCTTGGAAAGTATAGAGTGGGGACAAGAGCAAGAGACAGCATATGCAGAGTTGAAAGCTAGATTAGTTTCAGCCCCAGGGCTGGGACTGCCAGATGGAAGCAAGGAGTTCCACATCTTCTGTGATAACCAGGACGGCTTCTATTCTGCCGTAGTGGCACAGACTCATGGAGATAGAAAGAGACCCGTAGGGTATTATTCAACGGCTGAGGGACCAGTAGTCACCGGGATGCCCAGGTGCATAGCCACCCTAGATTGTGCAGCATGGGCTGTGAGGATAAGTGAGCTCATTGTCATGACAGGAGACATCGTGCTACACACAAAACATACATTGGTAGAAACGCTAAACATGGGCAAACTCAAAACAGTCTCGCATATAAGGAGGGCAAGGTGGGAGGCCACACTCCTACCACCTAACAAGTCAGTCACCATCATTAGGGACACGGGAGAAAACCCCACGGAAGGGATTTTAGATATTGGGGAAGCGCACAGCTGTGGAGAAATTGATGAAGATAGCAAGGAAGGAAAGATTAGAGACGAACCCCTTCCAACAGCAGATAAGACCTTCTATGTGGATGGGTCCCGCAAATATATATCCGGATCACCAAGGACAGGGTAGGCAGTAGTAGACCAGAACCTGGAAACCCTAGAATCAGGATGGATCGACGGGGGTCAGTCCGCTCAGGTAGCAGAATTAGTTGCCCTCACCCAAGCCTTAAGATTAGCAGCAGGGAAAACCGTAAATGTGTATACAGACAGCCAATACGCGTTTGGTGTGGTCCATGATTACATGTCCGCATGGGGGAGAAGGGGGTTCATTACTACAGGAGGTACCCCCATTAAACACCAACAGCAGATAAGGGCGCTGCTAGCAGCTAGTGAACAGCCTACAGAGGCCGCAGTAATTAAAATAAAAGCCCACCAGCGAGAACCCGGAAGGGACACCCCGGGGTGGATTCATTTCAAAGGGAATCAAGCCGCAGACACAGCGGCACAGCAAGCACTAGAAAACAGCGACATTAAAAGCCTGCCCCTTGCAGCGATAGTGGTAGAACCGGAAGAAATTGACATACAGAAATTACATGGGGACATTCCCCAACAAGAACGAGATAGATGGGAGGAGCTGGGCGCAGTTAAAGGGACTGACGGGGTGTGGAGAAAAGATAACCGGGTATTGGCACCAGGATGTATCCAGAACACATTACTGGAACTACACCATGGACTTCCCCATACAGGCAGGGATGCAATGATACAGAGCCTGGGGAGAGAGTGGTGGTGGAAAGGATTGGGACGGGATGTGGCCGCATACTGCCGCAGATGCACTATATGTGCACAGCACAACCCCGGGAAGCCCATAAAGGTAAAGATGGGACACCAACCCAGACCAAAGGGACCCTGGGAACAGATACAAGTGGACTTCATAGGACCATTGCCCCCCTCTCACGGGAAAACATACTGCCTGGTAATAGTAGATCAATTCACCAGGTGGGTAGAAGCATTCCCCACAACCAATTGTACAGCCCTAACGGTAGCCAGGATTTTGGCAGCAGAAGTCATTCCCCGATGGGGGATGCCAATTCAGGTTGATTTGGACCAGGGAACACATTTCACAGGAAAGGTTATGAAAACTTTTTGCCAACTATTAGGAATAAAACAGAAATTCCACATCCCCTATCACCCACAAAGTTCCGGGATGGTGGAGAGGATGAATCAGACTCTAAAAATAACCATGACAAAAGCAATGCAATCCTCAGGTAGAAATTGGACAGAAGTCCTACCTGCAATTCTGATGAGGCTTAGGGCGACCACAAATCGAACTACCGGCTTGACTCCATACGAGCTGATGACCGGGCGAGCAATGCACTTACCCGAAAACATTATTACAGGCTGGACAGATGTGGGTCCGATAAAGGATAAGATCCGTCAATACATCCGAGACCTTAGCACCCAATTGAAGGGGATGCGCCGGTCCGTAATTTTTAATCAGGCACAGGTCGATACAGAGGAGGACTCAGAAATATTACCAGAGGTCCCAAAAGCCGGGAGCCAGGTCTTAACAAAAGTGCTTCCTGCAAAACCAGGATATGCCCCAAGATGGCACGGACCTTACGAGGTCATTATTAGCGGGGATACCTGTGCCTGTATAGATATAAGGGGACAGGGGAGCTGGAAACATTGGACCCAATTAAAGCTGTATGAAGACAAATGATCTAAAGATACCGTTTTCGTTCGTTCAAATTCCACAGGAACCAGGACCAGATCTACTATCAAGACGTCGGAACAAACTACTTTTAATTTAATTACCTGTTTATTTTCTGTATATACTATAACTGTAAAAATACTGTTGTAAAAAAAACGATATGGGAATAGGGACATATTTGATGATAACCATGACCATTGTAAATACGCTCCAACACATGGGGGTTAGGGGAGCAGAACCACCAATCATGGAAGAAAACCTATTCCTGAAAACACACATCCAGATCTATGGGAATAGGACCGCTTGTTACCCTTCAGCGCAATCAGTAAACTCCCTATTCATCGCAACACCAGGGTGGCTCCCACAAGAGTTATTCACTATTGACACATCAGGGGCACTCTGCAAGGAACATATTGGGTACTTTAAACAAGGGATACAAGGAAGGTGTGTAGAGCTCACTGAGCCGGGAATTCTAGGGGGGATGGGACCCCAACAGGAGGAGACACATGGGAACTACCCACAATGTTTTAAGGGAGAGGGATGGGGGTGCGTGCATGCCTTTGTCCCTAAAAATGATTCGTGCGCTGAGGCACATTGTGCTCTCCAGGAGTGATGGGTCCGGGAAGGACACTTCACTTGTGACTGCAAGCAACAAAGATGCATTGCAGTCACCGCGGGTAGGCAGCTTATGTGTGGCAAGTGCAACGGCACCCATGTAAGCTCAGCCTCGGGGACATAGCCATTTGATTCTCACCAAGGGGTACAATCAAATGGACAGTCCCGGGGGAAGGAAGGTTCCACAACATGGGACCATGTGGTCAGACGACCCCGGGGTAATGCATGTTATCGGGTTAAAGAAGGTTATGTGTTTTTATTCAAAAATGTATACATGACGGCCACAGACAGGCCTCCAAGGTTCTTTTCCATAGGGACAATCAGACCTCTCACGGTTCCGTGCCCAAGCGAAGGGCATGTCCAGAAACGCATAGTGACCAGGGCCATCAGCGCAGAATTCTGTGCCGACTGGCATGCCCCTGCCACATTAGGATCTTCCTTGGGGTATGGATTTCTGGGGACATTATCCCTAGGGGGCACCGCAGGGGTGATCAGTGCCAGTAATAGGAATTTCTTCATATGTGGACTTACCATCTTAGGAAACAGCACCCTAAAAGCACTGGGTGCAATTGACCAAGAACTCGCAGAACTCAGACTGTACACACAGCAAACGAGATATGCAGTAGACTATCAGCTAACCAGACAAGAAAGAAAGGACCATCATCAAAGGAAAATGCATCACATATGTACACGACGAGACATTAAACATAACAGCAGCCATGCCCGGGATACAAAAGCAATTGGATAGCTTTAAACAGGGATTTACAGGGACTGATGGGTGGTTAGGGTGGCTGTTTAACACAGTTTGGGGAGCATACATTATGAAGGGATTAATTGTAATAGTAGCCATCCTGTTCACACTCTGCCTGGGCCTAACCTGTATTAAAATGATATGTGCAAATATTGCATCAAGAATGCTACCCACTGCCAGTATCCAGATGCAAGAATTTAACCACACCATAGAGGAAGAGGAATAACGGCAAGGACGACATCTGTACAGGTCACTGTACCTCTGAAGATCATCCATGGGGGGTCAGCCATGAATGGGACCCCCTGGACGAGAGGAGGGACTGAAGAAGGCCATTTTCCAAAGCCATATTTTTATTATCTCATCAATATTCACCTCATTAAACATATTCATTTATTGGACTGATTGGCACCATTCATAATGTGCCCACAATGCAGAGGGGAACACCCGAATGGACATTTGTTTAAATCCCCCTCTGCACAGCTGAGAGACCTTTAATTCAAAGCTGATGCAAGATCCTTATTCTGCCCAGCAACAGCACGAAGCTCTGCACAGCTGAGAGACCTTTAATTCAAATTTGACAGAAGATCCTTATTCTGCCCAGCAACAGCATGAAGCTGCATTTTAAAACGACCCTTGGCCAGAAGATCGGGATATCTGCGAGTCAAGACCTGGGAGTGGGATATATGGCACAACTGTACTGTAAATAAAATATCATGGGAATAAAATGGCCAAGGCAGGCAAAGAAACTTAATAAACCAGGATAAAAAGAATAAAAGATTAGATTAAATCCCCCTACGCACAGCAGGACAAAATGACACTAACACCTAATCTCGCAAGCATAGAATACAGACACAAACATCGGAGGTCGATTTAGATAAGGGGACACATCGAGAGGATAATGGAAAACACATTAAAACACCGGGGCAAGAACAGGCAGTCCCATTAACACAGACACACACCATACAGATGCAAATTGACAAAGTCTACCAGGGAACTTCCTGACCGGATAGGATACATATTCTTAGTGTTAATCTGTTCGAATCGAAACTGCCCGCCAAGTCTTCAGGGCAGCAATTAAAGAATCCCGCCACTTTTTAGGTATTGTAAAAATGTATGAGCAAATGTTCCCGCTCGAATTTGGATTTCTATAAATATCCAGAGCGAATGTGTAACTGTTGAGATCATCGTGGCCAAGCCACTGTTTCTGAGCTGGCTACGCGGGTCTCCCTGGGATCACAGTAATTGTACAATAAAGAAAAACACTTTGAACCTTGCCTTGAGACTCGACCTCTTGAATGCACTAGTACAAGGGATTTTTCCCTACAACAACCTATTGGTAAATTCCTAAGTGCAGAGAGGATCATTGCCAGGAGTTGCCACAGAAACCTAAATGAGAAAACCCACCACAGTCTATGGTTGGTCAATTGGGCAGGTGTATTACTGGTTCCATCAGTTCTTTGCAACATCCATAGGAAATGCTGGCTGGCATTACACAGCATAATTTCAGAATCACCGTGAATATGTCATTCTGCCTAGTAAATGCATAGAGATTAATTCCAAAGTTGCTTCCCTTTTCTCAATTTCCTGTCCTGTTGTATTTTCTTATTTTGGATGGTCTGTGATCTGTTCAGTGATCACCCAGTTCAATCTGATGATGATGGCATTTATAATGAATAAATTGGGAAATTGAATTTTGTTACACCCATTGTTTGCATTGGAAAAATAATCAGTGTTGGGTTAACCAATTTTGTGTTATAATCCCACAGATGCACTCTCCTCTGGAAGTGCACTGGCTACTACAGTGGAAAGTTAGTGACGTCTAGATGTACAGAATGAGGGCCTGACATAGGCACTAGGCACATTGTGAATGGAAATTGGTGCTTTAATATCAGTTGTTGGACTGCAATGTGAAACTAGTCATTGTGGAGGTTACACCCAGTTGTTCCAGATCTTCAGTGGCCTCGCCTGTGGTCCTAAAGGGACTGCCAGGGGATATCTTCTTTTTAAAAGTTTAATTGCATTGGAGCCAGGGATGTGGGTTACTCCCAACTTGGGTTCATGCTCTGTGTTACCCCCCAAAGCTCCCCTCCCCGATCAGCACATTCATCCCTCCCAATTGGACTGACATTCAGGCTAGCTCAGCATCGAACCCAACCATAGTTTCTAAGACTCTGACTAGTTCAGGCCACTCACCCACACATTTGGGCAAAGTTTGGGATCACGTCATGAATTTCACCCTGTAGACCAACGTGAGCTAAATGTTTGTGTGTGGTTGGAAAGAAACACATTAATAGCTGCATTAACAATACTAAATATTGAATGAATGAGAAGAAAGCTGACACATTCTGGAGATCAGAATTAAAATAGAAAATACATTGGGTCTACAAAGACAGCTTAGGATTCAGGCGGGACAGATACAAAAGAAACAAGCTATCTTTCACTTCCAGTTGCTGGCTGACCTGGTTTGTACTTTCCAACATTTTCTGTTTTTATTTCAGACTGAAATATTAATCATTGTGGCATACCCCTGAGTGTAAGCCCTTCAAACTCATAGGAAATTACATTCAATACCTGTGTACAAAATGCTTGAAAATAATCCAAGCTGCAATTTATACCCATAAACATTGTGTTAAAGCAAATAAAGTTGCACGCCGTGTACCAGGTGTAGTGACAGAATGATTAAAACCTTAGTAAAACAGCAACACAAAAAAACAAATAGGATTAATTTGCCCTCCGAATCCCAGAAATCTGATTGGTTTCTGACATTGCTATCCATTTGCCTCTTCCCTTGACAGCTGAAGCCAAATCTGTGTAAGTTATACAGATCTGAACTAGCCTGCATCCCAATCCCTACTGTTTAACTGTCCTTTCAATCCAGCCAATTGTCCATCTCTTCTTGGCTCTTTTCTATATTCCTTTCAGCGCTGCAACCTCTATTCTGCTTTGTATGTCACTTGGCATTTGGTTCATCCACTTCCAATGGGCTCATGTGACCAGAAAATGAAGGTTTTCATCTCAACTCCCTGAGGAGGCTGATAAAAAAAGATTAAGATGTAAGCTGGCCAGATAAGCTGGGAACCGGGTTTATTATCGCTGAATGGCAGTACAAGGAGGGAAGGCAGGCCAGCTTTACTTCTGCTTCGGCAAGGCTGGAGGGATACCTGTTGATGACTGCGTGTATCCACTAGAAAAGTTGTTTCATTAATTACACATTAACCATATCTGCTAAGTGGGAGGTATCGATAAAAATGCAGATGTTTCTGCTTTGGAAAAGGATGCAAAACACTTGATCCTGTCAAGAGAACATTTTGAACCAAAGGGGTTTTGTGGGTGTTAATGAATGGCTTGTATTTTAGTGTCCTGGTTCAGCCTCTTAATCATTAAACCTCTTTATAGCAGTAAAATGACCATCCATTGTCATGGTCACTCTTGTGGAGGCATTACATATGCTGAAAGGGGAGTATTTTATGAAGGGCACTAAAACAGGACACAAGGATAGCTGCTGAAATTCAAAAGATATATGGACGGAGAATCACAAAAAGGGAAAACAATCCCAAGTTAAATTATCAGAGTAGTTTCGTTTGCAAGTCAAATGTGCGTTGTCTGTGACACATATCCACAATTTAGGTTCTTCTTTTCTATTTGTCAATCATTACTTCACATTTCAAATTTGTCTTTGAGGCTCTGTTATTTGTACCAGTATCTGCCAGTGCTAAAACCTCTTTAGTCTTTTAAAAGGTTTCTTTTAAACTGACATCGAACTGTCACTTCGATAGGCATGGTTGTGTCAGTTTCGGATAATTGTACAGAACTGCAAAATCTAAATAAAAATCTTGTGAATTAAACATTACCAGGGAAAAACCTACAGCTTGCCAGCTGTAACTTTATCAGAGAAAGATTTTGTTGTATATCACTTGTAACCCTTTGCTAATATAGGCATAAAACACTAACTGCAAATAATGTGCAATACACAATGTCTAGTCACTGATGATATGCAATATACTACAAATGGTATACAATATAGCATCTCTACCTTCATGTCAGAACATAACTACTATAGTCTAATGTCACATTATAATTTTAAACATGCATGCGCCGTTTATTGAAAACGGCAAGGTGATGCTACTTTAAAACTAATCTTGAACACTGGCTACTGAGAGGCTGCATTGAACGACTTGGGAATTTTGTTTTTATTGCAGCCTGTTACTTTCTTCCTCTGCTAATCCTGAGCCACTGTTTTATCAATGTCCTTTCAAATGGTGGGACTTTTTTTTTGCTTTGAGTGCACCATAGCAAATCAGAAAACAAACTAACAGATACAAAAGAATATGCTCTACTCCTCTGAACACATCTTCTTAGCTTTCATTGTCTGAGGCTTACTTCCAGTCCTCTACAGTTACCACAGTAACTAATTACAAATCTGCTGCTCTGAGAAAGAATTATTTAATAGTGATGTGAGCCCTTTTCTGCTTCAGAGGCTGGCCTTTTGCTACTCAACTTCTGGTAGATGTTCGGCCCCGAGGTCATACTGTACAAACTCTGAATGTTGGTGGCCATTTCTCCTTTCTGAAACTTTTCAGTGGAGTTGAACAAGGAGGCTAAGTGTGTCCCTTAAAAAAAAGAGGTGGAGGGAAGATTGTGAGAGGATTATAATGTCAGAAATTCAACATAAAGAAGTCACTTCATGAGTTGTATTTCATGTTATGTTATTTTATTTAAATGTTAAATGTCCTGCTCAACATAAAAAATACATCCTACTCAGTTTTCATTCTGTATTTGGTGATCACCCAGAATAATGCCCCAGCATTATAATAATTCTGCAGTAAAAATTTAACTTTCATTTTGTTTAGAATGGCATCACCGATCATGACATGTCTGCAAAAGATCAATTGTAAATATATTTCAATGTATGAGATGACAATCCTCGATTAAGTGTGACCTGAACAGTATACCTGAATTTAGGTTCGATTCCCGGCTTGGGTCACTGTCGGTGCGGAGTCTGCACTTTATCCCCATGCCTGCTTGGGTTTCCTCTGGGTGCTTCAGTTTCCTCCCACAGTACGAAAGATGCGCTGGTTTGATGCATTGACCATGCTAAATTCTCCTACAGTGTACTCAAAAAGGTGCCGGAGTGTGGCAACTAGGGGATTTTCACAGTAACTTCATTGCAGTGTTAATGTAAGACTATTTGTGGCACTAATAAATGCACTTTAAAATGTATTTATTTCCTTTGCATATTCGACAGCTGCTTCCATTAGCGTCAGTACTTACTGGTGCCATATATATCACCTTATTCATATTGTGGCGTGAATTCACAACCAATGGGACAATGTCAGGGGAACAATGGCAACAACAACAACAACTTTCATTCGCATTGCTCTTTTAATGTAGGAAAACATCCCAAGGTATTCACAGAAGCACAATCAGACAAAAAACAGCTGGCACATGCCAGCAATGACAAACGTTTTGTGTGTACAGACAGAAAATCAGCTATGCTTGCAGACACTGAAAGTAGGAATGCCAGAAACCATTTTGCCACGTTTACTGTAGCACTTTCTTTCTGAGATGCCTGGTAAAACCCCTACTTGTGGAGAATCTTTGTAATTCCAGTAATATCATTAATGCTGAACTAGTTACGTTAAACTGCCCACTTTTGTTAGAAGTAACCCTGTAGCATGAGGGGGGTGGGGGGTGGGGGGGGGGGGGGGGGGGTGGGGGGGCATTAAACAGATGTTTAACTTTTTCCCAGAAGATAGTCAATCACAGAATATGCAAACTATCCTCTCCAGTGATGCTGTATCCCAGGTAACATTTCACTTAGGACAATATCATGACTCATAAACCTTTCATCTGATGAACGATTTATCAAAATACAGCCACCAGCTGGATCTCCATTTTAATTTAACAATTTTTAATGTTCATTTTTTAATAAAATCATTTGTGGGACATGGGCATCACTGGCTGGCCAGCATTTATTGCCCATCCCTACTTGTCCAAGGGTAGTTGAGAGTCAGCCACATTGCTATGGCTCTGGAGTCACATGTAGGCCAGACCAGGTAAGGGCGGTAGATTTCCTTTCCTAAAGGACATTAGTGAACCAAATGGGTTTTTCTGACAATCAACAATGGTTTCATAGTCAACTGTACATTTTTAATTCCAGATTTTTTTTATTGAATTCAAATTCCACCATCTGCCGTGGCAGGATTCGAACCTGGGTCCCCAGAAAATTAGCTGAGTTTCTGGATTAATAGTCTAGCGATAATACCACTTGGCCATTGCTTCCTATAATGGGATATGGGTTTGCTGACTGGGCCAGCATTTATTGCCTACCCCTAATTGCATTTATGAGGGCATTTAAGGGTCAGCCACATTGCTGTAGATCTGGAGTCACATGTAGGCAAAACCAGGTAAGGAAAGCAGGTTTCCTTCCCTAAAGGACATTAGTGAAACAGAAGAGTTTTTATAACAATCAACAATGGTTTCATGGTCATCACTACACTTTCAATTAAAGATTTATTTTATTGAATTCAAAGTTCACCATCTCTCATGGTGAGATTTGAACCTGGGCCCCCTGATGTTGCCCTCGGCCTTTGGATTACTAGTCCAGTGACAATACCACCACACTGTCGCCTCACAAGCTTCCTCCTTGCTGCACTAAATCAGGGTCACATACACCTACCTATTGACCAAATGACAGACTTGTCAATTATAGTCACAGGATTCCTATCAAAGCAAATAGCTCTATGCTCCTGCATTAGAGAGCACATTTGCTGCTGTCCAGCGAAGCAGTCCTTTATTTAGAGGTGGCATATTTTGCTGTTGGTTTGCACTGCAGCCCTGTCGGTAATTAACAATCCAAGTATCAGCCAACGCTCAGAGCTGAATTGTAGTATGGTGATTTGATTTGATTTGATTTATTATTGTCACATGTATTAACATACAGTGGAAAGTATTGCTTCTTGCGCACTATGCAGACAAAGCATACCGTTCATAGAGTAGGAAATGAGAGAGTGCAGAATGTAGTGTTACAGTCATAGCCAGGTGAGATGAGCATTATAGCTGCAAAACAATAAAGGTTAATTCTTGGCTTTATGCAATAGTTCTCTTGCAAAACTTGAATGGAAATAAAATTGGGAGAGATGTGAATTATGCTGTGGACTCTCTATCACCAATTTCACCCAAAACCAAGATCTCCCTCTAAGCCTTGGACAGTTATACAAATGGATGCCTTTTTAACTGTTAGCTTTTAAGACTCTAATATAATCATTGTGCAATCTCCAGCTGTTTGTAAACTGGAATAGGAATCAGGGAGCTAGTTAAAGAATAAGGAAATCAGCCTGAAATCTCCTATTCTAGGATAGAAACTGTTGGGGATTGCGCTACGGCCATTAATAACAGATTATGTAATTACTTGTGTTATAGCTTTCAAATTCAAATAACACTCATAGGATTGAGGACTGTTGGGAATTGCTGCCCTGGGTCAGTGAACCCGAACATGTAAATTTCATAATCTATTCACTAATGAGCAACAATTGTAAAGTGCTCATGACGAGGGATGCAAGAGAACATTATGCAGAAAATGCTTGGTGTACAGTCTGTTGCCAGTAAAAACTGGTCAAAGTGCATGTCTATCTTAATGTCAGGCACATTAGGGCCACACCAATGCAAGGAAAATTTCTGAATGACACATTTTAAAGGTGGCCTCGAAATGTGGGTTAAAATATAGCTACTTGTGATATCGAAGTTGCGACGTTAGTGTACCTTTAAGTACCATTTTTAAAAATCATGATTTTGCAGCTCTCACAGCTTCAGCGTTTTCTTAGCTCACAACCCTAGTGATCTCAGTGTTGAGATACCAGGTGTCTTTTTATTGCTCCTTCAGTGGCTTGGATGGGAGTTGTCTGTTTTTACTTTTGGATTTTTTATATCTTTGCATTGTTAAGAGGAATAAAAAACTGGTTGGCAGGTTAGGTGACAGAAGTTCTTTCATTTTCAGTTTTGAGCTAGTTTTAGAAGGGACAGCAAGCTAAAAAGAAGTGTTTTCTCTTTCTCCCTGCTGTTTGGGAAATTCTGCTGATTATCTGAAAGCAAGGTCTTGCCTTCCCGCAGTAAAGATTCTGCGGTTGGTGGCTTGACCAGCGAGTGTCCCTGGGGTTCTGAGAAGCTGTTTTGTCTTCAAACTGTTCAGTGTGAATTCAGAGGCTTCAACCAAAGGACTCAATTTCCAGTATCACGTGAGCATTAGACTTTGTTGTGTTGAACTTGTTTAAAGGGTTTTGGCTATGGAAGGTTTTGGTTTTGATTGGAACACATTAGGTACATTTGTTAAGGGTTATACATCATTTTGATTCCTTGTTTGTAATTGATAAAAGTTCTTGCTAATTTTCTAACTATTCATATTAACTATATTCTTAAATAAACTTTGTTTGACAAAAGCTCCCTAGTGGGTCATGTGAAGTATACCTGAAGTGAAACCTATCATGCCTATCCCAGCCAAATTCAAGGTGCAAAACTTATGATTCAGGCGGGCTCCATACAACACTTCAGAGTTTCTGACCTGAACCATAACAAAGTTACGATAGAAATTGGTGTGAAATCTGAAGCACTTGCCAAAACGAGCATACGGGGGTACCATGTGTTGATTTTGTGTCCTTTCTTGTGTGACTAGGCTGCTGTTGGTGGGTGGCCACTAAATGTCAGAGAACTTAGGCCTAGCATTTCCTTGAAATAAGTTATATTGCTGTTTCTCTTCAAAAAGCAATCTGTGTCTGTAGATGGAGGTTTCCTTGCTCTGCTCACTTACATTCTTACTGGTGCAGTCTTTGGTGTAAAAGTTCTTCCACCTTCTCCTGTCGAGAACAAGATACAAAAGTCTGAGATCACGTACTAACCAACTCAAGAACAGCTTCTTCCCTGCTGCCATCAGACTTTTGAATGGACTTACCTCATATTAAGCTGATCTTTCTCTATACCCTGTATAGACTGTAACACCACATTCTGCGCCCTCTCCTTTTCTTCTCTATGAACGGTATGCTTTGTCTGTATAGCGCGCAAAAAACAATACTTTTCACTGTGCACTAATACATATGACGATAATAAATCAAATCAAAAATCTGTGTAAAATTGGTAAAACAGCTGATTTTTACAGCAACTTAGATACAGCCTTTAAATTGACTGTAAGACCTGCACTCATCAGCAACAGATTGGGAAGCAAATAGATCAGAGAGGACAGTGCCTGGTTCTTTCATTTCACTCCCTAACACCCTTACTGCAGATCTTAACTTTTATTATTTCAGTAGAGAATTATGATATGGCACTCTGTTAGTATTGTCTTTGGTTTGGGATATGGTTGTAGTGGTCCTGGACTTGTAGATAAGTCTGGAAGTGATGTTATTAGCAAACTCTGGGCAAGATTCTCTGGCCTCCCAGTAACGTGTTTCCTGCCGGCGGGAGGTAGTGCATTGTTTGCGAGAAGCGGGATTCTCTGCTCCCGCTGCTGTCAGCGGCAATTCCCATTGATGTCACCCCAAGCTGGCGTTAAACCCACGGGCGGGGGTGCGCTGCCAGCAGGACCAGTGAATCCCGCCGGCGCGAACGACCAGAGAATTTCAGCCTCTATCACAGTGGCACAGTGGTTAGCACTGCTGCCTCACAGCGCCAGGGGCCCAAGTTCGATTCCCGGCTTGGGTCACTGTCTGTGTGGAGTTTGCACATTCTCCCCATGTCTGTATGGGTTTCCTCCCAAAGGTGAGTGGGTTAGGTGGATTGGCCATGCTAAATTGCCCTTTAGTGTCAGGGGAACTAGTTGGGTAAGTGTATGGGGTTTTGGGGTAGGGCCTGGGTGGGACTGTGGTTGGTGCAGACTCGATGGGCTGAATGGCCTTCTTCTGCACTGTAGGATTGTAGACTGCGGGTGCAATTTTCCCAAAAATCAGCAAAGGTTGACAGTGGGTGGGAAAAACAGTGTTGAAGCCACTGGCACCAACAGTGGCTTTCTCCATCATATCATTCGGGGCATTGAGCAAGAAATCTCAAGGGCTGGATCTCACAGTGTCACACGCGTGGGGCAGACTCTGATTGAAACTGTCCCACCAGCAAAGGGTGCCTTGGTGCCTAATAGTTATTTCAGAACCCCACCACCACACATTGCCCCTCCACACAACACTCCCGGCACTGCACAGACACTGCCTCCAGCGCTGCCCCGGCACTGTCCAGTGCCAGAGGGCAGTGCTAGGGCAGTCCCCATGCAGTACCAGGGCTTAGTACAGAGATAGTGCCGGGGCATGACCCTCTCCCCACTGAGTGATGCTCACCAGAGCTCCTCTGGGCGGTCTCCTTCGCAGGTGCACGCCTTGGGAGAGCAGTTGTAATTCACGCCATTCTGCCTTCATTTCGATGTGTGGACTTTCCTACAAGGGGTGATTCAGGCATTGAGGCCTGATAGTTAGATGTAAATGTATGGAAATCACAGACAGGATGCGGGGACCATCATGCCGTGCTTTTACTCTACCATCACCCATCATGCCTGATGAAAACGGGAAGGAAAAATCCGCCCTCCCCCATATATTTACATATTTTAACATTAACCATTTGTACGACAGGTACTAGGTGATTCACAAAGTATGAAGAAATTTGGGGGTTGGGGGATAAGGATGTGCCCCTTTCCTAGTGAAGGTTGATGAGAAGGCTTTGGAGATGTGAGACTCACTGCAGGATTCCTTGCCTCTGACTTGCTCTTGTAGCCACAATGTCGATATAGTTGGTCCAGTTCAGTTTCTAGTCAATGGTAACCCCTAGGATGTTGATAGTGAGGGATTCAGCAATCATAAGGTCAACTGGTTTTTGCTCCCTTTTCTTTCATTTTATTTGATAACTTCTCCTCATCTCCTTCTGGAATATTGACATTATTAGCAGCAATCACTGCTGATCACTTTTGTAATCACTTTTACTTCCTCTGTGACAGTACTGTAATCTGCTGCAAGGAGAAGATGCCACCTTCCTCCTGCTCCTGCCACATTGTTGAATTGGTCACCAGTTGCTCGTGTACCATTGCCTTTGACACCACCATTACTCATTCAGATGCCTTAAACTGCAGACTCCATCATGATCTACAAATATGTTCTGTGTTCCCGAGGAGGTGCAGATATTGACTAATCTGTGGCCACTTCTTAGCTGAGAATCCTCTAGATGACTCTATTGTAGCTGGTACTCACTCCAATGGTGCCTGCAATAAAGAACAAAGCTGCAGTGATTTGCCTGACAAACCACTGCTGTAGGCGCAAGCATCTTACCTGTCAGGTGCTACTCATCCTTCGAGGTTGATCTCGATGCCTGCAAATATGTGTAATACTCCTCAAACGTCCTTCTTTTTAAAAATTCATTTACAGGATGTGGGCATTGCTGGATAGGCCAGCATTTTCTGCCCATCCCTAATTGCCCTTCAGTGAGCTGCCTTCTTGAACTGCTGCAGTCCATATCTTGTAAGTACGCCCACAATGCTGTTAGGGAAGGATTTTCAGGACTTTGACCCAGAGACAGTGAAGGAACGGTGATATATTTCCAAGTCAAGGTTCTGAGTAACTTGGAGGGGAACCTCCAGCGGTGGTGTTCCTAGGTATATGCTGCTCTTATCCTTCTAGTTGGTAGTGGTCGTACGTTTGGAAGATGCTGCCTAAGGAGCCTTGGTGTGTTCCGGAAGTGCATCTTGTAGATGGTTACACACTACTACCACTGAGTTCTTGTGGAAGGAGTAGCAATCAAATGGGATGCTTTATTCTGGATGGTATCAATCTTCTTGAAGGTTTCTGGAGTTGCACTCATCCAGACCAGTGGAGAGTATTCCATTACACTCCTAACTTGTACTTTGTAGATGGTGGACATTCTTTGGGAAGTCAGGAGGTGAGTTACTCACTGCAGGATTCCTTGCCTCTGACTTGCTCTTGTAGCCACAATGTCGATATAGTTGGTCCAGTTCAGTTTCTAGTCAATGGTAACCCCTAGGATGTTGATAGTGAGGGATTCAGCAAAAGTAATATAATTGAATGTCAAAGTGCGATGGTTAGATCCTCTCTCACTGGAGATGGTCATTGCCTGGCAGTTTTGTGGTGCAAATGTTATTTGTCACCCCAAGTCTGGATATTGTCCAGGTCTTGCTGCATTTGAACATGGACTATTTCAGTATCTGAGGAGTTGCGAATGGTGAACATTGTTCAATCATCAGTGAACATCCCCACTTCTGACCTTATGATTGAAGGAAGTTATTGATGAAGCAGCTGAAGATGGTTGAAGCAAGGACGCTACCTTGGGGAACAGTATTTATAGGTGAGTACCCTCGATTTCTGGGTGCAGCTTGAAAGCAGGTCCATGTGATCATGGCAGGACAAGGTGTGGCATGGGTGGTGAAGGACAACATGAAGGCTGGATCATAGAGTAGGGATAACCAAAATATAAGGTTGCTGCCACTGTTTCTGTTACTTTAAAGTCACTGAAAGACTAAATCGGCCATATGGTGCACAAGGTCATTACAGACAGTTCAGATAAAGGTTATTCTGGTGGATCCACACAATCAAGAGCTGATAAATGGCAAATATATTGCACTTGGTAGAGTCAAGCAATACCCATCGCTAACAAAAGCAAATCTAACCATCTCCCCTTGACATTTAGTGCCATTACCATTGCCAAATGCCCCGCCATCAACATCACGGGAGTTACTATTGACCAGAAACTGAACAGGACTAGCCACATAATTACTGTGCCTACGAGAGCAGGTCCAAAGCTGGGAACTTTGTGCCGAGTAACTCACCTCCTGACTCCCCAAAGCCTGTTCACCATCTACAAAGTACAAGTAAGGACTGTGATGGAATACGCCCCACTTGCCTGGATGAGTGCAACTCCAACAACACTCAAGAAGCTCGACACCATCCAATGACAAAGCAGCCCACTTGATTGGCACCCTATCAACCACCTTATACAGTCACTCCCGCCACCACCGATGCACAGCGACAATAGTGTATGCCATCTACAAGATGCACTGCAGCTACTCACCAACACCTTCCATGCAGTTGCATGGGAACACCACCACCTGTAAGTTGCCCCCAAAGCCACACACCATCCTGATTTGGAAATATATCACTGTTCCTTCACAGTCGCTGGGCTAAAATCCTAGAACTCTTTTCCTACCAGCACCTTGGGTGTACCTACACATTTTGGACTGCAATGATTCAAGAATTCAATGGTTCAATGATTCAATGAATGATTCAATGATTCAATGCCGTCAACTGCCAGTTTCCAGATGCAATTTTACTACTCATCCGCTTCATCCTGGACCACAATATCTTCACCTTCAACAACCAGTTCTTCATCCAGACACACGGAACAGCCATGGGGACAAAATTCGCACCTCAATATGCCAACAGCTTCATGCACAGGTTCGAACAAGACTTCTTCACCGCACAGGACCTTCAACCGATGCTATACACTAGATACATCGATGACATTTTCTTCCTTTGGAGTCATGGTGAGCAATCACTGAAACAACTATATGATGACATCAACAAGTTCCATCCCACCATCAGACTCACCATGGACTATTCTCCGGAATCGGTTGCATTCTTGGACACACGCATCTCCATTAAGGACGGTCACCTCAGCACCTCACTGTACCGCAAACCCACGGATAAACTCACGATGCTCCACTTCTCCAGCTTCCACCCTAAACACGTAAAAGAAGCCATCCCCTACGGACAAGCCCTCCGAATACACAGGATCTGCTCGGATGAGGAGGATCGCAACAGACACCTCCAGACGCTGAAAGATGCCCTCATAAGAACAGGATATGGCGCTCGACTCATCGATCAACAGTTCCGACGCGCCACAGCAAAAAACTGCACCGACCTCCTCAGAAGACAAACACGGGACACGGTGGACAGAGTACCCTTCGTCGTCCAGTACTTCCCCGGAGCGGAGAAGCTACGGCATCTCCTCCGGAGCCTTCAACATGTCATTGATGAAGACGAACATCTCGCCAAGGCCATCCCCACACCCCCACTTCTTGCCTTCAAACAACCACGCAACCGCAAAGAGACCATTGTCCGCAGCAAACTACCCAGACTTCAGGAGAACAGTGACCACGACACCACACAACCCTGCCACAGCAACCTCTGCAAGACGTGCCGGATCATCGACACGGATGCCATCATCTCACGTGAGAACACCATCTACCAGGTACACGGTACCTACTCTTGCAACTCGGCCAACGTTGTCTACCTGATACGCTGCAGGAAAGGATGTCCCGAGGCATGGTACATTGGGGAAACCATGCAGACGCTACAACAACGGATGAATGAACACCACTCGACAATCACCAGGCAAAACTGTTCTCTTCCTGTGGGGGAGCACTTCAGCAGTCATGGGCATTCAGCCTTGGATCTTCAGGTAAGCGTTCTCCAAGGCGGCCTTCACGACACATGACAGCGCAGAGTCGCTGAGCAGAAACTGATAGCCAAGTTCCGCACACATGAGGACGGCCTAAACCGGGATGTTGGATTTATGTCACATTATCACTAACCCCCACAGCTTGCCTCCTGGGCTTGTAGAATCTCACTAGCTGTTCTGTCTGGGGACAATACACATCTCTTTAACCTGTGTTGAATGCTCCCTCCACCCACATTATCTGTACCTTTAAGACCTGGCTGGCTGTAGAGATTTGCATTCTAATTAGTATTCTGTAACTTGATTTCTGTGTCTGTGCGCTGTTGGAGAACAGATTTCCACCCCATCTGACGAAGGAGCAGCGCTCCGAAAGCTTATGGTATTTGCTACCAAATAAACCTGTTGGACTTTAACCTGGTGTTGTGAGACTTCTTACTATGATTCAAGAAGGCAGCTCACCACCACCTTCTTAAGGACAATCAGGGATGGCCAATAAATGCTGGTCTAGCCAACAACATTCATATCATGTGAAAGGATCGGAAAAAATCAAGACATGAGGTGAATCTAAGAAGGAAATCCAGAAGAAGTACGCATCTTGTAGAAGATTGTAACCATGGATCTGGGGGTAAGTGGGAGCTGCTGTCGGATGAGAATTGGTGATTAATTCCTTGAAGGAAGAGAGCTGGAATTTTACCTGGGAAGGATCATTGCCTTCAAGGACTTTGTGGCTGAAATTGAAACCATATTTGCTGAGTGGACTGTCTGATACATCTGTGAGATTTATCTTTGTCGTATCTGCTATCTAATGTGTAATATATAATTTATATTCACTGTGATTTGCTTGTTAATTCATGTTTAATTTATCTTGAAGTTGGTCTGATTGTTAAAGTAAAAGTTGTAATAGGTGAAATCTTGTCTGTTGGTCTTTGATTGGGTTGTTCAGTAAATGTGATTCTTTAGGTTTGTTGATCATCGTGAGGATTAAAGCAAGGTATATAGGGGACAGAAAAGAGTGCAGCTTGAATCACTGCTTCTCGATAGTGGTGAGTGCTTCATGCTGCCACTAAACCACCCCAACAATCAGAGGAATTGCAGATCCAGGGTCCAGTAGGTCCACCTGTATGAGATATTAGACCTCTCAGCAGCACATGTCTGGCCTCCAGCTATCCCCCACAGAGTACCATGTCATTAGATCATTGCAGCCAACCATTGCCCAGAAGCAAGCAGCAGAGATGCAGCCAGCAACAGCTCCCCTGCCAGGAGCAAGCTGTTAAGGAAACCAGAGCCAATTCAGTCCCATGAGTCTTTCATGGAGCAGAAGGAGTCACCCAACTCCTGAGATACTTCCCCTCAGGCAGCATTGAGAAGAAGCATGACATTACGATGACAACAAAAAAAATCATGTGAAAATACCTCTGGAGAGCACATTGTTAGAAAGAAACATGGAAACTAGAAGCAGGAGAAGGCCATTCGGCCCTTCGAGCCTGCTCTGCCATTCACTTTGATCATGGCTGATTATCGAATTCAGCATCCTGAACTCCCCTTCCCCCCATATCCCTTTCACAGATAAGGATACCAAAATTGCACACAAGACCCCAGGTGTGGCCTCACCAATTCCCCATACAATTGCAGCAAAACATCCCTATCCCTATACTCAAAACCGCTCGCTTTGAAGGCCAACATACCATTTGCCTTCTTTACTGACTACTGCACCTGTATGCTTACTTTCAATGACTGATGCATGAGGAATCCAAAGTCTCGCTGAGTATCCACCTCGCTCAATTTACATCCATTCAAGTAATAATCCGTCTTCCTATTATTGCTACCAAAGTGGATAACCTCACATTTATCCACATTATACTGCATCTGCCATGCAGATGCCCACACACTCAGCCTGTCCAAATCACGCTGAAGCATCTTTGCATCCTCCTCACAGCTCACCCTCCCACCCAACTTCGTATCGTCTGCAAATTTGAAGATAATACATTCAGTTCTCTCTTCCAGATCATTAGTATATAATGTGAATAGGTGGGGTCCTAGCACAGATCCCCGCGGAACCCCACTAGTCACTGACTGCCAATCAGAAAAAGACCCATTTATGCCAACTCTTTCCTTGCTATCTGCTAACCAACTTTCTATCCAGCTCACGACATTACGTGCAATCCCATGTGCTATAACATTACATAATAGTCTGTTATGTGAGAAAATCTAGATTATTTTGCAAAATTCTATATGCACTCATAATTGGTACTGAGATTTAGAAAAAATCCTTTATTCAAGATTCAGTCTTTGGAATTCGCTAACCAGGGGGCTGTGGATGTCCAGTCATTGAATATATTTAGGATAGACTTTGATAGACCTTTGGGGACTAAGGCCAAAACTTTCCAGTTGTTCCCACCAGTGGGATTTCCCAATCCCACCGACAGCAAGCTCCTGCCGTAGGCTCCCCAACGGTGAAGGATGCGAACAATAGGAAAACCCACTGACAGTGTTAAAAAGATTAGGTTGATTATGTCCACTTTGAAATTCAGTGCAACAAAGTTTAATGCACTCTGACATATGGCACTTTGTGCCATCGTATAATACGTGGAAGTGTGCAGTTATACTGGACTAACATCTTCACTCAAGTGATAATGATTAGCGCTGTGGCATAGAGATGAAGAGGGCTGGCACATTCTCATGGTCGGATGGGTAGCCGCTTAGGGAATGTTTCACTAAAGACAATACGGGGGTAGAAGGAGGTAAGAAGTTATCAAAGGTAGACTTTGTTCCACAGCAAAGAAGGCTTTAGTGATGAGGTGCTATATGCCTCTTTCAGTCAATGCTGTTTGAATTCCATCCTATTCTGTGTCATGAACCACATGGATGTTATCCGAGAGGGCATCTCAACTTGAAACATTGGTTTGTGGTGGCTTATAGTTTTGTTTTTGGAATGGTGTGAGGGGTCATATGAAACCCCTAGTGAGAATAACCAGTCACATTGTAACAGTTACTAAAACTATTTATTAAACCATAGAACAGACAAATACACACAACTAGGATTATAACACTCTAAGACAATTAAATATATGAATTATTAAACACACAGAGTTTGTATAAAAATTACCCCTTGTTCCAAATATATATATCTGCGATCCCTGGGCTCCTTAAGACTTTCCTGTTCCCAAACAACATCTTACTTAAATAAATCTACAAGTCAAATCCAGCTTAGGGTTACCACACAGTACAAGGCAAATGATCAAGTCTAGGAAATGTCTTTCCCCAGTCCAGCGAAGATACTTAAAGTGTCTTTACGAAGGTTCCTGGACTACCTTGGCTCAAAGACGTCTTAGATGTTAAAATGACCTCTCAGACTCTGATCTGTAAAACTGGTCTCTCCAGCTCTTGGATGTTTCAATGCCTACTTGGTTGTTAGATGTTAAACTAGCTTCCCGGCTGTGAGATGTTAACTATCCTGCCTGCCTCTGTAAGTGCTGGTAACTATATCCTGGTTCCTCTGTGATTTTCCCTTTTGCATATTTGGGCTGCCCACGTCTCTTATGACTCTCGAAATTAGCATCTGTATATCTCCACTGATCTCTTAGTCATCTAGGGAAGCTGTTTCCTGACGATAGCTATTTACACCTGATTCTGTTTGCTAATCTCACTACAGGGAAAGGTCACATCTCATAAACCTCTTTGAATGCTTTTGCTAGGCAGATCGATGACAGCTGCCACTCCTCTTCCATGATAGTGGAATACAAAGGTGTACTCACAACTGTCCCTGAGAATCCTGACAGAGGGTCAGGGGATGTGGGACAGTCTGATCCCGTGAGAAGCAAGTCCAAGTGTGTGTAGGCAAAATGACAAAAAGAAAATGAAATTGATGTTCCAATTGCCCGGAATCTCCTGTGCCAGGAACCCCTCACTTTTGGCTGTTTCAGCTTATCCTGGCAACTGCTAAGTTTCATAAATCTCTGACTAATTTAGTCAGATTGTGTCAGCAGTGTAAAGTCAGGAAGCTCATAGCTGCTATGCCCGAAGCAGCACTCTGATCTATGCAAATGAAGCCATCGAGGTCTCTGGGCAAATTTTGGCAAGTTTACAACACACAGGAATGAGAACAAGTGGTGGATATGTTTTCCACCTGACTTTCCGCATTAATGTCTGTCTATCTATCTATCTATCTCACTCTAACAGTATCTATCTCACTTTATTTATTTTAAAGTCTTGTGCGTGACAATTCTCACTTCAATGTGTAGGATAGCACTTTAAATCTGCCCACAATAGGAAAAAAAAATCAAACAACACACTATTCTGATTGGCTCATATAAGCAATCTAACAAAACCGATTCACTGAAACAGATCAGCAAAAACGACCAATTCAAATGCTACAATTTAAATTAATCATGTAGTTCAATTTATTTGTTCAAAGTGGTTCTAGCTGCCACCTGATTTCTGACTCAGTTGAATATGTAGCCATATAAATAATGTTTATAACACAAGGAAAACACATAAAATCTAAATAATTCATGCTAAAATCATTAACTCACCCATAAAATGAATCACACAATGTTAGAAATCCTTGTGAGCAGTTTTCCCCCCAAGGTAGCCTAGTGGTTATGTTATTGAAGCAACAACCCAGGGTCATGAGTTCATCTTCCACTAGAACAAAATATGAAATTAAATTCAATAAATCTGATCATTTCTGGCCTAGTACCAGTTGCTAGATTGTCTAAACAAAACAACTTGCTCATAAAAGGGAACCTGGCACCCTGTCTGGCTGATGTGTGATTTTGGTTCCACACTTGGTAGTTGCTTCTTAATGCCCTTTGAAGTGGTTCCTCAGTTACAGAAAATATGGTAATGACTGAGGGGAGCAAGTAAACTCAGCTCAGTCAATTCTCTTCGACAACATCTGGGTGGCAGGTGCCCAAGTTGAGAGCACTATCCCAAAGACTAGTCAAGCAAACAGCTTAATATAGTCATGTTCACAGTCATATCTATCATGCAGCATCCCAGACTCTCTCTTTACCTTCCTGGGTGTACCCTGCCCCACTGACAGAGGTAGAAGCATAATGATATACAGAAGGATCGGTGTGGTCCTATGAGTTGCCAACACTAACCTAAGGTCTCATCACTCTTGCCCAGAAACAAAATGACTTCCCAGGGCTTTTCAGGCAGCCCTAATAGATCTCTCTAATGAAAGATATAAGCCAGGATACAATATAAATATGTGTTCATTAGGTGACCAGAACAATGTTCAGGAGAACTGAGAAATTCATCCAGTTTGATATCAATGTAAGGGAACATCATGATAGGGTTACCCTGTCTGATAAAGTTGCTGGTTTTCTAATTCCAAAGTCATAGCTTTAATTACACGGATATGATGTCATTGGGATCATGGAGACCTGGCTCCAGGGTGACCAGGGATGGGAACTCAACATCCAGGGGTATTCAATATTCAGGAAAGATAGATGGAAAGGAAATGTGGGGTGGAGTAGTGTTGCTGGTTAAAGAGGAGATTAATGCAATGGTCAGGAAGGACATTAGCCTGGACAATGTGGGATCTGTATGGGTGGAGCTGCGGCACACCAAACGACAAAAAACGCCAGTGGGAGTTGTGTACAGACCACCAAACGGTAGTAGTGAGGTTGGGGATGGCATCAAGCAGGAAATTAGAGATGCCTGCAGTAAGGATACAGCAGTTTTCATGGGTGACTTCACTCTGCATATTGATTGGGCTCACCAAACTGGCAGCAAACTGGTAGCAATGTGATGGAGGAGGATTTCTTAGAATGTATGAGGGATGGTTTTCTCGAACAATTTTTCAAGGAACCAACAAGACAGCAGGCCATCCTAGACTGGGTATTGTGTAATGAGAGAGGATTAATTAGTAACCTGGTGGTGTGAGATCCTTTGGGGAAGTGTGACCATAATTTGGTAGAACTATTCATTAAGATGGAGAGAGACACAGTTAAGTCTGAGACTAGGGTCCTGAACTTGAGAAAAGCTAACTTTGATAAGATGTGCATTGGCTAGAATAAGCTGGCAAAGGAAACTTGAAGGGTTGACAGTGCATAGGCAATGGCAGACATTTAAAGAATACATGGATGAACTTCAACAACTGTACATCCTTGTCTGGCATTAGAGTAAAATGGGGAAGGTGGCTCATCCATGGCTAACAAGGGAAATCAGGGATAGTGTTAAAGCCAAAGAGGAGGCTTATAAATTGGCCAGAAAAAGCAGCAAACCTGAGGACTGGGAGAAATTTAAAATCCAGCAATGGAAGACAAAAGGTTTAATTCAGAAGGGGAAAATAGAATACGAGAGTAGGCTTGCAGAAAACATAAAAACTGACTGCAAAACCTATAGATATGTGAAGAGAAAAAGACTGGTGAAGACAAATGTAGGTTCCTTACAGTTAGAATCAGGTGAATTCATAATGGGCATCAAAGAGATGGCAGACCAGCTGAACAAATACTTTGGATCTGTCTTCACTAAGGAGGACACAAGTAATCTTCCAGAAATACTAGGGGACAGAGGGTCTAGCATGAAGGAGGAACTGAAAGAAATCCTTATTGGTCAGGAAATTGTATTGGGGAAATTGCTGGGATTAAAACCTGATAAGTCCCCAGGGCCTGATGCTTTGCATCCCAGAGTACTCAAGGAAGTGGCCCTAGAAATAGTGGATGCATTCATGATCATTTTCCAGCTTTCTATAGACTCTGAAAGAGTTCCAGTGAATTAGAGGGTAATTAACATAACCCCAATTTTTTTTAAAGGAGGAAAAGAGAAAATGGGGATTTATACATTGGTTAGCCTGACATCAGTGGTGGGGAAAATACTGAAATCAGTTATTGAGGATGCAATAATGAGCATTTGTAAAGCAGTGACAGGGTCGGTCAAAGTCAACATGGATTCACTAAAGGGAAATCGTGCTTGACAAATCTCCTGGAATTTTTTGAGGATGTGACCAATAGAGTGGACAAGGGTGAACCAGTGGATGTTGTGTATCTGGTCTTTCAAAAGGCTTTTGACAAAGTCCCACACAAGAGATTACTGAGCAAAATGAGAGCTCATGGTTTTGGGGGTAATGTATTGACATAGATAGAGAACTGGTTGGCAGATAGAAAGCGGAGAGTGGGAATAAACAGGTCCTTTTCAGTGTGGCAGGCAGTGACTAGTGGAGTACCGCAGGGTTCTGTGCTGGGACCCCAAATTTGCAGATGACACTAAGCTGGGTGGCAGTGCGTGCTGTGAGGAGGATGCTAAGAGGCTGCAGGGTGGCTTGGACAGGCTGGGGGAGAGTGGACAAATACAATATAATGTGGATAAATGTAAGGTTATCCACTTTGGTGGCAAAAACAGGAAGGAAAATTATCTGAATGGTGGCAGTTTAGGAAAAAGGGAACTGCAAACTGGGTGTCATGGTGGAACAGTCGCTGAAGGTTGGCATGCAGTTACAGCAGGCGACAAGAAAAGCTAATGGCATGCTGGCCTTCATAGCAAGAGAATTTGAGTATAGGAGGAAGGATGTTTTGCTGCAGTTATACAGGGCCTTGGTGATGCCACAGCTCAAGTATTGTGTGCAGATTTGGTCTCCTAGTCTGAGGGAGTCCAGCGAAGGTTCACCAGACTGCTTCCTGGAATGGTAGGACTGACATATGGAGAGATATGAAGAGACTTAGTAAGATAGAGGGTTATAGGTAAGCCTAGTAATCGCTACGGTAGGGACATGTTCGGCACAACTTTGTGGGCTGAAGGGCCTGTATTGTGCTGTAGTTTTTCTATGTTTCTATGTTTCTAGACACGACATCGACTGGGCTTGTACTCACTGGAATTTAGAAGAATGAGAGGGGATCTCATAGAAACATATAAAATCCTGATGGGACTGGACAGGCCAGATGCGGGAAGAATGTTCCTGATGTTGGGGAAGTCCAGAACTAGGGGTCACAGTCTAAGAATAAGGGGTAAGCCTTTCAGGACTGAGATGAGGAAGAACTTCTTCACTTAGAGTTGTGAACCTGTGGAATTCTCTATCACAGAAAGCTGTTGGGGCCAGTTCATTAGATATGTTCAAGAGGGAGCTGGAAATGGCCCTTGTGTCTAAAGGGAACAAAGGGTATGGAGAGAAAGCAGGAGTGGGATCTGAAAGTGCATGATCAGCCATGATCATATGGAATGGTGTGCAGGCTCAAAGGGCTGAATGGCCTCCTCCTGCATCTATTTTCTACGTCATTTGTGCTTTAAAGGTCTCCACTGCAATTTGAAAGAGTGGAAGAAATTGAACAGAACAAAATGGCCGCATTTTCACTTTAAACACTGATTAAATAATAACTCTAGTTCAATGCATACAATAAATTATAAAATCTATTCATAGAATCACAGCGTGATGATACAGTGAAGAAAATATCTTGCCCAGTATACCTGTAAGAGCTCTTTCCAATTAAACACACAGCCCTACTCATTCTCCATTGCACTAGAAATTAGAACATAGAACATAGAAAAGCTACAGCACAAACAGGCCCTTCGGCCCACAAGCTGCGCCGAACATGTCCCTACCTATTAAGCTTACCTATAACCCTCTATCTTACTAACTTCCATGAACTTATCCAAAAGTCTTTTAAAAGACCCTATCGAATCCACCTCCACCACCACTACCGGTAACCGATTCCACGCACCCATCACTCTCTGAGTGAAAAACTTACTCCTAACATCTCCTCTGTACCTACTCCCCAGCACCCTAAACCTGTGACCTCTTGTGGCAACCATTTCAGCCCTGGGTAAAAGCCTCTGAGAATCCACTCTATCAATACCTCTCAGCATCTTATACACCTCTATCAGGTCACCTCTCATCCTTCGCCTCTCCAAGGAGAAAAGACCTAGCTCTCTCAACCTATCCTCATAAGGCATGCCACCTAATCCAGGCAACATCCTTGTAAATCTCCTCTGCACCCTTTCTATGGCTTCCACATCCTTTCTGTAATGAGGCGACCAGAACTGGGCACAGTACTCCGGGTGGGGTCTGACCAGGGTCCTATATAGCTGCAGCATTATCTCCCGATTTCTAAACTCAATTCCTCTATTGATGAAGGCCAGTATTCCATACGCCTTCTTAACCACAGCCTCTACCTGCGACGCAGCTTTGAGCATTCTATGAATCCGGACCCCAAGATCCTTCTGATCTTCCACACTGCCAAGCGTCTTACCCTTAATATTATATTCTTTCATCCTATTCGACCTACCAAAATGAACCAGCACACACTTATCTGGGTTGAAGTCCATCTGCCACTTCTCCGCCCAGTCTTGCATCTTATCTATGTCTCGTTGCAACTGCTGACATCCCTCTACACTATCCACAACACCTCCGACCTTTGTGTCATCAGCAAACTTGCCAACCAAATTGTTACGCTTTGACTATTGATCTAATTCATTTTTGGAAGTTACTATTGAAGCAATTTCTACCATCTTTTAAGGCTTCATCCAAGTCATAATAAATGTGTAATCTTTTTTCTCATTATCACCTCTGGTTCTTATGCCAATCACTTTAAATCTGCTGGTTCTCGTTGCCACTTTAGAGTTTCTCATCATTTGCTCTATCAAAACCTTCTATGAGTTTGAT